>NC_140297.1:42347367-42956217 GCF_964211825.1 Aythya ferina | reverse complement strand
ATATATTTCTGAAGTAGAAACAAAATCAATCTGAATTGCTCTGGAGTGGAAGCATATCCCATTAATAGCTGTGCACCAGGATTAAAATGTATTAATGGATAAAAAATAGTCTGTATCCTAAGAAGTCAATTACTGCTTTCTTGAAAGTGACCAAATAAAATATCCAATACTAATAAAGAATAGACTTTCTGAAAATGCCTTTAAAGTCAGCTGGGATCACTTCATCACAAATCAAAACATGTCTGGGATGGTGCAACCATTCCCTGATTAACTTCCTTAGAAGAAGCAACAACAAGTTGTGCTCTCAATTTATTGAGAAGTCGACCACAGCTTCCCACAGGAAATAAGTAGTTCCTGATAAGATGATGATCGTACACTTCAATATCAGATCCACTGGGTTTGCTAATTACTTTCAAACCACTTAGTCAAGTCACCCATTAAGAGGAAATGATTCAATTGCAGACCCACTGAACTGAGAAACTAGGTGACCAAAACACCTTGTAGAGCTTGAATTATCCACCTGTATAAGAGGGCTCACAATATGTCAAACCAAGGAGTTAATTTCGCTTCTGAGAAGCAACTGTGGCTGCATTTAATTAGACAGCTTGGCAGGATTTTTAATACTGTATAACACCAATTATTGGAATATTTCAGAATCATTTCAAAAGAGTTCGAAAACCTTCAAGAGAATTAGAGCTTTGTATCAATCATCAGAACTGATTCATCACTTTTAGGAAGTTGCACCCCAACTCTCTTAACTCTGCAGATGAGATTTTAAAACCTGCCGGTACCCATGCTACATTTTAGAGATGATGATTCATCTTTTCACTTCTGATCAGATATACCTGCTTCAGATTTGCCATCCAGGTGTACCTATGGGGCAGCTGTTTCAAGGTCTAACCGAATCACAGCAAAAGGCTCAAAAAAAGCTCACTGCAACCCCTGATATTTACTGTAGTTCCTAAGTCAGAGGTTGGCAAATTGACTCACTCACAGGGAAGCTAAACAATTTCACATTAATGTGCAATTAATCTAATTCATCACTGCACTAATTAACCATTGATACCTCGAGTTAAAATGGGTGCCTGTCAGAAGACTCTTTTGGGACTTCTTAGTCTTTGTCTGCCACACATTCTAACCTTCTGACTGTTCTGTTGTTGCCTGGCTTGGGCTCCCACTTTGGAACATGTCATAATGATAGATATCATTCTTTGAAATAGAGAAAATACTTCTCAGAGGGAAACCACTATATTTGAGCAAAATTACTGTCCTTTAGAACATATAACATACAAAAGCAATGCCTGTGTGCCTGCGACATGCCTAGGACTTATACTGGATATTGGAATTATTAACTTCAAAGAGTTTCACCACTTCTATTTATCCACAAGGATTTTACCAGCACAAAAGAGTTAACATAGCCTTTTCTTCCATGAAAAGAATTAATGTGGCATAATACCAGGTTACATGTAGTCCCAGCTTGGCCGAGAAATTGAAAAGAAAGAGCAAGGCACAATCTTATACCACTTGACACAACAGCACTCACGGCATTCTCCCACTTCCTCCTTTACTTCTCTGTTGAACAAAATGATGAAAGGAGGCTCAAAGAGAATGCGAGTACATTGGCATACCAGGGAGACAAGCCCATATCATCATCGCAGAAATGGCAGCTACAGAGACGCTTACTCCCTATTGCTTCTCTCAGCATGGTGCAAGTCTGGACAATGCTAACTACAGATCATGGCTAAGCACTGGAGCCCATACCCTCAAAGCTATGACCTACACTGGCATTTAACTGGAAGAGAGATATGGGTGGCATGTAAAACACCAAGAAGAATGATAAACAATGACCACAATACATCTAGTCCTCATGATAGTAAATTCTCTCAGATTATGATACCTAAAACTCTCCAAGCTCTATTGTACAATCTTTACAACAAGCTCATTTGGCTTCTAGCAAAATCACCTCCAATATTCAGAATGAGTGTCATTTATATACATTATTTTCTTTATATTATCCTAGGGGAAACATCCATGGTTACTATTCACTGACGTAGAAAGCCCAGAAGCTCAAAGATGTGCACACCATGCACAAAGTCCCAGCAAAAGGCTTCTTGGTTTAATATCCAAAACTGAATTTTGTCACCATCGGAAAAATGGTCTGGATTTACTAGCTTGGAAAGTGGAGGCAAAACAAAGAAAGGAATAAAACTAGTACAGAGGGCCTGAGAGCTATCCCTAGAGAATTGCACTTGCTTGTATCATGAACAGTGGTACAGATCAGAAGTAGGTTTGCTGTTGTGAGTCCAAATCTGGGCACGAAGCCCTAACTCCCATGTGGTAGCAGCAACAGCACCAAGGCTACCTTTACCTTTCCAGAACAATTTCTTTCTCCCTCATCTCCCTGCCCTAAGCACTGACTAAAATTGGCCCCATAGTCACCTTCCATTTAAATCAACGTCACCGAGGTGTTGAGCACCTGTGAAGATTTAGGCTGAAATGTTATCAAATCGGATATCAAGTGAAGGCTCAGGCATGTGAACTGGGTGCTACTGTCTGCAGAAGGCAGCATGAAAGCACGGGGACTGCACAAGCCTTTCCCTTCAAATTCTTATTATTCCTGTGCTGTTTCTGAGGGGAAGATGTGGCCTGTCGCAGCTTTATCTATCATGCCGAGAGGCTTTGCGGGTTGAACTTGGAGTGGGAGTTAGCGAGGGAGCTAATACAGCTTTGCTACTTCCACAGACATGAATCAGGGAGAATTGGCACTGCGTCTACCTGTCTATCAGAAACACTCAAACTCCTCCTGACAAATGTCCACCCCCTCCTCTCCCTGAAGTGAGACCTGTGACAAGCACCAGGAAACCCTCATTGCCTCCAACACTTGATCCCCATTCAAAATGAGTACACCTCGAGCAATTCTCCCCTTTCCACAGGGAAAATTTCTTCCAGCAGGAAGAAATGTCAGTGACGCAGTGCATATAATCACGCTCATCCCAAAACACTGCTGGCATTCCCTGGCCACTGGAGCCAGGGCTAGCCAGGAGCAGTCCCAGCAGCATAGATGGACCAGCTTTACCACAGCAGGTTTCTCCCACTACCTGCCACTGGGAAATATGCCTCGAGCCCCAACCCTGTCAGATGTGGGACATCTGTAAATGTGACGCCCACCCTCTTGGCTAGGGGCTGGCAATAGACTAGCAATTTCCAAAGCTGCAAGCAGGAGCCTTTTATTGATCGCACTAAAGAGGAAGGCTATCAAGCTGGGAGCTGACACAGACTCACATCCTGTGTGGATTGGGCAAAGAGGGGGTGCATAATGATTTACAGATTGTCGTACTGGAAAAGTACAAAGGCTGTTTGAAAGCAGCCTGCTTGTTGTGTGAATCATACGCAACCCTTTTGTCCCACCACTGAGATCAGTAGCAGGGTGTCAAACCTGTGACCCTCAGCTTTGAGCTGAAGAAATCATCCAAGTTATCCCGGACCAAGCCCTGGATGAAGACTCACACGTGTTTTTTCTAAGTGTTACAGAGTTCTAGGAGGCAGAAGTAGACATCTGATATCAAGGGACACAATTTTCTTCCCAATTTGAGACGTGTGTGTGGTGCATAGAAAAAAAATACATCTTCCACACATTTGCCCACTCTGAAAAGCACAATAGTGAAGGGCCACACCTGGGATTTTGGAAGTTAGAGACAGGGTTTCTCCTGGACAACAAAGTGATGTTACAAAAACTCTCCGGTAACTTATTTAAAAGGCAGGGAGTGGGAAAGCTGTCAGCAGACATCCTTTAACTAGGTACATTCAAGGCTGTAGTGAGTAATAAAGAATAACAAATTGCATTTAAACCACAGTTAGAAGAAGTGAAATTTCAACCGGTGATTTCCACTTTTCTTTCAGCAATGGGTGATTTGATAAGAAAGCCTACCGTGCTGGAAGTGCATCTCTCCTTGGCAGGTAGTCCAAAAAATGATCATTCAGTGGTTTCACTAAATAACAGCTCAGCACTCTTTCAAAATTCCTCTGACTCTGTTGATATATCACTGTGTTGCACAACTCATTTCCATCAACCTACTATGAAGCAGTCAAGGAATGTTCTGTGTTTATACTATTGCATTTCACTGTTTGCTTTCTCAATCATGTAAGAAAAAGAGGTTGAAACCATACTCTCAACAATGTTGCAGACACCACTGATTCTTAACAAGAAGCTTTTTGACACACACTGTTGAATGCATGGACTTATAACAGTCTTATTCCTAATTTATACTGGTTTGAGAAGAAAACAAGGCCATGAGGTTACAACCTGAAAACTGTAACTCAATGATCAGTCTGCTTAACCTCTTTAGGAGCGAAATCAGTTTAGGAAAGATACACACGATTAGATCTAGATTTGTCTCTGTACTGAAAAGCTTAGGTCAATATTACATTCTTTATAAAGACATTTGATCTGAAAAGAAAGCATTACGGCTAATAGAATAAAAAATGAATGGCAAATACTGTTAGAGCGTATTCAATAATGAGCTATTACTTACAATAGCTTGGAAGTTTCTAACTTCCAGGATGTCAAATCTTGGTGTACTTTTATACACTGATACATAAAAAATAAATAAATAATAATAAAATAATAAAAAAAAAGTTTGAACTTTCTCTGCAAAAGTAATTTAAAAATAATTATGTTATTAAGATGCCTCACCAGTTACAGTTGAGGAGGTGTTAATTAGTCAACCACTTACTCAGACACCTCAGTGAGTATATCAGGAATGAACATGGGAGAAAAAAAAATAAAAAAAAAGAAAAAAAATAGGACAAAAAATGCTACATCTCACAGACCAGAAGTAAGAGTCACTAAAAATCTCCAGAGAGCTGGCAAATGATATTCAAACACCTAACAAAAGACTTCTCAAACAGATTCATGAAAAACAAGGACAGAGCCCAGAAACAGGCTCCCTATTCAGTGAGGATGCAGTACAGATTAAAGGTAATTCAGAAGCAGCTCCAACAGGACAAGGACTTTGCCTCCATTTCCTGCATGAGTCATCAGACAGCAGTGGCAAAAGCAGCTTTCTGGGAATGAAAGTTTGGGCAGAAGGTTGAATGCAGTCAAAGGAGATGAAAAACCCAAAGAAGTCAATGAACTCATGGTGTGGGTGCGAGAGAAACAAGGAACCAGGACTGGATTTTCTCTACTGGAGAGTAATGGCAGAATGGCACATGTAATCACCGGTCCAGAGGACAGGACTAAAGGGTATTAATGAAGATGGAACATAGATAAACCAAAGATAGAGCTAGCTAACCTCATTTTTTAAAATAAAATGACCTATTTTCTAGACAAAGGATATGTAGCAGATCTAAGCTCTCTGAAGGTCAATAAAATATTTCTGTTAGTGCTACACCAGCAATTACTAAACTTTGGGAATGATAAAGAATTAAGGTAAGGTCACTAAAATCTCCATAATATATATATTTTTTTCTCATCCAATATATAATGCCCTTGAATAATAAAACTTTGAGAAATGACGAGGTTGCAAGGCACTGTCAGCAAAGTGGCAGATTGAACTATCATACAGGAAGAACTGGATTAAACCGAGTAAGGTGCAATTTCATGAAGATAATTAGGCTAATAAATGCTTTCTTTTACAATACAGGAGCATTTGCTGGAAAACTACAAGAAGAAGAAAACCTGGGTATAGCACTGAATTACAGGATGTCTGCATTACCAGAGTCATGTGCACAAGGGAAAAAGATGTTATTTTATAATTTAGCAAAGTACTCCCAGCAAAGAGAAGAAAGTATGAATGCTGTTGTACAAAGAGTTGGAATACTATAAGCACTGGCCCAGAAAAATTAATTCAAAGTGGAACAGATCCAAAGGAGGGTCAATGTGACAGCCAGAAGTACAAAATTGCTAAGTTACTGCAAATGCACAGCAATGTTGGCATAATTAGCTCAGCAAATGAAGATGCAGGTAAGATTTTTGTCTATAAATTCATGTGGTGAAGAGAGAAGATTTATTGAAGGTAAGGGAGAATGTTTGATCAAGAACAGATGGATGTAAAACGAACAAAAGTACCTTCAGGTTGGAAATTGAAAATGCAATTCTAAGCCTCAGAGCAAAGGTGTTCTGAAACAAGCCTCCTGATAGGATTAGCAAGAGGCAAAAAATCAAACTAATTAATCAGGTTTGGGAAGGGATTATATAGCATGCTTCCTGGATAGAGCAGGAATCCTGACTCATAAACTAGTCACTAATTCCTTAAAGGACAATATTATAATTTTTTACACAACTCCTGTGCTAGAAAATCATGATGTAATTGAAAGTAATATATACATTAGCTAATTTCCCTTACTTATGTAAATTGGTCCTTGAATACTCTTGCATAACATAACGGTAATTTATGGTCTCACTTTTTCTAAGAATTAGGAGTGTGCCAGAGTCTCCTTCATCAACTTTTTGCTGCAGGCATGATTCTCTTCTCAGTCTCACTGTTTCACACCTATGTAACTCAATTTTCTTATGTGAAGTTAACTCTTGATTTGTACCAGGGAAAATTAGACCTGACATTTTTTTTTGTAGCTAGGACAGCGTTATTTTACTATTTAACACGACAACCCTAAATATTAATAATATAATTGTGAGGCTGTGTTTAGATGCTCTTGTTCCACCAGGCATTTCAGAAGCATTCAGTAAAAACTATTTAGTGGCATGACAGTTTTATAATCTAAACAGATGGGATTAAAAAAAAAAAAAAAAAAGAAAAAAGAAAAAAGACAAATGAGAAACTGAGGCTGAGAAAAAAGATGTTTTCTCCAAGGTCATGCACCAGATCAGTGGCAGAAATAAAAGTATTTATTACTAAGTGCTCTAACTCTATGTATATCCTCTGAAACCAGTGCAAAGAAAAGCTGGCTCAGGTCAAAAAGGAGCTCTGGAAAGAATGATTATTGCTATAAATAACATACACATAATATATTGCTATACATAATAGATTATTTATATAATATAATATTTTATATTATTCATATTTATCATAAATATATAAAATATATAATAAATATGTAAATATATAATAATTTATATAATACATAAATATATATAATTGATTTTATATTTCATTTTATAATATATTGCTATAAATAATATACACATATAAATGAATAAATATTCATGATTTCTATTTGGATTTTGCTTCCAATGATAGTGGAATCCTCTGGGACAAAAACCTGTATGAATAGCATACTTAAAATAATTGCAATAATTTGCAGTTTACACCTTGATTCTTCATTACGCCTTCCCCTCCAGTTGTGTCTAAAAAGACATTTTGTTGTAAGCCTACAAATTGACTTGATCCTTCAGTAGCAGGAATTCACATATACAATAGTGAGAGGTTGTGCCTGTCCTTACAGTTCTTTGGAGAAGGGATGCCCTCTTCTCCAAAGCTGCCCAGTGCCTCATCTGTACTGGCAATGCAGATTTTCTGCAGTGCAGCGATGGGATTTGGGAAGCCCAAAGGAGATCCAGGTCCCTTTCTGCTGGAGAACTGTTCTGCAGCAATATCCTCTATCCTATATTATCCACACTATGGAAACAAGAACCGTGTCTCCATCATGGGAACAAGACCCACCACCGCGTGCAGCAGGCACCAACAGTAGATTACTCCCAGCCTTGTCACCAAGTAGTGTGAAACCTCTGCGCTGCCAGAGCACAGAGCTTTTTCAAAGCTTTTCGCTGCCTGTGGCAGATGAAATGCTGCCTTTCCTTTCTACCCTCACAGAACATGCATATTCGGCAATTGCAGTACACAACCATCTGTGTTGCAAGTGGGCTTGTGTCCTGCTTACGACGTGAATATCAGACAAACCTACATTTGCTTAAACAGGAGTAGCAAAGCTGTCACTGCAGAAGCTGAAATATTACCATCAGCTTCCATACAATGGACATTACTGAAAAAAAATAAGAGATGGTCCATGATGGAGGATAAATTTGACAGGACTGTAATATACATGTATCACATGCCTCTCTAGTTCACAGCACACATGTATGAATAACCATAATGCAATACACATGGCAAAATATTTGATGGCGAGCTAAACTGAGAAATCATCTGACAAATTTATATCACATGCTTACCTAACTCACCACTCTGCTGAGCCCATTGCTTTCTGCACACTCATTAATCTAACTCTTGGACTATAATTAATACCATGTGCTTACGCAGTCCATCACTCTTTACTGATTTACAAATGCTGCCTACTTATTAATCTACTACCTGGACAATAACTAACATGGTGAGTGCTCATCAAGTGAGGATTTTTTGCTCAAAATGGCAAACACTATATATGAACCCTTCAGTCTATGTTCAGGTTTTTGACTTCGTGTAAACTCAAAACCTTGTGTAAATGCAAATGTACATGCAACCAGAGACATACACAGTATATGTGTTATATGAAATAAACATATTATTAGTGATTTCCAGTCTTAGCAAATGCGCATGAAGTTGGAAAAGTTAAAATAGATGGCAGGTTTTGTACAAAATTAGAAATTGATTTTTTTTAAAAAATGCACTACATTCTTCCACAGAAGGTACTCTAATGTCTATTGATTAATATCTATCTTTTAAAAAATAGCCCCCTTTGATAAACCTTACTGCTTTTAAACAGTTGTCATGTTGAGATTTTTCTTGACAATGAGGGTTGACAGTTAAGGTTGCATCTTTTCTGTTAAAAAGAAATCAATATTCCGTAACCACTACATATCTCAACCAGAAATTCCCAACTTCAAACTCTCTGGAGTACCTTTCAGATTTAGTGTCAGCCTTCTTTTCCAAATATCTTTTCCATTTACATTTATAGATTCATATTAAATATAGATATACATGTTTTTTTCCAGTAATGTCTTTTAAAAAAATTTAGACTGATGGTTTATCCATTTAGTGTTCATATTATCCATAGAATACTTGAAGGAAGATAAATTTTTACTAGAACTCTTACGACTTTTTAAGGTAAAACAGCAATGTATGAGTTCCTAAAATGCAAGGGCTCGTCTACTGGAAACACTTGTGGTTCTCCTGTGCATGTTTCCTAAGTGAATCCATATGTGGTGTGTTTTTCTGCCATCATAAAACAACCCAATTTCACTAGGGGGCTCTAGCAGAGTGTCAAAAAGGGTTGGAAATCTAACTTGGATAAGGCTTTTTCTGCCATTCATATTAATTCATTTTAATTTCCACAACAGCAGAACAAATGACTACAGCAATACTTCAATGGGATTCCAGAAGAGCTGAATAACCAGACATACGAGCCCCTACACTTGACCACAGTGTGTGACTTGGGTGAATTGTTTGCACCTAGTTCCTTTTACAGAGCTGTGAGCTTGGGTTACAGGCACTGCTTTTCTGTCCTCTGCAGGTGGATGCCTGAGTACCTTCCTTAACACCACAGCACCTGGAGCTGAAGAGGGTCGGTAAGTGAGTGCTCAGCTGAGTTTGAAATTACCCATTTAGTAGCAGAGACAACTTCTATATAAGGCCAGTGCTGGGCGAGAGGCAGACAGAAATGACCTCATGTGAGCCTGCCTGTCCCAAAGGAACATTGCCAATTACTGTCTTGATTATCAGAGTTATAGAATTGGCAGTCCTTGATTTTCTGCCTCGGGAAACACTGGAATTAAAATTGTTCAGCAGAACTTTGGCAGTGGTATTTGGTTAGTTATTTCAACCTCTAAACTCTTTAGCCTTAAAAGTTCAACTAAGTTCACGTTCAAAGGATCTCTTAAAAATACACAGCTAAAAGTTAAAAGAATAGCTGGAGATTCCAATTTCCAAGGATTATTTCCTGTTTACTTTTCATACCATCTAGCTGAACTCTCACATTTCATCTTGGATGCAGGACTCAGCTGTCTGCAGAGGACATACTTTGTTCCCTTACGCTCGTACACCGAAATGCAAGATGGACTCCTGGCTCGGTTTGCTGAAAAGGTAGAGCAACAAACGCGAGGTAAAGAAAGCAGCCTTGGGAGAGGGACACCAAAGGGAGCACAAGGAACTTCTTTGTTCAAGAGCGTAGGAATCAAAACACTGAAACTGCTCTGGTATTTTGGGTACTATCCAAAACAACAGAGTCGCTAGTGAGAAAATGAAAACTGATATATTTCAGTTGGACAGTTTGTACTTTTTATGCTACATTCATGCACAACAATCAAAAGGCAAGATTCTGGAGTCGTTACTCAGCCTAGCTTCTCACTAAAGCAGGGGTTTTACGCTGCTTATGAAATAAGGAACTTTTTTGTTGGTGCTTTTAAAGACAGACAGACTACATTCAGCCATGGGCTAGAGGAAGGAAGACAGGAAAAAAAAATAATAAGGACGTTTGTTAAGCCATTGACCTTTTGAAAAGGGCCGTAAGGCCTTGAGAAATGTCCAGAAGAGAAGTTCTCCCAAATGCACTTTTATCAATAGTAGGTTTTTCCATATGCTGCCCTCCTTGCACCTTTCATGCACCCACTGGCATATTCTTTCTCCAGCTATTACGCAGAAACTGTTCAAGACTGACAAGAACATGTGGGGGCATAGTTTTACTGGAAAATAAAAGAGGATAAGTATAAATCCAGTATGCAGTGTTAGGGAAGAAGAGCATTTCTGTTGATCCACTAAAAAAAAAAAAAGCCTCTAGAGAGCAAGAGTACACATGATTTGAAATAAAGATTTGAATCAAAAAAGTTTTACACAAATGTCACTGTTAATAAAAATGAAGATTATCTATACATGAATTGAGTTTAAACAACATATTTCTCAAAGTTTTCGCTGAACCATAAGATGGCCTTCAGGGACTGTAGGAAGAACACATAAAATGGCAAATATTATAAATCCCCAGAATAACTCTTATCCCATTTATGTTTTGATTCTGTCATCGCTATCCATCTACCCTTATCCTAAGGCAGTAATGAAATACAAGACTTCTTTCAAGTAGGGATGAGTTCACACTGTACTTTGAAAGCCATAGTTAACTAAACGGAGCCCAGACTGTTATCAGTGGATTAAATGTTATGCCAGTATGAGTCCAACTCCACGTAGCCATATTTCTTCTCCAACTCGTCTTCTATTAAAGCTAGCAAGAGGGACTGTGGCACGTGGAAAAGCAACAAAACTGGCAAAAGCGAGTCATTCTTATTTGGACAGAGTGAAGTCAACATGGTTATAAAGAGGTTAAGGCTCCATTGACAAAAGATGCATTTCCAAAACTGAGTCACACAGGAGCCTAAAGGTAAATTTTTCATCATGTTCACGTGATTCTGGAATTCTCATTTCTAAAACCCTGAAGGTTGTGCAAGCACTAAGATGTGGGAGGTGTGACCCTTCTATTCCAGCATAATACTACTTATTCTGAAACAGCAATGCAACCTCAATGTATTTGTTACTAACTTTACATGGCTCTTAGTAAAAAGCTAGCAAAATTCATGGAAAAAAAAAATCTTTTTAAATTGCAGCTGCTCTTTCACATTAAGCTAGTGTATCAAGGTTAAAAGTTACAGGGAAAATCATGAGTAAATTATCCTCTATTTTCAGAGTCCTTGACTGCCCCATCTGACCTGGGAAATTTTTTCCCAGTATTTCTGAACATTGTTTTCTCATAGAATGTCATTTTGGTTATTGTCTGTTTTTAAGAAGATCACAAAAGTAAGACAAATGAGGCTGGGGAAGGGAAAGCAATATCTGCACATACTTTCCAGGTAATATATATGTTATTGCTATCTATTAGGGCCAGAGGTTTATCTGGTCATAGCTGAAAAGCTACAGAAGAAATCAGAAATATAATCTTTTACCATAGTGTTGTTTTTTGGATTTACCAAGTAAATGAATACAGAATGCACACATCAGGAAGATGTGACTGAAATTGATATACGAAGGGAAATAAATGAGCAACATCTCTGGCAGGCCACCCAACTGTGGGGGGATATTTGTGAAGGAGGAGCAAGGTGTTTAAATGACAATGAACACAGAGGTGACAAACGAGCAGGGACAGGCAGCCAGAGAAGAGGCAGGCAGAGGCAGGGTTGTGATGCTGTGCAACACAGCTCTTTCCCTCCTGTTGGCAAGCTTGCCAGCCCAGGAGCAAGCTGTCCTGTCTGTGCATGGCTCTCTGAATGAAAAACCTCCTTTGTCTCCTCTGCAACATGGGCCTGATTCTTTTTCTGTCACAAGTGAAACTATGTGGTGTTAAATTATACATAAGTATCAAGTAGGAGCTTCCTTCTGAAATGAAAAACTAATCATCCAGTAACATAATTTAGTGGATATTTATAATCAAAACGAAAAACTAACTGTCGGCATTTGTGCAATTCATACTGTGCTTGCTGTAAGAGTTCATCTTTATTCAGAAAGAATAATACAGGCTTAACAAAATGTTCTGGTTCCTGGGGCAAGGGGAATGTAATTTTTATCTACACTGGTTTCCAGTGGGACATCATGCACTGCAATCAATCATCACATAAAATACCGTGAAGTAAAGTGCAAGCAATTTAGATAATAATATGGCAAACTAAGTTACAAGAAGAAACAAAAAGCTAACCAAATTAGAAATTTCCCAGTTTCATCAATTCATTGGGTCTTACATTCTGACAACTTTGTCATAATATTTTCTTCATACTTTTTTAAGCTATGGAGCTGTCTAGAGTAGAGTCTATAGTTAGGCATGAAACTAAAGTAAACTTGGAATAGATACTTTCTTCATTTCCTTTCAAAAGATAGTCTGTTGTGTAGTAATTCTCTGACAATTTTTCAGACATTTCTAATAAAGAATTCAGATCTGAATGAAATCTCAGGAATAGTAGTTCTGCCTTTCTGCTTTTATACTTTTCCAGTACTAAAGCCCTCATGTCCATTTATTTAAGAACGTAATCTTGGGAAACTGAATGGAAAAAAGTTTCCGTGAAAAGACTGGAATAGCTACAGACAATAGATGGAGGTGACCCATAATGTCAATGACACCAAAACTGAAGAGTTAAACTTCTTATCCACTCTCCCTCTGCTTTTCCACATAAAAGCACATATCCTTTCACTGATACAACTCTCTGACTGGCAATGAACACCAATTTAATTCGGCATGTTGAGGATGCCACTCAATATAGAAACCGTTTTTCTCTTCACAGCCCTTTAGGAAGGGGTAAATACATCCAATTACCACACCAAAATACTCACTGCTTCTAGTACAGAACATAAATGTTTTGCTGAACATGGTCAAACAATATTCAAACATACATTTAAACAAAAACTGGAATCGGTAAAGTGCTTAGGTTCTTCCTGTTAGAAGGGGAATATTTCTGCAAGGATCAGAGATCCTTTGGCTTCCACAGGTCTGATGACACATTATATCCACACCTCTAAGATTTCTTGTGGTCTGCAGTTAAATCCAAATATTAGCATACAGAATTGATTGTTTGATATATCTTGGTCTCCCTACAAGGAGCACAGTAGCAGCTTTACTCCACTGAGATGGAAACTTCCACCAGGGTCTGCAGAGAGGTGCAGCACCACAGTGGTGGTTATTGGGCTTCCTGCAGATGGTCAGTCACACACTATGGTCATTCCCTGGTTAGAGAAAACTGAAAAAATTCAGACGGATGTGGTAGAGCAGTTCAAAGTGGGATGAGAATCCTGAGCTACTAAACTAAATATGTAGGATAATTATATCTATGCTTTTGTATAGCTAACTCCCAACAGAAAATAATAGATGTTACTCTATTATGAGGTCAAAATATTTGAACACAAATGAATGTAATGAACATCCTAACTAACACTTAATGAGCAATCCTAAACAATACACCTTCATTTTAGTTTTACCAACCTCACATAAATCAATGTATCAGTGCTTAGGTGGAATATACATTTGAATTTTGATTAATGGCACTGTTGAGTGGATCCATGCCTGAGAAACTAATCAAATGTAGGAAACAAAATGAAAACAATCTGTAGGCAGTGGGGTTCAGTATGTTCTTTCCTTCAAGTATATCACTAACATTAGGGAAAGTGCATCAAAACTCTTCGCAGAGGTAAACAAAAAATCAACGACACTGTTTCTAATAAATGGTGCTAAGAGTTTAATGCTGCTTTAAGTAGTAGTTATAAATTGATGAAAGATGAAAATTTACTCAGAAAAAAAAAAAAAGAAAAAAGAGTTGACTGGTCAAATCATAAAGCAGATTCAGATTTGGCAGAGATTCTGTAAGACAGCTGTGCTTCACCCTTTTCCAGTACTTGAAATGCATTACTGAGACATTGAGGATCCTTTAAAGTATATACAACTACAAAGGACTTTTTTGATGGATAAGCATATAAGGGAGGGCTAACATGTGTTGATCCTGACAATTCAAAGTATGCAGGAATGTAGCTGTCTTGCAGTCCTTGAAGCAAAACTTCAGAAACTATACTTTAGAGATAATTATTTTCTTATAATCAATGCAATTAGATAATATATCACCCATTCCTCCCTTTTCACTAAATCAAATCATGTTCCTTAAAGAAGCAGAATCTTTACAGCAGAGGGCTCTTGTCAAAGGGAGCAGCTGGCTGCTCTTAAATGACCTAGGACTTTAATGTGGCTGACAAGCAGAGTGAGGCTACGGTGTAAGCACTTTTATCTGGATATTAGCACATATCCACTTACTGTTGGTTGCATAACATATGGCGGATGAGGCATCCATGAAGTACTCTGGACCTGCATATCAAATACTTTCAATTAGCACAGAAAAGTTTAAAACAGAACTCCAATGATTTACATGAAAACGTTATTTATATTGCAACTACAGAACTCATTTTGGTAAAAGATTTAAGGTATGTAACTCCATGCAAAAATCATTTATGTTTCATAAAGTTATTGACATCAGAAAAAGCTTTTAAATTTAATTTGATAATGCTCCACCAAAGTCAGGAGTCTGAGAGATTGCACCACCAATATGATGCACAGTTTTATCTCTTAAAGTAGTCTTCAATATTCCATGTTGTCCTACTTTTTCATTTGTATTGTTTGCTTTCATCCATCAATATAATCATGAATATGTCATCCAACTGACAGTGCAGCAGACATAAAATGTTCAAAGTTTATTTTTGAAGTACCCATATAAACTTTCCAAGGTATAACATTTTCAGAGATCCCAGAATGATTTATCCCGTTTTCAGTAAGAATTGCAGATCTAATTCAGAGTTTTTGAAGCTTACTCTGATGGAAAGCTTCCATTGCAACGCTGGCTTAAGATGTCCTATCCCCAGAAGCAGCTCTTACCTTCAGCATCATGAGGTCCATTCTCATCCGAACTCTGTGCCTCACTGAAGTCTTTCTTTATTGTTTTGCCTTACTACTGACATGTAACAGATTCCATGGATATATCAGTTCTACTGACAATTAAATGTTTACAAAGTTCTTGTGCATTTGTGGTGCCATCTCTGAGCTGTAACTGCCTCTTTCGCTAAGTGTGGACAGCCCATCTGCTAGCATAACTCAGAACTAACCCCAAGAACCATGTATCCTAGTTTTCTTTTGCATCAGTCTGGGCAACACAACAAACAGAAGTACACAAAAATATACCTGTGCTACAGCCATCAGTGGGCATCTCACTGGCTATCCCCAAGCTCACAGAGATGGGTGTATGGCATCTCAGACTGAGCATGAACAAGGAGGAGCAGGAGAAAGCCACAGGGTCCCCATTCTCCAGATACGAAAGTCAAAGAAAATGACAAGAATCCTTTATCTTTGAAGATCAAGTTTAAAACATATTAAGTGTACTGCCTCAAAACAAAGCAAAACAATCTTAACATTAAGAACAGCCCACCACACAGCTTTGCAAATTTGTGCAGCTTTTCTCACACAGGACCTCAGGACTGGAAGGGTACTGATGGACAGAAAAAAATGGAATATAAGTATAGACTGGGGGATGAGAGGCTGGAGAGCAGCCCCACAGAAAGGAATATGGGCTTTCTGATCAACGGCAAGTTGAATATAAGTCAACAGTGCGCCCTGGAAAGCAAAAAAGGCCAACCATACCCTGGGGTGTGTCAGGCATGGAATTGATAGCTGGCCAAGGGAAGTGATTGTCCTGCTCTTACCTGTGCTGGTGCACCTCGAGTACTATATGCAGTTTTGGGCACTATAATGTAAGAAGGACACACAACTACTAGAGAGTGTCCAAAGGAGGGCAACAAAGGTGGTGAAAGGTCTGGAGGGCAAGACATGTGAGGAATGGCCTTGGTTTGTTCAGCCCCGAGCAGAGCAGGCTGAGGGGAGGCCTCATGGCGGCCTGCAGCTCCCTCACGAGGGGAGCGGAGGGGCAGGCGCTGAGCTCTGCTCTCTTGGGACAGCGACAGGACCCGAGGGGACGGCATGGAGCTGGGACAGGGGAGGGTCAGGCTGGGTGTTAGGAAAAGTTTCTTCACTGAGAGGGTGGTCGGGCACTGCAACAGACCCCCCAGGGAAGTGGTCATGGCACAAAGCCTACCAGAGTTTGAGAAGCATTTGGACAATGCTCTCAGACACATAGTCTGATTTTTGGGTGGTCTTGTGTAGAGCCAGGAGTTGGACTCAGTGATCCTTGTGGGTCCCTTCCAACCTGGGATATTCTCTGATTCTATGATTCTAACTGAAATGGGAAAATGTATGGCCACTGATCAGCTTCACATATGTTTCCAGAGAATGGCTAATAATAAAACTATACAACCCGGTTTTGACTTCCATCTCAGAAAGCCAGAACATGGCAATAATTTCCCAGTAGAGATCTGTGAGGGATATGTTGAAAAGAGAAATTCTGAAAGACAAAATGTGTGGGAGACTAAAGAAGAATATGAGGAGAGTTATCCTAAAATATCTTGCTTTGTCAGGGATTATTGGATAAAAATGAGTGCTGTTAAAGGATGCTGTTACTGGAACAAATACAGCTGAGGTCAAAAGGTCAAAATACAATGTAGTCAACATAAATTATAAAATAAAAGCATTTGAAAAAAATTTGGCTCATGAAGGGAAGCCAAAATGACAAAACATTTCAATAAGAATGACAAGCATCTGCTGTTGTCAACTGGAAACGAAGCAAAATGCTGTTTACTAGAGAAGCTGATTGAAATAAGAAAAAATTACAGTGGCTTTCATTGCTAGTTTTAAGAATGCAGGAAACACTCAAAACCCTAAACCAAATGATACCTGAATACTACTAAAAAGCCTTTTGTTTAAAGTGTGACTCAAGAGCGCAAGCACTTACACAGTTTTCTGTGGTATCCACTCTGCCTTCATCCAACATCCAAAACATAATTAAATGGGAAACATAGTAGACAAGCACAAATCTGACGTACCTGATATGTAGAGACAGGGGAAGCAGCAATGAATGGTGTGATTGATGTCTGTGGAATCATGCGGTTTGTTGGAATACTGTACGGTGAAGAATAAAATCTGCAAACAAAGAACAAAAGCGAGATTTTTGAACCTTTTGACTGCTAGGCTCTGACTGACTAATTCCCTGCCTCCCAGGCAAGGACAAAAAGAGTCTACACAGGTAATTATGTCCATCTATATCCAAAACCACAATAAAGACAATGTGATGGCTCCACGGAGTAGATCTTGAAAATGGAAAGGAGGAGGAATATTTACACAAAGCATATTTTTTTCACTTCAACTAGCACAAATATAGAACTTCACAACACAAGAAGTAATTATCTGAAATGCAAAGACAGCTGATTTTCCAGAGTGCTATCTAGTGAAAGGAAATTTCTTACACGATACTGAAGACAATGATAACTGATTTCATTTTTACATGCAGTACTGTTTTCTTTTAATATCTTAATGCTTCAGTGCTGAGAATAACACATTCCATGTATATGCCTGATTTATTTTATTAAAGGATGATTACAGAAACTCTGGCTGAAA
Organism: Aythya ferina; assembly: GCF_964211825.1. Taxonomy (NCBI): domain Eukaryota; kingdom Metazoa; phylum Chordata; class Aves; order Anseriformes; family Anatidae; genus Aythya; species Aythya ferina. Next base: position 42,938,319 of record NC_140297.1, on the reverse strand, counting down.
TTTTCATATTCATCTAGATGGAGAGCTAAAAACCTACCTTCTGGTGAAATTTATCAAAAATTATGAGTATAAATGCCCCAGGCAGCACTGAAAATCTCAGATTTAGTTGTTTTTATTTCCACTGTTGCATGCTATAAACAAAAGTTTCACTATCTCTTGCTTGACGATAATAAATGTTATATTCATTCTATTTCCCTGTGGGTAAATGATTATTGATAAAATTATCACTTGGAAAATATCACTGCTGGTGTATTGTGTAAGTACTTAATATCTGTGTGCTCATAAAGATTTTTTTTTCCTTTTTTTTTTTTTTTCAGTTTTAACTGTAAAACAGAAAAAAAAAAGTGCTTTTTTGACTCCTCAAGAGAGAGAGAAACCATACTTCTGTGCAATGTCCTCTGGGTCTGATACAAATCCCATGCAGATATAGCATGCACCAACCTTACAAGTACCAGAAGATTTTGCACATATGCTCCCTGTAACAGTGAAGTGGATTACACTCTCTGCCTTTTTATGTTCTTTCTCCCCGCACTGAGGCAATCAACAGTAGCTTTCTATGAGAGCCATGCAACAACAAAAAAATCATTACTGGTGTTTAAACAAGTGCTCTATTTCCTGATCGCCCTGGCATCCCGGATTTAGTACTAATCATTCTAGTTCAGACTGGATGCATTCATTCTGCATGCGGGCTCAAATAATCACCGAGTTCATCCAACCAATAGGCTTGGGAAAACAGGCTGCCATCTCTGAAGATTGGGTGGAAACATTTGAAGTTAGAAGGGGAGAGGGAGACGGAGAAGCAATCATTTGTTCTCTCTATTCCAAGTAAGATTTTAAAATGCCAAAAGCAGCAGGTGGCGTCTGAGTGATTTTTTGTTTAATAGAAATATATTGCTATTTTAGGAACATTTATCTGCCCTTACAATGCTCGCACAGAGACTATTTTAAAACTGTGCCTTTGCCCAGTTTTGTGTATATTCTATTATGAGAACTTAGAAACATTTATATCCCTCTGCTTGTATCAACTACGCTCTATTATGTTCACACAAATTTGGTGGGGGAAGGATTTTTGCAGTGCTAGCCAAGTTTATCTATGGCATTAGGATGATGTGCATGTTGTCTCAGTCCTGTTACAGGGGAGTTCTTCCCAGATGAAGGTTAACCAAAAGTCACTTTGGCTATGCTGTTGCTAAGTGGATGAACTAAGAAACGCTCTGTGCGGCAAATGAAAATGTTCGGCAGAAGACTGACAGAATTTACTCTGTAGGTTAAATGTTTAATAGAATACATACATGTATAAGCCTCTTGAACCAGAGGACAGTGTAAAAGCAAAACTCTTTAGAAAAAACTACACGTTTTTCTTCAGTCTGTTCTAATTCCATCCATCAGCCTGGCACCGATGCTCGGCTCACACCGTGCATGAACCACCAAAAACAAAAGGTGGGTGGCAGGGGACAAAAACCTTTGCATCCAAAACTAATGCTGACTCTTTGGAATAAATTCTTCAATAAATCCAAGTAAATACTACCAAATTTACAGAAAATGCGTGCTAAGCCAAGAACTTGACAGACAGCTAACCATTTCATTTTCAGCTTAGAGATGCAGTTATCTGAATAGTACATAAGTTTGTAGAATATACACTCTGGTAATGTGAAAAATACAACCCTTCCAACACCCCTGCCAATACCATTTATCTGTCGCAGTTTGGAATGCTCTCAAATAGGCATCAAATAAAACATACTATCAGGACACTCAGCTTTATTGTGAAAATGCATGCACCAGAGCATCAAAGAAGAGAAAGGAACGAAATTTGACACAGCAAATAACAATGTGAGAAAATCCAGTTCATATATTTCAATTTAAATAATAATAAATCAAGTTTAATAATCCAAGTCACTGTGACAGGCTATAGGTCAAACATTTTGCAATCATGAATCCTTTATATGTGGAGACAAAGGTTTTTCTTCCTGTCACAGTATCACTGATGCCGGAAGGGATGTAAGAAAAGGATTTGGATATTCCCTAAAGGAATTCAACAGAGCAAGAAATGAAGAAGTCTATTCTGGAGCCCTCTTTGCCACATGTGAAGTACACAGGTATGGTGTGGATAGGTTCAAGCAGAGTATCCCCCACAACAGGATGCTCAACCTGCCACAGAGATGCAACCACACATGGCTCCAGCAAGGCTGGCTCACAAACAGGGTTCAACACAGTCTCACCCCAGGGACATGGAGGCATCTCCCTGTATTCTCTTTACATACAAACAGGCTAATTATCCTGCTATGCAGAGTGGTCTGCTCCAGTGTAAACACTACAGCACCCCAACAAGACCTGCAGCTGCTCACCTTGCTATATTTGATTTTATCCTTCCAGAGCTTGGGATTGCATTAGCAATCCTTTAGACTCAGGAAGAAGTGACATGAGGTGGAAGAGGGATGTTTTAAGAAGTCCAAGGGAATGTAAGATTCTCAGTCATTGGAACATGCACATCAGAATAAGGAGTGGAAAGAGATATGGATTATACTAGCTGTGACTCATTTTAGATATGCCATTCAATTATGGCCCAATGTTTCCTTGCACTGAAATGTACTGTATCTGGTACTGACTGTACTTTGAGAGCTGTAGGCCTTATGGTAGTTGACCTGTGAGCCCTAAGGAAAGTTCTCCAGAAGGCTCAGATGCATTTTCTGCAACTGCCGTTTGCATCCTTATATTGGCCCATGCAGCTCTTTTTTGCAGGTGCTATCCAGCATCCCTGCTCCTCGACTGCAATTCTCTTGCTAGAAGCACAAGCCTAGAAAGGCAGGTGGGAGAGAAGAGGCAAAATGGTCACTGCACTTGCATTTAAAATAGTCCTTTTCGGCACACCTGGATTCTGTATGCACAGGAAAAATTGATTACTAGGAGGCAAAAAGATGTTTCTGGACAGTCATGAGGAGGGGTTTAAAAAGGGCTCAAAAGAAAATATTTTTATGAGATGTTAGAAGAACCACATTCCCAGTATATCATCAGGCACACACAGGCAATGCTTTAGGAACAGTCTGTTGCTTAACAGACAAAGCACACATTCCCCTCCTACATCAGCCCTCCCTCTGCATTTGGGGACTGCATTATCTGGAGCGTCTGGTCGCTATTTCGCTGCCAAAAAAATAGAAAAAAAAATCCATATGGTTCCCATCCTATGGGGGAATGTGCAAGCTTCCACACAGAATCTGTACAAGAGCAAGACCCTATTTGCACTGCAATAAACACCATTTGCTCATGCCTCGTGCCTGCAGGCAGTACTGAAAAAGTTAGATTCATAAATAGTATCCTGGGGCTCACATAATGTAAGAGTATTACTGAGCGTTATCAGAGCAGCAATTTTCTGTTGCAATAAGCCACAGAGTCAGATGTTTGAGATGAAAAAGACCTATCTGAATATTGAGCCCATTGGCCTGCAAATGCACAGTATAGTCCCCCAGATATCAGATATTAAACTGATACAGTACATCGCAATCTTAGTCAAATAGCCAGGAGGACTCAAGCCTCAGCAACATTTTAAATGAGCATCTTTACAGTGCAAGTACAAGAGCTCTATTTTGTTCTTTGTATGAGTGCATTAAACTACTAAAACAATATTAATACCGCAAATTGAAAAATCAATAGCATATTACAACAGGCACATAGCTCCCCCAAATAAAACCTGAATACCTTTGTAAGTGCAATTCAGAAAAGGCTGATTATAGAAGAAAAAAAAAGGCATGGAGCAATTGGCAGGGGAAAAGAGCTTATCTACTGAAGTGTGTGGTTACCATGTCTTTGGTAATGCATACTGCAATGCTATGGTACACTATGGGCCAGACTCTCCACTCCATTACACCAGTTTTATGCTGATGTAACTCCACTGGATCCTTAAACAGAGTTACATGGGCATAAAAACAATATAATGAAATGGAGAATCAAGCCTTACAACATAATAGACTCAGAAGAAAATTATCTATTCCTTTGTGGGGAAAAAGCCTTTGCTATTTTTAGTGAAAGCCTCCATCTCTCTCTTTTGTTTTATTTCTGCCATAGATTTTCAAGGCAGATATGCATTTATACTATAATAAAAGTGATAGTACTATACTGCGAGCAATGAGAACCCGCCTTTACATTTGGAAAACATGTAAGAATCCAAATTCTTCCCTAAGGCTTGGGTATGCCCCTAACCAAAATCCAGTATAATCCAAACCTCTTAAGGAGCTGGAAATTTTAAATATTATCTTGTGACACCTGCAGAGATGCATCTCCCCAATAGGCTTCCATTCTCTCTATACCCTGCAAGGACTTAGCAACTTACATCAGAATGCACAGACCTATCAACCTTACATGGGATTCTAATAAATGCTAGCATGTGCAGTCATTCTTTTACTTCTTAGTTTTATTGGCAACTCATAACTCACCTCAATCTTTTCCTTTCCTTAGGTATGTTTATGTTTCCCACCTACAGCCTCAGTCCACTAAACTCTTTGTTGGTGAGCACCTGAAGGACTGAGCAAGATGTGCTTATCACAGCCCATCAAGCCCTGAGCTGGGTGCAGGGACAATGCCTGCATAACCACACTTTACCGAATAGCCCTGTTATAGGGAGGTTGTCTCCATGTTACAGATTGCTCTGTGCAAACCTTATCTATTTGGTCCACCTTACTGCTAAGTATTACACGTGGGTGGGTAAAAATGGACACACTATCAACACAAGGGGGCTGAAAACATCAGCTTTGTGTTCACTTCCAGATTGTCCTCGTGAAGAGCAATGTGTTTGCCTAACACACCTTCACTGATGTTTAAATTGACCTGTTTCACTTCATAGCATGTAAGAACTTTTAACTCTCTTTCACCATGGCCACACACCTGCTATGATCCCATCTGCTGTGTTGCAAGCAACAACCCACATTTGCACATTTTACAAGCAACGCATCAAGTTGCTCCCAGACTTAGGTAAAATAAAACCCACAAGCTAGATTTTTATTGTACTTGCAAGTAAAGCAGCTTATGAAAAGTAGTAAAAATTAATAACTACAGGATATGTAGTGACTGCTAAGGGAACGCCTGGGGAGCCAAAAAGAAACTGGAACCAAAAGGTCCTGGTGATCCTCAGGGGACAGAATTTTAAAGATGTAGCCAAAGGATGGATCAACAGCTGTGTTACTTTTGGTGGACAAATCAACACATAGTAAGAGCTACTCCTCATGACACCGTGTGCAATCAAATCTCACCAGAAGAACATTTTGAATTACATGGTTTTGTCCTGCTGAAACTGAAAATATTTTGACACTGTAGAAAGAAGAGATATTTCAAAGCAGTAATTAATAGTCACTCTTACAGTGATATCCAACGATGCAGTTTCTTTCATGCCTTACAAATAAAAGAACTTAAAAACAAACAAACAAACAAAAAAAACAACAAACAAACAAACAAAAAACTATGAGATGAAATTTCCACTGGGTACTATTTCTTTTTCCAATGATCAGTGATGGTCATTCAAACAAGTGAGAACAAGTGAGTGACCAAACCACTGAGCATGTTGAACTCCTAAGCATATACAAACCTAAAATAACTTTCATAATTTAAGAAAAAATATTATTTAAGTAAAATTATATTCATGTCAAAGGATCATCCAAATTACAGTTTCCGAAACATTCATGTAAACAACATACAGGAATTCCTTTGAAATAAAAGCTATTTGTCTGGATGAAACACTAGCGGATTATGAACTACTGATGGTTTTATTTATAGCCTATAATGAGTTACCAGCTGAAAAGAATGATGATAGAGAAGAAAGACTTGTTTGGGGGGTCAGAACAGAGAAGCAAAACCAGAGGATTCTGAAATCACAGCTCTGAAAAAAAAAACAAACAAACAAACAAAAAAAAAAAAAAAAACAAAAAAAAACCTTCTTTTTCTGAGTTGCTCCATCTTGGTTGTTTCATCCGCAAGATGAGAACATCACGTTCTCATTCTCATGAGAACATCCTACAGTGATACTGCTTTTAGAGGGCAATTATGCAAAATATGCAAACTATTAATACTGATTTTTTTTAAAGCTACTGTGAATGTTAGTGTTGTTTTGTTTTTGCGGTTGTTGCTGTTGCTTTTTGATGCTTCACTTAGTAGTGCCCTAACAAACATTGAACAAATAAAACCATCCTCAATATCAATGCATTCTCCTCTTCAGCTGGAGAATGTAGATGGGAGTATGCATGGAATTTGATAATCATATCAAACATCCCTTTGGTCAAGGAGTGGTTGTCAAAGAGTTCAGGGCTAAACTTCCTGCTTCTCTTCAAGTTATTGTTCATCTATCTGAAAGGATAGCCGATCTCAAGGATCTGTTTTTCTGCTTCATGAAATAATTGAAAATGTAATCATGCAGATAAATAATATGATGATGCAACTTCTCTGCTAAATGTGAAAAAAGTTTCAATTCTTTGCATTGGCGGTTGAGAAACGAAGAGTGTTATTCAACATTCTGTGTAAGTCTCATCTGCTTACACACTAATTTAAGGATTTCTCCCCTTTTGGCATTTCCAGTCAGACAATGCCATGGAAGCCATCCAGGCAGCAGAGTGGACCCAGATTAAGTAATAGCTCTATTATCCATAATATGCTCGAATTTTCAATGATCTTTTTAACAAAAGCCAGTAACTTTACTGGTTTCCATTTAATGACAGAGATAGATTAAAAAGACAACCGCTGGGATTTGCCAAATAGAGATGGAAACTATTAGGAAAAACAACTTCCCATTCAAATGGATATTACAAACAAGAGGGTATAAAAACAAAAGGGAAACTAAAAGAAGAACTTGACAATATAGCATTACATGCTTCAGTCAAAATACGACTGAGTGAATTTGCTTCTGAGTAAGTTTCACCACAGAAAGAGAAAACAGAAGATGGCATTCAAAATAATTTTTAAAAAAGCATAAGAAAACATGCATTTCTTACCCATTCTGTATAGCAGCTGTTGGATCATAAGTCAAAGCCATGCCAGCCTGCACATAGTTAGGGGAGAAAAACAGATTTTTACTATTACTGCAGGAAAAAAAAAATATGAAAAAAAGACATTAAGCACAGTCTTAGACAGAAATCGAAAACTCTCCAGGGAAGCTCAGATGGCCCAAAGCAGCACAGACACTTTGGCTCCCTCCCCTGCCTGCCAGATCCCTGAAAAACAGATCCCTTCAATGTCACCTCCCCATAACATTTAGGCCAAACGGTGTTTTTGTTGCCCCGGTATCAGTCAATGACTCCACCAAGCTCAATGCATTTACAGTACAACATGACAGGGCCAAATCCTGCTGTTCCGGGTCAGGGAGGTAGTTTGTAAATACCCTAAAGACATCTTCCCAAGAGCTTCTCAGGCAGGAGTCTCATCTTTCCTACTAAAGCCATTCCCTGGGTGACCCCAGGCCTCTGTCATTTCCCTGGGCTGTCACTACCGCTTGCAGTTAATTCATTACCATGAGACAAGAAACAAAAAGTAGGCTGTGAAGCAGAAAAAAAAAAAAAAAATCAAAACAAGGAGGTGTCTGAGCTTTTAATATACTTGAGAGGTCTGGACAGGCAAAGAATTTCTTAATGGCCTGGGCAGAGCCTTTTGACTGCTGTTCACCACCAGGCAGATGGTGACCTGTGCAAAAAGATTTGGCAATGTCAAAAAACCATTCAGTTAACAACTACCACCACCACCACCATTAAGCAAATGTATCCACAGGTGCAGCAGGAAAGGCAGGGACTGGGCAGGGCTGCAGCTTGGATTTCCTGCTCTACCTGAGGCTCAAACATAGCAGCTGGGGCCACATGGGAAGAAGAGAGGAGAGAGCAAACACCCCTCAGGATGCTCCTCTCCCTTTGGGGGGAAGCTGAAGATGGCTGTGGCACCCTCCCACCCCAAGGCATGCCACTGCTCTCCACTTGGCATGCTACCATGCGCTGCTTTAGACATGAGACAGCAGCGTTCACTTTGCACAGCCGGATCTGTGCTCCTGGTGGGAGCATTTAACACCCCTGGATCCATCTACATCTGAATAACGGCATCTGCCCTCTTCCAGATGGCTGCTCAGCCAGGTCAGGAAAGTGTCTGGGCTTGGCTGGCTCCCATGCAGGCAGGTGAGCTGCCAGGGCAAGCGCCCTGGTGAGGGGCCAGCAGCGAGCTGGCCGCACTCCTGGAGGAGCCAGGTTAGCCCAGCAGCTGCTCACCAGCCTACAAGGAGATGGCCCCAGTTTTCAGAGGCCAAAAATCATTTCTGATTTGAAAGCGTAGGCTTCGCCATACCTGACATAGCCAATAAATAAATAAATAAATGTTTGTGTCATTAAGAAATTTATGTTTCTCATTATTTTTAAGCAGATGCTAGGGCAAATGCTTCACTTACTGAAAATGCTGTTGGTTTAAGAAAGTACGCGCTAGCTCCCAAGCAAAAGATAATTCAGGAGACTAAGGCCAAAGACACACAACTAGTGTTTAAAAATGCATTAATTTCATAAAAAGAAAAAGAATAATGGCTATTTATGCAAGCTTGAAATGCCAAAGCATCACATTTAGGATGAACACAACCATTGCTAATTTTGACTTAAAGATAAAATAGCTCTGAAAATCATCAGGTATGGTCTACATATATTGTTTTTTGTTGTTGTTTTTGTTTTCTTATGTCTTAAATATTCTCATAAATATTATTCATTTATAAATAAATATTATAAATATTTTAATATTTATAAATAAACATAAATATTATGTTTTTTTGTTTGTTTGTTTTTAATCGTGTTACTAATGGAAAAGTATAGAGTTCATCCCCAAAAAACAGCCAATAAAACATTAACATCAGAATTTCTTTTTTCAATGCATTTTCCAGAAAAAAATACTCTCTATTTTCCTTTCTGTTTTGAACATTTGTAAAATTTACTATTGCTCTCTTTTCTATTACTGTGGTAGTAAAGACAACTTAAATAGTATGTACAAGCTCTACAGAAAGAGAAAAATTAGTTCTAACAACTTAAAAAGAAATAAAAATAACTTAAGGGATTCTTTATAAATCAACATGTTGACATTTTAACATCTCATCTACTAAGAACTGAGAAAAAACACAAAAAACAACAATTTCCAAGCCCCTAAGAAAGGAGGTTCTAAACTTTCTCAGTCAGGGAGTTTCTAGACTTAACGGTCTTCAGGATGGCCTGGATCAGAGCTCACTACACCCACCCCGCAGTTTGGACCAGTGTGACCTGAGAACAAAGCCTCAGCAAAGGAGAGAGGGCTGGGAGGAAAGGAGAATGTGAACAACTGCTTTTTTTTTAATTTCTTTGACATAAATAAATATAATGCTGCAGAAAGGATAAATTGAAGCATTTCTTTCACTGGAGCCGTAACAATGCTCACTGCACACACGAGAGCAGCAAACGCATTTACACTACTTTCAGCTACATTTTTCATGAACATTTGAGCACATGTTAATGACAAAGACCCTCACCTCGGCCTCCAACACCATCATGCCCCAGATCTGGGTGTATGCAAACAAACTGCACATGCTCTGCTCTCTTGACATGAGCTTCACATCTGTTACATACTATATGGGACATGGTGAATAAGGGGCATGGTGACCATTATGGGCTTGATGAGTCCAAATTATTAAAGGCTAGACTGTCGTCTCCTTACCCACGCTCCACATCCATACTGCATAGTGACAGGTTACCAGAATCCGTCCAAATACTTTGCAGCTACCGCTATAAATGTCGCTATCATGTTTTCCAGTAAATGAGAGTTTTGCATTAGACAAATAGGGCACAGCATGTGGCTGTACGTGCATATGGTACACCACCTACAGTTTCCCCAGTAATATTGCTAATATCTGCCATTGCTGAATAGCCTTAAACAGCTGCTATTTCAAATAGCTGCTAAGAGAGGACTATTTACTTCTTTCTCATCAAGTTGTGTAATTCCTCCCTACAAAATTACGCTGGCTGGAAGCCCAGGAGAGGCAACAGTTAGCCTAGACCAGTGAAAGATTTATGGTCTGAAGCATCCTCATTCATGAGGAATAAAAACTGATGAGCAGTAAAAACTTACTGGAAAATTGTCTGCACTTCCCTCCATAACACACAAACAGGAATTCCAAAAATACCAAATACAGAATATTAGGGTTGGCCTCAGACTTCCACGCAACAGAGGTCCAGCTTTTTCTCTCCAAAACACAGCACTGAATGTTGCTGTCACTGGGCTTACTATGGTATTAACTATGTCGAGGCACTGGCCGATGCCTCTGTAGCAGTCCTCATTTGTGCTGTAGTGCATTTTCTTCCAGGTCTTTTCATCCACTGTTTTGCTTATGTTTCAGTGGAAGGACAGGGTCTTATTCCTTCTTCTGATAGTGACGCTTCCTGATGAAATGCCACCCGAGAGTGTGGCATTGATGATGAAATGCTGCTTCAGGAAAATATTTGTCAGAAAAATCTATTAAGGAATGACTGAACTACAGAATTTTTATGCCGCTCAGCCAGATAATGGACACATATCTCACCTACTGAATGAAAATTCTGCATCCCAACATTTCAGTATGCAATTCCTTAGAGCAATTAATTAAAAGGCATATCTGCTGCTATCAGTTCTGCACATAATGATAAAGACCATTCTCAATGATTACTCATCTGCTATATTTAGAATGTCACAATTGGTAGACATAAATCCAACTTGCTTAAAATACTGATTTTTAAAAATATTATTTAAACCACATGTATTTATTTATCTCTCCTTTTTATTTGAGTGTCTGAATCTAGGACAAAGGAATGAAAAAAATGTTATTTTGTTACTGCAGTTTTGTAATTATTGACACCATTGAACAAACAAGTTCAGATAAGTGAATAAAAGGTATTGTTTCTGCTTTTCCTCCCCTCTTTGTTATGATTTGAACATAAATGAGCACATTTGCCTCATTAAAGAGACTCTCAGACCATCACATTTGCATCGCTTATGTAAATTGGATTTGTATAGCTCTCAAATAAATGATTAAGGTGTGGAGTGATTATTAAAAAAAACAATCACATCTTCATGTGAAGATCATCATGTGAAATAAGATCAGTTTGTTATTTCTCTTCCAGATATCTCTGACTGCTTCACAAGAACAACCTTCATCAGCCCACTCTTTGAACAAACACCAGTACCAATAAGTGACCAAGCTTTGGGTTGCACGATAGCTTCTGTGTTGCTGGGAGGCAGCTTTCCTGAACAACTTTACCAACATGTCATCACATGCTTTCAGTGTACAGGCCTTACCGTGTGTGAAAGCTCACCATAGTATCTGCCTGCTGCAGAGATGTCCTACGTCTCTTGCTCGGAAACCAATCTTCCACATATCTTCCTGACCCTGCTCTGGCTAGCCCATTGCCCATGCCAGAGCTCCAGGAGCTGCGGGGAGGGCTGGGGACTAGCTCTGAGAAGCCTGTGAAAGGCAAAGCAAGGCTGCTGCCACTGTAGGGCTGCTTACTGTGCAGGAGGCCACTCTCAGTGGAAATACTGAGAGACCAACAAATTGAAAAGGGGTGAAATCCACTAATGTGGATTTCCACTAGACTCCCTGGATTTTTCCTCTTTAGGGAGAGATTAGGAAAAACAATATTGTTCTGTAGGACTCACGAGGTTTCTGTGGCAAACTGAGGTGGGAGTCGGACCAGAGGATAAGCCTCTCTGCTCCATCTCCTCTGACTCATCCCTTCATCCTATCATGCCAGAAGACTGCAAGCTGCCATCCCAGGGGGATGGGTGTGCTCTTGGATACTCCAGTGGAATCAACTGAAATTTCAACACTGACATTCTTGTACTTGTTTTGTTACCGCCACTAAGATCTACCAGGCATCAATAGCACAAGGATCTCTTGTGCCCTGCCAGCAGATACTCCAACTAAAACACTTTGAAGAAGGAAGGGAGAGGAGGGGGAAGGAACCAACAAGCCAAATGAGATCTGTTTAAAATACTGATTAAATAAATAAACTCAGTCAGCAGCAAAGTTAACTTGGCGCGGTTCCTTCCTTTGATTATTTAAAACAGGTCTGTCAGAAATATTCCACGTTATTAGAAAGATTTCTGAACTTAATCCTGAATAAAACACACCTTTCCCTTTCAGAGAAGGAGAATTCTCAATAGTCACTGTGACACTTTAATATATAGACACATATGAAAGAAATGGGGCATTTCCCAGTGATGTTCCCCAGAGGGAAACATTTGTTTTTACATGCACGGGCTCCTTAAGCAACTGCAACTTCTGAGAAGAAAGGAGTTGTGGAGAGCAAAATATATTATATTGAGGTCAAACTGGTCAAGTGATTCATGAACCTCGGTAGGTCGGAGGTTGAGCTGACAGACACAATCACACGTTCAGAAACCCAAATGAATGACTAAAACAGTTTGTACTAGAGAACTCGACTGGAAGTCCACACAGCTTCTGTTCCTGGTGTTGAGTTACTTTGTCCTCACTTCAATTTATCTGATGAATTAAATGAGGAGTGCTGCAGTTTACAAATTCCTATGCAGACCTGCCAATTGTCTCCAACCAGAAAGAGAAACTAATTTGTCCAGGTATAAAACAGATCAGCCCCAGACACTGAGGATTATCGAGAACAACTAAATAGTACCTATCTCCTTGGAAGCATAAAAGAAATCTATGCCCGACTTATCTCTCAAATTACCTACTGTATGTTTTTTTTTTCTCTCTAAATTACTGTTTGCATTAGATAAATTTGTAACAAGCAGCAGACAAAAAGAGAAACTGTTAACAAAAGCAACTTTCCAAAACTAGTAGGTCTTCTTATTTTTTAAGGTGCAATTAAAAGCATGTTTAATTGTTTAGAAGCTTCACCAGGTGATCTTGAAAGAAAACAAAAAAAGACTGAGGGAAAAGAGGAAGAGAGGGAAGGGGAGGAAATGGGAGGTTAATCTCTTGCATAGTGAGAAACAAAAATGCAACCCAAATCACAGAAGAAAGAAAACCATCAATACGAGAATTATTATGGCACTAAATATCATTATAGACAGCAGACTAAGTTCAATGACCAGGGAGTCACATTCAATGGTGTGTGTCACTGTTGTGATATATACACTCATACTTTAAAGGTGATTGCAAGAAAGACAATGGAAATATGTAAATAGTCTGAATTTTATAGAAAATTGCAAATGAAGTGTCAAAAGGTTTCAAAATACTGTGACTGTAAAAAAAAAAAAAAAAATCACTGTGGACTGATACAAAGCATTTCATTTATTTTCAAATTATGCGAGATTTCCTCTTTTCTACCAGATAAATTACAAACTCTCACTTAAATGCATATTAAAAAAAAAAAAAAATCAAAATAATCAAAGTCTCAAAAAATCTGCAACAAAAGATTCAGCTGTAAAATTTAAGTTGCAGTTCTTAATTCAGTCTGATCTCAATTTACAACTACCCTCGATTCCCTGGATGCATTTTCAGCTAATGAACTTTTTTGGAGAAATGTCATCTACCTCTAGACATGTCAATTGCAATTCAGAGGTAAATTAAATCAAATCTTTTACAGACAGAATTTAAATATGATTACTCCCCATCACCATTTCCTCAACATGATCTTGTCAGGGAAAGTTTCAAAACAGAAACTAAAACAGTGCGACTAAATGAAAATAGTGCAACTCAGAAAAGTATATCCTGAAATCAAAGAATTTAAACTTTGGGCAGAAATTGTGTCAGTTATTAGGTTAGAATTTCTCTGCAAATATTTCCAACATCTGTAGGCTTCGCTGTACTTTTATGGCACCTGTACGTTAGATGCATTATTTAACACCCTTTCAAAAAGCCGTCAGTAATCTAAACTCTTGGATCCTTAGTCTGAAATTGGTCAGCATGCACAAATCCTCAGTCAAATGTCGTACTTAATCTGCTGAATGCTTCCTGAGGCTTCAACCAAGAGTGGAAGGATAAGGACAAAATGTGCTGTTCAAGGTGAGGTATGCTTTACTGATTGCAACTAGTTTCTGGATAAAAACCCCACGTAAAAAAAGAAACAACAGAAACAAATCTGAAAAACCCTGGAGAAATTCAGTATTCTCCTAAAGACTTGACTTTAAATGGTATAGATCGATACATGCTTAAATTCTGAAGTAAGATTAGATGATTATGCAGGGACCAGAGATGTAGGTTTTGTGGAGTGATGTGCTGCCTATAGGTACTCAGACCACACCATTGCCTTCCTAAGAGCTGCACAAACCACACATAGGATAAGAAATTTGTCATCGTTCCCCCTCCAAGCAAAGGACTGTTTCCACAATGAAGTGAAAATTTCAAGCCAAATTATATTGCTGCTGGGATTTCAGAGGCTGTGTTCTGCAAGAGGACAAGGCTGCTAGAATTTAACAGCCAGCTAAAGTATTTCTGTATGGTTATGAAGCAATCTACAAAAATGTATGGCAGGAATAAGATTTTCTATTGTATTCTGCAGTACGGCCTGAAAACTTTACCAAAAAGTAATCCTCTCTTATTAAGTTCCACGGAAGCTCTCCATAAAAGAGAGCAAAACCTCTGAGAACAGCATAGCCAGAGAGGTACCACTGCAGCAATCTATTCCTCTCCACTAAATTTCCTGCCATTTCCCCCCTAAAACAGAGTATTCTGCACAGCTGTTTGTCTCTACTCTGCATACTAAAATCTGAGGCCAGTGATAAAACTGTTAGTGTCATTTGTCTGGAGTCTGCCCTTCTGAGCAATAATCCTCACATGCATTCAGCATTAATGCTGGTCAAACCTCTGAAGTTTTAGAAATGCCCTTCACGTAAGTATTTAAGAATGCAAATGCTTATCTGAACAATAGCCAAATACATCTTTGTGTAGACTTCATGGGATTTGGTCTATGTGGAAATACTGAGGGAGTAACCTCTTGGATGCTTTTTTTTTTTTTTTTTTTTTTTCCTTCCCCTTTGGAGAAGAAACCAAGAAAGAGCAGATGTGCAGGAGATATTTTCAGGTTCCACTTGTAATCAGAAGTATGACACTTGTCATATATCAATTATTTCTCACTACCTGTTCTTTTTTAGAGAAATTAAAGTTGACAGGAATAATTGTAAGAAAGTTAACTAAGCACTGCTACATAGAGAACAACTGAATGATACATATTGCTTAGAGTAAAATCCTTAAAGGACAAAGCTAGAAAAACTAATGCTTATAAAAGATTAATTAAATAGAAAGATTTCACATTGGAAATAAGAAAATTATATGACCTTGTGGAGGAAATCCAACAGCTTGCATTATCGTCTTTGATGCTTTGAGTAGTAAAAGTCCAGTGTTTAGAAAGGTATTAATCAGAGGTTAGTAAATCTGAGAAAGACCATTTCATTAATACATCAGCCACACCCTGCCTCTATGTCCCAGGGATATTGCTATCCTTAATATGAGCCACTCCGTTAGCAAAAAATGAACTACGCATGATGTAAGAAGCTGATGCCCTGTGGCCATAGACATAATGGTGGCTTGTTGGCTTTGACTTTAAATTATTTTGTTTATGAATTTGAACTAAAAAAGTATAGAACAGTGGAAATAATAGCTGCAATGGCATTTGCTATTTAAAGAGAGATTTAGCTGTTGACCTTAATCAGGGGTTGTTACTCCCACCTATAGGCATACATACATATATATATATATATATATATATATATATATGCCTTTCTTTTTAGAGCCCTGCACACAATGACCTGAGTCTACCACTTAAAGTAATTCCTGAATGCTTGTTCTTCTGTAGCTCCTTAACTTGACAAACCATAATGGCTTCTAAGAAGACATCTCCATTTTTTGGACCAACAACATAAGAGACTGCAATGAACCTTTGGAGACTTCTGCAATCTCTTGTAGCAAATGTGGCTGCCACATTGCCACTTTCAGCCCACAAAGCTAAAAATATTGTGGAGCATTTTTGTTGAAGCAGTATACAACGACTACCTTGCTGGAGGGAGAAATTTCCATGCTTTAAAGAGGCCCTTCTGTTTCTTTTAAGAGCTCACCAATTGTGCTGGAATATATATATGTCATACGCTAATGGTCTGAAAAGTACCAGCTAGGAAAAGCAAGTCGTTATCAAAAAGCAGAAACCCTCTTGAAACAACTAAATCAGAAATACCAAATAGTTTTCTTGTTTATTTGCACTGTAATGTTGAAGTAAACATAGTAAATCTGGGGAGGGGAAGGGGAAGGGGAAAGGGAAGTGGAAGTAAGAGGGAAAGGAAGACGGAAAGAAGGGGAAGGGGAATGTGAAGGGGAAAAGGAAGGGGAAAGGGGAAGGAGAAGGCTTTGATTCTAGCAGCTCGCGTTTGAGCAAGGTACTTTTTATTTGAATTCTCAATCATAAACCCAAACAAGAGGTGTTTAGGATGGAAATACTTGTAAGTCCTTCTGCTTTTGCAGCTATAATTATGCATAAGAAGGTACTATGACCAGATTCACCTCCTTTATTCAAGTGTCTTTATCCTATAATAACATTCAAGGAGAGTAAACAAACTCTCGAAGAGTCAAATAAATTTCTTTCTTATTTAACCCACATTGGGAATCACTTCATGTACAAGTACACAGAAAGGAAATTCCAGTAACAGACTATTTACAGCAGAGCAGAAAGCAACTGATATTTATTTAATTTGTATACATGATGGAGCTGAAGCTACTGTAAACTGTTTTGTCTTGGACAGAATGAAGATCCCAGCTCAGACAAGCTTTTAGGAAACTTTGATATGCATATATTTGCATTTGCAAGTACATCTTTCCCTTTTGTAGAAGTCCACCTTGATGATAATTTATCACCAGGAACTACACAGAAAAAAAAAAATGTTGAGTTGCTTAGGTGTAAATAAATGCTAAGTTTATAAGAGGTATATTGCAGGTGCTGCCAGCACACCAGTAAGAAAATAATAGGTTCAATTCTGGCTGCAGACAGAGGGCTCACAGTGGGACAAGGCTGTGCGCAGTCCCACACCCAGCTCTGAAATTCCCTTTTCCTGTAACTTTACATTCCACAAACTATTATAAAACTCCCGCTTCCCCCCACATATACACTACTGCTCATTTTTTCTGTGTGAAACTATTGCATTTTGTGCTCAACCTGATTTCTTCATAGCCCTGAAAGGCAGACCTCCAGCTCTGCAGCTGACTTCTCCCAACCCCCTGGAAAATAATTGCCGCGTGGCACTTACCTCTCCTTCTCTGGGCCACGGCCTTCCATTCTGTGTGTATTTGCTTTGATTCTGGCGCTTCTTTTGCCCTCCATCAGCAAATTTGCACAGCAAAGGCTCAGTGGGGGCTGTGAAGACAAGAAACCCAGTCTATATTAGCATCCCCCCCAAAGAAAGTGATTATACCAGCAACAGTAGTGCTTTGTAATACTGATCTTTTGAAGTAAAATCTTGCCTTCTGCAGATATTTTTTGCCTCTTTTAGCCTTGACTCCACTGGCAGCTGTTCTTACTAACTAAGCTTCAAAAAATATATACTGGCAGCCCTTAAAAGAATTTAGCAAATATTGTTGAAAAAATAATCAGCCTACGCAGAATGTTAAGTTGCTGTAGTGGAATAGTAGAGTCAGGCATTAGTTCCAGCTAAGTTAGACACGTATTCATGACTAGCATTAGTGTAAGGATAAACAGTGTTTTACTAAAGCAGCTTTCTGTTCTTATTGTAAAAACTTTGCAAGGATCTGTTTAAGGAGTAAGTGTTCTCACTATTTTTGTGTTTCTCGGCACCCAATCCTTTAAAATCTGAATAAACAGAATAAAAAAAGAGACTTTTGCCAAGCACAGTCCAATTAGCTTTCTTTTCCTCTTAACTCCTCTTTTAAGCAAGTTGGCAGCTGAGAAAACTCCTTTCCTCTCCAGCTGAACTCTGTGTGTAAGAATACAATAGTCAGGGAGACTGGAGCCACAGAAACGATGGATATTCCTGGAGCTGCACACCCAAAACCCCAGCTCACAATAGGGCCTGCTAGTGAAGAAATTACCATACATCAAATGAGTGCCACAGGAAGGGAACTTTGTATCTTGGGATCTTCCCCCACCTACCCAGTTTTTCAACATTAGTTTAGGTGAAAGAAATATAAAAATGATGTTTTTGGGAAAAAAAAAAAAAAGTTTGGGGGAGCTTTTGGTTTCCCAGGCATGACAAGTAATCAATTAACCAGGGGTTTAATGGGAAATGGCAAGAAACCTAGTTTTTCTCTTCTTTTCCCCTTTCTGGAGGCTAGAAATATTGAAAAAATAAAAAGACAGGGATAAGAGGGAAACTTTACAGTAAGGGGGGTAGTCATGTTGCTGGCATTTATTTGTAATAAAAACAATTATTTGGTTACAGGATTAAATAAGCTCGTATAATATTAGAAGAAGCTCACCTCCCTCAACCTCTTAGTTACAGCCAGCTCAAAATGTGTCACGAAGTTTAGAGCAAAACTGTGATCATTTGAAAACAGCAACCAACAAGCAAGGCACATAGAGAATCTCACATCAAAAACACAGTTTCTCATTGGGACAGCATCACTTTGGCTACTTTGGAAGCTTTAACAGCTTTGTTTTTTCATTACCATTTTACCAGGCTAGTAATTTCCAAGGTCACTAGAAACTGAACTGCAGGGAACAATCCATTATTGGCAGAAAGCTAGACTGTGTGACCCCAGAGGTCTTTCCCCACCTCTGACTTCGATTATTGTATCAGATTTTGGTAGAAGCAATGTTCAGCCAACCATTTGAAATTTAAAATAATGAAGGTTTAAAAGCATCCAGGTGGCTGTGGAGATTCTTTCTGCAGATGGAGAAATGTTATGGGGCTGATTGCCCTGCGCTTCTACCAGTTTTACTCCACAGTGCAATGCAGCATAATTTCAGAGCGGTTACTTACAATTCACTTTGATGTGATTGTGAGGGAGGAGCAGGTGCTAAGACAGCATTAGAGAAAGACCTATTAAGTGTCACATCTGATGCTTCAAAAGCTTTTAGTTTTAAGCACTGAACAACTATCAATCAACATATGATATCATTAGGAGAAGCATGCGAAAGCAATCTGAATGCTGCAAATTTACACGTGCCATGATCATCTGCTAATGTACACATGTGGTATTAGCCTATATACTATGATGTGGTACAGCAAGCAAGGGAATCATATGGTTTGCTACATATCCTTGCTATATATTAGCCAACCACAAATGGGAAGCTTTTGCCATTTCTGGACTTCCCAATATTCAGCATTACCATATGACAAACTTTTATTACTAACTTGGGCCTTTCTAAAGTTGACAGAGATTGGCAGACATCATTGAACAGATGTTTCAAACAACTTTACCCCACATCTAGAAAAAAATGTGGAAAAATAAATTGTACTGACGTTTTTGGGTTAGGGAAGAGGATGGAAAAGGATGAAGGAACCATGTCCTGCACAGACAGATTTCTGCAATAGGAGACTTTATTTACAGCAAACCAAGAGGAATTCTGAGGAAAAGATCGACACATGCCAATCAACATATGCATAAAGACATAAAAAAAATGTTCTGGCAGGAAGACAGATTTTATTTTTGAAAACAAAACAAAACAAAACATAAAAAACAACACACACACTGGCACATAGCACATCACATGCAGAAAGACAAAAAATGGTCTTATTAGCCCTGAAGTGACTTACAT
Source organism: Aythya ferina (assembly GCF_964211825.1). Lineage (NCBI taxonomy): Eukaryota > Metazoa > Chordata > Aves > Anseriformes > Anatidae > Aythya > Aythya ferina. Next base: position 42,918,646 of record NC_140297.1, on the reverse strand, counting down.
CTTAAAGGTTTATACCTGGGAACAACTATGGCAACTAATCTCAAAATACACAGAAATCAACATTTATTATTTCAAAAGATAAGGCTGAGTATAAAAGAATCTCAAGAGGTCAAATATGTTGCTCTAAGTACATAAAAGAACTCAAATCTCTGGTTTACTTCAGCCCTCTTGAAATCCCTTGTAAGAAAGGCTCTCCTAACCTTTTCAAGATCAGATGCACATGAATATTTGACATTACTACAGTCATTCTTACTAAACAAATACATAACAATAACTGGAAAAAAAATCATATTCTATATATCAGGAAAAATATTTCTAAGTATAATTCGTTTTGGTTTCATTAAATGTCAAAAGTGCTTTAAAAATTGAGATTTTACTTCTGCCAAAGAAGTAAAAAAAACATAATCAGGTAGTAATGTTGTCAATTCAAAAAGAAAGTACTTCAAAAGTATACAAACTATACCAACACACTGTGACTAACATCAAAGGATTGCTGTAGATGTGGGATATTTTATTATATGCCCCCAAATACTTCGGAAGGGAAGGAAGGAAAGAAGGGACATCTTTTAAACTGTTTCTGCTTTTGCTCTCTTTCATTCCAGACAGACACTCCCGAATTTATGTACTGAGTTTTTACCTTTCACTTTTTCCTCTGTATGAATACACTAACTGGAAATAAATGCCTCTTCCCTCACCTTTTGCACTGCTGACATACTAGAAAACATAATTTGTGTATCTTTAAGCGTTCATATTTTCAACTGATAAGCACATCTCTTTTTGTATGGCAACTGACATCATCAAAGTTTTGAGCATGTGTGATATTTTTAAGTATATCTGGAAAATCTGCTGTTCGTATTTTCCTGTCAGAAAAATGAGAATTGATTCACTCAAGACAAATTTCAGGCTATTCAATTCTGATAAAATCTTCAAGATAGAAGGCACTGCTCTTTCTTTGACTTCTACCTGGCAGTAACAAATGCAAATATCAAGAATAAATAGGCTTAACCTGAACAAGGTTCATTAAGCCATAGCCGATTTTTCAAGGAAAAGATTTAAATGCTTGCTGCAGTTCCCATCCACAGCCTTATGTTAATAAGACATAAATAGCCCTGAACTTGGCTTTCAGTCCTGAGAAGGAAGTGGGATCAAACTGATAGTGCTTCTAAACAGCATCTGCCAAGATATTCAGGACTGCTTTAGGAAAGGGCAGCAGTTGCTAGTGTTCAAATTCTGTTCCCATGGAACTCAATGGCTAAGGTCCTATCTCTCTTCAATCAGGCCCTGAATTTACTCTGAGAGTTCAGTGAAGGTGAAAGTGAGAGACTGTTTTTTTGTCAATTTAGGCTGTCAATATTGTTGGAGCTCCCTTAGGAGCTCAGTTTCTCGTGCTCTGCTACTTTAGATGGACAGACTGTGCAGACAGACAGCACCAAACTGCCAAAAGGCTGTTATATCACCAAAGGCAACACTGGTATTTTAAATAGGACTAAACCTTTATATGGAAAGAAATGGGGACAACAGTGCTCCCTTCTCAAATTTGGCAGCCTCTCAGGGAATCTTCCATGTCAGGAAAGCAACTTCAATTAAATTGGAGAATTCAACAAAAAAAAAAAAAAAAAAAAGCAAACTTCCAACTACTTCTGAATACATAATTTCCTTATTCTTTCATTCATCGGAAGGCTGATACACTTGAGCTTCTACATATGCAAAAATGTGTATATTCATGAACATGTGCTTCATAAAGGAATGGGGAAGATGAAAGCTGTCATTTGCATTCAGTGAATCCTTTTCATTATTTCAGGTGCTTGGTTACTTTTTCTATCATCAGAGTTACTTAGAAAAGATTGTCCGCCACCATTTCCAATTCATAGTCATACGGCATCGTCTCTCCAGCAATGGCAAGAATTAGAATATATAGAGAAGTAATAACAGGAACATATTTATGTATTTTAACTTGTTTCACTATGAATATTTTTGAGGACAGAATATTTTTCAGAATGTCAGGAAGCAGATAACATTTCTAGTACAGAGGTTAGCAACAAGTGTGTTATGAACATTCATGTGGATCTTTAAACTCCTTCATTTTGCTAATGTGATGAAAAATTATGAGAAAGTCATTGCTATTATCAATGAATGGTCAGTGCACAGTCAATGATTTTTTTCAAAGTATGTTTTAAAGAGAAAATAGGATTAATTTATTTTTCAGCCTCGGCAAATCCTTTTCCACAATAAAAAAGGAGCAGAGCAATAATTGAGTTCACAATTACACTAAGCATTCAAATTGATCAAGTTTTGATAACTATTTTCCTTCACTCCCTTTCAAATTTTGAGTATTTTGATAACACTTTCATGTACAAATCACATTGAGTATCAGACTGAAACATCCATGTAAGAATCAACCCCTTTGTCTGCCACAGATCAAACATCCTTAGTCATTAAGAAAAACTTCATCCTACAGTAACATCAAAGCCACTTTGTAAGTAGACCTGTTTACTCATACGCTATTTGAGAGGGAGATGTGAGAGACATAAAACCTTTAGAAGGAAGGCTGGACAGAGCAAACTGAGGTGCCGATATGGACGTTCCCAGCAGGACTACAGTCTCTTCAAAGCCCACAAAGTTTATTTACAAAATGAATTTTGCAGTTTTAAGTTTTAAAATCGTGTTTCAGGACCCAAGCAATAGCGCAACTCTTTGCTGTAGTGATTCTACTGGTTGCTATGAAAGTTCTGTCACACAGTACTTACTCATTCTCAGGTAATAAACAAACAAAACCCTAAATCCAAGGAAAATTGTAGAACACAACCATATCCATTCTGCTCTTGGAAAATTAGGATGAAAAATTATCAAAGGTGGTACGTGACAAGAAAGGACAAAAGGACACGTAAGGACAACTCATTGGCTGAGTAAGAAAACCTTTAATTAAAAAAAGCAAAAGTCCTTTCCCAAATGGGGATTTGTTGAAGAACAGAGTTAATCATTTTATGGAGTAACAGATTTTGTCCCAGAAGTTCGTAAAGCTGGATATGAGGTCACCGGACAGATCCTAACATACATGTATATACAGAAATGTATAATGAAAGTGCACTATTACTTGTCTAAATCATTCCTTGCTACTCAGTGTTTTTGTATGAGCCAGTGCTTTTACATACACAAGCATCCATAAATAGTGCAGAATGGGAGCTGATGCCTTTTGATTTATAGAAATACACAGCAGCAATATAAAGCATACTTATCTTCCAGTAGGCTTACAGTTAAATTTAACTAGATGATATTAATTGCACTTACACAGCTGATTATGAAAGCAAAACAAGGAGTTAACATTGTGTTGGGTTTCCAGCACGTACCACTTTCACGATATAAACATGGAAATTGGGGAAACATCTTTACATAACAGAAAAGTACCCCAAAGCAACAATTAAAAAGCAAACATCTGCTTGGCTAGAAATAAAAATAATTAAAAAAAAAAAAAAGTGATTTACTTTTGATAAACTCTATTATAGCTGAAGTAATTATCTCTAGTTCACCTCTTTGTCTTCAGAAATGGGAAGCAATCCTTTCATCTTTTTGTACAATAATTATTTCTAAAAAGCAAGAATATATTAGAAAAGGAAAATAAATCCCAGAGGAGAAGTAGCATGTCAAGCACAGAGTTAGCATTTCCACTCTGTGAAATTACATAGAACAGGTAGAACAGCTAACTGTTTGCATACGTTGGAGAAATAGCATGCCGACTGTGAAGCGTAGTCCAGGTCTTGTTGCAATCAATGGAAACACTCCATGTACCACACAGAAAAACTATACTTAATCATATAATTGCAGAAGCCCCCACAAAGACTTGTTAGAGCTGATCAAAAATGACAGTCTGCTCTCTGTGAGAAATTGCACCATTTATTTTACAGTTTGTTTCTGTTTAAAAATCTATTTTCATTGTTAAATTTTCAACAGAACAGCAGATTGAGAGCATCTGGTTCAGGCCTATTAAAATGTTCCTTTCTAATGTTGCTGATAAGGGGAATCCGTTTTAACAGAGACCATTAACTAGATACATTATTTTATGGAGACAACATATAGAAACAGATGCTTCAGTATAGTATTGAAACTTAAATAAAAATACAAAATCAATCCAAATAGCTAAGCTGAAATGAAATATTAAAGCAACAATGAAATGTAGTAACCTAACAGCATATTTTTATTTTAACAAACTCCATTTCTCAACCAACTGTAGTGCTAGCCTCTGTAGCAGGGCACGAACAGATTACGAACAAATCCAGTATAGAATTAAGAAGCTCATTAATTAACTTTATTATCTAGTAACTATTTAATTAGTACAGTCTTCTTTAATGTTGCATTTTGCCTTTATTTTAAACAGAAGGCCTGAATCAGAGCTCCAAGTATTTAGGGAGAGCCTCCCAGCAACTTCAGTGGAAGTTGGAGTGCAGATGCAATGAGCTGAATGTAAAAAATCTTTACTGTTAAGTACTTGTATTGAAAGTACTTGTATAGATTTTGGCATCAGCCTAAGTACCATTTGACCGAAGAGATTTCTGAGTGTGGCAGCTCTTTTTTTAGTCACTTTGTTACTGTGTTTGATGTAATTCTCAAATTAACAGTACATCCAGTGCATTTATACCTATTGTCCTCACAGCCACTGGGTTAAGTTGCCATTTTTAGGGGCTAGAAGCTCGGCTCCAGCTAACATGAGTATGAATCCAAAGCTGTTCTACTGAAGCCAAAAGTAAATTTGAAGTAACCGTGAGCAAGAACAGATTCAGGACTATGATTTCTGCCAGAGAAAGTGCATTCCTCAAACTTGATGCTACAGAAAACTTCTGCCCTATTGCGTGTCCCCTGGTATGAAGCTGAAAAACACCAGTTGTAGTTCATCCTTTGCACCCAGTGCTATGACAGCTCTTTGCAACTTTGCACTACTAGATGAAAGGGAAGCAGGATCTTTGAGGAGTGATTTGTTTTGCAGTTTTAAAATTTCTCAAAGAGCCTTTACAACAAGAGAGGATGCCATTTTATCAAAGCAACCAAACCAAACAAGTTCGTGCATCGGATTGCAGAAAATATTTAATGCACCTGTGCTTAGACCTCTATTTTCCATAACTTTAGGACAGAATCCACAACCAACTGAAATTCTGGATGCTTTGTTTTAATGTGCCAGTTCTTATTGCAAACCCTAGAATATAGATGAATACCTCCTGCAAAAACACTATGATAGACTCCCTTGGATTCCTGACTGACTAGAAGAGCCACGCACCAAAAATTGAAACAGTATTGTAGTTTGGAAAGGAGTATTGGCTACAAGCTGTTCAAAGCACTTCACACATTATCTTTCAAGTAGATCATAAACAAATATTGAAACGATTAGGTATAAAAGGGTTCTTGGTTAAATCCGAAAAGTCCCATACTGTTCAATGGCATTGTTAAAAAGTGGCTGCTTAAGAAACCAACTCACCTTCCTCCCATGTTGGATGAATTTTTGTGTGGAACTTACATGCCACAGCTCCTCTGTACTTCTCTGATGCCAGGCTAACTAAGGAACATGCTGCAGAAAGACAGTCCTACATGGCCCTTCTGTAAACTACACAAGTGATTAGTAGAATACAGACATAATTATTACTGAGTGCAACAGTCCCACATCAGGTTTTTCTCCATTGACAATAGCTAAAAGGTGTGACAGTTTTAAAAAAAAAATGTTTTTTAAAAAAGTTTTTGTATATATTTTGCAAATGTTGATTACTATCTAGGATTCTGACTTTTATGACTTTTTTTTCCCCAATTTCTGTAGTTTGCTTGTACCACTTTCATGCTGCTGCCTTCTTGCACCATTATTACCACAGAGGCTTATTAGACTACATACGTTTGGGCAGGAGTTGATTTCTCCAAGTGAAATGAAAAAAATGCCACACTTCAAAAATATTCCTGAAAGCATTTCAAAACATTTTACTGTTTTCATTGTGAATTCCTAAACCATAACTGGCTACACAGGCAGTTCTGAGATGTGTGATGAAGAACTGAGAGAGATGCGGTGAACAATATCCAACTATCCCAAGACCCAGTGAAGCTGGTGTAAATGTACTTCCAACGCTTTCAATGGGCATTGAAGGTATTGAGCACAGGTTGCTAGCCTATGACCTGAACTGGAAGTATATACTACAGCAGTTATGTTGAAGTTCCTCTTTACTAAACTTATTTTCTCTTCCCTTCTACCCTCCAGGGTTTCTCTTTCAGTACCACCACTCGAAAATTAAGGTACTAGTGTTTTATTGTGTCTTTAAACTTAGAGCTGCAATCCCTTCACATTAGTAACAGGTAGTAACAAGAAAGTCAAGCCAACTGCTAGCTTGTCAGTGGAAACCAGTTTTCAGCAAAAAAACAAAACTACACAGAGAAGTTCTGCTGCTTTTCAGTGTTGGCTCTTACCCCAAATAAGCATTAAAACTACAAGTTCATACACTGCAGTAGTGAAGCACAGGAAAGGTTTGAGTTGGCTCATCTTTTTAAGCATGGAGCACTGTGACTTTAGCACATTGACTTCATACCGAGTATCACTTGAATGATCGTGTACCAGCACGCACGCACCAGCTCTACCTGTGGTCCCAGAACCATTATGTGAAGGCAGAAGCTGACTGAAAAAACACCCTCTAAACGTGAACCCCAAATCATTCTTTAAATCCCATCTGAGATTGCCCTATGAGCTTTTAGGAAGATTATATTTTAAATACCTTTTTGCCCTCCCCCATAATCTCACAAGTTATTTTGCTTGGATGAAAATGGAGACCTTGTGTTTCTTACTGTTCAATTATTAAGGAACAGCAACGAAGTCAGCTTCATTTGAAAGGCTCAGCAATTTTAAAATGATCTCATGTACCGTAATTTATAATGGAAAATCAGGTACAAATAGTGTGAGATGCTTTCTGGTTCCCCTCTAATGGAAATAAAATGAATCTCTGGTAATGGGTGACCCTACTTGCTTCTGTGGTCACCCACTTTACTTTTTAGTGTTCTCTTTAGTACTCTCAGGAGAAAAGAGCAAATGCAAAGCTTTTATCCGATGCTGCTTCTCAAAACAATAGCTCTGCGCTTCTGCTATAAAATCTATTTTTACTATTCTCATAAACTAACGTTATTGATCACAGAGACTTTGCTATTATCCCACTAAGAAAAACTTACTTGTGCTGACAGTCCAGAGACAAAATGATTGGGATTTATGCAGTACAAAGAATTAATTCTGGCTCTGCAATACAAGGTTACTTCTTGTACCTGTTTAACTGTTTATTTATTATTTCACATTGAATTTATTCACAGTTTTAAATTAAATTATGTATTACTTTTTATTTAGTATTTATTTCTATAAACCAGAAAATTACCAGCACATTATCCCTTGTCTGTGTGACACTGCTAACTAACCCTAACTAACACCATGAAGAAAAGAAAATTCATTTCAAGCACATGTTTTCAATATAAAGAAGGAAACCTGGCCAAATGTCTTATGTCAATACAATGATTTCTTTCCACCAGCATAATGATAATTGCTGTACACAGACATTTATTTTTGACTAATTAAGGTTGAGTCTTGGCATTCTCTGCTCACACTCTAACATATGTATACCATTAATGTCCAGAACAGCATATGCAACCCAGTGTTAAACTGCACAAGGAAAAATGCCTCAGTTATGACCATTAGCTTATTTAATTCAGACGTGCATGTTTTAATACTACATTTTGTTTACAAACTGTGGGGAAAGAAACATCTGCTGTGTCTTTGTGAATGGTCCTTCCAATAAAGAAGCGGACACATACATACCATGAATGTTTTCATTATTTGCAGCTCTACTCACAGCCCACTAAAAAGTAGCAATAGAAAATTTTTATGATAGGAAAAAAGGCTTGGTTTGGGTAAACACGCCCTGTGCATGGTCAAAGTAGTAACACCTTGCCAGTATCAGAGCTGAAACAGCGTATTCCTAAAAGCTCTGTTAGTGTCGACACATGATGTATTCCTATGTAAATGAAAGCTTAATCCCAATTTTTAATCTGTTCAACAGTTTAAAAATACTCAGGAATATTAAGATTTTATTATTTTTTTTCAGACTGCCTACTGAAAATCTTTTTATTTAAATCAGTTCTAATTAACACAACACATTCCAACAATGACTACTGGGTGCAGAAGCAAAATCTCCAACCACTTCTAATCTAAAACATAGCCAAGCAATATAATTTTGCCACTACTGTGAGAAAGAAGGAAAAGCTGAAGGGAAAATTCATTTTATTGTTATTGCCCTTCCTTTATTTTATTCTTCTGCATTCACTGAAAAACATTATGTGTATGCCTTAAAATGAGCTAGTTTACTAGAAGTTAACACACAGCAGTGCCAGCTTCCTCACGTAAATGCAGGATCACCTTTAAAAAGTGGATTTGACCCTGACTGTGTCAGAAGCGTAGCAAGGTATAGGCTGTACAGCCAAAAGCATTTATAAGATGGGTGACTGACTGATTCTTAGAGGCAGGAGTTCATTTTACTGTGGTGGAGAATATCCAAATCACACTAAGCACCTTGGACAGTATAATTACTGCGTGCTACAAAACCTCCCTGTGTGCTCTACCATCTTCTCCTGTAAATAGGCCCTAGGGAAGAGAGAGAATATATTGGAAACAACATATAAGTAAGGACACTGATGCCCCTTCCCTGTTTCTCCCAAGGCAGAAGGGGCAAGCAGCAGCTTTGAGCACAGTCAGCAGAGCCATGGGACATGCTGCTCCTCAAGCCAGCTTTCAAGCCCACAAGCCCACAAGCCAGACTTTTCTGCTACTGACCTAAACCTCACCACTGCCCTTGTCAGGTACCTGTGAGTGGGAATGCGGTGCTGTTGTGCATGTGCTGGGAGAAGAAGGAAGGGCCTTGGAAAAAATTGCTCAGCAACTCCATTTCCTCAAATGGCAAAGTGGCAACGTGAGGTATTCCTGAGACATACCATCACCTGGAGCTCCTGCCAGGACATGGGGGCTTTGTCCTGCCTAAAGCAAGTGTCTGCCTTCAAGGCACAATTGTACCTGTGATTTCCAGGACAGAAAGCTGCAGAGTGGTTTCACTGGGGAATTTTCCAGTAAGTCACCTATTTATAAAGATACTTTATGCAAAAGGAAAGACAAAAAAGTGAAAATATATTATTGTCCCAAGGCAACAGAATATCTTACTCATACTTCTTAGGTCTTTTCAAAATGTGTTGATGATACCAATGCTAAATCTAATGTGCTACAGCATAAGGCAAATTCTAACCCTTACAGCTTAAAAAACCTTTATTGCCACCTGAGACAACATTTGAGAATATTAAATAGATAACTCTAAACCCTTCTGAAATTGTCAAGTGTGGAACTCTCAACTAAGGGTAGACAAGGAAGCAAGCTTACATATCAGAGGCTGAGTGATGGCCTAATCTCCTTTAACTCTGTGCAGTTCATGTCTCAGGGTTCTGTGAAGGTCGTGCTACAGCTTGCTGTGCCATGGGTCCAAAAATTAGGAAAAGAATGTGATCTTTGTACTAAGATAGGTAAATTAAAATTCAATCCTCTACTCTTTCAGTTAAAAGTTTAGGAATAATAAGAACAGGAGTGAACCGAGCACAACAAAGAAGAATAAAGAATAAAGGGAGAGGGAGGTGGGAAGGTATAGAAATAGGCAAAGAAAAACACATTAAGGAAATGAAGGGAAAAACAGGTAAAGATGGGTAATTAATACTTCAGAATCACCCTTGAAAATGTTCTAACTTCACACAAAAATGAATGCAATTGATATAATTTCTGGATGGCAATACAACTGTGATGACAATGTGGGCTTTCGTAGGTACAAAGACTGCAGACAGAAAACACTAAAACTGAAAAAGTAAATGGATAGGCTAAATGTTACTGCCTATAGCAAACAGAAAAACAAGTCTATAAGAGCTGTTTGTTTTTGTCTGAAAACACAGACTGAAGACTTACTCTGCACTGTGAAGAATTCACTAAGACTTTGTATAGTCTTGGAGTAACTGTATGGCACCAAAACATAAATGAAACAGAAAACAGTAGAATCTCCTTCACAAAAAAAAAAAAAAAGAAAAAAAAAAGAAAAAAAAAGAAAAAAAAAAGGCCTGTTATCAAAGATGGTTTGAAAGTTTATCTCTAAACTCCGTAGATGATTCAAGCAACACTTCTGTGCCACAAGAGAAAATTAGAGATTACAACATGACAGATGAAAAATCACAGTCTTCACTTACAGATAAATTTTGTTATGAGAAACAAAATCTCAGGAGCCTCTGACACTAAAATCCAAACATTCTTTAAGGCTTTGGTCCCCATTTGGGTGGGACCCTTCCTTGGTTTACAGGCACATGGACACAGCCACGCTGGCACTATGTGAGCACTCTGTGCAACTCTGCTCCAAGCATGATTACAGGCAAACAGCAACATCAGAGCCTGACAAAAGCCATCTCCAGCTGACGTGAAGCAGCAATTTTCTTCTGAGCAAATGATTTCATGAATCAGCCAGCAGGGAGTGACAACATTCTCCTGCCAGTGACTAAATGTATGACCTCTGGGTTGCAATTTCCATCAGTTTAATAAGAGCTCAATGCAAACGTGATCATATTTTTCACTCTGCTGTTAATAGGAATGCTAATCTTTCCTTTCTTTTTCCTTTCCCTTTCCTTCCCTTCCCTGTTTTGCCAGCTTTATTGCTTACAATGTAAGTATTTCCCTGGAGACAGAGAGCAAAGTCCTGCCTGTGTTGCTAATAAAACTTGAAAACAACACAGTAGAGTAAGAATTAAAGAGCAACAACTTTTCTGTTCTAAAGAACATGGCAGGCCTAGCAGAGACGTTGTGGCTTTGTTCTGCCATGAGAAGGCAAGCTCGGTACAGTCCCTGCTGAACCTGGCAGCCTGGTGAGAGACAAATAGACCCAAGTGAGAAGGAGAGAACCTTTCTTTCTAGAATGTTTTCTGGTACAGATCCAGAGCTGATAGAAAAATCCCACAGTCCTGAGGATTAGAAAAGGAACAATGAAGTTTAAATCAGGGACAAAGTAGAGACTGAATAACAAAATATAACAAAAAAAAAAAAAAATAACAAAAGCATGAACATTCCTAAAGTTTAAAATATTCTCCAAAAACTTCAGCTGGAGACTGTGCACAAAAAAAATAATCTCTGGATAACAAACCACAGTGCATTGCTGTTAGTATTAATGCCACCATGTTCAACACAACAGTAAAATACCATACTGCCTTATGAGGTTTCATTACAACCCTAAAACATGGTAGAAAGTCATTTATTTATAGCTTTAAAAGCAGGGCTGAGGAGGGGAATAATGGAAACCTACATTTTATTCAGCATCAGGATTCCAGCTGATTGTTGCTCCTAAAAGGAGCAGAAACAAACATTAGAAATGCTGTTTTTGAGCCATGTTTGATATTCCTATGTAATTCCTAAATACTAGCACGTGACATCTGATGCAATCACACCGAGACAGGGCTCAGCACAGTCTGCTCACACCAGACTGCATTTGCCCCTAGATTAGTGAAGATGAAAGTACATTTGGGCAATTTTTTTTTCTTTTAGGGTGCCTTTGTGCCAAGCCAGAATAATAGAGCATGTTTGCTCCAAGAAGGCTTGTTTTACAGTATAATAATAATAATAATCATCATCATCATCATCATATATTTGAAATGGTCAACTTGGACCAAACACGCTTGCTTTTATTATCAGTTTTTATTGCATTTACATAACATAAAAAATGAACACAAGAGTTATTTCAGGTTTAATCCAACATCTCTTATTCCTGCTTTATAATTCCTTTGTAGGACAGTCTATCATACTAACTGAAATATTCATACTTACACTATGCAACTATACTAGCTTTGCAGGATTAATGTACAAGCATGTTTATGTTGTTCTCAAGCTGTGTCATGCCATGCTCCTTCAAGGTAACTTCTGCTGCCACATTCTGCACACTTAATAATAATAGAATATAATATATTTTAATAATATACTTTTTTTCCTTCTTTTTTAATGGTGCTTATCACAGCTTTTGTTTGCAAACATCTCATAAGCACTAATTAATTAATTCTCCCAGTAGGCAGTGAAGTATTCTCTTTGTTTCACAGAGATGAGCTGCAACACAGGGATATTGCAAATTGTCCAGTGTCATACAGGCTCTGAGTACAGATCTCCCGGTTTCTTGTGTAGTTTTCATGTATCCACAAGAGTAACCCTCCTGAAAGAGCTCTGTCTAGGTGCTTTATTTTCTCAGTCTCCTTTCCAGCCCCAATCTGATGGAGTATCTTTTACCGATCCACACGCCATAACCAACTCACTAAAACGCTTCATCAGAAGACAGCTCCATCTACAGTGTCCATGAAAACTGAGCTTGTAACGATGATACGGATTGGATGTCACTACAGGTATACATACATACATTTCTCTGTGTCTTTTTGTCTGTGCACACACCACATACATACATATACATATCTATATAAGTTCATGGCACCAGCCATGTATGGCAAGTTATCAAATACGCAGTATCAGAAAAATCAAAGTGAAGTAATCTAAATCTGCAAACAGACCTGTGCTATTTACTGTAATATTTAGCTATTCCTAGCTGGCACTGCTATATCTCTAAACGGCAATGTCACCTCATAGTTTGTACACATGCACCTGTCATCTTCATACAAAGCCAAAGATGATGCTATTGCAAAGATAGGTATAAGTACTTTATAAAATTTAATTTAGCTAAGTATAGATGTCCTTATTTACTTTCAAGAAGTTTTACAGCCTGATTTCAAGAACAGCTAAGTACAGCTGATTATCCAAAATTTACCTACCTTTGCAAACCTCCAGGATTTTCCTATCACATCCCTACATTGAATAGTCTTAGGCACAAGTGAAGAGATGGTTCAAGACACCGAGGCCTTTGCGAAGAGCATATACAAATCAGAATGCATGCGTAGGAGAAAAGTGAAGGGAAAATATGATGACCATTTTCTTCCCTACATTTATTGCCTCACTGCTTCTCAATCAATATCCTTTTTTTTGTGAAGCCCTGTCTCCTGTTGGCAAGGCCCACTGCCAGCACCAGAACTCCCTCCACATTTACACTCAACGTTGCTCAGCTTGCATGCTATGGCTCCGACAACTCTGCTGAGTGCTATTTCAGTGACCTTCTCTCCTCCACATGTGAAACAAAAACCCTCACTTCAACAGCAATGTGCTACCGCTGGACGGAAAACCAGTTTTTGGGGGGTTAAATCCTTCAGCAAAGCGACCACAGTGGAACCTGTGACCACTCAACGTCTTTTTAGATGAGAATAATGCCATGCAGTTGCTGTACTGATGGATTTAGCAACCAGGATTTAGCCCCTGAAATATAAAAATGTAGGCTTCTGTTGTTTGATTCCTTTTTTGTTTTAAATGATTGATAATTATTTCACAAACGTCTTCCCCTGACATTTGATTTGCTAGATAATACATAAACATACAGTTTCTAATAGGTTTTCCGGCCTTTTAACCTAATTTATTTTCTCATTACTTTTCATTTCATTTCCAATTCTGATATAAAATCTGTTTTCCAGATTTTTATTTTTTTTTTGCATGATCTGAAGCTCCCTCACTTTTACAATGTAAGGAATATTTTAAAATAACAACAAATCAAGATCAATGGTAGCAGAGAAGCAAAATCAACACACATTTTCAACTCTTTAATTTCATGTTGAACTAACACACATTTTTTCCAAGATGATTCCAAAATTATGCTTGAAACTAATAATTGTGTTGTGTATGTGAGTCTTTAAAATAGCTGCCTATCTGCTACATAAGAACAGTTGGGTGGGGACAAAAATGACAGTTCAGCATAAGAATACATCTATTTTTCTGTCAAATACTGACTGATAAATGCTACTCTATTGCAAGGATTTATTAGCTAATTAACGATTAAGCAGATCATGGAGGTAATCATCAAGAAATGCAAATTACATCCTTCAAGTTTTTGTAACACAGTGAGAAGAAATAATAACTAGAACTTGGAGGATGTATATGAGTTTGCATAAAACAATGAAAAAAATCTGAATTTTAAGGTAAGAGAAATAGTAAGTATTCCAGCACACTCACTAATCTCAAAGGCAGTGACTAACAAAGTTTTTTAATTAATTTTTCATCTGAGAATTTGCACTTTTCAGAGTGGTAATATCAGTTGTTCTGAGTGTATCTTTGGGATTATATTAATTTCCTCAAATTCCTTCTGAATGAAGAATTAAACTGCTTCTTTTTCAGCCTTTCTTAGCCATCATAAATCTGTTGAAGTCGGTGAGATCACGTGATTATCTGTCTGATGGAGCTCAGTGTCCAGCTGCTATTCCATTCATTAACGCATAAAAATGCAGGTCAGCTTTCTAAAGAAAACTACTTAAAAGTTTAAAGGATCATTCACCACCCGCCCCACCTTTTCATTTCTTTGACAAAAGTCTACCAGACTAGGAGTAAGACCAAGACATGCTTTTTTCTAGTGAAGATACTGAATATGCCATCATTCTTTATACAAAGGCCTACCAAGATTTTTTAGCACTACATTAAATAAATTAAGCATGTTTTTATATCCCTACATTATTCAAAGTACTGGTCCCATGCTCTAAGACTCAGAAAAGAGTAAGTTTTCTGAAAGGGAAGTCTGAAGAGAATACTTCCAATCTGCTGTTCAACCTATTTTTCTCTTCCTAAGTCCCTTCTCTTTTTTTGAAGGTGTGGTTGTGGGTAGAAAGGATAAGGCAATAATGATCTTCAAGCAACAATACCTGTATTGTAAAATTGCAATTTATTCAGATGTCCTTTCCAGTGTAGCCTAAAGAAATAACCTGACATGCTAACAGACAGGTTTCTATTTAAACAAAAAAAAAGAAAAAAAGAAAAGTCCTTCAGAAATAGCCTCTAAAAAACATGTTTTTGACTTTCCTCCTTGAATTCCCCTGACAAAAGTAATGAGTGAGGTGACAGGAAACCTGATATTAATTCTGCGAGTTCTAACTAGATGTGCAGGAGATCTAAGCCCAAGGAATAGAGCTGGAATGCAGAGCAAATAGGCAATTATTCTGAGCAGAAGAATTCTGTGCCTGATGATGACTTGCCTGTCTCCGTTCTCTGGTGTCGGTTCTACAGAGACTGTAATCTTCTATGTTGATGCCTATATTCAATCTTAATGCCTGATATTGAGTGATGGGAAGCTGTAGGGATTCTTGCAAGATTCATCGTTAATGGGTTTAACTCAATTGGCATGTCTGCCTGGGATATTTCATAAATACATAACCTCCACTACGTGATTGGAATAATTGCTTAGAACCATGCAGAGCACCCATCTCAACATAGTACTTTCTGTTCTAAAGCTTTCGCCACCTTCAGCTTTACCTTTAGCTACTAACTTATCTTCTAAAAATAATAAATGCTGGTAGGAGGATATGCAATCATTTTGCACTTTGCACTCACTCATCCATGCTCATGCAGCTCCTGCCTTTGCAACGTGAGGTCTGAAGGAATGCAGCTCTCAGAAAGCAATTTTTGACACAAGCTAGGGATGGGGTTGGGGAGTAAGGAACAGTACAGTAACTGCCAGTAGCAAACTGGCTGAAAATACAGTTCTACTATAATTTCAGTGCAGACCTGTGGACCATTCTAGACTGATGTAAGATACACTCAGAAAAAGAAAACTGTTAGAAACAAAACAAAAGATATTGCATGAAAACAAATTCTTTGAGAAAGGAAAAAAAAAATCCTGCTGCAAATATGCTTTTCAAATTGTTTAAACATTTATCCAGCTGTTTTATTATTTTTTCCCATTATTAATTTTCTGCCTTTTGGCCCTCTCTTTTACAAATCCAACATCTGCTACTTTTGTTAGCATAAGATGTGCAGCAGATTTATATGTCCATAAGGCCTTTCCGCACGTAACAAAACTGGTATGGTTTCTGACTTATCTGAAGGCTGTCACTGGCAGTGGACTGCATTCATTTGTAAGAATGGGCTCTCGTGACAAGGATCTCCGTGACCTACCAGCAGGAACATTCTTGGTATTGGCCCTCTTACAAACAAAAAGTTTGTGAAAACAACAAGAAGAGGAAAATGACATAGGGTCCATCCCAGGGGAGAGTGTTCTACCTCACTGTGCCAAGCCTCTGCCCGATGATTCAGGCATGATGATACCATGCATGGTTCCCTCTTCTGCACCTGCCTTTTGTTTTCCACTGCTCATCCCATTCACTTCAAAATTAAGGAGGCATACCGAATAAACTACACATTTGGATCAACGGGATTATCACATGATGCAAAGTGTCAGTACTTATCAGTACATGATGCAAAGTACTCAGACAATACAATGGAATCCCATGGCTTTATTCATTTTTTTTTAAGAGCAAGCATGCTGTAAAATCACTACAATACAATCTTCATTTCATATCCCATCATAACACACGGACAAAAATTATTTTCCGAATCTCATCAGATCTTCCTATTTTTGTGTGGCTTTTCTGAACATCAATATGAACAGGAAAACTTTGGCCACAGGAATCAAATGAGGCAAGTCTGCCAAGTGAGAAGCCAGCAAAGCTAAACAAGGAAAATCATATGATTTCAGTTTTAAAATCAGATTGACAATGGGTTGTGTTTGTTTTTAATAGTCATGCCTAGTTAATTCCCTTCAATTAGTAACTGTAGAAACTTTAGTCTGAATTAAAAAAAATCAAATTACAAAGTAATTTAACAATGGTTATTACCACTTAAGTCTTTCAGACGTGCAATTATGCAAATCCACCAAGCTCAGTTCTGACTATATTTTCTTTACTTGGTTGAAATCATTGTTAGAAGAATGAATTTACATAATGGCATCTGCTATTCCTGTTACAAGTTGTATTTTAAAAATAAAGTGTGTGTAAGGTAACATGTACAACAGATTCACTATTCCTGATGTTAAGTAGTTGCCATTTCAATTTCTTCCTCATTGTTTAGTACGAATGTAAATGCAGGACTGAGAATGAGCAAGGAATCAAGAATACAGATTAGGATATTTGCCAGTACTGGTCTCATTTCCAAAGCATACAATCTCTGAAATGTGCATACTTCATTTTCATACAGCTGGAAAGTATGTGCAGAACTGGATAGAGTAAAATTTCCCATTTTTGGAGCACCGTGAAAATATGTATGTTTTACAAAATTCAAAGCATAAAAACAAAGATTAAAATATTCAGCTCGACACTCCCTGCAGGTTCATTCCTCCAGTTCTCCTGAGAGGGATATTTGAAGATTCTGGGCCCTACAGTACTATATCGCATGACAAGTGAACAGAACGGTCCTTCATCTTTACAAGCTAGCACATCTCACACCAGCTCTCCCTTTGTAACCTACTTCTGATACAATTTCCTACCAATCCGGTTTTCCCTGTTGCACTAAATGATTGCATATTTGGTGACATCTTGTTTTTCATTATACTTATTTCTTCACTTCTTAATTGGTTGACTTGAGTCTAACAGCGCTCAATAAATCAAAAGTAAAAATCTTGACTAAAAATAGCTTCAAGTTTCAATAACCTTATGATTTCACTTACAGAATAATGCAAAGCAAAACCAAACAAAAAATAATTAAAGGCGTAAATGGATCATTTTATTCCTATAATACCATGACACTAAGGGACAAACATCCTATCATCACTCTCTCCATTAGTATGGCTTTGAGTTACAGCAACATGAGGGAGTCTATTGTGTCAGGTTCCCTACAATCAAAGAACAAAACTTTTACCACTGAAATACAGAAGAAGAGACAACAGAAACATTAGACAGTATTTGGCACCATTCTTCACACACAAATAATGTCCTATGTTCATTTTCTGGTAGTGTTATTGCAGAGTTTCAAAGATGAACTAGGAGAACTGTGATCGTGACTTAGGGATAATTGTATGTATTCCAGGTATAAACAACACAGAAAAATAAATAGATTGTATATTTTACAGTAGAAATGGATCAAGAAAAGGTGTTACACCCCCAAGCGAAAGTTAGATCAAACTCATGTTTAGGAACACTGAAATATCTGAGGTGTTTGGTCAAAATGCAGGAACTTTTTGTGACTTTCTCTGAGGACAGAAATGCTATGAAAATCACATCACTTTGGACAGAAAAAAATAAATACTTAGGAACAAAATAAAACACTGCGCTTTTGTCTTCTTCCAAGTTTTGTTTGTTTTAAAATTTTCTGTCCTTGTTCTCAGCTTACGCTATTTCAACTCAAGAGTTTTCTTCTCAATTTTAATTGGGAAAAAATCAGCACTTCTTTTACAGGTTGTCAACTTTTCCTGAGTTCTGGAGCGTATGTCCTTGTCTGGAGATATCTAACTGTCTCTAACTTCTGCTTTGAGTGACAAAATGAAAATTAGATCAAAGAAGTTGAAGTTCAGTATTGCTGTTGTTGACACTTTCCTTGTGAGTCCTTTTTCTCACCATTTTCACTTAAAATATTTCTTCTAGTTATTCTTAATGTTCTCATTAAAAGATTTCACTGTTATGCATCTGACATATATTGTGCTTTAGAGTTTCTTGGATATGAAAATACTGAAACTGTGTTTTAACGCACCTTTGAAAAAAAATATCTTGAGTTATGAAACATTTCATAGAATGGTGTTCCCATTTTTTTGGAATTTTGGAACTTTAACATTAAACCTGAACAAAGAAATATCTGTCATTCCCTGTGTTTCTCTGGAAAACAACAACAGCAAAGTAACGCACACACATTCATGGACTTAAATCCCATGTCCACCTAAACGCTAACGCCATCATTCAGAATGATTCAAAAGTCAACTGTTAATTGTGTCACATCAGTATGGTACAAATCACAGAAATACCAAAAGACTCAGTGATTATTTAATTGTTACCAGAAGTAGAAGGGAGAATAGCCATGCATGAATTCTGCCTTAGAAGGTAACTTCAATATAATACCTATGCCACAATATGATGATCTGAACTGGGGAGATAATTTCATGAGAAATATGTACAGCATATTAGTAAATAGATGAATTGAAAATTACACATATTCCATATACACATTTCTTGCTTCTTGTTGTTGTTAAATCTGCAGCAAGACTGCGCATTGCAGCAAGATTGCTAAATTTGTGAAGATATTAACGCCAAGAAATTCTACCTAGGTGTTTATTTCTGCTCATAGCTTGCATTTGGGAGCTGTGAGAGAACAATGAGGCTAGACTAGATATAGATTTCTCTGAAGCCCATTTGTTTTATCTGTAAATAGTTCAAAAGCTAGGTTCTTTAAAAATGTGGGTGATAGCTACTTGCTCTCATCTTCTGCATTTTAAGCCACACTGCTAAATTCATTTTTGGTTTTCTACTTAAGTAAAGAAATTTGCATTTGTAATAACAACCCTGGAAATTCCTTATTCTACTTTCTCAAAGTCTTCTGTCCCGGTATTTATCGATTTGATAATGGCAACAGGCACTACCTACAATATGACATCTGGTGAATCAATCACTATTACCATAGTGTTACATTATAACTCGGTCCAAGGTTTTTGTGTTCACTGCACAAAGTAAATAATGTTTATTGCTGAAAAACTACCAACCTCAAGCCAAGCATGCTGCGTTATCGCATATTTTATTATAACTTGTGATACCAGACTATGCTCAGCATGCTCATCTGCACACTGGCTTTCTGAGGGAGGACATGGGGGAGTCTCATCTCTCTGCCAAAATGAACTGTACAAGATAGTCATTACAGCTAAGTCCATAATAAAGCACTGTGCTCTGCCACCCCCAGTTCAAGTAATTTCTTGTATCTCACTGCACACAGTATTTAACCTCAACACTGAACTAGTTACTTTTCTCTCTCAATGGCAGGTTTGCACCTTTCCAAACCATTTTTTTTAAGAGTCTTGGCAAAAAATAATGCTGCTGTTCCCCTTGCTCTGTGCAGCCAGAACCATTTTGTGTCGAAGAGAAACATTCTTTGAACATCAGCCCAATATTTACTGCAGGTTAAATCAATGAGTTCCTTTTGTGTAGAGTGCCTAAGGGAGGCTTCACAGTCTTATTTCTCTAAGCAATACCTAATGCTATGGAGATGATAGCTACCTGTCTCTGCATGAATCTGCCTAAATAAAAGACACTAAGCAGGTTTAATTAGGGACAACTGCTGAAGTTAAATGGTAACTGAGCTTCCAATCTCTGAAAAGTTACTATCTTGTTATATTTTGCACTGAGTAGTATCATGCTTGCTGGGTGAAAATCTTGCTTAAGGTGGGTGCCCTTTCTCTAGAGGCAGCAAGAAATGAAGCAGAAGGAACTAAATGCACAAGGAGAAAATGGTAGAGTCACACCAAGAATGAAGATGCCCTTTAACTTGAGCTCCATGTTTACAAAACAAGGTCCCTTTGTGTTACTTTTGTGGAGGATTTGTTTCACATTAAGACAGCTATGTGCAATATAGACCTCTACATGTGTGCTGGTCCTGCTGAGATTCCTCTATTCTCAACTGAGAAATAAGAGCAGACTTATGACTTGAGACATACAACAATTTCAGATGTCTGTTCCCGGACAAGATGAAACACTACTTAGACAGGCCTATTCCTTTCTGTTAACTGCATGAGGAGACCAAGTGATGTAGTGGGCTGTAGGCTTTTACATTCATCCTGGTGATTAAATTCAGTCTCTTGAAGATCTGAATTGTTACTTATAGAGGTGCTCACCAAAATGGAGTGGGATTTGATCTCTTCTAATCTTTCTGGCTATCAACAAAGATAAGTAAAAAATATACTTCATATAACGATCACATTAAAAACAGGTAGAAAAGAAAATAAGACTATTAAATCATAGAATCAGTTACAAAACTAGGAAATAGCACTTTACATATGGAGTTAGTGATTCTGATTATTAAAAACCAAGTGTGTTGGCTGCTTGCTGATGACACGGCAGGAGTTAATATCATGGATGCTAAAGGCACATTATACTGCTAGTATTGCGTCAAGTGGCCTACTGTAAACAGAATTTGTCTTTCCAAAACTGAATGGAAAACGAACCTTCATCTTATACCTTAAACATATGCACATATTAAACGTGTGTAAACACGCATCTCAGTGTTGGTAAGAGTCTGTGTATGTATGAGTATCAACTCTCTGTAATATCTGAAGCTGCTTACACACAAGGACATTCTCTTCTTTGTTTGGGTTATGCTACTTTTAGATTAATTTATCCCTTAGCTTAACGGGTCTTATTTCCAACACAGTCATGAATGAACGTGAATGAGAGCTCTGGGTGAAGGATTCCTTTCAGCCCTTTTCCTGTGCAAAACATAGAAGGGAACATAATTAGGAGGAAAAAAAAAAAAAAAAGTTTAAGACTTTGGTATCTCTTTCTTTTTGACTAGTCTCTTTTGTACTGTGGAAACAATCTTCACCAGATGAGTAGGTGAAAAACAAAAATAATATTAGAAATCGCCATTGTCTAGCTTTCTCAGCCTGCAGAAGTCATTCATATCTGATGCACGTCCCAGGCCCTGTTCCTATCTTCTTCACAATAGTCAGTCCCTTACTTCTCTTGGCAATTCATTTATATTTTCACAACAGCCCAGCACAGCAGTTGCTTTCAGTGAAAACGCTGAGAAATAGAAACTGCTGGTCTGGCTTGGAATTTGGAAAGAATCTCAATATAAAATCAAAATTAATTTAAATGTCTCAATCTGGCACTGCTGCAGCTTCTGGAGCTTTCATTTTTTTCCACCAAGAATTTTCAGAATAATATATATTTATGTACTTTCAGTATGTCTGCAATACAAATTTGATTTGTTTCTCCTAGAAGCAATTTATGTTTAAATTCCAAAGCTGTAGAGGTCTGAAGAATGCTTACGTTGATTTAATCATTGGCAAACCAACATACACAACAATTAAAAACAGAAGGCAACAGCTTATACCCAGTCCATTTAGAGAAGTAGCCACTTGGCAATGTTAAGGTGGGATAAAAACAAACAAACAAAACAAGCTTTCAAAACTTCCAGACAGATTTTTAGACCCAGCAGGCTTGACCCTTGTGTCTAACCAATGTAACCACTTATGTTCAGCACAAGAGTTGAGAGAGGTACAAAAGTGAAAATGCTTGAAAGCCATTTTTACATGCTCCTGGATGCATTCACAAACCTGCTCTGACCCTTCTTTGAATTGAAGCTGGTGATGAAGTTGCAGCAAAGATTTTAGGCCAACATCTCTCCCCCATGGAGGACTGCTGTTTTTTCCCCTATTTCCAAAAAGTTGGACCTAGCAGAGACAGCAGTGCCCGTTCGGATGCTGGCATCCAGCTAGCAGAAGAGGAGAGAGGAAAGTGTAGCCATAGGGGTGAAAGGAGATGCTCAGCCATAAGAACCACTGATAACAAACACTCAACCAAGGTGTGCTCCTCGGGAAAAGCAGTAAGCGATATAAGGGAGCAGGACTGGCTTTTTGGAGGTTTAATTTGGGACTCCTTTTTATAAGATTAGTCCACCTCCTTTTGTCAACACGGGAACCTTAACTCTACTTATTTTATGCTGGGTTTCCTCATTTTCATGCAGTTACCTTTGACCACGGTGACCCTTATCTCATGATAGTTTAGACATTCATGCACAACAGACAGCAAAGTGTTAAGAGGGAAAATTGGCAGGTTTCTACGTGGTCTATTTTTATTTCTGCAATATTTTTCCCCCTCTGGAAAAGCTAAAAATCCTATTAAAATAATTTGGCTGGCTTTCACTCTCCTCACTAATCAGACTGGCTAGCAAGTGACTTCTTGGTAGCTGAGAAATACCTGTCTTCCAAACTTTACTAGTAACACCAATTAACACAGCAGGAAATATAAATATTTCTACCATGCAAGCAATCATTGCAAGGCAACAACACTTTGCCTTGATCAGTGTGAATAATGACTCCCAGTACCTGTGCAAGTTTCTACTGGAAAAGAGAATAGGAGAAATGTATTTTTAACCTTTTTCAAGCAAGACTGGCTAAATTCTTAATAGAAAAAAAAGAAATCCCAAAACTGTATTTGTCAGAATGTGAAAATGCATGTGAGATGTAATGTCTATTAGCTTCTATTTAGCGTCTTCCTCACACCAGGGAACTTTATAATAAGAAGCAGCTGTGGAGAAATCAATGTTGGCCTCCATGGATGTTCTGTATTCATAGGGATGGCTCGTCTGATTGATTTGTTGGCAACATGAGATAAAAACAATTTAAATTAAAAAAAAAAAAGAGCCTAATGAGAGCTAAAGTCTGTATGAGAAAAGAGTGGGAGACTAACACCAAAACAAGGAAGAGATCTTTAACAGCTCCTCTGACCTTGCTTTATTAAAAGTTTTGTGTACATGGACAAGGACAATGGAAAGAGAAAGCCTTCTCCCCTAAACTTGCTCCCCACTCCCCACCCCGAAGGTAAAATAATCAGATCAAAACACTTCACTCATTGCAGAATATGAGAGGGTCTATTTGGCTGGAATAATAGCAGAGAGCCATTTATTCTTCTCCCATTTACAGTCCAAACAGTCCTATTCTTATTTCTTTGTGCTTATAATAATGACTCCCTACTTGCACTGTGAAAAGCTAATCCTAAAAGCTCCCATGTGGCAGTATTGGGACAATGCAGGAGCATGCAGTAGCTGCGAGTCAATCCAGCACCCGGTACTACCTTCAGAATATAGTCCCCCCAGAAAAGAAATGCTTTCCATAAATATTCAAGCCCATGCAGAATGCCCCTTTCCTCATCCGTTTCAATGCACCATGCTACAAACATGTATGCTTCATAGCCACAGATACCTATCTCAGCAAATATTAAACAGGGAGCCTACACCTGAAGGAAGCAGAGGGAGACCTGGACTATTCACAGAGGTATAGATGAACGAAGCTTGAAAGCGGTACGAAACATAAATTATCCTTTACATAAATTCAGCTCAGAGCCACTCTCCATGTAAAACGCTAACTACATGTTCTTGGTGGGCAATCTTCTGACACATTTTCTCTCCAATAGGTGCTGCGCATCCCTTATCTGCACTACAGGTCTCTGCTGTATATACTGATGGTGCCTAGCACACAGAAATCCTGTTGAGATCAATGAAATTTCTATGCATAGAAGGGGCAGAGAATGAGCAACGAAGATCCCTGAGGTAGATAAGAGTCTTAAAAATCAAGTTCAAGGAAGGTGAGTTTGCCCTGTGTGACTGGTAGGAGATTTATTTTGGGCTTGATAACATTCACTGAAAGCCTGCAGTTTTACTTCTTCTTGTTGCTTTTTAAAGGAACACTGAATTAATTGCATTTAGAGCCATATCATGCAGCTCTTATGCTGCCCAGCAAAGAGCAGCAGCTGTTGTCATCCAGCACAGATACACAGTCAGCATATAGATGTACTTAGGTGTAAAAACAAAACAAAACAAAACAAACAAACAAAAAACACAACACCAAAAACAACAAATTGAATGGGAATCTCAAGCCTAATTTATAGCTGTGCACTTAGTCTGAAGTGCTCTTGGCAGAAAAGAATGAAGACATAACATTTAGGCTTAACACCAGAGTACTTGCTTTTGACTCCTGGTGGTGGTGAAGCAGCAGAACAGAGCTGGTCATAATGCAAACGCAATGTGCATACAATGCTTTCATCTAGGCAGGATTACGTCTCCCTCTCTTCCACAAGTTTTCATTTGCATGCTCTCCAGGATCAAGAATATTTTCCCAATACTTGACAGAATTACTGGAGAAATGAAGCACCCATAAGGGTTTCTATTTTATTATCACTGAGCCCATCCTAGTATTTTATGAAGACTTTCCTGGATTGTAACTGCCACAAAAAAACAGCAAACTCTGAAGGACATCAGCCGAAAGCAACACCAGAACACAGAGATTGCTTTAAAGACTATCTCTTCAAGCAATTCACTTTGACTCAAAACTTAGTAGTTAGATAAATGTTTTTCTTCATCTAAGTGAGTATATTCCAGCACAGCATCAGTCTCTGCAGCTCATCCTCCGTAACTCACCACTGTAATCAAAATGTTAACATGAATGACCCAGAAAGCACGCAATCACTCAGCACTGACACAAAACTACCTCTGTCAGGCCACATGGGCTTACTAGGTACAAAAGAGCTTTTTGCTGTGAATGACAGGAACTGCAGCAAATACACTCTGCTAAGCATCCACCCACAAAAGACAGAGCTCTTCATCACACAGCTCTGATAATGCAAGTATTGCAAAACTAAAAATAATATATCCTTGTACTTCATGTTCTGGAGCATGCTTCCACATACTGTTAGTTAATTCCACTCGAATTCCACTCTATATTTTTATTAATTTTGTGATTTAGCTCATGCCTTACACTTTGAAGTTATTGCAAAAATGTTTTAAAGTAATATAGTCCCTCCAGAATGAAGAACCTCTGCCTGTTCTGTTCACGATGAAGTATGCCAACTGCCATCCACTCCAGGGACTTCTCTGCTGCTAGTGCAGTTTTGGCACAGGGCACCAACTGTTTCAGCAGTCCACTGAATCCTAAGAATAATCACGTTACTGGAAAACTGCTGAAACATAGAAAATGTATCAACAAAACAGTCCGAATGAGTACTTTCAAAAACACGTTTAGTTGAACATAAGACTTGTGTTATAATTCTGTCCGTTCCAGGTTACCAGTACAGCAACCAGCACTTTGTCATTGGAGCATATAATGCATGAAACGTGGAAATCTGGAACCCACAAAAGAGCATGGCAGAGGCCATTTCCTTGTGTTACAACCTGGAATGTTAGGAAACCTTTCAGGAATTTTTTCAAGTTTTAAATCCTTTGTCAATCATTTACATAGCAAAATGCATTACTACGTACAGAGGAGAGAAGACTTTTCTCACTCATTGATGACCACCTTGGCTGACTTATACCTGGGAATGTTTATGGAGGATACAAAAGGTGGTTCTATCTTCCCTAAGTGTGAAACTCCCACCCTGCATGGAGTGCAGAGTCATTAGTCTTAATGATTCAGGCAACCCACCTGAGGATACATCTGGTCATGACCGCTGGGCGAAGCTTGGGAGTTCACTTCCCAACTTTGGCAGTGCTATTCATTAACATATAGATGATGAAAAATCAGCTCAATATTTTAATACAAAACAATTAATCATATAACCAGGTACAGCTGTCTTCCACAAATGAAAATACCTCAATAAAAAAACAGTGAAACACATTTTTAACAGAAATGCTCCAAAAAGCATAGGATCCAACCACTTCAACTAAAGTCAGTCCTCACTAGTATTGAGACATATACTCTATTTTGGGAGACATAATCTCCATTTGTAGAGATTAGGAACGTTACAGATATTTCTTCTGGTCTCAAACTTAAGGCCTAAAACTCCAGGTTTAGGAACCTGGAAGTCTGGGTTCTGTTTCTGTCTGGGCATCAGGCAATCACACTGGGAAATTTTCATTCTATGTGGAAACCATCTTTGCAATTCAGTCTGCAAAAATGTAGGGGCTTCAGGTTCCCATGCATTTCACACAGAGAGCAGGAGCTTTTGGAAGGCCAAGTCAACTCATCTGAGCAGGATGCTCAGTGCAAAGGCACTAAGTACCCTACTCACCACCTCACTGTATCTATGCTTCTATGCTTACTGAGGAAACAGGGTAATTTCCTCATATAAAAGAACTCAGGGAAGCTAAAATAACTGATATTTAGGAAACATTCCCCAGTATAATGCTGACTGAAACCAGACATCTTATTCTTTGAGGAAGTCCAACAGATAAAAGAGAGCATCCCTGTGCCTGTCCTGCACATGAGCAACTTCGAATTGTCAGTTACAGGGCAAGAAAGGGGCAAATGCAGTCCCTGTTTACCACTGACACAACACCATCAGCCTCTGAACTCCCCCAAGCCCAATCCCAAGCAGTAGTCAGATTTTCATACAGCTTCCATCCTACAAAATCACCTAGGATATCAGTTTTTTAAAGGTTCTCTGCCTTTTCCACCACCCTTGCTGATATTTAGGACTGTACATTTTAAGGATCTGAAATATTCCATACTTGTGTTTATGCCCAGATGAAACCTGAACTCTTAAAAAAAACATGGCCCCACATTTTCACTGAGCATCAGCAGCAGTCCAATCTATTAAAAGTCCTCTGCCATTGACTACAAAATACCTAAAGGAAGAGGAAATCATTCAAAGTCATGTCAAATTTTCAACTTGAAGCACTGACTTCCTTTGCTCCAGCTTTGTATATATCTAAAACGTAATTTCTTTACATAGTATGAACAAGATCTTCAGGGATTTAGTGAAAGAAGCACGTTTACATTTTTTACTCTCTTTGCCAACCTTCTCCTTTAAACATATAACCAGGTCTAAAGGATGATTAAATAGGTAATGGAATGAGGCATAATATGACATCTTACTGAAAGATAGGAGGGCAAACACAAGTATTTAAACCTTTCTTCTAGCTCATGATAGATTAAGCAAGCAGCATTATGTAGAAAAGTCCTCATGTTACTTTAAATATCCTGTGCATCTTCCATAAAGCTTTTGTGTAAAATCCTTCCCTGCATATATAGAAATGAATCATATCACATTATAGCTGGCTATGCATTCTTCCCTGAGCATGCTATGTTTTAAATTGCAAAATCCATTTTTATTTTCTTTTTCATTTGTCACCTCACCACTGGAAGGAAGGTTTCCTGGAGCGTATTCCATTGCATGTCTGACAATATCTAGCCTGCCTTCAATACATTAGTATAAAAAATTGAGGATAAATGATTACATTTACATGAGGTCAATGAACAAGCACAGGAGACAGAGAGCCTACAGGATTCATTGTATCTTCTGCTACAAACCTCTCAGGGACTTCTTCATGTGAATACAGATGAATAAATTAAGCAGTTAAGGGGGAAATAATTCATTCTTAGTGCTAATTTTCAGATAATTTCATGAATATTTGGGTAAATAAGCCTGATATGAATATGTCCTCTTTGTTATCTGCCTTCTCACAATACAGCAACATGCTGCACATTGTTAGCCTCTCTGTCCTCACTGTAAGCCAGTCACTTGTAGATGAGGCACTGATGGATTTTATCTCTGAGGCATTCTCCTGTTTAATTCAGAATTACTACTCATTCCAATCAATGTATACGTTCTCAACATGCTAATGCAGTAAAACATTACAAGTGGTCAGTACAAGCACAGTATAATTCTTTATTCTTTTCATGCACATATGTGAGATATTTGTGCATGAAAAAATAATATAATACTTGTAAAAGGTGTATAAAGCAGAAAGAATCAGCATCCTCTCCAGGGCTAAAACACTCTTCAGGATACTAAGGGAGAATCTGTAAATATTTAACATTGCTACAAGCAAAGGGATTAACAGAGTAGAGTTCTTTGATCAATACTTGCAGCATCGTGTGTATTTCCAATGAGCATGAACAGCAAAATGTTATTTATTGACTAAAGTATGCTACACATCACTGAAGTTTAATATGAGGGGACATAAAATTCTCTCTTGATCAGGACTAAGCCACTGACTTGACCTTAGCCTAATCAACCATTTCTTGCACTGCAGTAGCACTTGATGGTTCCCAGCCTCATTTTTCTGGGAGCTTTCCAAATCATTGACAAATCCAGTCTCTGACATCAAGAGATTAAAGTATTAGATAATCTAAGATGAAATTAAATAAAGGTGGTGCAACAGAACAAATGGAAGTATAAGCAGTGAGAAAGGAAAAACCATGAAAACACTCCGTTCATAGACTGACTAGGTTTTCAATTAGTACTACTGAATAAGAACCATTTTTGTTTTATTTTTCTAACCTACAGAAATAGTAAGAAAGAGCTTTGGTAGCTTTTGTCCCAGTTTCATTTTAGGCATGTCCCATAAGGGACAGGAAAGGGGATCACGGCAGCCAGAGAGAAGTTAGCGCTTATTGCATCAAACCAGGAACCACCCCACCAGGCCAATGCCCAGTCTCACCTAGGTGATGCTCTGCATCCAATACATAAAAAGAAAGTTCAAGAAAGCAAATTGTAGACATCTGTGAAATAAACGGCCTGTAAGAAAATATTATTTGCCTTGTCATTCTGAGTCTCTTAAGATATATTGCAGGATTCTCATTCATTAATCTTATTGGAATACATATTAAATTACCTGGCATTGCTTGAGAAAAAATCAACCTATGAACACAACTTTGCTCTTTTAAATTTCACATTCTTCCAGTAGCTGAAGTAAGTGGTGTGGTTCCCACTTCTCACGCAAAACCCTGCTGCTCATGCAGGGTCTACAAAGGAAAAGCACAAACGAGGAATTCCATATCAAAGGCATTCCTACTGCTAGTACCTCTCAAAGACAAATCGTTGCAGTGAGCTTCAAATCTCTGTCCTTTCTGGTGTTGTGATATGTAGCATTTCTGATATTTATAAGAAAGCTTGGACTAAATATTACACCGCATAAAATACCCAGATAATACAAGTGCATTACTAAAAAGCCCAGCAACCTGCACTTGTAACAAGGATAACGCAGGCAACAGAATTAGCATCCATGCAAACATTTTTTCTTTGAATGCTGAACATGCATAAATTCATTCCAGGACAGTCTGCACCTGAAAAGTGTGCTCACCCACTGCAGAAGAGACCAACCTCTCACCAAAGTTCAAGGAGAGCAACTTTCATTGCAAGCAAGCCCAGCTGCATCCAGACTCACAACCTCCCATGGCTGAGCTCGTTTCCCACAGTTCATAACCTACATTTGATAGTGCAGCATAATGCTGAATTCAAGCCTACTTTGCCTATTTGGAAGTAGGTAATCTGAATAAAATGAAATAACTTTTGCTCAGAAGGGAACTCTCTCATTTTTCCCCTCACAGCTGCATTTTCTGTTACTCAATTTCAAGGAAGCCAAAGTGACTGAGCACACCTGACCTAATCATTTAAAGGGCTCATATACGGCCTTCAATTTCTTCCTTGGGGACTGATGCTGTATCATATCTAGGAAGCAAAGAGGAATTTCCCATGTAAATTCTGAATAAACTTTTCCAGAAAGTGTATTTCAACTCCCATTTCTACCAAGGAAAAGGGTTAGTTGGGAAGACAATCTCTACGTATTTTGTGTTTTAACTTTGTATATAGTCTACTTCCCATGAAGTTGCTAAGAGATACTTGTCAAAAACTGTATGTGAAACTCCAAGGAAACTAGGTAAACACAACCATATACCCCTGTAAATAAAGTGTCATGCATTCCTCAAGAATAATCCTTGAAACTAATTCTTTAAATTGTAACATGTTACGCTTTTCCTTTCAAATATTGACTTCCCCTTTCCTCTCAAAGCATTTTGAAGTTTTTTCTGTAGTTACAACTTTTTTCTTACAATTCACCAAGAGTTATCATAACAGTATATGAGTGCTTTTAACAACGCTTTATCACTACTTTAACCAGAAATCACACGTAACCCTGAACACCAATGATGGCCTTCAGAGAACAAATTTCAGTTGAGTCACTGAAATAAGGTGTCACCAACTTTCAAAGCCAACTCAAGCCAGCCTGACTTGAACCCTTCCCAGCACTGTAGCCAACCTGTGAGAACTCCTTTACGGCATCTGAGCAAACGATAGATATTCTCTTGGCCAACTGAAGCACAGAATACACTGTGTGCATATATTACGCTAAGTGAGTAAAAGATGATGAAGGGAAGAAGACCACCTTTTCTCCTTTATAATGCCAACTTTATATGTAAATGTGTGTAAGGAATTTTAATGAGAGGTACACTTTAAACGTATTAAAATAAATTATGCAGGAAAGCAGCAGGAGAGCAACAGATGTACAGATTCAAGGGTGACATGCTTAGTTTCACTTGATGAATGTTTGTTTTGTTGTTTTGAAAAATTAATGTAATGAAATATTTAAAGTGAACAAGAAACTTTAAAATTGACTTGGGGGATGGATTACTTCCTTACAAGGACAGGGTTTTATTACAGAAAATATGCTGCCAGCATTTGAATCAGGACTCTATGAACAACCATTACGTTACTCCTGAAAGTAGTTTCAATTAGGGATGTCTTACAGACAGTGTGTTTCCAAACCACAGTATAACACCTCTTGTGGACCATGAAGCCAAAGAACAAAGTCTTCACAGCAAAATTATAGGGCAGTGTTTCTAAGCAAAAAGGTGGTGATGAGATAATTTTCAAAAGCTTCTGAAGGCTGACAGTTGCCCTACGGCCCACAAAATTCAGGATCATGGCTTTTACCTAATAGTGACAATAATAATTCCAGAAACAGCACTGACATTTAATTATCTTTCTTTCGGGTACTTTGCCAAAGAAAGGAGGTAGAAAATGATGAGAATCCCTTCAAATTGTACTTCTGTTCTCTAAAGCATCTGTTTTCTTTTCTACACCCTGATCTTCTGTTTTTTTTTGATCAGGGTGTAGAAAACCCTATGTCTTTGAAAACTACCTTCCAGGTATTTAAAATTTGGGCATCCAAACCAAAAGGAGATCTGAAAACCAGGCAACAGGTTCTCAGCCTAGGCTCTGCAGCTTTCATCACCAAGAGCTGTAAGGGAGTCAAATGCTCGATTCCCCTCTGCAGCCTGTACTGCATATAGAGAAAAAGTAAGTATTAACCCTCTGATTGCTCAGCCTGGGGTCAAATCTCAGAATTATAAATAAGAGTGAGGTTGTAATGCCCAACGGAAAGTGACTGTGAATGAAGCAACAAACAGGAATTATTAACCTTGCCCTCAGCACCTCAGGGAATCAGAAAATTCTTATTATTTTCAAAGAGTAAGAATGTTCCTGAGAGTATCCAACATCTCCTCCATGTGAAAATTGTTCATGAAGCAAGTAAAGAAGAACAGAGGAGGTTACAGTGACATAACTTGCATGCCGAGCCTTTGAAATGATAGCCTCGTGAGAAAGAACATGAATCAGAAGGATGCTTTGATTTTTGCCTTTTTTTTTTCTTCTTCTTAAAACAAAACAAAACAAAAAAACCCTCCCATTGTCCAGTACTTTGCTCTTTACCATTTAGAATGGCTGGTAGCCAAAAAATGCAAACTAACCATGTATGAGTGATGCAGCTGCAAGGTTGTTTTGCAAAAACAAAAGAACTTTTTGTGGCCTAGAAATGTTCCCCAACTCTAATCCATCTAAGAACAGATCACTACCCAAAACAGCAACAGCAAAGAAAACCATTCCGGCTAAAAAAAAAATAAATAAATCTAAATTGCATAATACATGGAAGTTGCATTATTTTTATAACAATTTAACTTCAAGAATTATATGTGTATCTGATAGACACCGCTCCCCTCCCAGTATCTTGATTTCCTATACACAGGATCCACAAGCAGAACACATTTTCATGGTGGACTTTACCAAAGTATATTTTAGTTTCATGAAAATTCAATTAAACAACAGAGTGCAATTATCTGTTTACTGGCAAACAGGCAGTCCACATTAGTTCAGCTCTGCTTTGCTGAACTGTGTTCAACTGCTCAAAGCATTCAACTGTTTCATTACGAGATTTCATCAGACACCCCTGGCTCCAGCACCACAGCACAGAAAATGGGATGCACAATGCCTGCCATTCTCCATAGTTTGGCTGCTGTTGCTTAAAAGCCGCCCCTGCTCTCCACGGAAATGGTTTACAAGTATTTCAAAGGTTAGCTTAGCCTCATATATGTATGGTTTATATTAGCCGTGTCTTATCTAGGCTGCTCCCCATCTCACTTGAGTCATTATGCCTAAAAATCAACAGTGATGGTATTTTATACTATATTAACCACACGTAGCCTTACATCCTGGTGTAACTTCCCACCAGTGTGCACAAAGCCAGCCTGTCCCTGCATGGCCGAGCTGGCATCCACATGCTGATGGCACGCAGTACATCTGATTTAATTCCCATTTAAATGTGAAACTCCCGATGGAGCCAGAAAAAGCCTTGATCCTGGGAGATGTTTCAAGTGAGCTGACCCCCTTCTTGATGCAGGCTGATCTCAGATCTGAAATGTCATGCACAATTACCC
Source organism: Aythya ferina (assembly GCF_964211825.1). Classification (NCBI taxonomy): domain Eukaryota; kingdom Metazoa; phylum Chordata; class Aves; order Anseriformes; family Anatidae; genus Aythya; species Aythya ferina. The sequence continues at coordinate 42,885,569 of NC_140297.1, read as the reverse complement.
TAAAGTCCTTGACTCTGAATCTCCAGCTCCCAGCATTATGCAGGCTCTCTTTTTCCCCCTGACAACTTTCAAGGCTTGATCTGAGGAAACGACAAGGTTTGTCTTTCAGAAGCACTCACTAAAATGAGAGCCATGACTTAACACAGAAAAAAAAATATAAAAAAAATACTTTTTACAAATTAAGCAGCAGAATGAAGACTATTGGGAACAAAGAGTAATAATGCCTCGCAATGCAGGCAATCAGAAGATTTCCAGATCATTTTTTATTCAATCCATGGTGTGGGACCTCTCTAATTAGGACAAAAGCTCCATCTGAAGCATGCAGAGACCGATGTTATGCTTGGTTTGTATATTACACCAGTGTGTATATATATAGAAGGCTTCTATTGTGGTTCACTATTAAAATTGTCTATTAAAGTTGTTATAAATCGCTTGTGTTGAGATTTTGCTGTATCACTCTTCTAAAGCACAATCCCATGTAATGTCAGATATCATTAAACAGGTAAATCAGGTATTAAAAAATTGAACCCTTCTCACATGGAGTATCTGAAGGAGCCTGGTAAGGGAGTATTGGACTCTGACAATGTCTCAGAAGGAAGGAAAAACTGTTTTCTGTGGGCTGTTAAAACTATAGCTCTTCTAGTCTAGAACACAGAAACTACAGACTTGCCCCTGTTTTATTTTCATGCAATGACAAAACTAATAATCATAACAAAGACCACAGAGCAGATCAGAACCTTCTCTCAACTGAGCAGCAATAGCCATGGGAAAGCAGCTATGATGCTGTACAATGTCTGCTCCCCGGCATCATCTGTCTGTTAGCTCACCAGCCCAAAGATATTCTCAGCACACTGTCATCTCACTGCACATGGAAATGAGCAAACAATTTAAAGGCAAATAGGAAAAAAAAAAAAAAAAAAAAGGCATTAGGAAAAAAAAAATAAAAGAGGGGAAGTCTTTAACCAGGAAATTAAAACCAGGATCTAACAAAAGCCTTAAGCATGTTTCTAATTTTGGCAAAGGAGGAGACTCAGCATCTTAAAGGCTGTCTTTTTGTCTGGAGTAGTGCTTTGAGATTTCCAAACAGGCAACAACTAGTAAAAAAATTTAAACACACAGAAAAAGAGAATGAAATTGAAGAGAAAATAGCAAAAGAAAAACATATCAGGATGTCAAATGCAAAGGAATGTGCTGAGAATTGGCTGTTTTCAAGACTGATGCAACTTTTAAAAGCTAGCACGGAAGAGGAGGAACTGTTTTAAGTTGATAGATGCTTTGGAGTTCTGAACAAGAGAAAACAGGAAATACCTAAGGAATTGTTATTTTGGTTTTGGCAGATATTAGGGACAGACCTTTAAAGTGCCACAAGAGCAAAAGGATATCCTCTTTGAAGGGAACATGAGTACTTTTCTAAGAGCTAAGCTCAATTGCTGAAGCCCGTAAAAAAGGATTGATGTGTGTGAATGTTAACATTCATGGCTCAATTCTCTATCCAGCTCAGCTGAGATCTAATTCCAAGAGACAGGTATTTCAGCACAAAAGCACATGTCAACAAATTAAAAGCAGTATCCAGATGGAAGATGCAGGCAGCGATTCTCTCAAAAATCAGCACACAATAGGAAAATATCAGGAAAGTTAATTCCTTAAAAACGATTACCTAGAAAAACAGATTCATAATCTCTACAACAAAAATAAAACCCACCAAAACAAACACAATCTGACTTCAGGAGTTAATGAGCTTGAACTAAGATATAGGATTAAAAATCAGACTTCTTTGAGATCTGCTAGTGTAAAAATATACAGAAGAGCTATGCACTAATTATTTTTATTATTTTTAGTACTCCAAACTTGCCATTTGATACCAAGCAAATGTTCCCATCTTTGGCCTCACTGTCCCTATTGTAAAGAATGGCCAAAGACTACTTATTATATTGCCGTGTGAGTTAATTCATTTGTGAGATGCTCAAGTACTAGAGACACTGAAGGAAATGGAAATAGATAAGAATATTGAACAAAACCCCCACCGCCATCACCAGCAGCAACAACAAAAAGTCCAAAGTAATCAAAGTATAAAAAGAACAGAACTGCTTTTAATGCAACTGGACATTGATATACCACTATAAATTTGGTGATTCAGAGGAGTTTTTAGCTTGTTCAGACAAGTGAGATAAATTGATTTTGATCTATCCAGAATGATGAACTTTTATTTGTCTTTAAGAGAAAGATTCAAAGCCATTCTTTAAAACCTCAGCAGATGTTCTGCTCTTTCACATAGCTGCTCTTTGAAAGCAAGGCTCACACTGCTGTCCAGGACAAAAATCAAGCATGTTCTTAAAAATTTAGGAAGGGGAATTTAAGAATGTGCTGAAAAATCTTTCTGAACCAAGGTCATTGATGACTTTTCAGGAAAAAAAAGAGTTATACATATAATACACATAATCATATGAAAATCAGCGTGGATGAAAAATAGGACTGTCAACAATCCTGGCATGACAGGTGGGACCAGAACTTAAATCTTCCCAGGTAGCCTGTATCTAAATCTACAGAAATCAACAATGCAAGGCATATCAAGGAACATCCAGTCAACATCTTTCACATGTATCAGAGCTCAAAAAGCCCAAGCAAAACAGACAACGCAAGATGAGTAGCTGTCATACAGATTTAGCTCCAATGATACTAACTTGTTATCAAAAGAGGTTATCAGACAACAGAAGGTTTCTCCTGTCTAATCTGTCACAGCATAAAACATTAAGCAATTCTGACTGCACTGGGAAAGAGACAGCAAAAGATCCTCTCTAGGTCCAAGCCACCAGCACCCAGTCAAGCCCAGTGTGGAGGAGTCCGTGCCATCAGCAGGCAAACCCTTCCTTTGGGAGTGGGTAAATGACAAGCCGCAGACGGTGTCTGATCTAGTGCTGCAGGCACAGGACATGCAGATGCAGGACTGTATTTACAAGATGTTCAGTGCAGCTGAGGCTGCTCAAAACCCGTGGAGGAAATTTTTGAAATGTTGGCATAAAAGAGGTGGTGACAGCAAGGCAACGCTAGCTGCGGGGAAGACACACTGCACCAAACCTGCCGGGAGCTGGGAAGAGCAAGAAACAACCATTTTTGTAACCAAGATACTCTCTCTAAGATGCTCAGCAACAAGGAAAGCGAGATGCAGTCAGCTGTTTTTCCAGTAGCTGCTTGTGCAGGTTAAACCTGATGTTAGTCTTTCTCTGTCACATCTGCCTTGGATGGTGTACGTAAAACGTTGATGGACCCATAGCTGAAATCTGTCAGCAGTGTGGGATAACTGAGTTATTCTGATTTCTTGACTGCAGTGTGTAAGTTCTGACAGCCACTTTTAATTTTAGTAAATGTGCTCATACTGGCTAAAGCCTTTCACAGTGCTTCCTCAGGGCTCCCTTAGAGTCTTCAGATTGAGACTGAACTGCTGAGGATTCATTGTGTCCCTAGAAAAAGGGCTAGATGACGACATTTTGCACAGCAGTTGCTGCTTGTCTTTACCTGTATCACCTCTTCTGCAGAACGTTAAAAACATGACAATAAAGATAATTAAGTTTGTGGGTTTTATTAGGAGATGTGCAGCAACCAGGCAGAAAAGGTTTTCATGTTCGCTGCTAGGTACAGGACCCGATGCATGAGAAACGGTAATGAGACACCAAATTAGCCATTGATTCAGCTCTGCCAGCGGTGGCTGAAAACCATTATGTGGTGACTGCTCTGTTTTGGGGGTCTGTTTGAAGTACGTTGGTGGTCCTCATGTACTTCCTAGGAGACAAACATCTGCTGAACAAAACCCACTATCAAAATCAATATATTTAGCATCTTTTTCAAATGCTCAATTTAAAGGAAGGGTGGATCTTTTTCCTCATCCTGAGAGCTGATCTTTCTTGTGTGACAAATAGAAGCTTTCAGCTTCCAAATTGTTTTTATGGGATAAAGAAAGAGTTTTATTTCCCAGGTCTGACAGTCTGGCTCAATGTATTCATTTTCATACAGTTGGTAATGTTAACTTTAATAGTCGATAGTTTCAACTATGCCTAAAAAAATTCAAAACCTAAGTACCCGTGCAGTTTAATGGGACTGAGGTACCTCTCACTCAAATAACTTTAACAATGTCCATGGTGTTAGATTAGGAACAGATACTGGAGGAGTAGCATGGAGCCCACTTACTAAACATGCCTCCTGTCCATCACTGTTCTCACATTCAGAAGGACTTTTCTGGAACCAAAGACCATGCAAAATACTAAGGACAGGAGAATTCAGAGTCAGTCCTCCTGTTGCACTCATTTTTAAGGGTGATGAACATTATTTATTTATTTATTTTGTTTTGCCAAAACCAGCAAGCGAATTGGTAAATGAGCAACATCTTGAGGAAAATAAAACAAAATAAACCTTTGAAATTGAACTTCAGACACGCTCAAGCATCTTCAAAAATTTCCATCTTGAACTGTTACTGTCCCATCTACATTTTCTATTTTTGTAGCACTGAAACTAAATCCCCATTTGGGTGAAATGGCTGTAACACTATACTGAAACCAGTCACCTAGGTCACAAGATATACAAAAGGTCAATATTTGGTTGAAATTATGGGCAGGCAAAATATGTCCTTATATAAATATCTCCACCAATATCTCACAAAAAGTGCATTTAGGATACCTAATGACTATTCTTTATGTTCATTATATGTGGTATGCTGAAACATAGATAGCACTTATATGGAAAAGAAAAAGCTGCCTAGACTAAACCTGCATCCATCACACAACACCTGTTGGAACCTAAGGAATTGGGAAGTTTCTTGGTGCTGCCTCTCACATGTAGGGAGAATAATCTCTGCTGTTACAGAATCCAACCCAATTTTCCCTGGTTTATATCAGAGCCACCAGCCCTCAGGGCTAGTCTGAAATAAGATAAATTGGAGGTGAGAATAACCAATGACATCAACTCCTGCATCAGTGAAAGACAGACTCTCACAATATATTTACTCCTATGCTAGCAGGGTTCTTTTGAAAATCCCAAATGCTGGGGCTTTCATTACACTGTAATGTAAAACTCAGTTGATGGAGAATTGCCTGAGGGAGAGCACACTGGAAAGCAGACACTCATGGTGCTTCTATACTGGGTGAGCTTGGAGGTGGTAATTTGGACAAGGACAGACAGTAGGCTGCTGGGTCACATTTTCTTAACTTGAATAGATACAAAACATTCTTTAAAACTTTACGAATAACTGTTATGAACTATAAAACTTTATGTTCAATTACAAAGTTTAGATATTTACATAAAGAGAGAAAGAAAAAAGAAAAAAGCCAGTGAAAAATTAAGACTCAGAATCAGTCAATTCAGTGTAATCAGTAAATTAATTGCAGAAGAGGCTGACTGTATTCAGTAAGGTAATAGCGTAAGTAAAGAGCCACGCACAAAAACTGCAATATTTTCTGCTAATAGTTGGGGTGGGGGGGAATTCCTGTTATTTTTAAGAGAAAGGTCTTACAAGGAATAAAGCTGGCAAAATTTGGCTTGGAAAGTATTTTCTCATACAGTATCAATGCAATAGTAAAATTAAATTACTCTTTTCCTCCCTCCTCTCTCATTTGTTGGTTTCTTTTTAATTTGCTGAATAGTAGCAATTCTGGAAATACTATACATAATCAAGGGATTATATATGGAGTGGTGGTGGAAATGGTACATACAAAATGCTGTTTTAATGAGCTTTAAGAAAAAGGATAAATGTAGAATCAGTCAACCAGCACCTTTCCCCTCCCTCTTGAAGTTTCCTACGTTGTAGAAGGTAAATTGCAGGCACATCATAGACACTAAAGCAGTCATAGTAAAATGAAGGCTCTTTCGCCCCTCTTTCAAGTTCCTCTGATTGAACCTGGGAAAGGCCTTTCTATGATGTCGTGATCAAACACTGCCATTCAAACAAGAAAGACTAACAGAAATAGCCAAGAAATGGGGCTTGTTCAGCTGCTAAAGACTGCTGACCATTATAATGACATTGTTGTTGGGACAAAAAAAAAATCCAATAAAATGTTAGACTCCTGCTTTCCCAGTGCTTTTATGATGAATTGGTTTTCTCTGTTGTGCAGTACTATTTTAGGAGGGAAAAAGGGAGAGATGGTCTTCAACTATGCAAGAGGCTCCTGGTATTCAAAACATATGGAAACTACTGTTGTGATACTGCTCATCTTATTTTGTCTAAATGAACCAAAAAGGGAAAGCTTTTTACACACTACTTCACAGATGTCATGCCCCTTCATGCTCTCAGGGTAGAAGCCAGTTATCAATGCTCCTCTGGCAGCAAAGGAAAGGCTTATGTTTTGAAGGATGCAGGATGCAGAGTGTTTCTACTTGTATACTGTTGAGCTTCAGTTTAGCTGGAATTTACACAGCAAAGGCTCAGGCTGAAACCTTGACTGAAACTTCTCCATACTTTAAATTTCAAAACGTTTAATGTGACGTGAAAGCTATTGGAAAAGCGTGAGTGAAGGGAGGAGGAGGAGGAAAGAAAGAAATTTTTCTATAAAGGGAAATCATTCCCCTTGGTAATAAATAAATAAATAAAAAGAACATTTAAACCACTTGCTAGATATTATTGAGCATAACACACCATTAGCTCAAGAGGTTAGTCTGTGCTCAGCTAGATTGATGCCCTGCTCAAGTTAGCTTTTTAAACGAGTTTTAAACTAGTTGGCTCAGGTGTGACAATGCTATACTGCAGCAGGAGGGCCTGCAAAGCAGATGTATTCCATCATTTAAAGTATCCTGAAGGGACTAATAAAGTAATGCAGGAGGGGAAAAAGCAGGAGGAGTTATGCCAACGGGAAGAAACAGGAGGAGTTGTGCTGCTGCTGGCCAGAGTTGATGCAAATGCAGAATTCCTCCCTGAAATCTGAATCATGTACAAATGACTTTACAATGTTCCACATTGTTTCATGCTCTGATTTGCATGTTTTTATTTGTTTGTTTTGCCTTGTTTTAAATTGCCAGCCCTTTAGACCTAAACAATCTGAAATTCAAGCTGTGAATCTTTCTGGCTCATAAATTTCGCCTGCTCTAACACCTGCACAACTCGTCTGTCTGGTCTTGGATTTCACAAGAGCATCCAAGGAACAGCACTGTCTCTGGACCAGAAACTTGTCGGCATTTCTGCTGCTGATGTATGAGCATGACAGAACTCAGTGCACCTGCTCTCAGCTGCGTTGGTTCCACAGCAGTAACATATAGAACGGTCTGCTTTGTTCATCAGCAGATACATCTGTCTTTGCATATAAATGGAACAGATTTGCTGAATTAGAAGATTTACATAGTCACTCTTCAAAGCAAAAACTCACTTTGAGGTAAAAAGAAAAATGTATATATTAAAATGACTTCAGATAAACTGTGACACAGTTCATTACCACTAGATATTACAAATAACAAGAGAATGCAACTCTCCATTTATGTTGCAGACTTCTGGAAATATTAGGAAAGATATGACAAGTGATACTGTGACAGAAAAAAAAAAGGAATGATTTTTTCTCATTTATATACCATATTGTTCTCTAACTTCAGTCTTACAAAACAACCCAAAGATCTTAATCCAAACTGCAGTAATGCTGTTTTGTACATCACAACCTGAATTTCTGCAATACCACAGACAAACTGATCTTACACATTTTTTGCCACGTCCAGTTACAAAATAATAGTAATGATTTTATAAATTATTATTATTATTGTTGTTATTGTTATTGCTATTATTATAATAATAAAAAAGAAAGGATTTCTCATTAATTATACAGCCAGATTACAAAAGTCAACATTTCATACTAAGGTTATTTAAAATACTAAACCATATGGTTCTTTTCCTCAGAACTTACAGACAAGTACCAGCATAAATAAAACACACAAACAACAACAAAAATGTACCATGTCAGATTTTCTGAGACCTTCCCCATCAACAACATCTTTACATATTTCTGGAAAATCAAGCCCTAGACAAAGTTGGCACTAAGTCTTTTCTCACACAAATTCCCTGAAGAATACAAACTATGTGATTTGGCACTGATGCACACCTCCTAATGTCCAAAATACAAATTAAACCGACTCATGTTCATCCAAGAAATAAGTGCTTACCTGCTATTCAGGTGGTTGTTGGGTAGACATCTAATTCTGTATCATGCTAACCAAAGGGAGTCATGCTTGAGCTAAATTGAACTAAGATGTAGTACTGAGCAGATAGGTGATTTTTTTTTTTTTTTTTTTTCCTAAACAGTATCCCTTTGTCTTTAAAGAATACAAAATCTTCAAATTATAAGAAATTTAAGAGATTTGAATGGATCTTTGCAGCAAGACATGGAAATAAGTGATATTAAACCAGAACCATTTACCTGAATGTCAGCTCAGCAAAAAACAACTGGTTATTTAAACATAACTCTGGGAAAATGAAAAAAAAATTAAAGGAGCTAAAGATGGAGAAACCTCTGTTGTTCAGTGATCAGAAATGGCATACTTCACATTTGAAATTCTCAAGAATGTGGCATGAAGCAACACAACTATTCACTGACTTTTAAATTCTGTCTTTGAAATGAAGGAGACGGTTCAAGAAACACTCAATTTCAGTTGAAGTCATAAAATATTGCACATCTATGGCTGAAGAGTCAATTCAAATGGGATTAAGGACAAGCCCTACTTGGCTGAGCTCTAGAGAGAGGGCAAGGCCAAGAGCCTCTGCTGGCATTGCATGACAGTCACAGCTCTAAATGGGAGAACAAAAAATGAAGCACTGGTGAGGCTGGCCATACCACACATACCTGCACAAGCCACAGGACAAAGCCACAGAGACCTAACTAGGGAAGCGCTGTCTAAACAGATGGTTTTCTGTTTTCTACTAATTCTGCACCCATCCTATAGTTTCCTGGGAGAAAGTCCATCTTTACGACCATCTCCTACAAAGTCTATGTGATTTTAACTCTTATACAACGTCTGAGCAATCAAACTGTATTTCCCCAGAATCACACTGTTCTCCATATGCCACCGGGCACCTCCTAACATCCAACACAACTTGGGCAAGGGGTCCACAGAGCCCATTCTGCACCGAGCAGTTTCCCATAGAAACCTGAGCTGGGGACTGCTGCCTGCACACCGCTGAGGACATGGGGAGCACCTGGGTTGAAAAGCAGAATGAGTTACAGTGATCTTGTGGTCATCACCAGGACTCGGAGAGGACAATAACAGAAGTTATTAAAGACTTAAACAGTCACAGATGAAGACTGTTTATTTATTATCAACTGACAGAAATCAAAAGGATGTTTATAGGGTTTGAGATGTAAAAGAGATTTCAGCTAACAATGAGCTGAGCACATGCACTTACAGAGCAGAGAAAGTGAAAGATAACAGCAATTCCATAAAAAATGACAGCCAGGAATTGGAGACAGGATAAAGAAACAGAAAATTTGTTTAACAGTTATTTTACAGAAGTCTTTACAAGGATCATATTTCTGATACAGTAGGGAAGGATTTATTTACTGAACTCAGCAGATAACAATGAAAATATTTACAAAACTGAATTCTTAGAAGGTAGATAATGTAACAGATCCAGATAACATTAATATCATATATGTTAAAGGAAATGAAGATACAAATGAGGGAAATAAATTTTATTTTTCTGAACATAGATCTTTTTTGAGGATAACAATGTAGATAATCCTCTTTTTAAACCAGCTCCACAGAGTATTACCAGTATGAAACTCAGCAGAATGCAGTTTATTCAAAGTTCTCTGTAGCACATAGTTGTTTTAAGCTAACTATAAACCAGTATCTAGTTTCTACCTTTGTCTCTTGTTCTGTCACGTCTAAAATGTCAAATATATATCAATATATGCACAGAGAGATAGAAAGACACGGATATTTATGGTAATGCATTACTTACCTTGATAAAGTGATGAAAAGTCCCCAGTAAAACAGTTTTAGAATAGTTTTTCAGTGGTTATTCATATAAATCAAGAGACGTAAATGACCAAAAAGTTAAAGAAGCAAATTAAGACAAAAGGGCTAAGAAGTTATCAAATAACACTTTTTAAGTTCATTCATTCAAAAAAAAAAATTACAGCGTCAATAATGACAAACAATGTATCAGTTGTTCACCCAATAAGAAGACAAATAGCTTAAAATTTTGCTTTTATCCATTGCACAATTAACCCTCAACTGGATTATTTTTTAGTTCTAGTATTTACTCTTGGTCATGATCTCCTAGAAAACACATTGCTCTTAAATATGTAACTCCATGTTCTAAGTCTGCCTCTCTGAGGCAAAGATTAAACATTTGAATTTACTCTTTGACTTTAGAGAATCCAGGAGATGACCCTAGAGAAATACTGAAACTAATGAGAGAGGTAGAAAATACCTGTTCCTTCTGGTGAAACAAGTCCACAGCAATGTAGTGCTTTGGCCCTACTGAAGAAAAAAATGCATGACCAATAATGATATTTATTTACAGAAGGATCTTGCTACCTGAGGTATTTGCAAATACATCTGTATTGTTGAAAATAATTTCTTTCTATTTAAGAGTTGCTGCTCTAGTAATAGTCCCATAATGCCACAGTCACTTGTTACTAGTAGGGTACTTAACCTCCACGAAAATATACAACCTACACAAAAATACATAACACTTCCCACCTCTTTCTGTTTATCACGTATTTATAACCTAGCAGAAAAAGTAGTAGTAAAAGCCACACAGAGCCACTCTGAAAGAGGAATATTCTTGAGTATACACTGTATTCATGTGTCTCACTTCCTTGAAATTTTTGCTGAGATAGGAATTGGCCAAATGGCCTCTGACAATCAAAAGTATTTACAAAGCAAATGAAATTTAGGAAGTACTATAATTACTAGAAAATGCTGTGAGGGAGCATAATGGATGTATCAGCAGAGGATAATTACCACAACTGATGCATGTTCCTGTGAAATTCCAGAGAGGAAAGTAAGAACTTGTTAAGCTGTTGAATTTATTCAAAAAGAGTGTTTTTTTTGTTTGTTTGTTTTTTTTTTTGTTTTTTTTTTAAGACATCCAGGTATAGTGGGAGCTGAACAGTTCAAAAACTATGAGAAATCTGTACTCAATGCTTGCCCATACAAAGAGAAATTAGGTTGTTACTGATGAAAAAATAGGCATTTTTACTTCAATTCAGTCATTGAAAAATATGATAGATTAGCAAGATTTCATATCAAAGTCCCCCTATTCACCAACAAAAAGAGATGCAGCATTGGAAGGCCAAGGGCAAGCTACCTTCATCATTAATAGTGTTCTTCACATCTTGATTAAGATGTAGAGTGCTATAGTCTGATGTATTCATCTGCTGACTTCTCTTTCAGAGGGGCAATAAAGGGCCTAAACAATTAGTTTCAAGTGGGGCTCTACTCTCTATTAAAAAAAAAAAAAAAAAAAAAAAAAAAAAAGAGGCCTAGTAGGCCCTGGTCAATTTACCTCAGAGAAGCTCTGCTAATAAAGAAAAAAAGAAAAAACAAACAGAAAAAAAGATATATAATCAACCAAAGCTACTCAGACTATTTATGAATTTCACATGGAATCTGCTGAGTACTGATGTTTTGCAGATTTCTCAAGACAAATGCTCTTTCTCTGTCTGGGAGTAATGGAAAGATATTAACTAATTATTTATGGGACAACCAATTAGCTTGCGCTGTATATCTAAGACTGAACATCATGAAATGCCTACTAGTTGAGCAAGCAGGACAGTGGAGCAATTCCCTTCCGAATGGAGTGAAGCCAAGCAGTTGAACAGAGAAGCACCCTTAGTGAGAATAATTCACTAATACGGATGTAATACTGCTCAGTTTACCTAGACATTGCACATCTGATTAGCAAACCGTTTAGAGTGCCAGAAAATAACCCTTGCACTGTCACTGTCTTGAAGCAGAGCAGCCTGGATCTGCAACTGCTCAGCTCTACAGTTTTTGCCATACAAAACAGACAACAGATGGTAGCTGAAGTTAGAAAGTCAACAAGGAATGATACCATTTTGTCTTGTGCAGGGACAGAATACAGAGCCCTCAGAGTGCCCTGTGTGTCCTCCTTTTCTTGCAGAAGCAACACGGTTTTACTCTTTCCTGATATATTGTTAGTCAAGGCCAGCACAGATGTGTGACTCCTGGCTCTGCTCAAATGCTCACGTACGTAACAGTTACTCTCCTCTGGAGAGTGAAAAAGCAAGCAAACAAACAAACCAACCAATAAATTTACATTTAGTTGGAAGGAAACAGTAGTTGAGAAAGTACTTGGTATTCAAAACAAATGTCTAACATAGACCTGTAAGAGGATATAATACAGGTCCATAGGTTTTTCATTGTGAAAGGCAGAGCTGCTGTGGTGCCCAGTCTTTCTGACAGGCTGCTCAGCATCACATGAAGGTTACTCCAGTCCTTTTTTGATTGTGACTTGACAACCAGGCACAACCACCCCATGACATACGAACATTTTACCCTACAGTAAATGCACACACACATATATATCCCACTGTCTCACCAGCATCACATCTCAGGGAACACAACTGGGAAAGGCAGCGGGGATGGAAGCTAGCTGCCAAAACAGTTTGTCTGCTCCATAACCTCACTGCCTCAGGGAGCAGGGTAAAACAAACGGCCTGCAGCCAGGTCGATTTCTTTTCTTATGGGCCTCATCCATCCTGTTACGAGATAGCAAGCCTTAACCAAAATGTGAGAGCTTAGGTGAGGTATGTGGACAAAAAATTAAGACCCTTGCATTTCAGTGGTAGGCCTGAAAGAAATCCATCTGAATATCCACAATCAATTCAATTTAACCCTAAAAGGATTGATTAGTTTTCTCTCACTGTAAGATCATGTCTTGAGCAGTAGAGGTTAATAACAGATTGCATTGCATACTTCTACTAATGTTCTCTGGTTCCTCATTTTTTAACCGAAATCCATAAAGAGGTCACGGCAATAACTAAAGATGATTTTCTTTCTATGCCAATTATTGAGATGCTGGGAGGATAATTTTCAGACTCTGAGTGTGATTTTCCAGGAGACTCGATTCTCTTTCCTTCTCCATGCTGGAAGATAAGCAACTGCCAGGAGGGGGATAAAGCAAGATGCTTCTATCCTTTGCTGAAATGTTTGAATACAGGTGCATAACACAGAAGTATAAACTAAACAGAAGCTCTATGGGAAACTACATTAAGAAGAAGAAAATAGAACTGACTGCTTTTTGCAGTGGTCAAAGGTAAATAATATGAGTGGCCAGTATCACTTCAATCGACCCAGCTACTCAAGTGATCATGTTCATTCTCTGGCTTCTGAAAAAGAAGGTAAATTAATATGAGAAATCTTTTAAATATAGATCTGAAGAGTGCCTTAATCTAATAACGAGGTGCAAATATTATCTTTTATGTGGATCAAATACACTACGACAATTTGTAATTTTCTGTGTTTGGAGCTACAAAATCTGTCCTCCAAAAACTGAGGACGAAATGGGATAGGTATCTAGTGCACAGTTGAGTGAGCTCAGTTACTGGTTTGCCCCATGCTGCATTATACTTTACCTGCATCTAAATGGCACTCAGGTAAATGAACACTTAAAATAGTCACTTCCCAGGTCATCCTTGCAACTAAATACCGTGTGAGCACAGCAATCAAGAGAAAAACATATCAGAGAAACTTATAAACATTAAAATCAAATTTCACTGTATCCCTTGGAATGTGAATAAGTACTCTGTCTTATCAAGACTCCTATTTTGATGTCCTACATCACTTTTGTTGAACACCCAGCATATTCCTGACTGAAAGATCATTTTAAAAAAAAAGTAAAAATAAAACATAATAAAGTAAAATAAAATAAAATAATTGCTTTCAACTTCTAGCTTTCACTCTTTATCATGTAGTTCTTTTTGTTTCTGGCACTGTAAAAATATTCTGCTTTATTTCTGGCTCACAGTATCTGTCCTCTCTAACACAACTGGGAATGTGACCATGGAGCATGCAGGATTCTAATGATGAAGCTGCTCTTCCCAAATCCTTGCTATTCACACTCTTTCCATTGGGTGTTGCTATGATATTAAACAGATTACTATTGTGACCTAATGTATGCACACAGAAAAAGCATGCCAACGGTTTAAGGTCTCCTCCACCTGTGCTGCTTTACTCTTTGTTCTATGCAGCCTGAGTCTGTTGCACTTCACACAAATAACATACATTAGCTGGTATTAAGAAAATCTGTCAGTGACTTCTTTTGAAAAAGAGGGCCATAAAATTGAGTCTTCCAGCTTGCACTAAAAGTTTTATACTCTTTCATGAAGGTGATTTGACTAAAATTTATATGTACATTGCAGCATACAATTACTGTACACAGTAGTTGTGCAGATGGCTCTCATTTAATTAGAGAATTTAGTGCATCTTCTGCATAAAGAACCAGACGAGGAATAAGAAGGAATTTAATGAAAGTAACCAAAAAAGGAAATAGTATAATGAAAATTAAAAAAAAAAAAAAAAAAAAAAAAAGTAGAGAATTACTTAGGACATAGTTCGTGCAACGATTTTATGCTCATTTAATGCTAGGAACTCCAAGTAGCTCTTTAAACAATTTGAGGGAGAAGTCTTCACAGATCTGTGGCCTCAGGGAGGTCCTGTCACGCCGTAAGATTCAGGCACCTGATCACTAAACTTTGCACAGCTGATGACCATAAACATGACAGCTGAAGATTTCAAAAACAAGATACAGGCTAGGACTGTGTTTTTGACATGGCAGGGACATACCACACATATTTGATGGATATCATCAGAAAATGTCAGGGTTTCATTAAGCCATTGCAAGTACAAATGGTATAAAATCACTTCATATTTGAAATATCCTCAGTTAGTATTAAAAGCTGCTGCTGTTGATACTAATAACTGTAAAGAACAGAAAGCTACAACAACGTGAAATTCTGGCCATTTTATAACCTATTATATAGACCAGTTGCTGGTCTAGTTATATTCCTAGGCTGTTAGAAAAGCACTGGCATTTACCTGTGTGTTCTTTGCTCAAATTGGAAAAAGTCACACACAATATGCACATTAAAAAAGGGAGAAACAGCAAGACAATATGATTTTTATGTGTACTTAAATTTACAACCGTCAGACATAAATGTTTGAATAATACAAACTTGGGCAGAGAAGAAATTGTTATGGGTCTAAAATGATTGGCTTCAACCAGGCAAACCGTATGCCCTCTCAGCAACCAGTGATGTGAGTCCCTCTCAACACACACTCCAGCATTTCTGTATTCTAAACTCTTCGGTAAATTTTAAATATCATAACGATGGCTACACTTACCTGGTAGACCAGGTGGGGTTTTCAGATATTTGCCATTAAAATGTTGAATTACTACTTCACATTTTTCTGTAGACTCCATTCTGGAAAAGAGAAGAGGGTGGGATGAGGGTAGAGGCAATATGTGCTACTAAACTGTTACGAAAGTGCTCAGTCAGCAAAAACAAAAAGGAATAGAGAAGGAAAAAAAAAAAAAAAAGGACAAGCACAGATGCTGAGAGAAATCTTCAAAGCTGTTCTTGCTGACTTCTGCAGAGAAACTGGTTGAGCTCGTTACAGTACAGCGTGGCTTGCAAGGAGGACCTGCCACCCTCAAAGCATGCAGCTGTGTTCCCGGCTGTGTGCGAGCTGCTGCAGTGTCAGTGAGCAGCTCCCTCCTGGCTCCAGGGTTTCTCCCCAAACAAGGACGTTCTTTATGCTCTCATCTGCTGCCTGGAATAGCATAATAATCTAGAATTGTTTCTAGATTCCTCATGTACCCATAACAACTTCAAATGGCATGAAAAAAATACAGGATTTGGAGAAGAACCCAGAGGATTAAGTAACATTAATTATTATTATTTAATTATTAGAGATATCAATGTTGGAAAAAAAAAACAAACGTGCAAAGATGGACAGTAGGGCAAAACTAAACATAAGCAGTATGTATGTCTATTACAAAAAGCCAAATTCTGTTTGAAGATGGTAATTCGCATGTAATCTTGGCCGGTTCATCTTTTATGACCTGAAGATAACTTTCAGCATTGAGTCATTAGAGAACTAACAGTGAACTAGTACATACATTATTGAGCAAACAGTCAAAGAGCACAAAGTTACTGGTCAAATCCTAACCATGGCTATATCTCACATCAGGGAATTCGCAGTTTGTTCAGGTCTTAAAAACTGACTGCATGCCACAGTGGTTCACTGGCTCTGCTACAGACTGAGTATAAAAATGTCTGAAGAGAGGAAAGAGAGAAATAGAAAATTATAAGCTAGAAAAAAAATACTCTTTTTATTTATTTTTTTTTCTTACTAAAAAGATGTTTAAAAGCTAGGTTCGATATTCCTCCAATGCATTACTTCTTACCTCCAGGTACTCCCTGCAAAGTAACACCACTGACAAATATTCCTTACTTCTCCCTGATCGAGATTTTTAAAAAAATAAATTTATCTGCCATTCTTCCTATCACATGCTTTTGGGGAAAAGTAATATGCCTAACTCACAGGCATATTACTTTTAAACAGAGCGTTTAGAGCAGTGGTTTGTCTGCCAGGGTAAGAGGGACCAAAATGACCACTACCCCCAACACCCTCTCTGAAAAATCCTGATCAACACTCCAACCAAAGTCTTCTGTCAGTTTATTTCAGCTGAAATCATTAAAAATTGTTGCTTCTGGGATCTATCTCTGTTTTCCCTGCATATCGTGTGGGCTGGGCTGTTTCTACAGGCGCGCAGACAGCAACTTAGATTGTTCACTTTGGCTTCATTCAGATTTAACTAAGCGAATGTCTGCCTTTAGAGACTCTTGTCTCGGGAAGAATACATGCAATAAAAGTCTGTTTTCTGTAGCTGCAGGCGCTTAGTGTCAAACCATGTTATGTTGCACCACACAGCAGTGACAATTTCATTTTAATACATGGGGCACATTTTAACAAGCCAATGCAGTCCCTGCGAAGAATGCAATATATAAGCTGCCAAGTGAAAGAGACTCAGTGCACTTTGTGCATTTTATGTGGGAAGAGAATAAAAGTGAAACCCACAGTGTTCTGGGATAAAAAGGCCATCACTCGAAAAGCAGCCTGAAAAAGAAGGCGCACATTTTCTTCTCAAGTTTCACAATTAACGGCTCTCAAATACCATTGCTAGCTATCTGTAATCTGGCACACGCTTCACTTGAAACCGACACTAGCATTACCGACTCAGTTTGAAAAGGCAGCACAGCACACAAAGCCGCCGATACGTGCTCCCTTCAGATGCGTTGCTGAGTAACAACTGCATCCGTCCCCTGTCTCTGCCACCTGAGTCCCCGTGTGCCTTCCTTCTGCAGTGGGTCCGCTGGGGGTAGACCTCCCCTCCGGCTGCACCCGGACAAAATATGTTTTTCTCATGAGTTTATTCCCATTGTCTGGGACAGAAGCATTTTAAAATGTTAAATGGCTGAGCCTGCTATTTAAGAACGCTAACAGCAATACAACATGTTAAAAGCTGGGCTCCAGGGGACGGGTTTTCTAATGTCAGCAGAACACAGGTAAACTCGGGGGAAGAGCACTCTTCAATCCATTTTTCAGTGATTTTTTTTATTATTTCACAATTGATGGAACAAAAAGTGGCAAATTACATTCTGGGAGATAGGTAAAGATATTAGATGCTTCCAAAATTTCTGTTGAAAGGTACAACTATTCAGCTCCTGCTGGAAAGGTGAGGACGTCAGCTTTACATGGTAATAAAAATCTGCTTCTGATCAGATCATTCACAATGCATTACTTTCAAACTCTTCAACAGTATGCTTTTGGTGTTGATCCAAAGAGAATCTTAGATAATAATTCATGTTCAGATACACCTTGGAGATACAATATAACTGAGCACTATTTTGAGTCTAGAAATGCATTGCAGGAAAAAAAAAAAAAAATCAAAGCCATAGGCAAGATTTTTCTGATATTTTTAAATGTAATGATAACTACCAACCCCCCCCAAAATAAGATAAATGTGAAAATTTATTTCCAGTTGTGTCTATGCACGAAACTAAAAGTAACTAGACTGACTATATTCCATCCCACTGGAAACGGAGTTCATTTAAAAAATCTGAAGACTGTTATTATCATTTTTCTAGACATAGCTTACAAAATTTATGATGATTCAGTAAGACTAGTAAGACAACAATGACAAAAAAAAATATGATTAATGTTAGGCAAATAGAAACAAAAACATCTGAGGTTCACCTCTTGTTGTTAAATACTTTTAAAGATAATTTTTAAAATGTGTATTACTCTCTCCGAAGACTCTAGTGGTTCCAAAGTAGTTATTATGTGTTGTTATAAGTACTAGGTAACCTTCACCATGGGGGAAAAAAAAAAAAAAAAAAAAAAAAAAAATTCTAAAAATTAAGCTCTTATACATGTATGTTATAAAGACTGAGGCAGTGTCGAGAAACAACATAATAAAATTTATACACAAAGAATAACATGATGATTACATAATTATTATATGTGAAACATTCAGTACCATGTAATTACCAGTTAGTAGTAAAATGTGGGTTTGGTTTACATATACCCTATAGTCTCTTTGCTTAATAATAATAATGTAAACGAGAAACAGGCCTGTATTTTTTATATTGCAAGCAAACATTTAAAGATTAAAGATTATTACTACCACACTTAGGTTATGATCAACATACAAATATTATTATTTTATTAATAAAATCAGGAATAATGCTTCTTCACTATTTAAGGCATTTTGCAAAGATGACAGTAGGAAGGTAGTTCTAGTATTTTGCAGTGAAGTCTGAAGAACTGAGGCCACAGCTAGAATACACAGTGGAGAACTCAATTTCTTTAGACTATTAAAAAAAAATAAATGACTAGAGGGGCAGCCTGACAGAGGTGCGTAAGTATCTTTGTGGGTACTAAGTAGTTCTTTAATCTGGTTGAGAAAGTTGCGACAAGAATCAGATAAATGTAGAAGAGAAATCAGGCAGAAATATTTAACTACAGGGAAGATGACCCACTGGCATACATACTTAAAAAAGAGGTGGCTTTTTCTTATTTTTTCATCTTTATCTTCAAATCGCTTCTGAAAGTTGTATTTTAGTAAAAGACAAGTATTATCTCAACATTAGGTAACCAGGACTACATCAACCGTCCGTGATATAAAAGAGCTCAGAGAAAATTATATGGTCTTAACAGTCTAAAGTTACAAAATAGCTTTGATTAGTATGAGGCTTCTTAGCACCCAGTCCTCCTAATAGCACACTTGTCATTCTTCTACGGTGCTATGTTCAATAACTTCTTGAATTTATTTTGCTGATTTAATTCCAGGCATCCTAAAAGTCTGATATGGCCACAACCTGAGATTTTATTTTCCCCTGTAACTGATTCAGGTGTCTTATGTCCCCAGCTTATCGCTTACTGGTAAGCGATTGCTTCTAGATGCTTGCACTTTGGGGTTTAAAACTGTTTTGTGATGAAAAATAATGTTCCCCTTGTCAGTTACAGTGTAGGAAAAGATAATCATTTTGACAAGATGTCCTCATTGCTCATAAATAATGTCTTTTCTAAGCGTGTCTTGCTTGTGTATTTTTCATGTTCATTCCTGTTTGCATGAACGACGGGAGGTTGTCTGCTATCCCGGATGGATATACGAGATCTGCAGAAAGCACCTCAGTGAGGACAGGTTACAATCTCCGAGGGTTTGGGCCATCCTGTAGCATTTGTTGTACCCAGGGGACCTTTCTGAGCTGCCTGAACCAGTTTCCCCGGACAGAGCTATGGCGCTTCCACTACACAGAGAAACCTGCTTATTTCAGAAGGAATCTGATGTAACTAAATGACACCTATTTTATCCTGGAAAAAAAATCCTGGAAGACGCGCAGCTTCCTTTGAGGAAAAGAATACACAAATTAAAGGCTTGGCTCTTTCATTTTGCTTGAGTGGAAACTGGAATCAATCCATTTCTACTGAAATCCACGTGAAAATGCTATATATAGAATTAATGACCCCATGAGGGCTCAAATCCTTGTTTCCCATTTTCTGTCACTCTCTTTCAGTTGCTGAGTCAAATTTAGTCTTTGGAAACAACATTTAAGACATATAAAGTGCAGATAAGCAGGAGATAAGTTTAATAAAAAACATGTCCAGGCGGAGAAATGCATCCCACTGGAAGCTCCAAGAGCATAAGGTAGGGAAAAAGACAAGGATAGAGCCTAAACTCCAAACACCGCAAGATGGATAGATGCCCCATTATAGACCCCCCTGCACTTTCTCAAAGGGACACAACCATTTCCTCAACATTTCCTTTTGCTCTGAGATGATAGGGACAACTAATTGAGAATCTCTTGACTTGGGTCTTTCCGTGGGAATGGCATCGTAACCAGCTTTTATGACCGTTTATGTTGGACAAATTTTCCCACATTACTGGAAAAAGAATAGTATGAACACACAGCCATTTCCACCTAGACCCCGGCTGATTTATGCTACTGTCTTTGTAGTCTCAGGTTAAGCATTATAGTGGTGCCCGCCAGCAGTGCAATACTTGACTGTCTGACTGTCAGCATTTCCATCATAAATTTCTGTTTTCAGAGGCTTATGACTTTGTTGTAAAACGTCGCTTGGGGGGTGAATCTTGCAAGGTCGTTTTAAGTTACAAGACAGTAAACAAAATAAAAAAGTTAGTGGTTTCTAATTCTTTCTTTGCACTTTAGCTTTAAAAGGACCTATAAAATGCTTGCTCCACTGTTCAGTTGACTGTGGTACATGTAAGTATGGTATTATTAATATCGCTACCTCTGTAGGGGGGATACTTAAATAATACTTGAATGGCATTTTACTGGGCGGCTCTAAACCCTAATTTTTATTTCATTGATTCAGTGGTACCAGTAAGTCCCTCCCCAAGGTATATCCCATCGTTCCCTGTCCCCTTCTCTGTGTCCCAAAGAGTTCTCTTCACAGTACCTAGGGCTTAGGTAACGAAAATTGCTAAACCATATTACCTTATGGCTCCTAACCTTCTTTGTTCCTCCTCCTTCACCTTTAAGGGCTTCATGCGTGTTTTCATGTTATGGCTACCCACTGATATTTGTTCTGGGATCCTGCCTCACCTGTCCCACTCTGGAATTTGCATCTCCCTGGAAGTGCAGCCTCAAGCCTGGCAATAATCTCAGGGATGCACTAGGTTTACCAAAATTTGATCTGGGTTGCAATACCAGATGGAAATCTGAAGATTTTGGAGACACATTCTCATTCTACAGAAGTTTCCAGCACTCTGTAGTGCTGCTGTGAACCCCTTCCAGGGAGGCTTTTCAATGAAAATTTATCACTGCAGGCATTGGAATATTATACAGATATCACACACAGTCTTTGGGGCATGTTTGGGATTTCCAGTTTCATCTGAGATATCCAATTATAAAGCAATTTCCTGGGGAAGATGTAGGATTTGACAGATCATTCTTCTGACTGAAAGTAGGAATGATCCTCATCATATCTGAGCCTGCACTACTGTCCCAGATGATGGATTTGTTCAAGTTAAATTTATAGCACCTTTTATAACACCTTTTCAACTGCCTTCAATTAAACCCTTGAATAAGAAAGAACAAAGCATTTCCCTTCTTCACAAATGCATCCTTAAACTACCTGGATGTTCCCTATCCCCTGGTGCTGCTGACACTTCTCTGCCTCCAAAGCAGCGTCACCACTGATCTGCAGAAATCTCCCTTTAAATATTTCCCCTTTCATTTAGCAAAAATCACCACTGCTTTGGCTCCACTTTGTGTTAGATTTTCTCCCACTCAAAACCTGGCACTCACCCTTTACAGGCCTTTGTTAAGTAAGGTCTTTTGGCACACAGAGTCACCTTTGTAGTGACAGCACATCTTCAGGATGAATTTAAGTATTTTTCTCCACACTTTTGGTGCATTCTCAAACCCAGTAACTCCAGCTTTCCTCCAAGACCTTCTCTCTTACTTACAGCCTCAGATCTCCTTTTTACTCTCACCAACAACTTTGCTAATGGTCAGTTTGCAAAACCAAAATCATAAAAGATGACAGAGCCACTTTAAAATTGTATCTCAGAAAAAAAAGCCTTCAAATCCAGTTGCTTTGGAATTTTTTTTCCTTTGCTTCTTTTGAGGATTAAGGACTATGCTTTCATTTTAAGCTCTGAGGAATCCACTTACACTTTCTAAATGAAAGATCAGATGCTGAAGTCATTGAATGACTCTCAGCGACAGGGATTTAAGAGAAACACCTACAGTTTTAAGTCTTGTGATGAAATCCCTGTGTGAGAGTAACACCGCATCATTCCCTCTTTCTACAAGCAATCTTATGACAGACTGAACACAAAGCTTCTCATCTGCACCTCCTCCTTTTTCCATATTCCCTGCTCATTAGTATTTCTTGCCCCTCCTCCTCATTTGTCTCTCTACTGTGTGACCGGCTGTGTCAGTCCCAGCTTCTGCTTGCCGGTGTCGGCAGAAACCCATGCTGTCAGCTGCCAGCAGCAAGACAAACCCTGCTGAAAGCCAGCTCCCACTGGCAGTCTGGAGCCAGGTAGCACAGGCTCTGAAATACAAAGCAGGGGCGAGCTGCGAGGCAGAGGTGGGTGTCCAGAGGTTACAGCAATTCCCTTTCAACTGAATGGATTTCTGTGGAGCCACAGCTGGAGTCCAAAGCTACCCTTCTCTGGCCCCTTGCTCGTAACTCTCCTCCCCAAAATCTCCCCCAGGGTGTACCTAGGCAAAGTTGGGTTCAAGCCACAATGAAACATTCTGGAAAATTTCAGGAAAATCTGTTCAGCTGCTTTTGAGGGGTGCAAAAGAGGAAATAATTTAACAGCTTCAAAAAGAGAGCTAGTTTTGTATGTGCATACTTTTAAAGAGGATGAACTTTAATGTGACCAGACATTTCTCGGATCCAAGATCTAAGAGTGTGATCCAAGAACATTTGAAGTTACCCAGGTTATAAATGATTAAGTAGCCACCTGCAGCATTATGAAACTCCTAATCATATTCATTTAGGAAAAAAATGTGACAATAGTTGTCTACAGTAAGCCTTTACTTCCGATTGCTTTTTGAATATACTTATTTTGAGATTGACCATTCACATAATTAGACAGAATCAAAAAGTGATTTTTAATCTTCACAGTAGTTAATTAATAATTGTGAAACATTAAATTCCAAAATTGCTGGGTTTTAATGTCTGCAAAGTTAACTTCTTGTCCTGCACTTCTGTAGCTCAGTTAAGAGCTGTGCTAAGTAAGCAGCATGAGGCATTTCCACAAGGACGCAGCTACACTGATAAAAGGGTCCCAGTCAGAAAATATAATAGCCAGGATCACCACATGGGTTGCTGATCCTGAAAATCTTAAAAAGAAGTCTTCTGAAATCTTAACTGGTCTGAGATGCAGCTGCCACCCCCTAGATGTACCCTGCTTATACCCAATCAGCGTTTGCTCACAATGTAGGTACACTAGAAAAAAATCCTCATGACTCCAAGCAAAGCTAAACAAATTCATCTCTTTTGAGTGACATGCAATAAAATGATACTGAATAGCACCCTATTACAAAAAGAAGATCAGGTGGTCATGTAATTACAGCTTGTACTGGTAATTCTGCAAAGACAAGAGTCAGTGTTCAACTGTGGTTATGAATTTCTGTATTAATTCTGGCCTCCCTCAGGTCAATGCGAAATCAGTGGTATAGTTCAATGCAGCCAAGTTTTTACCCCTCTGTTGTTTGCATGGTGATTTACACAACCTTTACGTTAGATCACAAAAGCTTTTTGAAATATGCGACATAATTCAATACATTTTCACAAACAAAGTCAATTTTTAAAATGCAAGTTTACCCATGAGTTATACCAATCTATATTTAGTGAGCTAGAAAAATTCATGTTATTATCTGCAAGAATGCATAAAGAACAGCGTGTCGTCTTTCAGCATAAATGTTTTGCCTTTTTCTATTTGAATTCAGACAGTATTATCTTAACATTGTTTGTGCATGATGATCTTTCACATCAAGGACAAAGGTAACACTACAATGTCACTTATCTTGCAAGCTGCCTTTTTATCATCCAGTACCCTATTTCACTCAGTGGTGTTATGACACTAGCATGAGTGCCATGATATGCCAAGATATGGTGTATTTCAAAGAAACTCAAAGGATGACTAAGTCACTTTGCCTCCACTACAAAGCACAATGTATGAATATTCTGTAGAAACAATTATTTGGGATTTTTTTTTTTAATCATTATTATTTTTGAGCTTTCTTTTGAAGCAGAAGACTGATTTACAGCACAGTTACAGATTTCTCTTCTCCTTATTTGCTTTTTCAATACCTTTCTATATATAGCTCTCCATTCCTTGGCTTTTCAAAAGAAAACTGTTTGATTTAAGAATGTTTCAAGCTGTGGAGAATCTATGTAAATATTCCCTGAGAGTAAACATGGAAACTTGTCTTTCTGTACTGACAACGAGCTACATGGTAATAATATGTTGCCCATTTTGTCTAAACTACTCTGACAGGGCTTGTTATATGCAAATATTTCTTCTTAACCTCTTCTCATAGGTTTGAGTTCCTTGCAGCTTTCAAAGAAGCTGTGTTTTTTCAGTTATAGTTCCTCCCCCTTGCTCTTCCAACTGCTAAATTTACTTTTTCTTGTTGCAAAATATTTGCGAGACATTTAAACAGTTTCCTCACCAAGTGTGTTCTTTTTGCTGTAGGACATTTATTATTATCCAAGCTTGATACTGCATGGATAGCTCACTATTCGTAGCTATTTTTATTTCTATATACATACATTCAGTGAACTAATTTCTGGAGCAATGAAATGAACATCCTTCTGCACCAGTATTCCTCAGCTCAGTAGAAAGAACAGACGTACAATCTGATAAAGGTGCTGCTCTGCATTTCCGATAGCTATGAGGCTTCAGTGTTACAGAGTAGACAGCATTTGCAAAGGACCAAAGTCAAAAAAATATGCATAAATCATGTAAGAGTAAGGGTTTTACCTGGCAAAGCCGACTCCTCTGCTGACTCCGTTAGCATCTCTTAATATTCTGGTGGAAATGACATGTCCAAAAGGTTTCAGCATATTCTCCAGTTCCTGTTCATCCATGGAAACGGGTAAATTTGAGATGTATAGATTTGTGGGATCTTGCTCTTGTTGCTGTGACAAAATAAGAGAAATATCCTCAGTTAGGCTTAGCAAAGTGGAATAGTTCATGGCTTATAAAATGAGGGCTTCTCAAAAGGAGACCAAGCCAAAAAATTATAGCTGCATCACAATTGAAGATAGGAAATTTGTTCATGATGACAACATATTTGCAACATTTCTACAAACTCTCATGCATGTGCTTAACATTTTGCGTGACTGCTCTTAGTGAACTCAGTGACACTACTCATTTATAGAAAATTACTCTCATGCACAAGTGTTCTTGGGTTTGTGTCCTAATTTAACAAACAGATTGTGAAGAAAACATGATTTCCACAAATGTGCTCACTGTTAACATAAATAAAGAAATAAAATTCAACACATGTTTTTAGCAGATGTGCTTCCCAGCCTGCAGACTTCCCATTCAACCTGTTCATCATGAGTAAGGTTGGTTGAAAACACAGAACATTTTCCCCAGTATTTTTTTTCCTTCTTTTTTTCCCCCATCAAAAATGTCTCGGTAGGTAATATGCAAGAAGACCTAATTGGGAGCAGGAAGTTCTGCAGTTCAAGCTAAAAGTACTGGTAACACAGGTCACATCTTCATTCTCAGATCAAATTTAAATTGTTATAAAGTAAAGTTTTCAATATGACTAATTGAGAAAATAAATTTGAAGACAGCTTTTGCATTCTATTTTTGAATGTGCTTTCAGGTTGTTCAGGCTGTGCTTTCAGGTTCAGTTTCAGAACACTCCAATTCTGTTCTTGCCAACCGAACAACTGAAAAGAAATGAGGCATTGGTGCAGTATGCAAAATAAGTGTATTAAAACAGTAAATGAAAACCTTGTCTACAGACAAACAGGTCCTGATTACGCTAAATCAATTTAGCTAAGACCTTGCAAATTTTCATGGCTCCAGCGCCATATTCACTGGTAGCAGCTTTACTTACTATCTGATCACCTGTCAGTACAAGCCTCATTTAGATCAGACATGATGACTTAATTTTCTCTAATGCTTAATAACCAAAAATATGATATGCAATTTCTATGCTATGCAGTAAGCCAGATAATACATTACCTAACAAAGTCTTCTGAGACAGATTTTTGGATTTTGTTTCTTACACGTTTTAATGGGCAAAATGAATTTGTACTAGTTCAACACTGAGATGCATATGACGATAGCATTATCTTTTTTTTTGCTAGGGGGTGTCCTAAAACCAGACAAACAACCTTGCAGCAGCACCACAACCTTACGCTGAGCAAATCACACACAGTCCTGCAGCCATCTGCCCCAGTTTAACTAAACTGGTTTCAAATTACATCCCATTAAAATCAGCACAGACGTGTCTTGTCAAACACAACGAATCGCAGGTCCCATTTTTGGAAGATGTATGAAGACAGCACAGAACCAAGATGTCTGCTCTGTCTCTGCCTTACACATTCAAAGCTTTGAAAAGCAAAGCAGAAATCCGAGTTTCAAGCTGTGATTCACAACCCCATCCTTTACAGGGACATGGACGACTAAACAAAGTCCAGCTTAGCAAAATACTAGAATCAGAAGCCAAATAAAGTTTTCAGCTTCACCTATGCCAGGCTCAAGGGATATTTTAGCCCTTTTGGATGAGAAGAAAAGCTCCAAAATCAGGAGGCATGTAATGCTTTTCTACTGCATAATTTGGATTCTGACCTAAGAACTGCAACTACTTGCCTTTGGACATACTGCTTAATGCCCATTGCATCCTACCTTTGCATCTCCAGACCCATTACCCCTAGAAACTACCCATTACCATGCAGGTTGAATTCACTGCTACTTCACAAAACAGAAATAAATGTAGGCAATGTAGGCACATTGTCAAGCTGCTGTCCGTAAAAATATACCCAATTATTACCATGCCTTATAGTAAGGTGCAGAGGACAGGAAAACCACACACACAAACAGCAAAGTTACTGCTAATTGAGGAGTTACAACCCCAAAATCCCCAAAGAAAAACGTTCTTTCCCTTTCCAATCCTCTCTCCCTGCAGTCATCCTCCTTTCTTTTTTACTTTAATTTACATTCATGCAGATCAGAAAGCTAGTTCCTCTCCAATAACCAAAAGATATTAGTGAGGGGTTGGAATGGGTACAGTATTGACAATGTAAGGGAAATCATGTAAACGGTACTGGGGGGAAAGCAGGCAAGAAAAGAGGAATACGAGATTTTGATTACATTTTTTAGCTTTAGGAGGGGGGAAAAAATTGGAAGGAAAGGAAGGAAAGGAGGAACGAGGAAAGGAAAGAAGGGAAGGGAAAGAAAGGAAGGAAAGGAGGGAAGTGAGAGAAGGGAGGAAAAAGACTAAACATTTTCCTTTGTTTTTTTTTTCTTCATCTTTCCCCTTTTTTGTGTGCAAACTGTTTTAAGATTTATTGCCTGTAACTTTTTTTTTTTTTTTTTTTTTTTTTTTCCCTGCACAGGCCACAAGAGGGAAACATGGAAAGATATAGGAGATGAGGAAATGTCTTCATTGTTCCTAAGTACTTTGAAAATCACAGAATCACAAAATCACTGAATGGTCAGGGTTGGAAGGATCCTCTGGAGGCCATCTGGTCCAAGACCCACTCAAGCAGGGACACCTAGAGCAGCTTGCCCAGGATCACGTCCAGGCAGCTTTTGAGAGAGTGCTCCCTCCTCTGTTCCAGATTTGGGCTCAGCTCATCCCTTCTTTCCCACTTGCTCCCAGAAATATGAACCTGAATTTCCTATACGCTTGGTAACTTGAAATCAACAGGCTGATGCAACTGGAGCAGGTCTGGGGGAAGAGGGCCCCAAAGTTGGCAGCTCCAGCAACTCGTTGCACAGGAAGGAATTATGCTACGGCGATTGAGCAATTCACTGATTAGTTACTGAGAAACAGGGAACTTTTAGTAAATAATGATCACTGTACATTTGATTTACACCAGTCTGCCTGCACCTCGAGCCGGAGGATGGCTGAGCATCAGAAACTCCCAAATGGGTTCCCTCACAGGAGCACTGGGGATGCAGCACAAGCGTGGGCTGACTTTTAATTTTTCTTTCCACCATGCCAAAGCCTACAAAGCATTAGCTGCAATTAACTCGAATTAGAACAAAGAGTAGCCCCAGCCTGTTGTCCCTCTGTCTCTCCTGCCTCCTGTAGGCTCGCACCAGCACAGCCAAGCGCACTCCCCATAGACTTGGTGGGGCCCTGCCAGGCCTGCAGCCAGCAGGAGGGGCTCAGGCAATTTGAGCAATAGAGGCAATTAATATTATGCAAACCTCTACCCGTTGACTGGTTAAAGACTTTGATGAATCAACCAATTGGTGCTCAGGGACTGACATCCCTTGTCAATATTAAGGAAAAAAAAAATCTAGCAGTATTATGCAGATGAGATCCCCACAGCCAAAAGGACAGACTAAGATGGAAAGAGCCGCGTTATGCCTCAGTAACTGCACAACATCCTTTGCTTTCACTGAAGCAATTCATTCCAGCAGAATATTAAAATGAGAACTTTTGACTACTCAGTTTTCAAGCTGTGGCAAACAAATAAAATAAATAAGAGCTGCCGCCAATGTGTCTCACTTCTGGAGTAAGAACACATAAGCCTTTTAACTGTGTTAGAGATTAAATGCCGTTGTTTTAAATATCCATGGAAAGTTTAGCTACACTCTGAGGAAGAATGAAAGACTAGCAGGCCACATCACTCTCTCACAAGGATTTACCAATCCTATCTTTTATCAATGTGATAAACAAGGGCTGCAAGCAGAGAGAGAGACAGATGAGGCCACTCATGCTACCTCCACAATGCAGCAGTGTTTTCAAAGAAAGGGAAAAAAAATCCATGTTATTTTTCCTTACTATACAAATATAACATTTAGAGAAATACCCCTTTCCTTTAAAGAGAAATATAACCCCAAAGAAGCCATATCTCACACCACAAAGTAAAACAAGATAAAAAGCCTTCCCCAAGTGATGAAGCTTTGTGAAGCGTGTTATGCTTGGAGGTGAGCACGTATTAGAGGAGCTGTACAGAGCAGCGTGCCCCTGCCACCACATGGGAAACCAGCAGTGCCTCGCACAAGACCCCACAGCCACGTACCCTCCTCACAAGGCACATTTCTTAGCCTTGGCCCCACTCCCCACATGGGGCCATGTTTTCTAGCACAAGGGCTCCTCACTATTTTTTCCTCTGCAGCTCAGAGGTGCTCATTTCACCTGAACCTTTACATCCCAGCTTCCCAAGCTCTGATGTGCCATACACACTTCCCATCCCCAGTTTGGCTGTGAAGCTTCTCACTTTAAAAGGGGAAAGGTGTTTTACTGTTCAAATGTGCCTGTTTGCAGACCAGATGAGCCTAACCAGAAAAATAAATGTAAGCATCCTGCAAATTGCTCACCTTTCATCATCCAAGCTAGTTTACAGTCAAGTTTCTGTCTTCAGGAAAGGTTCACATCCCAAAGCTGCAGGACTGGTGGGGACTGTGGTGTCTGGACCCACACAGTGTGCCAAAACTCTCCCTCTTTCATTTAATTCTTCCTGGGGCTTGTCACCAAACATCAAAAAACACTGCTTTTCCACCTTGAGATGCTAAAATCCCATTTATTCTCATGTCCAACCCCAAGCTGGCCAGCCATCAATATCAGCCCATACTTTCAAGAGAAAGAGCTTAAAGTCATTCATGTGAAGCTCACCATCCCTTCAGAACTACATTTTCCTCTTATGCCTCCCATATTCCAGATAGGAGTAGAAGGGGTCAAGCAGCAGAAAGCCACACACCACCCCCACACACGTCCAGCAGGTTTGGACACCCCACATTCACTGCAGTAAGGCAATCAGCAAAGCACTGCAAAGCCCCCTGTGCCACATGGGCTTTATAGTCCCTGTCCTACCACACTGGGGACACCAGAGGGGAATGACACACCAGACAATCCCGCCATGTCCTGCCAAGGCACACAATAACCCCAAGGTGAGAAGGGGGCTTGGAGGAGGCAGCAGCACAGCTCCTCTCCTTTTCCCAGACCCCATGCACTAACCACCACTAATTAATGGGTGCAAAGCCAAGCCCAGCTGCTGCTTTTTGAAGGTGGGGGTAGGGAAGGGGGCTCTGGAGACTGCTGCATGTGCCAGCTCCAAGAGCATCATTCTCAAGGCATGTAAATGTGCAAGCGCAGTCTCACGGTACAGTCAAAAGCCTCCTCTCAGCTGTCCTCACTGAGTTTCATTTTTCCCCAGATCTTGTGCTTGACAGTCCAGGAAGGGTGATACCTCCAAAGCACAGCTTGCACGTGCACTACAGCCCCACAGAAATGGAGGTGAATTCATCCCAGTGGCCCCAACACTCTGAAAGCCAGACTTAGACTCACACTGCAGACTGAGTTCTTTCTGGGTCCTGGCGTGTGCTAGTCTGCATGCATACAGAGTGCCACAAAATGGGTTGCCAAGGAAGAAAAAAAGGAAATGAACCCAATTAAAGCTCCTCTCCAGACAGCCGCAGGGCTCTTTGCAGATCCTTTTGCTCCCACCCCAGCATGTTTCCCCATCTTCATAGCCCAAATACCGCAGCTGCTCTGTCATGTTAGCTTCAGGGACACTAACTGCAAGCCCATGTCGTTAAGCCATTCTGGCTGGGCGTGTGCATGATGGACACTCTAGCATTGGCCAAAAACACATCTAGAAAGGTTTAAAAGTGTGAATACTGCAAACCAACAGAAGGTTAAAACCAAGGTTTTGACTCAGTCCCAGCATCAGAGCATTTCCAGCATTCAGCAGCAGGCGTCTTGCTGTAAGGCTCTGGAATTCAGCAGTCAGGAGCTGTTGTACTGGGGAAACAGCCAGAAACTTTGTCACAGCCTTTTAGCAAGAACTGAGTCAGTCACTCAGCTCCCAAGGTCCGTGCCAAGGAGGCAGAAGAAGTTTATAATGCAGAGGCTTTGAAACACACTACACGAACATCATTTGAAATGTATAAAACCCAGCGGAGGGCGTGCTGCAACTCAAAGTTGCCATTTGCTTTGCTGGACCCTCCCAGCCACTCTTGAAAGAAAGGACAATGCTCAGATGGGATTTTCCCTCCCATCTTGAGATAATCTTTGGAAGCACTGCATGAAAAGCTGAAAGAACAGTTTCTGCTGGTGCAAGAAGAGGCTGAGCCTTCTTTACGTAGGACATTTAGTAATGCATTCTTTAAAGACACATAGGGAGGGGCTGGCAGGTTTTGGCTGTGTTATTTTTCCCCAAAAGGAACTGAAACCTTCTGTAATCTCAGTAGGACTGGAAACTAAGTCTGTTTGGGTTATTCAGGAACCCCGTATACCAATTCTTTTTATTCAACCTAAGTTACTTGGAGCAGCTTGCTCTAGGAATTTAAGCACAGATTATTAGTTCAAACCGTTCCTTTCCTATCTTCCAAAATTATTCCGGGAACGCATATGAATATAACTTTGTATGTGGATCTGTGAGAGATTCTGAAGGGCTCTTTTTAAAGAGGCACTCAATATTTATATTAACAGATCATATGCTTTTTCTGGTCTTTAATAAATTGAGACTTCATCATATTAATATTGATGCAGATCAATATTACAGCTCATTTTAGAAGCATGGTCACGTCTTTCCGAACATTTTAGACCCAAGTTCAAATCACACCCAATTAGTATTTCCCCCACACTAGTTCATCTCTGCATAATGGCCAGTGCCCAGATCTTCAGGTGATATGTGTCACTTCTCTCCTTTAAAGATCTGGATTGAACTTAACATAAAAATAGTTACACTCTTTATGGAAAAAAGTCATTTATGTGGAACCATTTATATGAAACCAGATCATTTATATGGAAACATTTATATGCCATTCCAAAAATTTTCCAGTGTTTGCTCAGTACTTTGAAAACTAGTTGTATTGTAGCATCAGTCTCATCTTCTATTTATTACATTATTTCTAGACTGGATTCTGTGCAAGCCACTGGGCTTAAATGAAACATTCTCTCTCAATAGATTCACATTCAATCTCCCCTCATATTGTTTTATTATATAACATCTACTTTTTTTAGTACTGCAGCTCATGAGAACTTTCCAGAACGTCTGAAATAGACATTCTCTTGAAAGTTGATTTGATATGCATTTGCCTGGATTTATACACCAAAATAAAAGAATTTAAAGATAATATTTTTTCCAGTTTTTTATTTTTCTCCCATTTATTCCTTAGAGTTTTTGTAGCATACTTTTGCATATATGTGAAAGATGTCTGACTTTCAAACAGAGAATTTACTACTGAATTTCTAATTCAAGTGTCTAACTACAGATCTAACACCTAAAATCTGCAAGCAACACTTGGAGAAGTTCTCTCTTCACTGACCTATCCAAGCATGACAGAAGGCTCCTAGTTTAGTTACCACAATTAGATAGGATGAATATGGGCTAGTGGTGTGAGAGTTAGAAAAAAGTCACCCTAATTCCACCACCTCCCAGCACCAGAAAGCAATGGCAGGAAGCCCAGTGGGCTTGGGAGGGAGGCACGGGGACTGGGATCCTTCCAGTGTACATCCATATAGTGCCTGTGAATCAATGAAGGTATGCTGATTTAAATTAAGTGATAGTAGCTCTGTTTTCAAGGATTGTTATATTATAATTTCTTTTATAAAAAGAAGAAGCAAACAAGCTAACAAACCCACAGGAAACACAAAAGAACATACAGCAATGGTCCAGACCATAGAGTCCTTCCAAACTGCTAACAACATCTTTTGAGCCATTATTGCAGTAACACGAGGTGAACAGAATGAATCAAGTGCAGCTGCCAGGGTTCCCTTTGACTTTTTACTGGCTTATTTACTTCCCTTTGTGTGGGCACATTTTTAACAGTGCAGACAGCTAAATCAATGGCCAGTTAACTATTGATCTCTGGCTAGTTTCACTTTCTTGTCGAGCAGCACACCAAAAGGCTTACAAGACTGTTCAGAGAGCCTAAAATTTACATGGATTTTATTAGTGCCCAAAGTACTGATAATCCAACAGAAGTAAACTGGTAAAAACGATGCCAGCTGTCTTGTCTTGAGTCCTTCCAATGCTCTTTGCAGCAGGCCCTGCCTGAAGCACCAGCTTCAACCGAGACCATGTCTGAACACCAAGACTTCACAAGGAAAGTACTGCAGAGCAGAAGACACTGGGGTATTCTGGGCTTTCTTTTGTCTTAGGGACCTTCAAAAGAACACGGGTGTTGTCTGATGGCCTTTCCAAGGCTTCAATATGTCAAGATTTAACATCCTGAGATATTAAATTTCTCTTCAACCCTGCTACATCTACTTCATGGTAGTCACTGTGCCTTTTTAGACAGAGTGCTGACTACATTTCATAAATTGGCTTTCTTCTATACCCAACCCTAACCAACTCTTACACTACAACGGTTCAAAATTTATTAGTCACTTGGCTTTTCTACAGCGCTGCAGGATATTAGGCCTCTGCATAATTAGGCAACTATTGTACAACAATAATTAAGCCCAATCCATGAAGCATTATATCTAAAACTAAAACTGCAGCATGCATTTTCTGCATAAGCTTGATTGTCAACAGGTCAGGTCAACACCCTGTCGCCAATGACAAGGATGCTTTCTGAAAAGACACTGGTTGTGCACATGAAGCATTTCTAAGTGCTATTCTGAAGAAAAGCAATTTCACAATGATTTTCAAAAGCATTTCATTCTTATTTGCATAAGCAAATTTGAGCACATCTGAGCTTTACAATGACCCAAAGAAAAGAATTTCCTCCACAAGGCCCATTACATGGGATCATTTAATCAGAAAAGAGAGACGTGACTCAGGCACCCAGGCTTGCTGTACCATCACTGAAGTGCTTTGTGCAGTTACTTCTCAAACAAGGCACAGGTTAACATTTGTTCTACCAATTTTTTTTCAAAAAAAACTACAAACAAGCAAGTTTCTAAAAACTATGACCTATGAAGAGAAAAAGAAAAGTATCGGAGGAAACTGTTTGTCATAAATACCTGTATCAGCTCCACAGCAAAGTATTACTTAGAAGTACAGTTTTAATTAAAAACATGAACTTTAAAAGAAGTTCACAGTTTATATATGCTCAGGATTTCTTCTCACTGTGCAAACTATCAGAGTGCTGCACGGTGCTGTGTAAGCTGGCCTCAGCTTTCTCTTAATTAAGTTTGCTCATGGACAGCACAGCATTTGCTAAAGCTAAATATTGCTGGAACCGAATTGTTATTGGTTTGTCCACCATAGAGCTGCTGCAGAACTTTCCATCATGCATTTTATCTGCCAATGGTGATTTGATTTGCCCTTCATCTTGGGTCGCAAATACAGACTCTAGTCACTACGGTCTCTGCCTTCAGAGCATTGCATGAGATACATAGTACCTACTTTTATTTGCACAAAATATGATCCTAACCAGAACTATCACAGGCTGATATAAAAACCCATTTCTCACACTTCTGCCATTATGAGGTGAGATTTTTATAGCTCCCTACCTTTTAGTTTTCCTAGAAACAAATTTCCGCGCTTTCTAACTCACACAGTGCACTGCAGCCAAAAAGGCAGCTCAGCCTCTGCTAAAACCATTGTGTCACTCATGCTCTGAAGGTGTTCAGTTGCCTCCCCATTGTCTTTCATACTGCTTTAATGACGACTTTGCTATTTATATTGCTCTTAAGAAGGATTCAGTTCATTATCTCATATTACCTGAAGCCTGTCTATAATAATTTTGGAAAAAAATACATAATCTCCTACCCATGAACCCCAAATTAGAAACTCACTTATGACCTCTGGAAGAAAAAAAAAAAAAAAAAAAGAAAAAAAAAAGCTGATTTGCCTGATGAGCTGCAATCTAAGTTTAACACCTCACCTATTTATTTTGATTTGTCACTGACTTGGTCCTAGTGAACTTAAGACATGGTGTCCTATTGCAAAGTTAGACAATATTGCATTAAGTATGTTTATTTACCTTATACTATGCTGGGTAAATGACACTCTGATTGATGTATATTTTCCAGGATTCTCTTACCGATAGTTAGACAGGAGTCAAGTCCTTTGCCCCTGCACAGACGATGAATCTTGCAATTTAACTCCTACTACTCAGAAATGTATTTTACATAATACTATCCAACAGCAAGGGTGCATTTGTATATATGTGTGTATACTTGCACAGAGAAAGACGAGGTCACAAGAGAGATTATTTGGTTTACAGAGGACAGCACACAATCAAGCAACAGTTTAAACCTTCCATTATCAACAAACAAGGAAAGAAAGCTAATCTTAGCTAAAATGCCATATGCACTAAATCAGTAAAATTAAACTTAGAGATTAACGTAAAGTCCTTTTAAAAAGATCTTAGATGTATGTACAAAACACATCCACTACCATGGATAATTTCAATGATTTGGTATTTTGAAGGATAGTATCCACACAAATGCTAACTGCTTAGTAGCTCTACTCACTTCTCTTGCTTAAGAAAGATCTGCAATGTGCCAGTAACACTAATTAGTTGAAGTGCATTTTCTTTATATAGAAATATTCAGTGCAAAAAAGTCAAATCGTAGTTATATTTAAAAAGAAAAATTGCAATGATTTTTGATCTACTTAAAATCGTAACATTTCCAAACACTGAAATAAACACAGAAATCAGACAATATAAATCTCTTGCATGAACTCTACAGTCCTCCTTTGCATAAGCTGAAGTCAGTAAAGTTATGATAGCAGATCCTGAAAAGGAGGATTTATATAAAAAGCAATGGGGATTCTTCAGCAAATAACTGAAATTATTACAGAATTTCTCGGAGACCTCACTATTTTAGTATATATTTGTCACTGTGGCAACTTCCAAGCCATGGTCTGGTAACTTCTGGAGCTGGCGGGGCTGAGCTATTTTCTTAGCACAAAGTTTCAAGCAGAATGTCTTTGTTCTCATGACACTAACACTGGATCAAAAGGATTACAAATGGTAGTGGAAATAAATGTTTTTCTCCCTAATCTCTCTCAAGACACAGTAGTATCACTTCCTCTGTGCAGACATCTGACAATACAGAAGACAACTTTGGGCTCCTCAAATTGAAGATTTAAAGTAGTCAGATAAACCTATGGATAATTCCTGCCTGTGCAATTCGAGGAGATTGTGGTGTGTTGAAGCTGATGCTACCTACTGCTCATCAAGCTCCGAAAAGGGAGCAGAGGGACTTTTTATATCACAGGAGTGTGGAGAAAGGCAGGGCTTTGCTGTCTGATCTTCCAGTGGCCATAGGATGTCATAATGAAGCAGCAGAGGCACAAATTCCAGATGTTTTCATGCACGTGTAACTAGTACTTGGCCAGGGTGGCTTCAGGACTCTCTGTCCACAGTTTCTAGCAGCTGTTCTCCCTAAGGACAGAAGTATTTGTTCTGTCACGGCTTGATCCATTCCTAATTGAAATCTAAATTTACATTGATCTTACGTGGCAGTATCAGGATCTGTGCTTGAAAAATATTTCTAAAACTATATTCAGAATATTCAGAGAGATTAATAAAGATTTAATAAAAATAAAATAAATAAATAAATAAAAAAGCAGACATCCCTCCTCTTCTGATGTTTTTCATGCCTGGTTACAGTCCCACACAGAGTTAAATTACGGTTCGTATTGCATCTATTTGTAAATCAATGGGAATTTACATGTTTCTCTTCAGAAGCTTCTCTAGGCTGGGACTAACTCAGGAAACTCAGATTTCTTCATGTAAAATTCAAAGGCTTAGCATTTAACTGTCTACACTTGCACTAGAAAAAAGACTAGCTACTATTAATGGTAGTAAGTTATCAGCACTGGGAAAGCATTAGAAGCTTTAAGAGGACTTTTTGGGACAGTATAATGCTTTTTAATATTTGACCTATTGACCCAAAGGCGAATTCAAGCAGCACACAGATCCCATGTGATTGCTTGTGAAGAAAACCGAACGCTTTCTTTTGTCATGTTTTACGTTACTTCCTATAAACCATAAATGAAGTCAGAATTTTCTTGTCTGGGAATTCCTGTTGGGATAAAGGTTGAGGTCTACTTAGCCTGAGTCCATACAGACTGCTAGAGAACAGTTATTCATCTTGATGCACATGCCAGAAATGGAAACCTACTAGTCCTTGAGGATACATCAATTTTCAGGGAGTCTGGACTCTTTTAACTACTACAGGAACTAAGGAAAAGATCTACATAGACATTGCTTAAGAAAAACAAAATCCACCATAAAGCACAGCCTTGACAGTTTTATTTTGAGAAATCTGTATTTAACACAGACAAAAATACCGTTCCCTTTTAAGAGCGGGCACAACTCACAAAACGCATACTGCAAAAATACTTACACTTTTCATAAGTGAATTGGATATAAAAGGCAAATCCATGTCATGCTTCAAATGTGACAAGGCTCCAAAGCACGACAGACACAGCAGTGTCGCATTTTCCCTGTGTGTGGAATTCCTGGCGCTGAGTCAGCACGTCCCAGCGGAGGGGGAGTAAAAAAGGCCTCAAAACGTTCATTTTCCACCCTCACAGCTGACAGTGAGGAAATACTATTAGCGAGCGAAGAAAGTGAAACTTCATTTTATTAAAAAATTAAGAAAATATTAAAATGGAACAAAAAGGCAGTGTTGAATTGTCGCTGCTGAGCTACCTTGCAGAGAAGCAGCTGAGCTGTCTGTGTTCTCCTCAGCTCCCATCAGAGCAATCCCTGCTCCATGGGATCAGACTGCCCTGGTAAATGAGGTTAAGAGGAGGAATCAGCAGCAGGAAATGAAGGAAAAGGGGTTAACAGTGGGGCTAAAGCCCTGCATTTTTGCCAAATCAAACAGACATGGTCCCATGCTCTCCAAGCCATGGTCTCTCTGGTGGTGGGACAGTGCCAGCACCACCAATGTCCACTGCCCCCACAGAGGCCATAACTAATGAAGGAGAAAGGCAAAGCAAGGACATTAGGTGGGACACCACCCAGGGTGGCCACCAGATGAGCAGCAGAATGGTGGACACTGAATCAGTCTCCAGATGGACTGCAAAATAGCCACCAGGCAACTGTTGTTTCTCATTAACCTCTTGGGAGATGGAGATGACTAAAGTATCAAGGTTTCCCTTCCCTGACACACAAAAAACAGCACCACTGAGGAAGAAAGCACCATTTGGGAATATATTATGCTTTATGTAGACAGAAAATCAGGATATGAAAGACACAAAGCATCAGCTAGAGGTCTGCAGACAGCTGGAGGAGAGTAGCAGATGCTCCTATATTTCCTACCATATTGGGAAAAAGACAAGGATAGAGAGACCAGTAA
This sequence comes from Aythya ferina, assembly GCF_964211825.1. Taxonomy (NCBI): domain Eukaryota; kingdom Metazoa; phylum Chordata; class Aves; order Anseriformes; family Anatidae; genus Aythya; species Aythya ferina. Next base: position 42,847,107 of record NC_140297.1, on the reverse strand, counting down.
AAAAAAACATGTTTTTTCTCTTGCCAGTTGATGAAAAAAAAAAAAAAAAAAAAAAAAAAAAAGAGAGAGGAGAGGGAATATTACTGTGCTTTGTCATCTACAAGGAATACAAGGTGCAAGGCAGCTAACCTGAGTCTGTGAACTCACTTCTGACACCAGGAGAAGTATGAGTTTTTCAAGTGAGTTTTCCTACAAACTGGTCATCAGTTCCTTCCACCTCTCCTATCAGCCAGAAGAGCATGGTTTTCTGAGCACTGAATGCTGACTCAAGTTTTCCAAGCCAAGGAACGTTTCAAGGTGCTCATCAACATACAAAAGACAAAGTCAACAATTTTCTGCAGAAAGAAGAAATCAGAAAAGGAATGGCAAGGTGGACAGCATGGCCACTTCTGTCCGTCTAGTAAGGATCAAGACAGATATAAACAAAACTTTGTAGAGCCATGAGGAGCTGAAACATGGTCCCACCACAAAAAGATAAAACTAATTCCCTTATGATCAGGAAACTGATGTGAAAGGGCACTTTTGTTCTTGTGGCAGAAGTGAAGAACATCAGGAAAGCTGACAAGCAAAGATGTCTGGCATCTGAAATAAAGTAATGCAATTGCCTGCAGTCGGTGAAACGCAGCAGAACTGAGCTCCCTGGACAGGAGGCTTGCAAGACAGAGCAGTTCCCCAGGCAGCAGGGACAAGCTCAGATGCATTGCTGCACAAAGCAAAGCCTTCCTGCTAAAGCTCATGCACTTTAGTTCCTTTGTAACCAAGAGACTAGGAGACAAACTGTATGGGAATGATACAAGATGATATAAGAGACCAGTATAGCTGAGACTGAAAGATACTACGAGTTGAAATTCAAGACAGAGCACAATGCTTGAACCGAGTACTTGTAACTAGTCCTTGTGGGAATGGGGAAAGGGAAAAGTAAATGTCCCAAGCCCTGCAACTCCATTTGTTCTTCTGTTTCAAGAATCCTGGGCTTAGCCACCCTGCCTAGCACAAAACTGGCTGTGTGTCACCAATTGCTGTGTTGTGCAAAACCATCTACAAGAAATTGCCCTAGTGTTCCAGTACTGAGCTCTTTGTGGCTTGTGCTTATCTGTTCTTACGTCTATACGGTATATCAGCTGTGGCTAATACATATATGTGTATGTGCATGCCCGTGTGTATGTATACGGGAGTGATGTGTTTAAGTACGTAAGTACAGCTCTATATTACATATGCAACAACAAATTATATTATGCATGTAAAAGTGCATTCCAGTTTAAGCATGCTTTCAATTTTGAAAATCTGGGTAAACAGATGTCTATGTGTAAAGACATACAAGCCTATACCAGACTTCCAAAAAAGGAGGCATATTTTCAATTATGCATACATATGTGTGAGTGACTGTGTATACAAAGGAGGAATCCCCATACATAGCCACTTAATGTGCTTTGCTGGTGGTATGTTTGTGTGGGATTAAATATATCTGCATGTAATCATATTTTATATATATTTGTGTATTTGTATAAACCATTTATATAAAAAAATGATGGCTACATCAATCCAACAAATGAAGGTTGTTATTATCTTCTTTCTCACTTATAAATCATAAGCAGCTCTAGCAACTTATTGCAGTAATAAAACTGTGAGACAAGATACGTAGGCATTTCTTGAGTCCCAGGCCAGAAAGGAATTACAAAGAAGTCTATGAATATTTCTGGGTGTAGTGGATGGCTGGCAACTAAAGGCCAAAGGGGTATCTGCTGAAGGCCATAGTGGTGCTGTTCTAGGGTCCACCTTTTCCTAGGATGCTGAAAGCTGGACCTGGCTCTTGCACTAGTCCTTAAATGACCTGAGTTGTTTTACTCTGTCTTTAGGATATTTTCATAATAAAAGAGACTGAGTCAAAGAAAGGAACTTGAGCTTCTGTGCACTTTAAGGTTCTGGATTACCTTTCCCAGGTGCTGTATTCACAAGCTGTTTTCAAACCAATTTTAGTGAAAAGCAAAGCTGAAGGCTTACAGATGAACATTTTAAACTACCATCTATTTAATACTGCACCAACATGGCAATGAACTGGAATGAGAGAGAGACCCTTTCTCATGTAAATTAAGAGTGTTGTTTTATCAGAGAGAGACTCCTTCTTCCAGTGCTTATCCTTTCCTTGTTGATACTAATACCAGCAGTTGATGACAACCAGAAATTCACTTGATACTCGGGAAACAGCTTCAACCATTTTTTAAAACTGTATTGTTTCTAAGGGGGACAGGACCATAAAGATCTGTTTACAACACCTTTAAATGGATGCCTATGACATTCCAGAGTTTGCTTGTCAAGTTCTCGTCACAACTGCAGCAATTCCTGGTGGTAAAGCACATATATCTGTTGATGTGTGCAGATTTTTCACAAGCCATGTAAACACTTTAAACCTAGGTTGTTATCCTGAGAAATTTCGGCTCAGCTCAAGTTCGCTTACATGTATTCTGCAGGTCACTTGCAAAAAAAATCAAATCAAAACAGAACAAAACCTTTGTGTTCTAAGTATGCAAGTTGGCCATATCTCCACAAAATCCCTTGTGAAATCCTAGGCTCCCTGAAGAGAAAAATAAATACCCACTAGATCCCACTGAGTAACGTCTCGGTCTGATGTTGACTCAGTTGTGGATCTGCAGCTCAGTGACTGTTTCAAACAGATGCACATCCAGCAGCCCCAGAATCATATCTGACATTCAGGAGCTTCCCAGCCTTACCCCACCATGGAGGGAGGGGATGATGCTGGCTTGCTGAGAAAAGCATCAAGAGCCCCTATATATTGTTTGCTTTTAAGGAAAATAGTTTCAAGTTCTGTGACCTTATTTTTATGGATCAATCAACCTACTACATTGCCTTTAACAGTTTTTGTTTGTTTGTTTTTGTTTTGCTGTATTGCACTGTTTCCAAAGATCAAGTAATTCCCCCCCCCCAAAAAAAAAAAAAAAAAAAAAAAAGTTAAGGGGTATAGAGCCATTTGCATTTACTTTATATATTTTAATATCTAAAATAATAATATTAAAGAGTTTAAAATGGTAAAGTGTGGAGAAAATATTTTGAGTGATTTGACTCAATCAGAAGGTCATGCAGTGAAAAAGGAAGAAAAAGCAAAATCTACAACCAGCTTCTGCCACTTCAGATATACATACAAAATCATTTTTTCACTGTCCCAGCATTGTTGAGCTCCCTGTTAGTAAAAATTTTCACTACTTTTCAGTTCTGCTAATCCTGCCACCCATTCTGTAAGTTCTAAAATTACCATTAAGAAAAAAGAAATACTATTCAGAGACGAAGCACACTTGAAACTAAGGCCCTGACTACTCTGGGACAATTAAAGCGCAGCCTGGGTATATTAATCACAGTCTTCTGGCCCAATTCCAGGTTGGGCAATTACAATCTGCCTACCTAAAAATCTCCCTGGAGTTTCAAATGCAAGAGTTATTTGTGATTTCCTTCCTATAAAAAGTGTTGTTTAGCACAGCCAGTAAAGACTAGTTTCATTCAAACGATGGGTGAATGACCCACATTGACTATAGAAAATGTGTAAAAGCACTTTGGGATCCTTGAGGAAGAAGGACACTTACTACATGGTCATTTTACAGTGCTTTTATTATTATAAGAGGAAGTACTCCTATCTAGATGTTTCTTCACATGCATCTTAGAAACAAAGTCGTTCAGAATTTGGACTTGTTTTTCTAAAAAGTATATGAAGTTGGGTTATTTTGTCTGTAAATTTAAGATGATAGATTTGAAATGCAAGCACTGTATCACTGAGACAGTTCAGGAAAACATAACACAACTTCTTCTACTTTGAAAACTATTCAGATCATTTTTGTGAGCCAAAAAAGATTAATGATTTATTATGGGGCTCATTAATCAAAAATTGTGTGTGCATGTTTTTTTAAAGGACCAATTCCACTGTTCAAGTCAATTAGGTCCTCTAAAGCTATTACATTGGGAAGGAGCTGCAATATTACCAAGACTTTCTGCAATATTGTTGAGACTTCCCCGAGTGTATTTAGTGTATAAAATAAATGCTATTATTCAGGAGATACTGAATTGCTAAGCTTCTTAAATTTGTACAATTGGGAACTTGAAGTACATTAAAATGCTGAAACTCATTAAGAGCCCTTTTCACAGCTGCAAAATCGTTGGCATTCACAGCACCGCTCAGAACAATAAAACACTCCCCACACCTTTGAACAGGGCAACTTCCGTTCCTCCAGCTCCGCTTTAATGAATCACTGAGGCAGAACTGGTATCTAACCTCTCCGTCAACCTCCTCCATTGAAAGGGAGAAACAAAAAGCCACAACAATGCTAATATGCTGAGCAGAAAAGAAAAATGCACGAGCGTACTGTACAAACCCTCCCCCAACACAAAAACCTTAGCAATGGCTGATACTTTCTTGGAATATAATTTAATTTTCCCCATCAATAACAACCAAAACACCTTCAGAGGCAAAAAGAATAGCCATGTTTTCTTCCAAAACACCCATCAAATCATACCCAAGTAGCCTTTGCTTCCTTGGGTATCATTTTTCTGGGACCAAAGCACAGGACTCAGCAGTTTAGCAGATGCTAAACTGAGATAATTCTGGCTGTATTTTGTCACTCTGTGTGCTGCAAACGTGCTCCTGCCCTGCTCAGTGAGGGGCTGGATTTTGCATCTGCAAAACATCACCACAGCAAACAGCCTGAGGTCCTAGCAAAACTGTGGATGCCCCATAGATGCTTCCTACATGTTCTCCGGCAGGTGTGGGAGCTGGTCCTGGTGGTCAGAAGACTTTCCAATCTTCAGCAAAACTGCCTCTTTCTCCACCTGCATCAGGATTATCAGTCCCCAACATCACTCAGCTAGGAGGCAGCCACTTTGCATACTCAGCGATTGCAAAGAGCACGTAAAAACAACTCTTCTGTTTGATCTGGCAGCAGCATGATCTGTCCCCTCCTGCCAAGAGGGTCACAACTGTGCCTGCAGTGCCTACAGGTCTCACCGAGCCCAGGGCACAAAAACCCAAGCTTTATCTGCAACTGAGTGCCTCAGTCTGGTTTCTCCATCTGAAGGACTTCAGATGTTTCGAAGTAAATTTCCACTGGGCCACCTACTATGCTTCCTTTGGTATTTGAAAAACAGGGGAAAAAAATCCAGTAACTGACCAAAAATTAAGTATGAGTAAGTACTATGGGAATACTGACTCCTCTAGAGGTTTCACAAGATTCATCGTAAGCTTGATGCTGGACAAACCTGAAAGAAACAGTCTTGGGACTATTATTTAGCTTGTGAAGTCTATGTGCCAACTGTATCTGTTTATTCCAAACTATTCCCTGAAGCAATGAGTGGATTGTCTCCCCAAGGGGGGGGGGGGCGGGGGGGGGGATTGTTCCTTTTTCCTGCTCTGAAAGTTTTAAAGACGATTTCTAAAAGGAATGTAGAAGAGTGCAATGCCAAACTGGTGAAGATGATTATGGCTTTCAGAAGTGAACTTTCAAGATTCAATGGGAGATACTGATGTTCAAGGTTACAGAATTAATGATGGAAACAGGGGGTGGGGTTCTGGGTGGGTGTTCCCATCTACATCAAATAAACTGCAAGAAAGCAACATTATGAGGGAAGCCTGGAGTATGACAAAAACAAGGCATGTGGTTAAAGCAAAAGATGCTTTGATAGCGCACAAACTGAGGCGGTTTTAACCGCAAACCAAAAGCATAGCTTTCAGTGAGTTCTGCTGAAGCCCTATGGATCTGGACTAAACAGAATGATTGCTTTTGAAACCCAAATCTTTTGACACACAACCCTGTTTCTGACTTCATATTTTCAGTTTATAATGCCCAACTCATTCAAATTGAGAAGATCAGAAGAGCTACTGGCTGACCAACACAGGCACACAAAACCCAGTGTTCCTCAGCCACCTCCCACCCACAGGCACAGGCTTGGGAGCATCTACCACTGGTGCATGGCCAACAGCAGCAAGGCAGAAGGAGGTGTCCACCTTCCTGTCAAGCACTGCAAGCAATACAGCGCAGAAAATTCCAACTTTTTCCCAGATAAAACTGCCCGGTACGGAAAGGGCTGAACCAGTTTCAGCCGGCCAGTTGGCTGAGGTTTGGAAATCACCATCACTTGCATGGAGACAAGAAGAAGAAGAAGAAGGAAGGGAGCCCTCCAAGTTTTTCAGCATGTAATGTTGTTAGAAGATTTTGCCATCTGTTTAGAAAAAACAGTCCCCAGGAAAAAAAATTAAAAAAAAATTCATTTTCAACAGCATTTCTTCCTTTAAGTGTTTTGGGTTTCCTTCTTGAAACCATCTTACTCCTTCTATCATATCATTTCAGGGCTTTCCTCCTCCTATAATTTAAAGTACTTGAACTTTTGCCATCTTGTATTTTGTGAACACTTCAAAACAGGATGATAGTTTTCTAGTGCAATCTTAAAAACAGCCTGTATTTATTTAAGCCAGGCTTTTGTTCTCTTGGAAAATAAAACAGCCAGGCTTATGTGTAAGCAGTACACCTAAGAAGCTCTACTTCTGCTGTGTGATCATGTACATCTTCAAGTATGGTAATCGTATTCATCTGAGAGAATGGTTCAGTATTTTTACAGAAAAGAAAAAAAAAAAAAAAAAAAAAAAAGACCCTTCTGGAGAAAAGATTTAGCTTGAAGAGATTTTCTTAGGATTCATTTAAAAATACCAGTTATAATTCTCAGTTTTGCACCACGAATCATTACATTATAAATATCCTCGTATAACTGCAGTTGAATAATACAGGGCATTTGGAGCTGAAGGTACGTGGCTGCACTTACAGCTAATTGCTAATGGCTGACCTGCACACAAACACGTAGATATGTGCACAGACGTCTGCGTGTGCCTGTGGTGGAGGTTCTGATGTGCAGCATGCACATGACTTTGTATAGCTCAGCCTGGCTCTTCAAGAAAACGGTAAAATGAGACTTCTTTGATTTTAAACACAGGGCCTTGAAGCATAAAATACTTTCTATTTTTCAAACTGACTTTTAAGAACAGTTTGAATTATTCACTTTATTCATTAATTATGCTTTGGCCGTTAATGGGGAGTGTGGCTTCCAAAAAGAAAAAAAAGAAAATCTGAATATTTCCAGGCATCCACACAGCACACTAGAAAGAAAAGTGTTTCCTAGAGTTTAAGGCTTACAACAGAGATATGCATAGTTCTTCATGGTATTTTTGGTTATGTGGCTAAACTGAATACTGGTGCAGGAGGGCAGGCACACCTGGCCACGCAGGAGATGACAGCCCATTCACCTCCTGTGCTTGCACTGGGACACAGTGGCAGAAAGAAAGGAGAGCTGAGATTAGGCTCCTCATCACATACAGTTTTGGTCCAATATATGCAAGAGACATTTAGGAGCCATTTTAACTTAAACTATTATAGTAACATATCTCAATTCTCTTAATCCAAACCTGCTTGGCTTTAGCACCTGCACCACGTGCAAAAGTTCATGTGAACAGACAAAGAGGACGGAGCGGTCTGCAGACCCCAGCCTGAGGACTGTGGCTGATTTTGAAAGCTTTTTCCTTGCACTGACTATGCATAAGCTTTTAGAGACAGAAATGGGTGAAAAAAGTTATTCTTGAGGGATAGTCTGAATTTAACTTTGCTATCTATAGCGAGCTCAGGAATTTTTGGCTGAGAGTTTGGGTTACGTTTGTGTTCACTGAGTAAGTTCCAGGTTGATCCTAGAAGCCACTTGCAGCAGCTGAAAGTGGTACTATCTCTTCAGGCCTCGTCCTCATGCTGGTTTCAGTAGTATATCCTGCAATCCCCCATGCTTTTGTGCACCTGGCCTTTTCTTGCCAGATGATGCTAAAGAGACAGTTGCAAGGCTCATAGTGGGGTAGAAAAACATTTCATTTTTATGAGCAACCCGTGATGTGAAGACATGGAAAGTACATGCAACACCCGATCCCGTATTTCTAGAATTAGAATGGTTGAGTTGAAAGAAACCTAGAAACATCAAGTCCAACTGCCTGAACACTTCAAGGCCAACCAGTAATAAACGTGTTATTAAGGGCATTATCCAGATGCCTCTTGAACACTGACAGGCACAGGGCATCAACCACCTCACTAGGCAGCCTGTTCAAGCATTTGACCACCCTCATGGTATATTTTCACAGAATCACAGAATTTCTAGGTTGGAAGAGACCTCAAGATCATCGAGTCCAACCTCTGACCTAACGCTAGCAGTCCCCACTAAACCATATCCCTAAGCTCTACATCTAAACGTCTTTTAAAGACTTCCAGGGATGGTGACTCCACCACTTCCCTGGGCAGCCTGTTAAAGGATTGAGGATTTTGCCTCATGCCTAGTCTGAACTTACCCTGGCACAGCTTCGAGCCATTCTCTCATGTCCTGTCCTCAATGACCAGGGAGCAGAGGCACCTGCCTCCATTTCGTCTCCTCAGGAAGCTGCAGAGAGCCATGAGGTCGCCTCTTGGCCTTCTCTTCTCCAGACTGGACAGCCCAAGTGCCCTCAGCCTCTTCTCACAGGACGTGCCTGCCAGCCCTTTTACCAGCTTTGTTGCCCTCCTCTGGATACTCTCAAGCACCTTGGCATTCTTTTTATATCGTGGAGCCCAGAACTGCATACAATATTCAAGGTGAGGCCACGGCAATGCTAAATACAGTAGGAGAATCACCTCTCCTGACCAGCTGGCTGTGCTGTGTTTCATGCACCCCAAAAGGCAGTTTGCCCTCCTGGCTGCCGGGGCACACTGCTGACTCATGTTGAGCCCATTCTTGACCTGTACCCACAGATCTCTTTCTGCTGAGCTGCTCCAGCCACTCGTCTCCCAGTCCATGCCTGTGTCAGGCATTACGCTCTCCCAGCTGCATTCCCCCTTGTTGAAATTCCATGCCACTTGTAAACCAGACAGCGAGCAGAACCTTTAAATTTAAAACAAAAGAACCCCGCAGAGTTTGGAAGGAATTGAAAATGTGAATGCATACATGGAATTCAGTGTCAGTTGTTTCAAGTACAGAAATCACTTATGTCTTACTCAGCTGACCATGTTGCTGGGATAACTTACACGAGGTTTGAAAACCTCTACCACCAAGATAACTAAAACTAAGCAGCAAAGAATACCTTTCCTAATCTTTTCCTCTAAATACTGTATGCATAACTAAATCTGGAAATGAAAGACTTCTTACATTTTTGATACAAAGCGGCTAAGCTTTGGTCCAACTTCACTGAAGCTGTTTGTCAATTACCCAAGGTTGAACTGACAGTGAAAACCAAACACTACGTAAATATTAACTAGGCTGAGCAGGTTTAACACCAAATTAGGCTGAATGGGACAAATTCTATACAAGCTAAAGCACAATATTTGTTTGTAAATCACAGGATAAAGGCTATAGAAACAATGAAACAGTGAACATCACTAATCTCATAAGCTCCTAAAGACTAACTGAAAGCAAGAAACATTTTTAACCAACGTGAGGAAGCATGTACCAAATGTTCTTTTGAAATACTTTTGAAAATTTAGCCCTCTGCATTTTTTTCCCCTGTTCTCTATGTTCCTGCCCACTCCATTAAAAAGAAACATTAGTCTTTTCATTTTTAACAGTGTCAGACTTCCAGCTATATTTGGGCTACTGGAGTCCTACTTTCACATGGTTTTAATCAAATTCTTTAGTTTGTCAACACAAAGAGGACCAAACTTAGTTGAAATCTGATCATGAAAACACGTTCAAAGCTAGGAAAAATTTCTGTTCCTAGGAAGCAGGACAGAATTCACAAGTTAGTATTTAAGTGTAGCTTAAACCTCACGAGAACAGCACTACAAGACCCTTCCTGGGTCCAAGACACTTTCTGAAGATACATAAATAGTTAATAGGGGAGTTAACAGTAAATGACGCTTAAAAATGTGGATCTTAATTCATGAACTTTATGACAATAATAAAATCTAGTGATAGGGCTTTCTAATGGCTTCCACCATTCAGCCATCATTTCTTAATGGATAGGACCTCAGGCTTTATAGTCAAGCATAAAAAGGCAGCATTTGCCATCCTGGGCGAGGCTGCTGGTCCATCTAACCTGGAGGTCACATCACTTTAGGATCAGTTCTGTCAGTGCAGTACAAGAGCAACAGCAGCTATTACTAATATAACGGTGGAGTTTACTCATCTATAAAGGAAACTGAAAAGGGAGTCATCGCTGCTTCATGTAGTACCTACAAAACTAACCAACCCCAAAATAAATCCCAAACTAACTTGTGCTTCAAAATTTCTTTAGGAGTTTTTTGTTTTGTTTTGTTTTGTTTTTGCTATTAAAATTGAAGGCTATTTCCAGGCTTGGTGATTTCCAAGGCCCTACACACATTGTGATACTGGGTCCCAGCAGCCCGTCTCACCTGGCATAGCAGTGATTTTGGAAATCTACCTTCCCACTCTTTGGAAACCCCAGGACAATGCCATGGCTTCTGCCACATGGAGGAATGGCTAAAAGCTTTCAGCAAAGCGTGTCTTTTAAGTTGACATCATCCTTCCAGAACACGTCAAATACAGCCACTAAAAGTGCAGCCGACATACGGTCTACATTAAAACTAACAAACAAACAAGCCAGCCCCTAAATTATGAGGCCTTCCAGAAGCAAAGAGCCAAAAGAACAACAATCATTGTATACTGCACTTTAGGGACTGACAGCAGAACTGCTCACGGCCTCAGCCCTGCAGCATCCCCAGAACCATTCAGAAAAGAGATCGGTTCTAGTTTGCCCATGGGCACAACTGCACAACACCCACTACCAAGGCAAAAGGGCTCTCAGGCTACCCACCTCCACACTCCGCCCCAGCCCACAGACACCACCAAGAGCATCTGCACTGATGGAGAAGAGAAAAACATAAAGTTCCTGCATCCACCAGCCCATGGGAAAACCCTCTATGCAACAGGCTGCAGACCTCAGCCCCTGGGAGCAAAGAGCATTGAGAATGGTTAGGGATTAAAGGTAAAAATGAAGAAATTAAATTTGCGCCGCTTCCTACATTTAGTAAAGGAAATTATGCATTTCCCACAAAGCCTAATGCCAGCTCCACAGGGATTATATTACTATTTATTGTTTTGTTTGCTCAAATAAAACACCTGTCAAGGTCAGCTATTCGAAGAATTTTTAATATACCAGCCTTACACTACGGAGAGTAAGAAATGTTTATAGAGGCACTCCTGGTAAGATTGTTGGCGTTTTTTCCCCCCAGGTAGGTGCATAATGATTTAATAACAGAAACAGCATGCCCACAAACCTCTGAACCTCAGATTTAAATAAAAACTAATATATCTGAAATCTGGCTATCAGTATCTGCAGCTCCTTCAGCTTTCCATGTTATGAAAGGAGGCGTAACCCTAGGATACGGCATCTTTCCTTTATAAAGTCCCATCTTAGAGTGTCAGAAGTCAAGGAATTAAAAACAAAAGCGGCATAAATCGCTGTCAATCATCCAAGTCTTTGATCTGCTCTTTCCTTCAGAAGGCATTATGCTCTCTAAATGGAGGGATCAATCAGCGCACGTCGCAGGGGTTGGCTGCCCCTCTCACATGGTGACGCCAGCACAGAGGGCAGCCGATGGAGGCATGTTGCAGCCCGTGTTTTGGGCAAATCAAGTGAAAATATGCAAGCCAGAACACAAAACAAACAAAACCCTTGGTGCAACTACATGACAGAACAGCTTCCCCTTTTAGCATTTTTCAGGATTCTCTGTATAAAGACAGGTTGCTTTGGACTGTCTTACCAGGTATGTCCTCACTAGGCATCTCCCCAGTGCTATTCCTCACCCACAAACTGGATTTTATTTTGTAGACAAATGATGAAAATGCTTTTTTTTTTCCCTCATCCGTAACTATATTAAATATTACATTGGTCTGCCTTAACTTCTTTGCTGCTTTTTTTATTTTTGTAGTAGTAACTAAGCAGATTGCTTAAGTAAAGGGTCAGAAGTTTATTTACTTCTTCCTCAACTACAAAGAAAAAAGAAAGGAGAAGAAAAAAAAAAAAAAAAGAAGAAGAGAAAAAAAAAGAAAAGGGAAAAGGAAAAAGAATACGGCACAACTGTCTTGCCAAGAAGCTGCAAGGAAAAAAAAAAAAAAATAAGACTCAAAAAAAGAGATGAACTTTCCCACAGAAAAGCGTAACAGTTATATGTGTGTGCTGACTTAGAAAGCCAAATTCCAGCCCAGCAAGGCCCTGCCTTCCTGCAGGGATGGATCCTGCACGAAGGCTCCAGACAAAAGCCACCGTGATGCTCTGTAACTGCACAGGAGGAGATGGAGCTAATCTGGCAGGATTAGGCCCCTGGTTGCAGCGCTGCTGACTGATAGAGTCACTCTGGAAGAAATGAACTGCAATGATAACAAGAGGGAGCTGGCCACGAGACGGCGTGAACAGAAAACCTGTGAGTAGGGGTGTACTTGGCCTGTGGCAAGAGTTAATGAGTTTTTCATCCCAATTCAAACAGGTCTGTCAGGTTGAGGCTGCTATTCTTCATGTGTCTTGCAGGGCTGAATTCTGTTGCCCTTCCTCAGTTTGAGGAGCACCCTTCTGCATAAACAGTCCCTTTAATTTCAGATTATGGCAATCACTGGCACAATCTGGTCTTTATAAACAGGGAGTTGAAGAAAAAAACAAATGTCAAGCAGAGATAAAAGTAGCATTGTACTTTTAATTATCAAAGTATTTTATTTCATTTAAAGGAATGGATTCGCTGGTCTTCTCCAGCTGCCTTGCATCATCACAGCCGTGCAAAGCACTGTAAATCCAGTTCAGTCGATTGGTTAAAGTGGGTTAGCAGCTGCTTTACATCACTGGAGCAGCATAAAGCAGCAAGCATTTGAACCTAATCCGTACTCTTTCAAGGCACTTTACCAAAAAAAGAAAAAGCTTTTCTTCTTCATCAGTGACTGCCGCTTAACCGAGAGAGCAGAGCCATCTAGTTAAGAGGAATAAAACATATCAGAAAAAAAAAATTCTGCAAACAATTTGGAGGTAGAATTTGTGCCTTTTGCTCTTCTTTGGCTAGCAAGAACATTTCAATCTCATCAGGCTGTCAGTGATGGGAGAAAACTGTTTAAACTAATATGCCTCATTCTCAAGCCTGATTTTAGACAGCTCCTGATACAATGCTTCAGCACAAGTTAGAAGGGCAGATCCGCTGTTACTTAGGGCTTGGAGCACAGAGAAATCAATACACAGAGATAAAGACAGATAAACACTTTGGGCAGATATGAAATAGGAAGAAAAATACCGCTCTCAAAACGCTTCTGCTTAGCTAATGCAATGCAGTGGAAACGTGGTATCTTCCCCAAGGTGACTGCGCTGCTTCTCTCCCTGGCTTTCAGTCTCACGGCCCTTCAAGGGCTCCCCTCTGTTCATGCGCTGCACTACATCATGATTAGCTGAGCAATTAACTATGCCCTACGTTGTTCCTTTTTCACCTAATTATTGCTTCATTTCTCAACTGCATGGAGCAATTGCTCCTATTCGCCTAAGCGCTTAGGAACCGCAACTGCTAATTTCCCCGAAGTTTTGCTAGCAGAAGACAATCTTCAGCTCAGTGTGAGCATTTCCTTTTACTTGGAGTTGAGAGGAGGGGGGAACAGTGCCGTGAGGCTGAAGCTATTCCTCACTGACATCAGCGTATGCACGAGTGTGCGCACACGCTCTCACTCGCTCTCAGCCATCCTCTTGTCCCCTGCCATGGCTGGAAGATGACTAGAAAAACAAAAGTAGGCTTGATACCCATCTCCTATCAGTAAACAATGGCTGTTTCAGCCTAGTCCTTAGGGAAATGAGGCAAACATGCTGGCTGGCTGTATGCATCTGGTTTATAGTTTCTGAAGATAATGGCATCTTACTGCCAAACCTGACAGAAAGCTAAGGTTTTCAAAGATCAGCAACAGCTCTGCATGTTTTCTGCAGTAAAAAGAAGAGAGAAGAGAGACCAAGCAAGTCCTCCCAGCTGTAAGAAATAAATAAATAAATAAAAATAAAAAAGTAGTGTGTGTTTACACTGTGTTTGACAGCAGAGTTTCCATGTAGGAGAGGTAGCTTACAAATGCCTCCATCATGAAAAAGTTTCACTCAGATCTTGTGAGCTCTTGAAACACCCTCATCAATCAACTCCCCAACATAAATCTGCAGAAAGCTGAGCTTTGTTAGTTCTGGTGCTCAGGGAACGATGTGCTAACAATGCCACTGCAGCTAACCGTGCATGCAGCATCCTTTCTTGGCTCCGCTCGCTTGTACGCCTGCCCCATGGGTGGCTGGGCGACAGGTTGCCAGAGTTACCCCCTGTATTTGCATCCCCACTGATCTAAATCAAGGCTGCAAAATGATGAACTTTCTTTGCACAGAGGGCTTCTGCCTGTGAAATTGCTCATTCTTGCGTCCCCCTCCCCACCAACTGTGGCATGTTAGGTGAGGCTGGGCTCAGCACTCCCAGACTGGCTCGTGTCTTGCTCCTGATGGATGTCCCAGAAGCGCTGCACTGGCTTCCCCATCCAGAAAGCGAATATGGAAACTTGAACACTGACAATACTTCCTCCAAATGACAATTACCTGAGTGCCTTCTTGCAAACCATTTCAACTCAATTACTCCAGTGAGCAGTAACATTTAATTTTACAGCCTGGGAGTACAGCAATTCTGTAATTTAAATGTTCCTGGCAACTTCAATCATACTACAGTTTTTGTGCAATTTTCTGTTCCTGACATCCCTTGCCAGAAGCTGCAGAATTGATGCCACTTGCCACAGTTGCGCACACTCGTAATCTTGCTGTGACAACAACCTGGCAGCCTGGTGCCCATGCCACCATGTCCTGAGCACACCCGCAGCGCAGCGCTACTGTCCAGCCAGATGAAGGCTGGACTGGGTGAAGCAGAAGGCAGAGCCCTCACTAACACACTTGCTGCTGCTTCAGGAAGCCGGCAGCACTAACAGCAGCAATTCACCCTTCAAAAGGCCCATTTTCTGGATTCCTTATAACACAGGAAAAGGAACTTTTTGTGAGATTACAAAGGAAAGGCAAGATGGGGAAGCTCACGAGTGCATCATTTCTGTCAGAACATGGCTATTGCTGTACTCCTGAACATCAGCATAATGTATCCCAGTGATTTCAAGCCCATCCTGTCCCTCTGCCTGACTGCAAACCTCATTTCCTGCTGCTGGTGTCGCTCAGTCTGATTTTGCTGCAGGGACAGGTGCTCTTTTGTGCCTTTCCTGCACCCCAAAGAAAGGCTCAGCATGGCAGGGCCAGGTGACGAATCACGAGGTGACCAAGCAGCTGTGCAGTCAAATCTGCTCTCTGTTCCAGAGGATGGTTCTGATGTGTGGCTCAGAAATGCATACACTCAGAGTGAACGTGCATACTTTATCACCAGGAAATAGTAACAAAAAAAAGACATCCCCTTTCTAGGTTTGAGCCCAAAGAAAAACATGGCTTTTAGACCTGTCTTTTTATTTTTTCCTTCCTCATAGTCAAAAAAAATGAAAGGGAAAGTGAAGTTAGTTTTAAATTTCATCTTGAAGATTGGTCATATACATTCCTCATGACTTTGTGCTATCTGTTTTGCATTCTTTGGACTCCTGGTTTACCAGTACAGACACCCTCACTATTTCCATGCCCGAGCAGGTAGGGATGAGAGATGGACACAGACAGGGTCCATGCAATGTCGAAGCCAGTCAGAAAATTGAAGAGTTTGTTTCCTTTCTTCCTCTACCACAGCAAGACTGAGGCTTCTGAACACAATGCCAGCAGCACCACTGCCATTCTGTGCTGGGACTCTCATCCCTGTAACAGCAGCTCCCCTTGCAGCCTCCCCAGCCCAGCAAGCTGCAGGAGAAGCAAAGGATGGCTGCCCAGCCCCAAGCACGGAAAAGGGCAGATATCCTAGACCACTAGGTACAAAAAGAACATTTATCATCATGAAGGTCCTTTTAGAGATCCAGGGTTTGCCTCTGGCCATGAGTGTCCTAAGCTGGAGTTGGAGTTAGCACATACAGACAGTGCTGGGTGTGAGCCTGAGCCCTGCAGACCAGCTTCCGTCCAACCCCCCAGTGCTATAATTAGAATAATTGCCATGTCCAATAAAATAGCTTTAATTTCACAGGAATTCAGAGAAAGCTATAATGCAGCTTACCTTTGTGAAGGCTACATAAACTCTAATGGCAGGGGATTTTTCTTTTGTCATTTTTATTAGCTATTATTTTTGAGTCAAACACCTCAAATGTTTCCTCAAATATCATCAAATATGTTATGCTGTGGAAAATGTGCCATCTGCAACTGAAAACAATTAAAGATAATCTATAAAAATGTACTACAGCAAGTCACCTCTTTCACAGAAAAATGTACATGCTCCCTGTGAAGCAGTACTTACTTACTTCAAGAAAATGTTTAGGACTGGAGCCAGTATTTACTCTTAAAAGAAAACTATCTTTCAAGTTGTTGATGAAAAAAAAAAAAAGTAATACAAGTTAAACCTAAAGAAAATGAAAAGCAAAAAATCAGAGACCCGATGTATGACACCAATGCTACTTTTTCTACCCAGACTTTATAAACTTATCCTCCTGTGTGGACTCCAGCAATTTTTTCCAGGATTTTTTTCTGGAGAGAGATCTATGTCCATAACTATTGTATGTACTTGGTAAATTCAATTTAGGAACATCAGACCCTATATGTTCTTTAAAATAGTTGACATGTCCACATGTAAATCCCAGCACAATAAATGCCGGATTTATTGTTTTGCACAAATCATCTGGATGACACGTTCATGGCTCAATGCTTTGGATTTACTGTGCATTGCGACACAGCGTAGTATGCATCAGCAGCGACTCCAGCCACGCTGCACAACATCTGCACTCTGTGGACATGGCTCCAGAGCACGGAGTTGCCCCAGGGATCCCTAAGACAGTTTGCAGAGAAAGTGGAGTTGAGTTTACCAAAGGTCCCAAAGACTGCCCAAATCAAAAGCCTTGGAAATCACCCTAGAAAATTCTGTTTGGGAAAGGCAGATGCACTAATGGGAAGAGCTGGGCAACGCTCCTGTTATTAAATTCCCTGCTGTAACCCAGTTATCAACGGCTGACCTTTGGACAAGGAGCAGGACTGCCTGGGTGGTTACCTGTTTCCCAGGGAGGCACAGAAGCTGTTTGCAATGTGCCAATTCCAGAAAAGTAAATTCAAAACATCTGGAGCCTTTTTTTTTTCTTCTTTCTTCCCAAAGAAAAAAAGAGTTAAATGCTTAAGAGCCCTGGGAGAGTTGCCGTTGATCCATACATAAAACATCCACTCCCTGCACTGTGCGAATCAGCTGCCTGATGGAGCTATGTGGAAATAAGGGGCTGGGGGAGCTCCTGGGCAGAAAGGATGAAAGTACATTTTTCCCTGGGGCTGTAGTTTCAGTCCAGCTCCAGAGAGCCAGAGCTGTTGCTGCCAGACACCATTTCAGTTATTCCCATGAAATGATGGATGGCCTCAGCCCATTCCCTAATGAAGGGGTGACTTCATCAGGAAGGTCGCCATTGCAGTCAGCTTCTTTTTAGGGCAGCTGTAAAAGACAGGCTAAAGAAGGAAAAGGAAAGAAAAGAAAAAAAAAAAAAAAAACACAAAACAAAAAAACAACACACCTCCTCATGCACTTATGTGGGGGTGGTTTTGTGAGACTTGGGTTTAAAATAATGGGTAGGAGAGAGTCCTTGCTCCAGCATCACAGGTTGTACCTGTTCTGTGGGGAGAGCACAGCCGCTGCTGCTGAGCCCTGGCTCTGCCTCCTCGCACCTCCATCACACATGGAAAAACCCCAGGCTCCCACCACCTCTGTTCACTTCTGGAAGCTGAGGTGCTACATGACAGCAAGAACGTCTTGAAGAGGTTCCCCTATTGTGTGTGCTAGGGAGGAACAGGAAAGGGGAAGGGGGAAAAGGGAAAGGGAGCCTCTCCTGCAGGCTAACAGACCTCAATCCCCTCCCAGCAAGAAAGGCACTCTTAAAAAAGCAGAACTCAATGAACACTAATAAAAGGCAGTGGGTGAGGAACCAAACTGTGCATGTGGAATTGGTGGCACTTAAGCTTCCCCATTTAATGCTGAGCATTCAGGAGGCCAGCTAGTTATAACAACGAGGAATTTCTATTAAATTTCATAGCAACATGGTGATCAACAGGAACAATTTCATTGGATACCCCTGGACTGCTGAGTGCTCCACCAAAGCCTCTCTCAGGTCCCTCTTCTCTGACATGTTTAAAACTAACTTGGTCATACTTTGTGTTTTAATTGAGAGAAACGGGGTTAGGATCACAGGAAGGCTATGCTCATGCATATTCTGCAAACCTGTAAACTCATTAGAAAGCAGAAAAATAAATACTTTTTTGGGGTATTTCTGATCACAACGGCTGCAATAATTGGAAGTGCAAAAAAAGATGGACTAGTAAAATTAGAAATGAGAGCGTTCGTCTAAACACAAAAATATAAATGATTCATACATACTAGCCCGAACAATGCATTTAAGAAAAAACATCACAGAGAACATCACCGTATTTGCTGCAGTGTGCAATGTTTTTGTTCTCTAAATTGACCTGGTGCTCCATTTTGACTTCAGGAAAAAAAAAAAAAAAAGATCCATCCTGCTGGGTGCTTTAGGCCATAAAATATGCTGTACATGTAGAATACATAAAATGTTTACATAAACCTCTGAATATTTTAGAATAGATCTGTCTCATTTGATTCACAGTCCTGCAGCTGTTGTTCACTAAACTTACACTCCCTTTTTTGACACAGTCAAATACTCCTGATTCTCAGATGGAGGATGACATTCAAGTAAATCAATTTCATTACAAGTTAAATTATTCTACTTGATTGCTTTCAAGAAACAAACAGAGTATGCGCTGTTTCCTCCTCTGTCTCCTACTGATCATTAAGGTCTACCACTTGCCTTAGATGTTGTTTACTCTTATTCATGATCTTCCAATAAAAGCCCATACCACTCCACCTCCTCACGCCAATTCTGGTCACGGCACTTAGTGCTTGGAAAGTATGACAGGCACACATCAGCAATAAGGTGATGAAGATATACGAGTTATATCTACATTGCCTATTAAAGTAATATTTATTTAATTCTCTCCTCAAAAATATGGGCCACCATAGCTGAGGTCTGTTTGTGATGGTCTGACCCATCCCTCAGCTCTGATGTGTTTTGATCTAGCAGCTCCCTCTCTCCAAAAATCTTTTCAAGACAGATGACATTATTGACCACCATCACAACTGTTCCTGACTACAGTGTGTTACTATTGGAGCTTACAGCTGCATCTTCCAAATCCCTGATGGGAGAGCAGACAAAAAAAATAAAAAATGAAAAAAAAAATGCTCAGAAAAGGAAGTGAAGGCCCTGCTGTTGCCCAAGAAAATATACCAAAGCACAAAATTGGAGTTGCAGTTTGAATGTTCACTAGCCAAATTTTGAGCATGTCTGTGGCTGGTTGGGTTCCAAAAGAATTAATGAGGGCTCAGAACATTTCTAATATTGTCTGAAACAGGCAATGCAGCCCTACTTCACATAAAAAGGATATAATGAAGCAATATTATTTTAGCTGATGAAAACAAAACAAAACAACAAAAAAGAGCAGTTCTTACTTTAAAGAGCCTCTTGTTTTATCCGGTTATAGCAAGAACAAACCAAAAAGTCAGAAAAATAAGAAATAAAACCAGCCATACAAAAATTAGTCTTCATTCTTTTGGCCATATTCCTTTTGTCACGAGTATTATGGTCATCTTTATCTATTTTGGGGGGAGGAATAGGTGACTAACCATTCACCAATGTTGTATACTTTTCCAGTCCTTCACTACAGCATTAAGCAAGCCAGAGGTGCTATTTAGTCATCTTCCCTGTAATAATGTTTTATAGAATAACTTTTCTGTCCAAGATTAAAGATGGAATAATGCAAATGCATGTTTTTGTTTGTTTTTACAGAAAAGAGCACCATCTCCTTACAGAACAATAAATCCCTAAGCTTCTCACAAAACCAGCAGCTGAATAAGAATGGCACCAAGTTGTCCCCAGCATCCTGAGAAGCCACAGACATCTTGCTTTCAGAGCTTAAGCAACATCATTGCTTTTAATGTACTTCCAAAAAATGCTGTCACCTTAAATTTGCCCATTTGTAAGTGGGCACAAACTGGCCGTCCTACTAGAGACAGATTAACTGAGCAATTTATTTATAACAGTGCTCCATATGCAAATACAAAGTTGAAAAATGAGTAACATTACAGCTGAGGGAGGTATGATTTTAAGAGTGCTGAGACCCATAGAGCCCAACATACTGTATTTACCCATCTTCTACTGTTGTTAGCAAGAGGAAAAACACTACAAAGAATATTGATAGTCACTGTTTCCATGGCTCAAAGCCTAATGAAACATTATCGCTTCACTTAATTCCCACAGCTATTGGTTATGAAGAAGCACTGTTTCAAACAACAATATTGATAACGTTACACTTCATAACAGTATTGCACGCACAATGACTTCAGGGCACTGTATCTGAAAATGCCTGGTGCACTACCATTAATAATCATAATTTTGAGTTCAATATGAAAACTTTGAGAAAAACAAATGTGTCCTCAAGATAATTACACTCAAATTCAAAACAAATGGTTTTACTTGATGCACATTTTGAAAAGAGTGCTGTGGCATAGACTGTATTTGTAGCAGCCCTCCTTCGTGTGCTAGCGATATATTCTCCCCTTACTCCATTCCTTGCCACATGTTAAGTTAAATTCCATGCTCAGGCAGATGTTTAGGAGTTGATATAGATCAAATAGGTGAGACCCTAGGGCCTGTTTTATGTAAAAAAGTCCTTCTGCTGTACCAATATCTAAGAATGCTTAGTATACCTACTACTTTTAGGAAGACCCCATATTAAGAGAGGCTCACAAACAGACATTTTTCCACATAGACTTTTTATTCATGAAGACGCTCCTTCTCATTTACTGTTCCCCTCATATCCAGAACATATGTGAAGATACGGACTTCAGTATCACAAATATGGGCTGACTCTGTTAGGAATGTGTTAGTGTTTCCAACAATCATATTATCTGTTTTTTTATTACTCACTGGTTTCCTGTGTATAATCTTTCCATATTAAAGTGTCCACCAGAAGGACAGCAGAAAACAAGCACCATTGAATGTGTTTTCAAACTTTTACTGAAAGCTGTTTTTCCCTAGCAATAACATCAGGATTTTTAAATCTAAAGTCATTCAAGGATAAAAACAGATCTTAGATTACTGAGGTGTTGGGTGTTTCTCTTCTAGTTTTATAGAAATAAAGTTCCCCTCCTAGCTACTCAAAGGTGTATTATTATACTTTATACAGAAATATCATAGTTTACTTCCACAGTACTTCTCTTCCCTAAGCATCTAACAGGCAGTCTTGATGAGCTACTGCATTTCACCAGGTTCAGTGCAGCTGTTCTTACCTTGTAGTGGCCATCAGTCCAGACCTTGCTGCAAGACTCAAAATTGCAGTTTCCATCTTTTTTTTTTTTTTTTTTTTTTTTAAGTGAAAATGAGATCACAACAGGGAATGTGTCTTCTCCTTTTCAGGTCACCAAAGTGATGTGTGCTTAATGCTATTCACAAGTTTCAAATATGAAAAACAAATCACAGGAAAGACGAACTAAAGGAACGTGCAGGTCTAACATTCAAAACTGATCTAATACACATGCCGGTATCCTGAGATTTTATTTTTGTACATTCACTTTTTGTTATATATAAACACAGTTTCAGAAGTACCTGTCATATTTTGCAGTCAGACGTGTATACAGTGACATGTATAGACACAATATTCCTTTCACTGGTAACTGGTAATATACTCTAGAGTATACTCCTGTAAATTATACTTCTTTAAATAACTCTGGTTGTTGCTTTTTTCCCCTGTTTGTATTAACCCAAATTTTTATCTAAATGCCACTTTATTCTTACTTAGCAAATCCCTTTATGAAATAAGAAACTGGGAATGTCTCTCCTTCCTAGTCCCATAACATTATAAATGCAATAAGACTAAACGCTAATAAAAGAAAAGGGACAAACTGTAAAAGACGACAAACTGGCTTGGCTTTGTAGCTCACTTGGGTGTTGTGAGGAGCAGAGCTAACCTCAACAAGCAATGCTCCCTTTCAGCATACTGCAAAGCTTTCTCACATTGAGACCTGGGGAGAAATTGAAGCTTCCATTCAACTCAATAGGCCATGGTAGAAATTTATCCTGCCCGGTCTTCATTAAACTTGTAAAACATGACTGGTGGAGTGCAGTGCATAACCCACTCTAATAACACAGTTTAAACACCAGTCAACACAATAGAAGAGGTAGAGAAACGTGACAGAAGTATTAAAGCTAAGTCAGCCCTGAAATGTCTGGAGTTGTTTAAATGTCTATCCAAATCTCTTTGGACTTAGAAGCAAGAAGAGAAGTCTTGTGTGAACATAGTAATATTTTTCTCTAGTACCTGTTTGCAGTCAGGCTTCAAGTACCAAGAAAAAAAGACCAAGATATCAAAAAAAAAAAAAAAAAAGTTTGGATAAAAAGAACCATTCTTTTTCCCTTTTCACCTCTCACTGGTTGAAATCACTGTCACCCCACAGAATACTTAATTCTAATGAAATGTTTCACTTCAAAGAGTTCTTATGCTATCTTAAGAAGGAAATATGATGCATCTATTCTCCCAGGGAGAGTAAACAGTAATCTAATGTTCTGCTGATTTGTAGGGTGTGTGCAGGGAGGAACAGCATTCAGTAAATGCCCAAACCAGTCCCAAATAAAATGAAAACAAAATTAAAAAAAAAAAAAAAAGCATAAATTACAATTTCAGTGATAAGGCAAATTGTTTTGGAAAGAAAGGACACTTTTCTGATTACTGTTTTCAGCAATTTTCTCTTAAAAACACCATATTGATTATTCATCTCTGAGCATTTTGAAAGTGTATTTGTGGACACCCTTCACCAGCTCAATTAGTAGCTTGCAGCATTATTGGCAGAAAGCTGATATTAAGTGGGTTTAGTTTCAGAGAGGTGTGTCTAGTCAAACTTGCAAGCTTTGCAGCAAAGAGCATGCTTCCTTTGAGGTTTTTAATTTTGGGAGAATTTTCCCTTTTGAGGTAGAGATCCAGTAAAATTTCAGTGTTGTTGACTTCAACATGAGTTTATTTGATTTCAGACTTCAACATCAATAAAAATTCAGCGGAGATATCTGAGAAGAGGCTTATTGAACTTATCTCAAGCTATACTGATGAATAGGAAAATAATGTCCAACACATAAATAAATGTACAGAACATTTGTAAGGATCTGAAAGACTCTCATCCAAAAGAAGATTGTTTCGTTAAGTCTTTTTCTATCTTTCTTGCTTAAGTACTACAGGCAATAGAATTATTTCCACAATGTTTCTTCATAAAGTAAGTGTTCAAGTGAATCAGTACTTGTAAACAAGCTCTACTGAGGATTCATGCTGCCAATTTAAGATAAACTATTTTGTATATTCGACTCCATTTCTCTGGTAAAATTTCCCTAATGAAATGTAGTAAAACTCACAAACCATCAGATCAACACACACCAGCAAAATTAAACCCCTGAGAATATTCACTGCTTTATTTTTATTAGTACTGTTTTAAATATTCAAAATGTATGGGTCATAAAATTATGCTTAGGGCAACATTTTCTCATAAGTTCATTTGTGCATGTTTTAAAATAGATTTAAAAACTAAGTAACTTCAATCGCAACCTTAATGCAGAGACAAACAGCAGAAGTAGCAGTGGAGGCAGATCTTAATACCCCCCTCCACAAATTATTAATTTTAGGGTATTTTAGGGCTAAAGAATGCCCCGGGCAGTAAAAGGAATGCATTTAAATGCCTGAAGCAGTTTATACAACGCTTCAAATTTCTAGAGCAGCCTCCACATTCCCTTCCTTACAAACACAAGATAAAATTACTTGGAATTTCCTTATATTATTACTTAATACAGGACAAACAATAACACTGTCAAAAGTCAGACAAGGTGACCCATGATTATTTTTCATGGAAAGATCACAAGACAATATAAAATCTGACCAGCTGGTTAGAAAACCGGGTTTTTACCTAGCTTGCACACATCCCCCTTGGCATACAATTTAACATGTCATTACCCTGGTACAAAACCCCAGAGGAAAAGTTCACATCTTTACTTTCTTGCAGCAGCTATGGCATGATGCTGTGCTCTGGCATGCCAGCCCACTCTCAGTGCGCCCAGGGTCAGCCAGGTACTATGGGCACCATATGGGGCACAGACTTGGCCCCACAGTCTTGTACTCCACATACCTCACAGAGCTATCGATTGGCATCTCTGCAGCGGATCGCAGAGAGTAAGCAAGCGAAAGCCACAATGTGATTTGAAGGGGAGATTTTTTTTCTCAAGCAAACCAAGAAAGCTTGCGATACGACATGGATATCTTCAGGAGATAAGGGATGCATTATCTGCAGCCACTGGGAGAGGAGTGACCTCATGTTCACCTCAGGAATCAAAGAATGCCAAGTTGCAGAGGACAGCCTTGACACTTTTTTTTTTTTTTTTTCCCTTCATCTGAATATAAAAGCAAGGATGAAGAAGCAGCAGAGGGTAGTGGCAGGTTGTGCGGCCTGCCAGACACTGGAGGGAGAGAAGCTGCTGTTAACGTGATCTGCAGTGGACAGGAGACCTTGTATTTATCTGCAAGGGCTTGGAAGTACCAGGGGGATACTGAGTGTAAGCTACATGGCTCCACAACGCAGGCTTTGAACTGAGCTGCACTCTGCCCAGCTTTCAGGTTAGCATGAGCTAGACGGAAAACAGGTAGGTACTGGAACCTGCTGGCATAGAAGAGACATCATGAAAAGGCAGCAATGTATTGGCTTGTTTGTGCCATCAGGAGAGGACAGAGAAGCTGCAGGAGGGCCTCTCTGCACAGCCCGCTCAACCACACCACAGAGCCTTTTTCTCTTTCCTTGCTTCCTCCCTCCCTCTTTCATTCTTCCTCTCTCCTTCTCTTTCATTACTGTCCCTTCTAGAAAAAAGACAATAATTTCCATTTTCTTGAGCCCTTTGCTCACAGGCAGGAGCAGAAGCTTCCACACACAGTGAGATCTGATGCCTGTGCCTCCTGGGTACAGGCACTGCAACCACCCAGTATGGTGAGGGATTCCCTGTGTGACAAAGTTGTTTTTTAGTACCCCATCTCTTGGCTTCTTAAAAGATATTACCACAGTGCAAATTGGCTGGAGAGCCCCCTACAGCTGAATGCCTGGCTGGAGTCCTTCTCAGTGATGAGAAAGGCTCTTATATCACCCATGAATAATGCCAGTCGACAACCAGACTGGCAGCAAGGATGAGCAGACCTGGGAAGGAGCAACAGGTTGTGGTCTTGGATCCAGCCTCTTATCATCAGAAGTCTGGAGATCTAGGTACTGAGTTTTATCCTTCTGCATTACAAAATTTTGTATCCAAGAAAAGCTTTGGCTTTCCCTCACAACAGGTCCTAAATGTAATTTCACAGAAAACTCTTTTTGAGGAGAATCTTAAAGCATACATCTGATTATCCCTACAGGCCTGAAGCAGAGAAGATAGTATTTCTAAACAAAAGGAGTGAAATGCAATGTGTATCACAGAGTACACAGCCTTAAGACAGACAAACAGACACGAAGCACATGGCTTATGAAACTTTGCTTTGGTTTCTTTTTTTTTGGTTCAAGCTTCACATGCCAGAAAATGATACTAGGATAAGAAACCAAACTGACTGACTACACAAAACCCACTTTATCTTACTATGCAGAGAGGTAAGATGTATTTTTTAGCTAAGAATCCATGAAAAAAACTTCTTAAGGAATCCAATTAAGTCACACAGCAGACAGGAAGAAGGAACAGCGCTGGGGAAATGCAGAATAGGATAACCTTTCTCTAGAAAGTTGTCAATGTTTGAAAGTGACAGGACTCAAATCCACAAGCGACCATGTACAGAGAGTGCCTCAGAAACACTGTATGATGTTGTAGCTGGTTGAAAACCATTTTTATCAAAAAAAAAAAGCCTTTCAAATGCGAGGGTGAATATAACAGCCAACAAATCACCTAAATGCTTTTCATAACAGATTCTCAATAGAGTATTATTTAAATATTAAGACTTATAATTGATGAAATTGCTATTATAAAATATTATGTTAGCGATAATATTTCCTGAAACCTCCTCCTTGCATTATACTGTTCTTTATTCTAATTTCAGGCAGCCTTTCTAACATGAAATGCCAACATGGCACACATCAATGGCCTCGAGGGTATAATTAACACTTGTTATTTACATTTATTTTTTAAAATAATTAACTGGGAGCATGTCTAATGAATGGTAATGGGGCTTAAATTGAGACACAATATGTCAGCTACCTTGCCATTTAGACAAGAACTCTCATGCAGCACTGGGCTGATCAGACCGACTGGGCTGAAGCGAGAGCCCTGAGGATCGCGCTGTTTCACGCCTTCATCCTTCTCCACCAGGGTAAAGTCAACGGCATGGCATGTACTGCCTGCATATTGGTAACTTGGAAGGTACTGATTTTCAGCAGCTGATACAGCAAATATCCATGAGTTAAGGCACCGGTTTCTTTTTTTTGTAGGCTTCCAAAATAAAAACTGAGTCTTACCCATACACTAAGTTAAACCCTCTACAGTCTTTTGTTACTACCCTCTCTTTGCTTTCCGTCACTCATAGGGATGTCCTCAGTTGACACAGTTTATGACATGGCATAAGCAGCTACGCAAGCCAGAATAAGCCTCTGACTCAGAAAGAAGCTATGCATAAAGAAAATCCACACACAGTGATGTACTTTCAAAATGCATGACCTCATTCTTCCCCAGTAAGGCTCTGAAAGAGAAACAGACCCAAACAAAACATTTTGCAGAGTGAAACATGAAACCGGTGTCTGCTATTTCCCTTCCAAGAGTGAAAAGCAAATTGCAAATGTGTAATCGATGTAACAATGTTCCTGTCCACTTAGTAAAAGAATAAATCCATTTTCCCAGCATCCTGAAAGATTTTGCCATCACAGTACACTTGAAGTAAAAGCAAATAATTGACTTATAAACACATATTCATTCTAACTTGATCACTGGTTGGGGTTGCTGTTAGTAGTCATGTCCATGACTTAACAAATACGTGATTTGCAGTGCTTCATTTCTCATACAGACTCATATAATCAGTTCAAATCTTTTATAGGTTTAGACAAACTCCCTCATTTTTCATGTATGGACTCAAATGTATTTTCATAAACAATTAACAGTTTTTTTTATATGTAAAACATATCCCTCAGGATGCACAAAAAATCTCAGCAGAAAGAAAAGGCCCTTTTTTTGAAGAACAAAACTCTTACCACATATCAAATAATCAGATGAATGAGGTTTCAGGTTGTAAATACAATAATAAAGGAAGTAGAAGAAATACAATATTGAATAATACGTAGCACTCATAAGCAGAAGAGTACAGTTATGTAAATCGCTTATTATCTTCTTCCCACTGTCTTTAACTTCTTCCCCTAGGTCTATCCATTTTCAGGCAATTTTTGTCTTCCTTCTAAATTTGTCCTTGTCCTCCCTTCTTCCAGGTCATTTTTCTGGCCTACCGTCATGGGCTGTATTGCTGATATTTGATGAAATCTACTCAAATTAGGCAATTATTGCACACACTACTAACTGTGAGTTAGTAGTAGAAGGCTGCCATACCTAACACAGCTAAATTTACATCAGCACAACTATTCCATATAGTACTATGATGACAAATTAAAAAATATATATATTTCAAGATGAGGATTAAAGAAATACAGAGGCTTATCTAGATCTGTATTACTCTGTATGCTATACACAGGGCTACAGTAAAAACTGCCCCAAGTAATGGTGCAGAAAAGCATGAATTAATTCCTTAACAGGGCTACAGCAAAATTGCAACCTGTACAATTATCACTGCAGAGTATAGCAAGTCTACTGTTTTGGCTTCAATTGTTTACATTTTGCTTTTCTGCAGATATAAATGTGCATATATGTGCTTCAACTCAAAATAAAAACAGAAGAGGAGTAATGCTCCCATTTTAATCCTACACATTTTAAGTTTCAAAACAGCCAAATATTTTTGAGTAACTGTATGAACAAGGGCAGTTGCAGTAACTAAAGAAAGATTGTTTTGACTACAACATATGATACACAAAAAAAGAAAGAAGCACCAACACATATATACAACTGTGTGTATTTCTATTCTGAAAGTAGGAAAACAGCAAATATAATGCATATGCTAAGGGAAACTAGAAGGTGGTATTCTAGACAGAAAATGTACTGTACCTGTAATATCTGTCAGTGTGAATAATTTCTTGGCTGCTGGCTAGAATATATTCTGCAGTTCATTTTGTTTTATCACATTATTCACACTTTTTTCTGGAACAAGCAGTTCTCTTCTTATAAGACTACAGTCTAGTGGAACAAATGAGCTCAAGCCTATGATTGATTCTCTAACATAGTTGAGATGCTATAGCTTTATTCACTTTTTTAAAAAACGGCTTTATTCATTTACTACCTCCAGCATGACTCCAGAGTGTCAGTGCTGAGAAACTGCATTGTGAAATGTTCACTCTGCACTCAAGGAGGTGGTGGGTTCTTTTTCATTTTTTTTTAGAAGTAAATTCCATGATAAGGAGGAAGAGAAGTGGCCGATACAGACAGACCGTCTCTGCTCGCAAGTTCACAAAGTGCACTCCCAGAAATATTTTCTAAAAGCTTATCAGTCTAAACATTCCTCTTCAGCTCTGTTTCCCTGACAAAATGCTGTGAGAGTCTATTTGGATCAAGGCGCAACTCCCTGCTTTATTTCCTGCTGGAGAGCGAGCAGGGATGGGAAATCAGCAGCATCCTCACCAGGGCCCCTTTATAAGCTAAAACCATGCTATGGATGAGAAAGTTTTGTGCAATGGTGTTCTGCTCTAATGTCATCTCAAAGTAACCCCTTTTTCCACTGCCTACATCTTTTTATTATACCTCTATAATAATACAAGAAAATAAAGGTATTTGGGGAAAACACTATTTACACAGAAGTCATTGCAATCTCCTCGTGCATGACTCTTGTGCTAATGACTAGGACTACCATGGGCTCTTGTTTCCCTGGACTTGATCTTTTTTCTGGTAGATATTTTGTCTAGAAAGAGGGAGGGAAAAGCCATTAGCCCGAGATTTTCCTTTATGTCTCAAACCCATAATAAGTGGGCTGAATGGCTCACGCACAGATATCTCTGTTCAGAAAATCCCATAAAGTGCGGGACAAATTCATTCATTCTCATTTTCAAAACCAGGCTTTCAGAATAATCCTGGATAACTAAGTACATTCCTGAAATATCCTAGTAAAGCAGAGATTTCCAAAAGGCCACCAGGAATAAAAGAAACTGTCGTATCATCTGCTAGTTTTACAAATCAAAGAAGCAGTAAAAAGGTTAAAGGAAAACGTGGCTGTTCTTCAGGTTTAGGTGCAATCTAAAAGTGACCTAGCTGTCTTTCTTCAAGACCAATGGAAGCAGCAGCTCAACTCAGCTGGGCTCCATCACCTGGAAACAGCATCAGCTCAGGGTCAATTTTACAATATAAACTTTAAGATGCATGCAGGTGAAATAAAATGGCAATTAAAACTGGTTTTAAAACATGAGATGAAAATAGTGTTGCACATGTGGAATAAATATCTGTAAATAACTGATGTTATATATTTCTTTTATTTATTTTATTTTTTCCCTAAACCCAGTTTAAAAAACACTTTGCTATGTATTTATTCTTTTAAATGCAAAACTTTAGACTGAATAGTCAACACAGTTTATAAAGCTGCTTAAGTCCCTAAAAGGGAGACAAGAAGTAAAAACGTGTATGAAATTAACTCAAGTTACATGTCACAAAATGACCTTTATAAGTTCCCCTTAAAAGAAAAGAAAAGCAGCTGCATAATTTATACTGTCACAATCTTTAAAAGGTTCAGAAGGTTGGATAAGAAACCTAATTCAAATATTTGGAACTCAACCACTGGATTTTGGACTCCTTCCTCTTCTAAAGTCTTAACTTTGTTTATCAGCAAGTCTTCTGTTGTGCAAATAAAATTATAACCATGTTAACTGAGCAAGCAAGAGAGACCTTTTAATCAAAATGCTCTATGAAGAGAACAACTGTGTAAAAAGCACCGTGCAAATCAATACAACTGGGAGCAGAAGCAAGCTACGTTAGTTCACGAGCTCAAGCATCTCAAGAGAACAAAGTTTTCTCTCTTCAAAGGCTTTACCCCACCTCTTTGTGACGTGGAGGACATGAGAAATAAAGGGTATAGAACTTCCTAGGAACTTCAGGCACAGAGAGACAGATGAAGCCACAGATGGTTCTTACTTCTGCTCTCAGAAATGCTCCTTGCATTTAGAAAATGTCTTATGGTGTTAGATACTAGCCCTGCTGTGGGAAGAGACTGTATCCACTCCTCTGCATTAAAACTAATATTCCCTGGGTGCTATAAGAGCTTTTTAGAAAAATATGTAGCAAACAAAACCTTTGTCTTTCTGAAGGACATACGAGTATCACTGATTTCTCACAATCTTCTTTAAACTTGACTTGCAAATAGACTCCAAATCCTTTCCCCTGCAATAAAAGAATAGTCTTGCAGCACTGCACCCTGCCCTTGGTGTTACACACTTATCTGCCATTGTGTGTTACTAAAGTTGGTATGATTCAGCTTAGTTTAGTCATAAATGTGAAGCTTTTTTCTTTCTTCCCATTTTTTAGATCACTAATGTCATTTTCAGCTTAGGGGAGAACCTGTAACTCCTCTGAGCTAGCTGGAAGCTTTTCTCAATTTGGCAATTTGTTGTTCATATGCTTTCTTAATCCTGACTCTTCTGATGTCCTGGCCAGCAAATTCAGGCAAAAGGCCAGGAACCAGAAGTCATAGGTAGTGAAGGACCTGGCGCACCTCCATCTCTAGCTACGGGCATCCTGACTTCTGCCCCAGGCTCTGCAGAGCAGCTCACCACCAGAACAGCTTCTTTGCTTTCTGCCTGTAAAAGAGGCCGAGGATTTGGCACTCTTCTGAATGTTTAATTCAATTACAACTAACAGGGAAGAAACATGCGCTAGATCTCAGCCTCCTCCTCACAAGCAGGGTCTTCTTGTTTCTCCTCCTTCCCCTCGGCATGGCAATTTGAAGCACAATCCTGTGTCTGTTGTACACCACTTGGATTGGACTATCACTGCTCCAGCTAGTCATGGCCCATAAACTATTGTTCTGTCAATTGCAGTGTAAGGCTCTTTGTGTGGGAATGATGGATGAAA
This sequence comes from Aythya ferina, assembly GCF_964211825.1. Lineage (NCBI taxonomy): Eukaryota > Metazoa > Chordata > Aves > Anseriformes > Anatidae > Aythya > Aythya ferina. The sequence continues at coordinate 42,815,706 of NC_140297.1, read as the reverse complement.
TGGGATACGTATTACTTAATGATTAGACTTCTGCAAAACATGTTCAAACAGATATGCCAGGCTTGATGATACCTTATTATCATCAATGAAACAGAGACAGCATAATGGTGCCATGTATGTATTTCACGGCAGTAAATGCAAGCGAAATGTTTCTGTTTCAAACCCCGACAGCTCCTTAGTCTCAGTTATTTCAGTTCAGCTAAAGATGACATGCTAAAATGAGGGCATTTATTACTAAGTGGCATTAAGAAGGGGGATATTTAACCTACCATTGAAATGCTTACAGCAATGCGTGGAGAAATCATCTAATGTGTGCTGGCAGTAATTTATGACATCGGAAAAAATGCTATCATCTTTTTTTTCCACTGTCTGTGGTCTGGCTTTGCAAACTGCAAGCCCTGAGGAGCAAGTTTGATATAATATGGCTAATGAGAATAAGTGAGCGCACTGCAATATTCTTAAAGGGTTACACTGCTGAGTCTTTGACTCTTTATACTTTTTAATTTCCTTGTACAAACAGTGCAGTGAAAACGGCAAAATCCATTTGGCTGGTCTGTGCTACAAATTAAATCCTTGATTAAATTTTGGCAATTACTTCTCCGGGTCTTTTTCATTTAAACATTTTTAATTCATTTGAATAAGCTTCTTAATCATGATTCTGGCAATCCATTGTATAGCAAGACAAACTCTAATAAATACTGTAATGCAGCAACAAACAGGAAGATAGATGGATGCTAAAAAGGAAGGGTTCTGTCTTTTTTATTTTGGTAAGTGTAGCTTATATCCATCTTTCATGAAAGTTGTATTCCAGGCTTCTCTGATGTTGCAATTTATCTCATTATGTGTTGACATTTTCCTTTGTGATGTCAAAAGCTAATAAAGATTCCAGGTAGGGTTTCAAACCCTCTTAATAAGAGGGTGAAAGAAAGATTAAATCATCCTTAATGCACAAATCAATACTACAGTCAACCAAAGGGTACAAATTAAGAGGGAAATGTGAAGGGCTGTCACTCTTCTAACAGGAAAGATGCTAGATGGACATTTTCAGAAAAGGTGCTTGAATTTAACTTCTCAGCCTTTACTGCACAGGATTATATTACCCGGTGAAAAATTACCCCCCAGCTTGAGCTATTTTCCAGCCTTTTTTTTTTTTTTTTTTCCAATCTGTGAAGACAGACAGGAGATAGCAGGTGGTAAAATACCTCCTCAGCTAGAGAGGAAGGTACGGAGCCCTCTGAGCAGCACCGCACCACTTCATGCAAAAAAGATGTGGGGAAAAGCAGGGTCAACTGGATGAGGAGAAAGAGGCTGGAAAGAAGAGAAATAAAAATAAACCTGTTGGGGCAAACAGAACCAAGTGGAACTAAACAAATGTTAAGCATTTCTCTTTATCATTGTGCTACCAGTCTACTGCTGGTATAAATGAGGAAAATATTGACAGAGACTCAAAACTTCACAGGGTGTTTATCGGTGCCTCTAGGAAGGAAAGGGTTAAAGTCTAACTGCAAGGCCAGTTCTGTCAGACATTAAACATGCTAACGGGTAACCTGCAGCATCCCTACTACTGCAACCTCTGGAAAGGCTTAATGTGAACCAAAAGAGAAAAGACCACCTCGGTGATCCTGAGAGGCTAAACAGAGGGATTGCAGATGCCCTGTTTGTTTCCCCTTCCCTTCAGCCAAAAGACACCTGTAGACAGATTTGCTCCTTTTCCCCACTGCATTCCAGAGACCCGGCTTATGTAGCTGAGAAAGGAGAAGAGTTAAATTAGATACACATTTGTTGATGTGCACTTAAGTGCAATTTATTTCCCTTACATCTGACATTGTGAACTCAGAGTAAGGTGAAGGCACGAAGCAGCCCGACAAATGAAAGACCTGGGAAAGAGTCCCCAGATTATATCGAGAATTAGAAAAGGGGAGACGCTAACTCTTGGTAAGCTGTCATAACGTTTGTATCTGCCTCACTTTCACAAAAGTGAGACAACTGAGTCTTGGGGATGTAGCCTGAAAGGTGCTGCTTCCGAGTACTACTTAGTGAGCATTCAGGGGATATAAATAGTGGTAAGCTCACCTGTTTGGAATACAGCAGCAGCAGGTAGTGATGTATTACCCAAATGAGAGGTCTGTCGATGCCATGTACCTGTGCTTGAGCTCCATTTCTCCAATACATAGAGCCATTTTAAACTTCAGATGTTGAGCCATATAATTCAGCCTACAAGTTAATAAAATTGTGGTTTCCTTTTTGAAGCCTCTTCTCATGTCAGAATCTCATTCTCTAGAGTGTTCTTATCAAACCTGTGTTATGATCCTGAATGAAAAGCTACTGCCTGAATAATACCACAATGAAGAGGGGAAAAAGTCTCAAACAAAGAACAACAGAGGAAAATCCTTACCAATGTAAAAACCTTCAGCACATCACAACAAATCATACACAGCACAGATGACAAACACTCCAGATCCATCACCAGTACAGAGAAATAAGCTACCATGATCTATTTATCTAAGCATGGTGATAGAAAAGGAATGAGGGAAGAATTCACGAGGAAATGACAAGCTCTGTGCTTCTAATTTTCAGATTATTGACATTTTCTCTACACAGAGAGGCTTCAAAAGCCAACTGTAACTCTGAATTCTCTTCTTGCATAAGCGAGGGACAATGAGCCTCCCAATATTTGATTCCATATAATCTGAAATTTGAGTTAAGCATAATTAAAAACAAAATGTCACGTATAAATGGTGGTGTGCCAAATGTTGGTCCTCATATGTATGTTTAGATGATGGAAAGGGGAAGACTTGAAGATAACACCTTCAGGATCAGCATTCTATTGCAAATAGATGTCATTTTGGTAGAATCACTTTAATGTAATAAATCCAGGTAGAAGTTGCAAAGACTTTCTTACCATGCTGAGAAACTACAGCCTGAATTACACTTCTTGATGCACAGGAATGTCTCTACATGAAACGTGGCAGTGCACGGGAGACATGCAGCTCAACATCTTCCATCACTAACCAGATGATGACAACAACGACCCCAACAACTCAAATTTTTCTCGCAGCTGGGCTCTTCACAGGTGCCTATCTTCTGCTTCGGTAAGATATTTCTATTTTCTACACAATCTGAACGTTACCTCAGTTTGGATGTGAAGGAAAAGCTCCTCTGTTTAGAGAGCAATGAGAAATGTAACTACTGGCTGCTTAACTGGTGCATCAATAAATTTCTGACATGAATCAGTATGTATTACAGGCTTTGCTGCAGGAGAGATGTATAACTTCCATAACTGAAGGCTGGAGAAAGATGACACTGCATTCAGACAATTCCTCCTCTCAACTAGCCATCACCTGGAAAGCTTTTTTAATTTTTTTTTTTTTTTTAACAGCTCTATTATATTCTTTCTTGTTATTTTTAAGTAAAATCTTCCTACGAGCTTCAATTCCAACACATCACAGCCTGCCAAATTCATCTGCTTATAGCCTTAGGCTGGAACATCTTTTGAAACTCTGTTTCTATAGAGGGCAGCTCATACCCCTGTGTCGTACCCACTATCCTGCCCAGCTGGCACCTCCTGAGTACCCAGAGGGGCACCTTCAGGATGCGGCGGCTGGCAGAGAGACACCCTCTGTTAATAAATGTCGGGGCAGGCTGTAGCCCGGCGCTCATCAGGACATTACCATGCAAGCCAGCATGTTACTCTTTTCTATTCAGTCCCTAAAGGAATCGTGTTTGACAGAACTGAACAGCTGCTGTGTATTTAGAGATGTGAATGTATTGCATTATTTAATGAATTGTGTCATTTTAATATAATTATTACTAAAAGTCTGAACGTAAGCCTATTTTTATTTATGCTTAGAATTTTTACCCACTAAGCATTTTCAACTCTGTTTGCAGCCAAAAGTGGTTTCTTTCCTTTCCAGAGAGTACCAGGACTGTAGCTGCACTGCTTGCACTTAAGCCAGCTCCCCTGCATGCCACTCATACCCCTATCTTGCATGCAGCATTTCTGGGCTTTTAACAAATTACATCCCTGCAATGATTCCTGTTCCTCCCCCTTTTTGTAAAACTCTTTTTATTTTCCCAGTGCCTCCACCTACATATCCTCTCTTACTTAATACCATGACAGCTATATCTATGCCAAAAAAGTCTTGCGTATGAATTATTCCCTCATGTGCAAAGCCAGTTCCTCACACGGAGGAAAGAATGAATTTCAATAAGCCACTTGCTGCTACCAATACCTCAACGTGCAGGCAGGGAGGCACCACCTCAGCTGGGCAGCACTCGCTGCCAAGCCCTTGGCAGAGCTCTGCTCCCATCCCGCACAAGGACACAATGCTGTTTGGATACCGGCGTCCACTTTTCCTTCAGAATAATTACACTAATTAACCCACGGGGTTATCAGAAGTAGAGAGAATGAAAAGGGAACACAGGGCACAACACTTCACTTCCTTGGGACTGGAATCCATAGTGTGACTCGACCCTGGGCCACTTAAAATTACAGCTGTAGAGGTGGCGCTCTGCCTCGCCAGGGGACGGCTACAGAACGCCTGGTAGCACGGCTCTGGTGACCACATGCATTTGCAGGCTTCCACGTTTTCATTTTATGCACTTATGCAATAACCTCATTTCTGAAAGTCATCTGGAATCCTTCTCTGGGGCCTGGACCCTGGGCCTGACACATGTTCTTTTTGGAAGGTGTTTCTGGTTTCCCAACTGTCCTTCTGGATTGCTCTAGGGCTTACAGGCACTCCAGCACTGGACATAGCCTCACGCCTCGTTCGCATACCTTCATATTGCTACATGACTGGGTGGATACTGAATTACTCATCACCATGGGTCACTGAAATATTCACCTATTACTTCATTTGCAGTAGATGTTCCTGTGGATGCCAGCCAAGTTAATCTTGAATATGTTTTTCACTTGCAGCATTAGACGAAAGATGCCGTTGCTTTTTTTCTAAAATATCCATTACTATCAGAAGGAAAACGTATCTCAATGCATCTTTCTGTATAGGCTGCACACTGTTGACATTTTAAATCAATCAGTTGAAAAAAAAGGATGTTGCTAACTTGCCTCACAAAATGTTTAAAGGTAGAATGTGGGTACATCAAACTCTTCCACACCAGTTTCTCTAAGATACCAAGCATTTCTTTAAAATAGCCAGATTGAACCACTTAGCTTGTAATATCCCATTTGATCTTTAACAGCATAGAGAAGGTGGCCACAGAGCAAGGGACTGTTTCTGTCTGCAGAAGGAGGGAACATCACATGAAACCCATCACACAACAGATTTAGAATAACTGCACAAAAATAATTAAACTGGGGAAGTCACTGCCGTAAAATATTTCAGATGTGTGCTTTCACAACAAAGTGCTAAATACTCAAAAAAGACCAAATCTACATGGAACAATCCAACTCAGAGACCTCATTATATATAATGTCTATACTTACATATTGTATCCTTACATGCCTCAGAAGAAAGACAAGCACACCGACTCTTGCACCAGTGTGCCCAGGCATAAGGCTGCTTAATCTGTCCCTTATTTCTAGTTGCCATTTGCAAATTGTAAGGGGGAGCTCTGGGCAGGAGGGATTTAACTTGTTCTTTCTAAAGGGGTGCTTGAAATCCAGCCCTCTTCCCAAGCAGCCACAAGTGCAGAAGGCTGCAGAAAAATCCTGACAGGCACTCCAATGAAAATGCAGTCTGTTGCAGTCCTTTTCGTAAAGAAAAAATCAAAGAAAAGTGGCAGGGGGCTACTCTAAAGGTTTGGGGAAAAAAGAAAAAAAAAAAAAAGGAAAAAAGGGTATTCTGGAAATAGAGAGCATCCATGTAAAACTGCAGGACTACAGAGAATAAGTTAAAACTTTTAGGGAAAGTACGAGGAACGGAACAGCAAGCAGAGCTCGTGCTAGCCAAAGGGATTAAGGGGAGTAAGAAAGCCTTTTACAAATACTTAATGTCAGGCAGAAAGAAGATAGAAGAGGTTCGCTAATAAATGAAAGCTGGGACAAAGAACAGACAGTGACTCTGAAATGAATAAATCGGCTTTTAACAAGGGACATAAATAAGAGGAAGCTGGATAATGAAATGCAAGGCTGGAGAAAAGGCAGGTGAAGGAAAGCCTGGCTGCAGCACGTAGGCGAGGAGGAGGAGGTGTGGGGCAGCAGAGGAGCCTCTCTTCAGCAGGGTTTCCCACCTGTGCCAAGCAGAGGGGATGCCACGACCCAACAAAGGGGTCCCCGTTAGCAATGCAAGGCTGTGTTGGCAACTTGTGCTGGTGCAGCAGCCTTTCTCCTCCTCCTCACCTACATCAGGGCCCAAGTGAAGGGCAAGGAGCTCCTCCAAGGATCTTGCAGAAGTAACTGACTGCACGATGCTCCAGATGGGAGTGTGTGAAGCCAAAAGTCTGTATATTTGGCCCAGAAGCATGGCGTGAGGCTGCTGGAGAGGATGAAGTGGGGATTTCCTGCCTATTATTTCACTGTACTGTATGGACACTTGACATACGATGTCTCCCTGTGAAGGAAGACACACTAGGCCCAACATCCCGGTTTACAGAACGGGCCTACTGTGCTGCTTCTTGCAGCAATGCCCCTCTAGAAAGGATCAGGCTTACCCTGGCCTCTTATTTTTGGACTCCACTTGCCAAGAAGAATGGAGAAAATACAAACACAATGGAAACATGTGGGCCATGCAGTGGCTCTCTAAAACTATGCCAAAATGGTAGCAGAGCAGTAAGACGTCGGTGCCTGAAAAATCACGCAACTTCTGAGGAACTTTAATTCAGAAATAAGATATTAAATAGTTTAATAAATTCATGGAAGATTTCATGATGATCATCCGATCCAACAAACTGAACATACATTACGTGGGAGCTCTCGGCACAGGGCTGCTGAGGCCCCATGGGAGGCATGGTTCGCCTCCTGCTCTCAGCAGGCACCTCCACTGCAATGCCAAGCACACCGACCCCACACCGCTGCATCTACTGCAGGTTTTCCACTAACCATCTTCAACTCCACACTAGCAGCCAGAATAGCACATTAAGCTGGTAAATGGAGGGTGCATACATCAAATGTACCAAGAGGTGAAGATACTGGGCTCATTCTCAGCCCATTCTACTTCCAAATGCAACCACTGGCTTTAAACTGCTGATCAGAAAGGATTAATTCTGATTACATCCTTCCAATGTGCCCAGCTTTCTCCTGGTTTTCCCTATTGCACCCCAAACAAAGTGAATTTGTATACGACTTGGTTTAAATAAATGTAAAAAGAAGCCAGAATGGATGGAGTCCTAATACAATTCATACCAAATAAAAGTGGTCAAAACTGAGGTATCCCATTGTTGGGAAATAAGCAAAACAAGCCATTCACCCTGAATCTTATTCCAAATGTCAGTCTCTCAGCAAAAACATCTGAAACAGCTTCTCCTGTTTCAGATAAGACAAATTAAATTCACTGAATATTTGAGCTTGGGATGGATTAAAACCTTGAAATCTGATTTCAAGTACAAATGAGATTGTTCTAAGAAATACCATGCTATACATTAAACAATGCATGTCAAAGACTCCAGAAATTTCCAGGCATTAAGACACAGGAAAACCAAACTGCTGCTAGAGCAGTGACCCAGATTAATTATTCTGCTGGAAACCCAGAAGCAGCCAACATTACTCTAAGAACGGACACACTGAACTATGTCAGAGTAAAAGTTACCTCAAAGGCTACCCATTATTCTTTGTTAATACCTCTAACCTTCCTCTAGGTTTTTTTGATGAGCTAATGACACAGGCTGCGGGGAGGGGAAAAAAAAAAAAAAAAAAAAAAAGCTCTGCTGTGAAGAGAGAATTGGGTAAAGTCAGAAATTACACCGCATTCAGATTTCAGAAAATCAACCCCCTTTCTAGATATTTAAACAGACTAATTTATGCACTAACTTTGCTTTTCAGAATAAATTTTCTGCCGAGGCCCTAAGGATGCCTCTCACAGAGCTAGGATATTATCAAACAAGAACGAGTGCTTTGCTTTCTCCAAATCCCAAACAACTCTAAGAAAAGCTGAAGCCTATTTACAACCACCACTTGTGCACCCTCAGCCATGAGTAGCAGATTTCCATTAGCACTATGAAAAAGAGCATTTGATTTTTTCCAGGCGAGCTACAGGCTGTATTTAACTTTGAATGCAGTCAGTGACCAAGCTAGATGCTTCAGTGATTAATTTTTATGTGAACCACAATCATTATGAGAATGTCTGTGCTGCTTTCTTCATTTTCTGATTTTTCACTTTCATGTATTTATGTCAGAGACTTCAACAAAACACATTTATAAATACGGACTTGCATTATTACCCTTGACTCTTTCATCTTCTGAAATAATCTAACATCTAGTGTAAACTTGGACAAAACCAATATGATCTACACAGTTTATCTGTTCACAATAAAATTACGCAGAATAAAAATGACTTAAAGATTAGTTCATCTTTTCTTATCTTTCATGTAAATTGAATTTTGCTACTGTGAGCACTTTCTACCCACACAGGGGGGAAAACAACTTCTTCTTGTGGCCTAATGAACACTTAGATAGCTGCAGAGAGAGGCATTCAATTGCATTTACATTTGGCAATTATTTAATGTCACCTATTAATACCCAGCCACTGTCTCCGGCAGCTCTACCTTGTAAGGTGGCTGAGCATACTAAATGTGCTAAAAGGAATTTCCTCCTCATTTTCATCTTCTTATACTTAACTACAGTTCCCACTGTACCTGTGCGCCTTCCCCACCAGGAATGCAACTCACATTTAACTGCTCCCTGAGTACAGAAAGCTGCTGCCAGCACAACGCTGCAGATGTGCTGCTCAGCTCTCAACGTTGCTCCTGTTTTCTGTTTGCACGTTATTGTGCCTTCCTCTCTCTCTTTTTTTTTTTTCTATAATCAATGCCCTGTCATTACCTGGGTTGTTGATTTCCTTGTTTGTCTTGACAATAAATAAATAAAAATCATAATTTGAACACCCTGGGTTGTGATCTTGTCAGAGCTTTCCATCTAAGCAGAGCTGGAAGACGCAAGCGCAATGTTGAGAGCCAAGTTCACATTGTGCCACTGATTCTCTAAATATAATTTTCAGAGAAGCAGGTATTTGTCTAAGCTGATCTCAACGTCTAATTCCAGTTGTCATAGTGTGGATACCTGCACACCTTGCATTTGAGAACTTTTTGCCACCTGCCTGAAGCACCGGGTGGTACTGCTGTGCCTTGAGCACATAGTGGTGCACCTGTACAAAGAGATGAATGTCACCAACAAAGAGATTCACGTAAAGCTGCATGTGGAGCACTCCAAGGTGCTGCATGCATTACAGTTCTAAGGCTTTACTGTATTTATTGATCCTTTTCCACACTGAATCAGCCTTTACCATTTCGGTTTCTTAACAAACTTTCCTTCACCTAATCCACAAACTGATCAGCATCTTCCTTGGGAGTCCTCAGCTCCACTTAAAAATTAACATGAAGCCAGGTCATGCTGGTCTGTCAGGTTCTAAAGGGTACAATATTGGCAATACCAGAAAGGCATGAAGGACTTGAAATCAGTGGCTAAGCTTGTGGTGACCTCAGCAGGACTGTGATTTCACCAGGACAAGACAACTTCCAGAGAAAGCTTGCTACCTGGTGATCTGCCTGGCAGCCCAAGGGTGTCCAGAGCACAGAATCACAGAATCACAGAATTTCTAGGTTGGAAGAGACCTCAAGATCATCGAGTCCAACCACCAGCAGTGGCATAACACCTTTCAGCCAAACTTAGTATAATGATAGGAGGACAGGTATCTCCAAATATGCTGCAGCCTTTCGTTGCATATATATTTTCATGAGCTCAAAAAAGAAGTAAACGAGTAAAAAAAAAGTTTAAGTCTCTGTGTTGCTCATGCACATTTCAAATATACATAACAGGTGTTTCTTCCACAATACTCCTAAATATTTTTCTCTTCCCTGTAATCCTAAAGGGTTAGCAACATGCTTAAAAGGTCAGCAGATCTGTTTTAGATGAATGAGAAGCAGAGTGAGAGACAGGAGGAAGAAATCAATTCTTACAGAGAACGCTTAATAGCAAGAAATTTCTTTTATACTCAGGCACCTTTGCAAGCATCAGCAACAGCAATCTGGTGTCTTACAGGGCAGAAAATCTGAAGCCACTTAACTCCCTGATAGGAAATAAATTTGCCTATTTTGAAGTAAAGTCAAGTGCCTTTAAGGCCAGTGGCAAAACTTCCATTGGCTTCACTTCAGCGAAGGCAAAAATTCATCCTGTAGGTTTTGTTCAAAAAGCCACAGGCTTACCCATTGCTGTTCCTCTGAGAGCTCATAAACTGATTTGGGCCAAAACTGGCAGAATGCCTACAACTCTACTATGCATCGTGACCACCATAGAAAATACATTGATTTTAACTTGGAATATGAAAACTGCAGAGAAAGGCCTGTTGCAGACCAACTGCTAACCTCTACAAATTATAAGAGAGACCAAAAAATGTTTATGCAGCATTAGGGGCATCTTCTTTTAGCTAGAAATAACTGTTGTAACATTGCCCACTGCTGTCACACCTGGTTTAGTTGAGTATTTTCAACACATTCTGCCTGTGTGGGACTTGATTTAGTTACACAGATCTCGAAAGAGAAGTTAAAGCCCACTGCCAATTACACACTTATTTTCACAACCACATAGTACATACCTCTTGGTAACTTCAATGCTGTTCAGAAGAGCAGATGCCCCAATTCCTTGCCAGAGACCTGATTTTCTTCCTCTGCATTCTGACTATTCCCTTTGTGTGGACTCAGAGCAATCAGTATCAAGAAGTAGCCCATACCAAACAGTGCTTTTCCAGGCTCCAGATCCCCCCACAACCTCCTCACCTGGTCATTTTGAGCATATCTGGTCCTCATTCATTTCCTTCTTTCTCTTTACTTCCTGTTCAAACTCTCCTTCCCATTTATTCTATGCACACCTCTACAGTACCCTTATCTTCACTAAGCACTATCATTCCCTCTGCCTTCCTGCATCAGACAACACAACAGGGACTGTATCTTACAGAATAGAAAGTTTAAAGCCACTTGGCTCCCTGATATAGAATATATCTACAGGTGTTTAACTTCAGAGTTAGTAAAGCACAGGTAGCAGAACTGATAATAAAAGGAGGTTCATTGTTTAAAAGCCAGAATAACTATAGCGTCAAGTGGGTGCATGGGTCAACCTCGGGCAATGTTTCAGTCAAGGTCTCAGAAGGGCTTCTGGGTGCTCTGTTGTATAAATAACCTTACTGCTGGTTATTGTAAAAGCAGAGTGTAAGGTAGGTAAGCATTCAAAAACTTAATGCTTTTCAGAATCTTTGTAAAACTTCTCCAGATCTCTTTGGAAGAGGGTTGAAGAAATAATGAGAGGAGACCATAAAAGATTTCTGATGCTCTAGTTTTAAGACAGCGGGTCAGCGGCCTGCCAAGAAGCAATTCTGAAACACTGCAGATATGAAGATCATAAACAGCACACAAAACAATCACATAGAAAAGTGAAAATGCTGAAAAACTCATTTGGATAGTGCACAGGGCTCTGTAACATCAGCACAGTCCTCTCTTTCTGAACCATGCAATTCTCTGCAGTTGGAAGACACCAAAGTTTCCATGAACATCAGGAAAATCTGAGATGCAGTTTGAAAGGAGAATCTCTCAAGAGAGGTACAGTCAGCACTACAAAGCCTCTGTGATTGTTTCTCTGGGGGAATTTTGCTCCTTTTGTTTCCAGCCCCAGACAAAACAAGGAAGGAAGGAAAGTTCTCAAAGATTCAAATTTGTGGTTTAAATAAATGTCTTGTGAGAACCAAGCTTTTGTAGGACCAGCATCCCTCCTTCACGCTGGAAGAAAAAAAGGGGAGGTTTTAGATCTTTGCTAATAAAATGAATCTATGAAATACTGACCAGAGCTACTCCTCCTCACAAAACTGCTACACAAAGACATCATTTTATGTTGCTGATATCTGACCAAAAGAAAAGAGGCTGAGCAATGCGCCTTCGTGTCAGGAAAAATAATGCAACGCTTAGATTTTGCCAAGAGTGTGGCAGCCCGTTGGGGCCGAAAGGGAGGAAAAGCAAACAATAAGCCTTTAGTTTCCCACTGCACAGCTCTACTCCGAGGCTGAATGCCCCAGACCCATTCCAAGGGCTGCCTTCAGAGCCAAGCAGTCTTCCTTCTGCAGGGCTGAAGTAGCTCTGCCTTCCATTGATGCGGGCTACAGGAATAATAATAATAATAATAATAATGATAATAAATAACAAAAGGAGAGAACCACACCAGTAAATCATAGGTCGACTTTCTTCCTCTGAATCACTAGGTATTGCTACAAAATCTACCAGACAGGGTTTTGGCCCAAGGATCTTACAGCCGGAGGCTCATCTTTGCCAACAGTTACATTCTGGGATGCCCCCACAGCTGTTCAGAAGGCTTTGCAAACTGTTAGCTTGATATTCCTCTTCCAAAATACAGCTAGAGTGCTGCTAGAGTACTACTGATGAAAACAACCCACTCCCAAAACACAAACAGAACACGACTCAGAAACACAGCTCTGCCACCACGTTTCTGAGATCAACTTAAAAGCTCCAATGCAGCCTTTCTGCAGATTAAACTTAAAAATAAAATTAACCCACTCTTTTAAATTTTTTAATTAAAAACAAATTTAAATGAATTAAAACTATTTTGGAAATTAACCCATTTACCTCTTAACTAAAGAACTATCTTGAGACAAAAATGTTAGAAACACAAGTAAAAATAAACATTAAACTCTTAGCATAAGAATACCTCCTGTGGATTTCAATTTTGTCTTTAGACTCCTCTTGGGAAAATTGTTTTAAACACAGGTGCAGATAACAGTAGGCCTAGATATAAAACTGTTTTTCAATGATTCAGTGATGGATTAAGGGCTAGTAATTCCTCCATAAAGCCACAATGGTACGGATAGCCTGGACGGGCCCTGAAAGCATACATATGCACCTTATAAATCTTGCACGAGATAAGATATAGTTCTTTAGGGTGTAAGAACCCAACAAGACTCCCACAGCTGTAGTGAACAGAGCCAAGAAAGACAACTAAAACTTGCAATTTTGGATACCTTTTCCTCACGCGACAGGCTGAAATATGAGAGATACATCCAAAATATACCATTAGCCCACTGACTTTCCAAAAAACGCATTCTGGGGTCAGGTTTTTATGCAATTTCCATGCCTAGGAATTAGGTACCTATCAGGTTTTTAAAACCTCCCTGCAAGCCTATTTGCATCTTTAGATATCTAAGAAAGTTTTAAATTCTGGCCAATAGCGTCCCATTTTCTCCCATCTACCCTCCATAACTTAATCAGCCAACTCATCACTTTGAAAGCAAGAGCAATTAAATCCTTGTATTAAAACTGTGTCCCATTAGATCTCCTCCACCAGAATACCTTCTTAAATGAGATCTGCAGGAAAAAGACATCTTCTGAAAGAACTGGGCTGTAAATTACTGTTTGAATGCTGACGGCATTTGGAAGAAAAAAAAAATACTAAAACCATTTAAATTTCTACACCTTGAGAGGTACGCTTTTTAATTAGATGGGAGAGCTGACAAAGCTTGGAAGAAAAATATTTGCATGTGCTGTGCTTGCAAATACAGCTCTCTCTCTCTTCAGCTTTAAAAAAACTATCATTTGGATGTGACTGAGTGCTAACTCTATTTGTGGTGCAGTTTAACACATTCCCCTAATGTGTTCCAAGAGACAGATCCCTCGGAAGATCCAGCATCCGTGCAAGCAATGACAAAACTTGCCTGTGGAAGGCATGCCTCGCAGTGCCACGGGAACAGACGAAGTGTTTGTGTGTACTGCTCTACTGAGCCTGTTTTCGAATAGCACCCGGCTCTCTGAAGGCAGTTAAATATCTCCAAAAACGAGTTCTGTGCTAGCACTCCCTATATTAAATCAACATGTCCTGAAGGAGGCTGTGCTAATGACGGCAGCAAAAGAGAAGTCTTACTCTTCGCCTAGTCTGACTTTGGAAATAAATCTGTGGCAAAGAAAACATTTGTACCTGATCCAAGTGTGTTGTTACTGAATGAGTTTGACAGATTGATAACATGTTCTTTGATGCAGTAATAAAAAATTTCAAACAGAAATCAAGATACCTCCTTTCTGTTTTACACAAAGATCCTGGAAGATCCAGCATATTCAATTCAATATTCCAGATATATATTCAATTAAAACCATCTCGGTAATAAATATTTGCATTTTTCATCCAATACTGTAGATTAAAGAATGCTGTGGAAGCACACCTTTTTATCTAAATGCCCAGTAACTGGCATACAGATGCACAGCAACAAGCCTGCATGTGAAAATGGTGGCAGGAAGGCTGGGAGAGATCCAGAGATGTCTTCAGGAGCTCTCCCACCTTCCAAGTGGCACAAAGCTGAAGCACAGTCATTGGCGGTCCTTTACAGGGCAGAAGCAGATTTCAAGTGCTGGATCCGCAATGCAGATGTTAAGAGGAAGAAATAAGGTAAGGAGATGGTTTCAGTGAGCATTGTTACACGAACTGGATTTGACAGACCCATTTGGCAGGCCATTTGAAAAGAGGCAAGGGGAACCACTTACTCCCATGAATCTACATAGACTTGCAATGTACCAGCAATCTTGTGTTGAGCAATAAAGGAGCAAAGCAAAGCTCCGTGGCCACCACATGCAGGAGGCCCCAGTGAACCCCAAACCTATTTTTTTTTCCCCTGACATTTTAGCAACTTGCTGGAGACCGGCAAGGTAAGTAGATGGCAGAAGAGCCACAGTAAAAACCTAAAACCCCTCTGGACTCTTCAAGTGATGCCAGGAGTTTCATACACCCTGGGAGCTAAAAGAGTGGCACAGGTGACTGAGTGTCTTGTGAAATATGGATGATCGAGTCAGATCAGAGTCATTGTCTGCCTTTATGATCCACGTCTAATTTTCCATCACATTTACAACACTTAATTCTTAATAGGAAATGCTCCATTTATTTTGACCAAAGTATTCCGAATGGCCTCCAGGGTCAACATGGTTTCCATCCTTCTTTCTCCCAAGACACGTTATTATTCCTCTTCCATGGGAAAATCACGCTTCAGCTCAGCGCATCAGCTTCTTGCAGACCGATGAGGGAGTTCTCGAGAGGAAAGCAAGCAGCAGGGGGAACTGGGGCACTTCCCAGCCTAAACTCTTCCCCATCTTATGCATGTCTGCTCAAAGGGTATGGCATGAGCTTTGGTGCCAGCTCGCAGGGAGCTGACAGAAAGGCTTGGCTAATCTGAACAGCATTTTGTCCAAAATTCAGACAGATATTGTTACTCTACCTTGAATAGTATAACACCCAGTATTTACATAACATAGCTCACCTGAGGTGATAATCATTGGTATTAATAATTCAGCTCTTATTATTTAAATGTTTAGCATATTTGAACTATTCATATTAGCAGAATAAAGAATACATTGTATTTCAGGAAAATAATATTTATTTCTCCCCTCCAAATCTTTCCACTTGTTCTCATTCACCAAAGACCAACAGATGTACATTTTTACTTCATTGCATTTTTACTGAGGCCTGTTCATTTGTTATATTTTGAAGTCAATGGTTTCACATCTCAGAGAGATTCAGGTTCCTTAAACTGACTTCACAATTTCTTTTACAGAGTTTTTGACCAGGATAAGTTACTTGGCCTCACGATGACAATATGACAGCTTTGCACTCCATATATATTATGCATTTAAAATAATGCTATAGTAGATAACCAATGGAAAACTGACAATTAAATATATAGGTTTAGAAAAAAGAACTATATAGATGGTTACATTTTCTACCAGCCTACAAGTATTGAATATCTAAAGTCATAGCTCTTCATCATTCACCTTTGTAAAGTGCTAATTCCTTTTCTCAATCTCTCAACTTCACAAATCTTCATTATTTACATTTTAATATAAGCCTGACATTCATTCTCGATTCAGAATGGGTTAAGATACGTCAGTAACAGAAGAAACAAAGTATGCTTATACGTGGTAGAAGTAGAGTGAAATGAGTGGAAGAAAAAAAAAAAGAAGTTGATCACAGGTGTTTCCAAGTCTATCACATCTGTGAGAAAATGATTTCTTAAAAACTGGAAAATGAGATCAGAGGAAAGTCAAAAATAAATGGAGTCATGGTTAAAAGTATATTGTGGAACAGCAAGGAAAGAAATTTAAGTCATTTCAGAAGAATGAAAAATACATAAATATCAGATATGCAAGGAACAGCCTGAAGAAGAGGCTGCAGATGTCAAAATGGAGAACGTGTACAGTAGAGGAAGAGCACCCTTAAAAGGTCAGTGTTTCTATCTATTGCGTAAGTTTGACTTTGCCACATATTTCCCATACTCACAGCGTTTTCTGTGGTATGTGCTGACCTTTTAAGTTTGTCTGCTGTAGTATTTTGTTTTACTTCAGTATTTTTCTTTAAACATTTTGAACTGATGATTTAATGTCTTGTTAGGTAGAGCTCTAGTAAAAATAAACCCCTGCACAGAATAAAAAGAAAAATCAAGAAAAATAACCTTTCTAAACATTTCCAACTTTCACTCTGGATATGGACAGAAGACCACCTCCTCAGAGCCAGCCTCCTGGGGATTACTGGGATAACTTCTCATTGGCTTGAACAATTGGTTAGAAGAAAAACAAACAAACAAACAAACAAACAAACAAACAAAAAAACACAACAACAACAAAAAAAAATATATGTGCAGCATATCTTAGAACACTGAAAGCTTAAGGGTTAATGTCGGGAAGATGTAAGCCTGTGACCAGTGTGGCACCTAAGTGGTGGGAGCCAAAAGAGTTTGTAATGCCAAGCCCTAACATCATGGCCTCAACCGAATAATTTAAGCTCTTTGGGGCCCATTTCTCCTCTTGTGGTCTTATAAAAACCATAAACCCTTTGGGGTAGAAGCTGTCTCTCAGCACCGCCTGACAACACTGCGCCCGTTTGGGGATATGCAGAGTCCCACAGGGTGCACGTGGGACCAAACAGCAGCCCAGTGCTGATCTTTAAAAGGAAGAGGTGAACTTTTTCCCACAGAGCAACGCTATTTGTAGTGTTGGTATTTATGGTCTGGCAGTAGCATTTAGCAAGTTTGACAAAAACTAAATGAATGAACGAGGCTGGAGTTTGCTGTCTGGTTAAAGAGAAATGTTGTACTTCCAACCTGAAGTATTTCTACTTGATGGGGGAAAACAGATTGAAAGACTATAGCCAGTACATGGATTAAATCAGTCAGGAATGTGACCACAGATTATTAATATGAAAAAGCAAAGCAAGTAAACAAGGTAAAAATTAGATAAAAATGGAAGGTCCTATATATTACATCGAGATTTGAAATGATAACCCCATAATCATTTTCCAGAGTTCAAAGTCCACAGTTATTTCCTTGTACAGAAAGGCAGACTGATAATTCACTTACGTCAGTTAAGGTCTTTTTTTCTCTTTACTCTTTCCACAAAGCCCTTCTTGTCACTGGGAAATTCCTTAGACAGCACCAGGCCCTCTTATTCAGAATGAACAAGACACAAAGCTCAACTTCTGCAAAGCACTGCTCATTCAGCAGATATTAATTTGAACACTGAAATCAAAGTGCTGACAAACAGGTCAACATCATTGGAGAAATGTAAGACCCGAGATATACAGCAGTGAAAGGACTTTCACATTTGTACATACCTATGCATGGTTGCTGCATTGTGATGCAGGAATTCTGGAACCAATGTTCTGAGTTTTGTTAATCACAATTTAAATAACCTATTAAAAACGTACCTCGAAAGACAAGGAAGCCTTTCGCTGCTCTTATATCTCAAATTTGAATATGCCTTTTTCCTACTTATCAAGGTTGGTTCTACAGGTCTGTATCTATAGATTGAGGTAATTTTACTTATAAAAGCATTTTAAGAAAAAAGCCAAGCATCTTATTTACCCATGTAGGGGATATACAAAACAAAGCACAAATCTCTAAATGTAATAAATCCTACTTCTTTCAATAGACTGGTTTTACACTCTTGAAAAGCCTATTACATAAGTAAATTGTACATACAGGTACCATGTCAAAGAGTAGGAACTCAATATATTTATACTTTGTTAAAGCATAACAATTAAAGAGGGCTCCTGAAGAACTTCAGAATGGGAATCTCCCTAAGATTTCTAAAGGTTACAGATGAGTTTGGACGAGGAAGAAATAAACTTGGAAAGAATTATCTGAGGGTCCTGACTATGAAATAATGCTTACAAGACCACATTTTCATATTAAATACACCAATGTTCACTATAAAAATGTAAATACTTTGTGCGCGTTAACAATTATTTCCCAGATACTATTAGATCCCATCATATAATGCTAGCACCTTCAGTTCTTAGAGGTGCTGTGTAACTGTTGTTTCCACTAAGCTAAAACTAAAAAAAAGATCAATGCCTTTGCAAATCAGGCTTTTACATACTTTGCTTTCAATCTTAGCAGATGCATTTTTGAAGATCAGTTCCGACCGGGTACTCATTTGCAAGGGAAATGCCGAACTTGGCATGATTTTAGCTCGATTCATCTTGCTGGGTCATCTCTTCCTATTCTCCCTTTCAGCCTGTAATGCCTCCTTGTTGACTTCTATTCGGTTGCTAGTATTTCAAAGGAGACATCGGTATCTCTTTTAAAGGAATTATCATGATTGTTAATTGGAGCCATTTGCCCTTGTGAAAAATCCACATCCCTGATGCAAGCTCCTCCGTTCCTGACCTCCACCACCTCCCTGTCAAACTGGAATGGAAAACAACTCACTCCTCCATTTAAATCAGCTCCTGCTGTCAGTGACAACCCCCAGAGTTGCACAAGGAACACGAAAGCTGAAAAAATGCAAGACCAATCTGCATGGACCACTGCTGCATTGAACAGTCTTCGCTCAGTTCAGCCTCTCTAATCCGAACAAGGTGAGAAAGATAAAAGACATTCAGAAAAAGCAGAAATCAAACTGAACTGCAACATCTGGATCTAAAGTATTTTTTTTTATGTCACTGTTGGAGGGAGATATGGGGAGCTTCAGGACTGAGCTGAGACTCACTTTAAAGCCCGCTGAATGGAAAGACCACCAAACTGCAAATATTTTACTAATTGAGTCTTTTCTAGAGATTGGAGGAAATCTTATTCCCGGCTTTCTGAGCAGAGTTGATGTTCTGGCCTGCCTTGAGAAGGATTTATTTATTTATTTATTTACTGAAATTTATGTCTGCTTTATGCACTGTGCATCAGCCTAGAGGCAAACCATTGCAGTTCCTCGAGGAGTTAACTGAGCCACAAGGTGCTCAGTAACATCTAAACTTTCAGGGAGTTCAGACCCTCTCCTGTCACAGGGAAAGCTGAGAATCAAGTACGAAAATGCCTGACAGTCCGTAAGAATCGTCTTTCAAATACCAACTGTACAAAATGCATACAGTTAGAATGGGTCTTTTTTCTTCCACAGAAGTAAGAGTAAGACGTATCTTGCACACTTCTGAGAACAGTGGGTTGGACTGCAGAAATAAATAAATATATGACAGCACAAGGTCTGCTGCCCTAGCAAAAAAATAAAATAAAATAAAATGATGAAACATTCAGGGATCAGCATTTCCCCCCCCAACTACTTACAATCCAAACTAGATATTTCAAGCTGGCAAGTTATACCTCTGAGGACAGAGTTATGAAATAATTTCTCCCCCGGCTTGACAATAAAGTGTGTGTGGGAGAAATGACAGGCAGGATAAATGTGCCTGTCACACAACTAGCAAATTGTAGAATCAAGCCTTAAGCACTGTTAAATAAAATAAATAAATAAATAAAAACAAAAACCCCAAACCTCTGAACTTTTGTCACAGACTAAATGAATTTCTCTCTCTGAGTAATTCCCTCCAACCCGCCTTCCATCCCGCAGATATGTCACGTTGTTTGACATCTGGTCTGATGTTAACTTGACAATCTTTAGCTGAATATTAGGGTGTGGGGTTTTTTTGTTTGTTTGGGGGGCCGGGGTGTTGTTTGTTTTAATTCCTTATGACAGTTAGTTTGTCATGTTGTGGGAGTTAGGGAGAAGAAATAAAGGATGGAGGAAAGGCAATTTTTGACCATGTACAGGCAATACCCCTCTTCCTCCTTCCTGGGACACCCAACATTTGAAAACTTCTTTTGTAGTTAATGATGGACTACAGATGGTGAACTGTGAAATTATCAACAGAGGGTTATCTCAAAGAGAACAAATCTGAACAGAAACTCTTCATCATAATTAAAAAAGAAAACAACAACAATCCAACAACAAATGAAACCAATGACATGATGGTCCCCTTGTGTCTACCACGGGCTACGAGCTCATCCCTAAAAGCTCTGCATGTGCAGTTGCTAATGCATGGGAAATGTGATTAACTGACTGAGAAAGGCCTAGAATTACTCTCATTCTGACTAGATTACTGGATAATTAGATTGGTGGCACTCTTCCCTTACTGGGCTGTCAGATTAAATCCTGCTGTTTTTCTTCAGATAACTGTCATGTTCCACAATAACAAACAGGGACTGACACCAAGTGCTTTTCATGTTCAAAGGATGTAAATGCCTTTTCTACCTCTGGTGGACCAAGAGAAAAAAATGCCCAGTGCACTTTCTATTTCATTGAAAATGTCATTAAATTTGATTAAAACATACCTACTTGATAAATCTGGTCAGAAACATTTAATTTCACTTGATAAATGGAAATCACAAGGCTTTGAATACTCATCTGGCCGATTACTTAATGGAAGGGCACAATTGAATTATACTTTAAAGGGGGAAAGAAGGAACATTTCAAAGTTCTGCCCACACAGAAACAAGTCTCTCTTTTGCACGCTCTTCTTTGTGTCTGCTCAGTTCAAGAAAGGACCTGGTAGGTATGCTAGGATCTTCCACATTTGCTTGGTGTGGGAAGGGAAAACTTGTCATATTCCTGAATTCCCAAGAGTGGTACTGCACTACATGTTGTAAAAACAATTAACGGGTAGATTTATGGTATTGGGTTCCTCTAGTCTCTCCTTTAAGATACATTAACTCTTGTTATCTGACCAGATAGGCAAGTTGAATTACCAGTTGAATTACCAAAATGCACAAATAATGTTCCTATTGTCAGTTACTGTCATATCTGAATATCACAAGTTTGACTAAAAAACAAACAAACAAAACCAGGAGAAGAGCTGAATCTTCTAGGATCCAATTGTGTCAGTCAGTATAAAACAAAACCTGGTCTTCACTGATACTGCGAGGCCTTAATGCTTTCAATTTTTGCTGCCCCTTTTTCTGCTTATGTAAAAGCTGAGATTTTCCCACTGAGGCTTTCTGGAAGATATCTGTTATCACAAGATTTGTGCTAAAATTACAAGGCCTGGTAGGAATTGGTTTATTAATTTTTCTTTAGTGTAAATGAAAATCTAAATATATTGCAGCACTTCTAATTCTAAACCAAAGAACACCAACTCAACCAGAGGTCAAAACCCTGTCTTCATTTGGCAAATCCACTGACTTCAGCAACAGCTTTTCCTGAGTAAGTTCTTCAACCTCAGATAAAATGAGTAAAACACCAGTCATCTGCTTAACAGGATCAATATGTTTAGCTTCTCTTGCCAAAGTGATCACTAGATGGGAAAAGTCTTCTGAAAGACAGCAATGGGCACAGATGAAACCCAAACCAAAATCTTGATTCAGCTGAAAATAGTGGTTAGTCTCCCACTGTCCTGAGCAGCCCTCTCCCAAAAGCACCCCCCACACACATTCTTCCAGCCCCAATAGCTCAAAAGGATTCAAGCTATCTCTATTGACAAGACTACTAAAATACTAAGCCTTAATGTACAGGGTTTATTTTATTGTTTCACAACATAAGTGAAGCACCCACGCATGTGTGTACTGACCAGGTTTAGAGCAGTTCCTGATAGCAGAGAGGGGCATGCTAATGAGAAGACAGCAATGCTACTCTCCACCAAACACTAACAGCTTACAATGAATTTGAGAGATGGCAGAGAAGGGATTCTGTTGTAGTGTGTATTTCCAAACCATAAATGCATAAACAACCCTCTCTCATCCAAGACATTTTACTGCTGCAGTGCTATTTTTTTCCCGTGGATTTCAAGAAAGATGCTAGTTTAGAGTGAAGCACAAAAGATTATTTTAGACAAACCATTATTTTTATCCCTTACAATACTGCCGTGGTTGGATTCTTTCTACAGCTAGTTAATAAAGAGAAAGTTTTCTGTACATCTGCTCTCACTGGCAAACTTATGCAACATGATGAAAAATGGGTCTTTTGAAGTTTGCACAAGAAAGAAGAGATCGAAGCTGAAGGAAAGGTGGAACATCTCTGATAACGCATGTCAGGATATCGAGAACATTTGAAGCTACAAAGATGTATGCACATTTCTTCCTATTCCCTTTTTTTCTGCTTTCTTATGACTTTAGACTTTTCAAAATTTATTTTAAACTGGAAGAGTAGTTTAAACTTGCATGAGAGTATTTCCCTATGAAATAGCAAAGGAACAGAGATATAAACAGCAATAGCAATGAAGCTGAGAGCATATAAGCAGCTAAAACTATAAATATAGAGAGCAAAAGCTAACGTTAAGAAATAAAACTGTTATATAGTCTGCATTTACAACAGTAATGTGTATTTTTCATATCTGATATGCATAATAGTTCCAAGGACTTGCAACAATAGTTGGAATAACAAGCTTAGACATCTCCATTTCACTAACTTGATTATCTACAGAATCTTTTATTTTATTTATTTATTTAGACTAGAAACGAATCATTTGTCTTCTCGCTTATGGCTGAAACAGAAACACCTTTGAGTGAAATTGAACTGGCTGATTTACAGCACCCATCAACATCAACCAGCAAGCTGGGATGTGGAGTTAGTGACATTACCTAAGGACAACAACACAGGGATTATAGCAGGTTGTTAGTACTAAAATTTAACCAAAACTCTCAAATCAACTCTTTCCAGTCTCACAGACTGTGATAGATGGTACGCATTTTGGGAGTCTTTCTATAAGGTGCAACAAAAGGGAAAATGTTTGTGCATACATTCTAACTTCTTATCTTTATGATAGAAGTCAATCTGAAGCAAGAATGCCAACTAGAGCACACAAAGGAGACCTTGCCAGTCCAATGTGTCTTTTGAATGCTATAGAGAAGTCCCCAACAATTAAGGCCCACGTGTCCTTACCAGAGAAGTGTAAAACCTCAAAAAACTATTCACTTCAACAGAGTCAGGCTCGTATATATTCATTGACGCCATGATTTATCACACACCTTCACCCATTCTGATCCCAGAGCTACAACATTTCTTAGAAAAATATGCACAAGAGAATTGCTGGTGGGCCAGAAAATGGTTGGATAGTTCTGGGCTACTGGATATAAATACGACCTGATCACTACTCAGTGGTCTTTCAATAACTGATTCTTCATCTAGAAAGAGGAGGAAAAAGTATTTTTGACTACTTGACAGAAAGAAAATAGCATTTGTTTAATGTCGCTGAGGGAATTGGAATGTCAGAAAGTGACCCACGAGAGATGGATTAGCATGAAGTTAATGCGGACATAAGTATAAATACATTATTCACCTGCCTGTGCTGCTTATCAAACGGATAGATACATGAGTACGCAATACAGTACTCCTAAAGCATTGCCTAAAATTTGAAACACTCTGCTTTTCCATAATTGCACTCTAACTCTTCCCCTTTTGAGGCTGCCTCTGAAGGAAGGCTGTTGCAGCAGCCTTCTCCATTTCTTCTCCATTTCCTGGCTTTCATCCTTGGGCTTGTTCAGGAGGCAGCACTCCAGTGCTCGCTGCGACAGAGGCCTTCTCTGATGAGGACACCTGTCCAACATGAGCTGAACAGAAACCACCGACACCTCTCACAGCGCCTAACAACTCTCAGATGTTAATATCGTTCAGCTAATATCGAGTGGGCTGCTGATTGAAGCCAGCATAGAAGGAGTAGGAGGATTTTAATCCCGTTTGTACATGTGCTGGGGAGTGAGAGCTCTTCAAGCTGAAGGGCTATCATCCAGTCCCTTCACAAGGACTAAATGCACTAAAACAATGATGTGAATAGTATCCACCACTTCACGTACTTTGGGTGGCCTTATTTGAACAAAAGGTTATTCATGCTGTTATGTTACGAGGATCCCTAAAACCTCATTAGTGGCAATGAAGCAGATCCAGTGGCAGTAATAAACTCCGGTTTAAATTAGAAACAGCTACATTTTGCACGTTCACCTGCATACACATGATCTGTTTGCTGATAACCCAAAATGACCAATTTGTTAAAGTTTACATAACTTAAAGAGGAAAAAAAAATAATAAATAACTTCTGTATCTGGAGCAATAAATCCTTTATTTGGCATGCAGTTGAGTCATTGCCCTAATCATTAAGGCAGAAGTAATTAAACCAGCGCTTCATATACCTTTGGAGAAAATTGCACGTCAGGGTGAGACATGGGAGAGCCGAAGTAGGCTCACATTTATTTGCAGTGTGTGGTCACTGCTGTGAAAAAGCATACAGCTTACAAGAGTCACTCACTTTTTAAATATTTCCAGCTTGAACGCTGACTGCAAAACATCACTGCTAAGCTTGTATTCAAAAGGCATGGCATAGTAAAAGTTCTCTTGAAACACAAAAGGAATGTTTTTTTTTGTTTACAACACCCTTCTCCCTCTCTTTACTCTACTGAGAAAAACACTATGTACTGTAAACCCAAATCAAGTCAAGTTTGCTTTCCTCTATGAAGATTTCTATTTCGACATCACAACTGCTATTAACTTCAAAGGAAGCTGACGGTTCTCCAGTTATTAAGTTAAAAGACGGCCAACTTTCAGCTGGAGTCATTGCAAATTAATTGTGCCTTTCAAGGCCACATTAGGTCATTTCCTGAGCTGATGGTAATAAATAGCCCTTTCCATAATGTAAGAACAAATGAGTATAGAGAGGCTGTCCTGATGTGAAAAAATGAGGACTGGGCTGGGCTCAGAGTAATGGCATACGGCAGCCTGCCTGAGCAGCCTTCACTGACACCCCACCTAAAACCTGAATCTGCATCTTGATGTACCATGAATTTTGACACACGTGCAAGCCAGCGTGCCACAGAAAGGCACGATCTGACTGCACCTCTTCTCCAGCCCTGTTTGCTTTTTCGTTTTACGTTTTGTCACACGTATCGGAACAAGTCACCTGCCAGCTGTGGGACAGAGCCAGCAGACTGCAATCAAAGCAGCCCAAGGTCAGCAGGTTTGCTCTTACAAGCTTGATCCCTACCATGTCCTCACCTTTGAGGGGCATTTCGTTATTAATAGGAATTCAGAAAGAAATGGAGCTGGCGGGAATACACCATGCAAACAAGCATTTAGCTGCTGACATTTTCATTTCTTTGCTGAGTAATTTGCCACAGTCATGTGAAAACATTAGTTAACAAAGAGACTAAAAACCCAGGATTTTCCTTTCTTACTAAACTATTCTAGTGGCTTCGTTTCTTCGAATGCAGTGACTTAATGGTAAAGTATTTCCCCAAGCTGCAGGCAAAATCCTGCCCAAATCTGGCACTGCATAAAGCTTGTGCAACTCTCTTTCTCTGCATAGAGATGGCAGTGAGGACACCCCAAAATCCACATATAGGGCCGGTCTCCTGCATGCCAGGTACCCCATATCTGTCAGCACCTTCAGTCTCCCACCTGGATCTTTTCATCTATCTGCAGCAAGTGTTGCTCTTTTCTCTTGACTTGTACAGGACCCAGTAGAGTCATGGTCCCAATCCATTCCCACTCCAACACAAATATTAAAGTCTCTGTGGTGTCCATGTTATGTTCAGAATCAGATGACACACGATGATGCAGAGCCAGTTTTTTCTGGAAACAGGAGCAAAATGTCTGGGAATTTCAGCATTAACTTCAGCAAAGCCACCATTTAACCCAGGACCACAGCTCATATTGCAAGCTTAATAGCAAGTCTGTGCTGGGTGTCTGACACCTGCCTCTCATTATGGGAACAAATATTTCCCCTCTTGCATTTCTGCTTTTATCTCCTGAATTCCCCAATATCTGTGCTCTACACCGGTTAAGTGAATTTCAGTGAAGAAGGCACAAATTAATTCTCATCATTAGCAATTATTATTACCGACTTAGTATACAAAAGAAGAACGAAATAAAACAAACAAAAACCAACAAAGACCAGAATCCCTGACCAACAAATTAGCTCAGGATTAATTTAAAACAAAATGTGTTTGATAGTAGGTTTTTGCACAGTTCCAGAAAATCAAAGCTATTGATAAGCAACCATTTACAATAGGAATCAACTTTTTTTTTTTTCTTTGTACAAAAGAAGGAAGCCTGAGAGAGAGCAAGGTTCCTCCACAGATTAAAGATTAAACAGCAAGCACTACAGCACACAAGCTATTAGTAAGAAAACAAATACAGTCACACAGCCCATTGCATTCTGAATGAGTGATGAAAATGCAGGTCTGTAAGAATATTTTGTGGATTACCCCGTCTTCACCCAAACCAGAAAAGGCCATTAAAGCGTGGGGCACAATCTGACTGCACAAGGTCCCACAGAGACTCAGGGCATCTCCAGCAGGACACAGGAGATCTGGGTTCACAGCCCTACATCCCCGATATTTAGCAGGCTAGAGCTTTAGTGTCTTGCACTGCCCCAATGACTATTCAATTATTCATACAAGCTGGAAAAGGTCTGGGTGAAAGAGAATGCAAAAGGCTTCTTTCAAGAGAGCCAATAATTTGAAGGGGGGCAATCACCTGGCATGTAAGAGACCCTCCTTAAAGCCCTTGCTTCAAATTATAGACTGACACAGGATTGAACCCAAGTCACCAAATCCTAAATGAGTTCTTTGAGCTCTGAATTATTAACGGTTCTGAAGGAAAGGGATTCTTTCACTAATAAAATTCATTTTGGAAGCTGTATTTTTTTTAGTCTCAGCACATTTCAAAAACTTTTTTTTTTTTTTTAAACAACAAGAACAACCACAACAAAAACAAAAACACATTTTCACCACCATATTATCTACCATTATAAGTGGCAAAGCAAGGTGAGGTTAAGTGATCCATTGAGATCCATGATGAAGGGTCCTACACTGCCATAAGAGATGTAAAACAAGTTTTTGAAGTCCAGCAAGAAGGTAGAAATATTGAAAACTGATACAGAGCCTACATAAATTGAAGTCTCGTTGATTCAGCACTCAGAAAATTGCACTTGGAATGACTTCAATGGAGAAATGAAGTATTAAAATGTTTCAGGTCTTGATAAATATAATTTCTTCGTGAAAAATAAATTCAACTAACATACTTCAACAAAGAATATAACACTCAGGTGATAGATTAATATACATGATCAGGATAAAGATAATTTGTTCACACAACACAGTGCAAGATAAATCAAGCAGGCTGAGTATCCTCTGCCATGTTGAAGTCAGAGATAACTGCTAATATATCAGCATATGTTATTTATCATAACACTCATATATTTCATTTCTGAAAGTAGCCACTCATTGTCCTTTACAAGCATTTAGTCATTTCCATTGCTTCGGGATCTTAATATTCTGGTTATCATAGAAAATGCATTATGGCTACTACACAAATCCTTTGCAATCACAGTCAATTTTTTCTGAAAATGGAAAGAATAGCAGTGATATAACCAAGTGAACCTTGAGGAGCTCAAAGTCCCAAGAGACCTGTGCAATGCAGACAATTAGTTTCTGCCTACTGATAATGTTTTGCAGGCAAACGCACGGGAATCAAACAACAAAAAAATCCCCTTATAAACAAAGAAAATGGATAACAACTCTGAAACGGGCAAACCGCAAAGCAGGGCAAGAAAATACAAAACAGAAGAAGATCTTGAAATCGTCAGATCTTGCCTGTGTTTCACCGCTGTAAGGTCTCTCCATTTACTTCTACCCATTGACACGTGTCCTGCACTGACATTTCAAAAACAACGCAAAACAAAGCGGGTTTATTTGCAATAGGTATCTTTCATTATTTATTAGCGTATAAACCACAAACTGCTATGTAATGCATTCGCTACAATTGGAAAAAAATACTTTTTATTGCAGTCTGAGTCATTTCCTATTTTCTTCCATTACTGAATAATAATTTAACGCAGTAAACAAATATACACTCATTAAAGTTTCTTAGTAGACTAAAGCTTTGAGTCATTGCTCTGGCAGAATTTACCTCTCCAAGCTCTTACAAGTGCTTTGTGAGCAATCTTACTCAGGTAATGAATACAGCACACGAAGATAAAAAATATATCCTCTGTGTTTCAGCACACTGAAAATCCTACCATGAGCTGCAGGAGAGCTTTAGACTCATCAGGCTTCACTCATTTTGGAGTCTTCCTCTGGACACTGTCAGGCTGGAAACCAGTAATGCCATCACCAGCCAAAGCTGGACCTATGCTATGTGGATCCCTACTGGAAGACCTGCTAATTAGCACACAGCACTGGGAGGCAGTCTTGGGTCCACGGTGGCCATAAAGATGTTGGAGGATAATGCAGTGAACAGCATACAACAGCCCTAAAATTACAGTAAGTGGTTCAAAAATACCTCGTGCCTGCCTTGACGAAGCTGAACACAAGCCAGGGTTCAAGGCAGCCACCTTGAGCTTCAACATGGAAAGCAACCAGCTTTGCGGGGCCTGGATCTAATCTCAAGAGCAAGATTGCATGAGTAAGTGCTGAAAGCATAGAAATTGAGAGAGAGGATAACAGTTAACTTTTGGTAGGAAAGGGAGAGGAAGAAGGAAAAAAAAATCAGGTGCTGTTCAAGATGGCACATGACAAACCACAGAAAACCTGAAGGAATTCGGCCTTCTCCAAAGGGTAAAGGAGAAGGCATATCCACACACCTCTCATTCAGATCTGTGGTTTGTTGTTTTTTTTTTTCAGTGTTACTGTACACAGAGAATAACACTTTGGTTTAAGCAAGCTTTTGGTCATTTATGACGGCCACCATTCACGACGCTCCCAAAGGGCTGAGAGCTGCAGGTGCTGAGTCCAAGCCAGACCTGCTAAGATAATCACCAGCATGTGTCCTGCTTGGGGTTTTAAAAACCAAATACAGAAACACTGCATAACCTTGTCCCAAGACAGACACCAACCAGGAGTCTGAAGGATTAAAAGGACACCCGAAAACCGGGAAGCAACAGATGTCAGCCTGTGGCACAGACTATTAAAAATCCTGATTTTAAAATCACAAGTTAGAGAACAAATTCTCTTGTCCTAAATATCTATCTAGAAGATTTAAGCATATATTGCAGCAGACTGGGTGAGAGGGACAAACGTGGCCCAGCCTGGGTTGCTGAAGCTAGCCAGCATCCCTGGCTTGGGAGGCTGGGCTGCAGGATTATGTTGGAAGGGATAGAAGGAGTCACACCTAAAAAAAAAAAACCCTCATGAGCAGAGCTGGGAAGCCAGGCAGCCCCAGCAGCACAGCTCCACACGCCCTTCCCCTGTAGCATGCTTGTAGGAAAGCTGCCGAGGAGGAATCCTCCTCCAACACTGGTAGGGGAAAAAAAAAAAAAAAAAGAAAAAAAGAAAACAGAATAGGCCAGACAGTCTGGCACAACTCTGTTTTTCCATACGGTTCCAGCAAAGGGTTTTGAAGCCACGATGCACCACCACGCCGCAGCACGGCTGTCCTGCGGGCAGCCCCAGTGGGAGCGCGTCCCTCCGGTCCCTATGGCCGTGGTGGGAAGGGAGGTGCTGTGCTGCCAGCTCCAGTGGGCGCTGCAGCACCAGGGCAGAAACCACAGCCAGAAGTGCCTGCCACCAGCTCCATCAGTGCCACGGGTGGGGGCCAGCACCCGGCAACCCCCCTGCGACTCCCTTGGTCCTTTGGCAGCCAACTTGTTTTGCGCAGCGGAACACGGAGCCTCCCTCTGAGCCACCTACTACAAGCGAATGTGGTATCGATGCTGCAGCAGATAGTGATCTTCTCTCAATTCTGATTTATTTTAGGTTTCTTGCTGCAGGGTTAACACGTCTAGCAGGCTGAAAATGCAGGCGTGCACAGACACCGTCATGTAGAGAGTGAGATTGGTGGTGCTGGGGAAGTTTGGGAGCTCTCAGGGTTTTTTCTATCAAGCGTCTGGGAGTGGTTATGTCTCAAATCAGCCAGAAATGAAGCTGAGGCACCCCTTCCCCTCTCCCTCAACTCATAAAAAAAATAAAAAAAATTGACTTTTCCAAACCGTAATCAAAATTTGTTCAGCAGGTATTTTAGTGTCTGGAACTAGAAGAGACTGGGGAGGAAGGAACAAGCCGGTAAAGATAAGGAGGGAAAGCAGAAACAACAGAATTTAAGAGGGAGGAGGAGGTTCGAGC
Source organism: Aythya ferina (assembly GCF_964211825.1). Taxonomy (NCBI): domain Eukaryota; kingdom Metazoa; phylum Chordata; class Aves; order Anseriformes; family Anatidae; genus Aythya; species Aythya ferina. The sequence goes on along the minus strand of NC_140297.1, from coordinate 42,785,257 downwards.
TGTTTTTGCACATTTCAAAATATTTTACATTCTAAGATAGGGCTCCAAAGCTCCAGATGGCACAGAGGTCTACAGTGATACTCTCCACCAGGGTAATCTACAGCACTGATATAAAAACACTGAGGGAAGAAGACATGTTGCAGCCAACCATTATACAACAAGCAGATATCCAATTGTTTTTTTTTTTTTCTTGTTCAATTAAAAAACAAAAATCCTGAGAACTCAGAAACTGCCAACCTTCTACTGTGACAAGTGGCTCCAGAGACTTCTGAGCTCATTTTTGAAGTTCTTGTTACTTTATCATTTTTTCTACTTCCCCCTTCTTCAGCCTCCCGTCTCTCCATTTAATTACATAGGTGTCAATGAGGTTGATTAGAGCACAGTTTTTGGGAGCCAGGGGACTGTTGTGATAGCACATCTAAGGAGAGACAGCCCAGATGAGAATCTCTTATAAATAGCTACAATTTGGGAAAAAAAAGAATAGTCTAGTTAAGAAAGGAGGCCAGAGGAACAAGGCATCTTATATACCATGATATGTACTATACCATGCCATACTTAGTGGGTCCTCAGCCCAGACCCTATCCTAAGAGAGACAACAGCAGAAACTAGAATGAGAAAAAATAACTCCATGATAACATTAGTCACACACAAATCATTGAAGTGATACTCTGCAAAGAATCCAAAACATAGGCAACATTTTTTTCTTCTTCATGCTTTTAACTGCTACTCTAGACAGTACGTGTAGGACTTTTTAAGGATATATTGGGAAGGGGTTTCATGCCAAAAGGCCATCACGCATCCAGAGCTGATGTAAATACAAAACAGAGTCTGCACTCTAATCTACTCATAACAATAGAGGCAAAAGACAATCCAGTATTTCCATTTAACCTTATAAAATAATCTACTTGCTCTATTATCTCTTTTTTTTCCTACAATGGCTGCATTATTTACAACATAAATTAAAGCAACATATTGGGTCTGGATTCTCGATTCCAATGTGCTATTATTCCTATAGCCTAATCTACTCTCACTGGTCTGTTTTACATTTTTCAAGATGTACAAAGCAGCTTGAGTCTAAATACACATGAAACTCACTGATGTTGTGTCTACATTCACATTTTAGTGTAAATCAGGAATGTGTCTTTGATGCAAATGTCCTAATTGTTCCCATTTGCCACGTGCTGGTTCACATTACAGAATAGTTGCGGAGCACACAGATTCAGCTCTTTTCAGATTAAATTTACCCAGAAGATGAATCCAGGACTACACCTGATGTATTTCCACCACTAACAGGCATGCAGTCCAGACTAGAACTAGCCCAAAATAAAGCCCTGCTGAAATGCATATGGTGAAAATCAGTTTTGCAGCACTTTTTCCTCTCCACAGGTCTGCTCCCATTAGTCCATACTGCTTCTTACCACAGATGTAACCCCAACACCAGACTTTGGCAAAGCTCTACAGTTCTCAGCCCAGTACACAATGCACAGCTAAAAAAAAAAAAAAAAAAAACAAAAAACAAACATTTTTCACTGTTAATCAGTTTAACATGATTATGCTGATCTAAAGGTGAAGCAAGTGAATGAGGAAGTCAGGATAAGAATCACTTTGGTCCCCTTGCCTCACTCTGCCATCAGTCTTAGCAGCAACGTACATGAAGGTTAAACACAATATTGTTCAGTCCTCACCAAATCTAGAGAGGTTGACTGCTCAGTACTGCTCAGGTCTGGATGGAAACGTTGAATGCTTCAGAGCATCAGTTAAAAAAAAAAAAAAAAAAGATTACATGGATCCTGTTGCTAAAAACCTCTTAATGTTTTCTGTGGGAATCCTAGGAGCTATTTCCAGAGACTCACTTAAGTATTTATACTCTTCTGGTAGCGTGAAACAGGATTGACTAATAATTTCATTTTACTAAAAAAAAAAAATAAAAAAAAAATATTTGGAATTTTTATTTTTATTTTTTATTACTGAGGAAAAAATAGTTTTCACAATGAATATGACCTGAAAAGTACCAAAAATATAGAATCATAGAATTGTTAAGGTTGGAAAAGACCTCCCTCCAAGTTCATCTGGTCCAACTGTCCCCCTACCACCAAAATTACCCACTAAACCATGTCCCCAAATATCACATCCAATCTTTCTTTTCACTTTGAACCAGAGCTTATAGAAATGCCATCTTTGTCACCATTAACCAAGAGCTCCTTCCTTCATAGTCATGGCAAATGTGTGTGCTGCCCAGAATAATGAAAAACAGACTCACTGGACACAAGTTGTAGGACATTTAGTAGCATTTGAATGATCAAAGTCAGCTTAAATTAGTGAAAAGCAACACAGCTGAACCTAATCCTTGATAAAGATAGCAAGCAAAAATATTTGCTATCCACAAGTCAAAAAAGCAGCATCTCACCACCTTTGGGGTGGGGAGGGTGGGGGGAATGGGGAGCAGCTCTTTTTGACAAGGCTTTTCCATGTCAAATACTGTACAAGGACAACATGAAACAAAGACCACAGAATATAATTAAATACTTGGAAGTAACCTCAAGAAACCTCAACCTACCAAGTCATCCTTCTTTCTATATAGGAAGTGGTTTTTTTTTAATGCTGTTAGGAGCATATCTTGCCTAATTAGCCAATTCCATGCCATAATTACATTAACATTGTGTGTTTTCTGGCAGTTTTACTATAAAGGATTTGCAAATATTCAAGCATTCTTTCTGCTTTTGATCTATGTGGGTTCTCTCCCTCCAACTCCTCCACATCTCTATTTGCCTTCACAGAATGGAATGAAGGATTTTTTGAAACTATATCCAAGAAAACATTTTCATTGTGGTAAATTATGGAAGAAAAAATATACTAGTAAAGCACTGTTTCAGGAAAAAAACTTTTTTTTTTTTTTTTTTTTTTGGAAAGGTTGAGCAACAAAGCAGGTGCACTGGGGAAAAACATATCTGCTGGCTTTGCAGAATCGAACGGAAAGTCCACTTTGTTTTATTACCATTTCAAGACATTTAAAAACTTCAGTATGAGAGGAAAAAAAATAATCCAGACTTTGCTTGCATATTCTTCAGGAAATTCCCTTGTTAAAGCAGACCAGTGGAGACTCTCTCTTGTTTCTCTTCCCCTCTCCTCCCTTTTGAAAGGACTGTTGTGATCTTGAAAACATAATCTGGGAAGAAACATCTGGCCTTCACTTTTTAATTACATTTCAATCATCTGAAAGGTTTTCCTGGAGGTAGACATACCTACAAGGGCTTACTGTCAAAAAGTACAGGGCTGCTCTATAAATGGATCGACTGTAATGGTGAATTTGGGACCAATCTAAATAAATAAGATCAAGCCATGTAAAACTTCCTTCTCAGAAGCAGTGATTGCTCACAGGCAGATTGCTAGTTTTTGAACCTGACAGAAGCACAGCGAGGGGCAGGGCAGGGAAATCTTCCGGGGAAAGACAGAGCCAGGAAAAGGAGGAGTGTCCAAACCTGGCAGTGGGGGCACCCCAGCCGCTTGCCTCTGGCCACTGTCCAAACCTTTGCAAACAGGGAGCAAGAGCAGTCCCTTTTAAATGGCACAAGCAGCGCCCTCCCTGCCTTCATCTTTAGATGAAGATAGAGGGGAGTAGAGCGCAGCAGGGCCAGCAGCGGGGCTGGAAGCCAGGCAGCCGCGCAGGTGGGCTGGAGCAGCTTGCCTTGCGGCTGGTACGTGCTTCCTGAGCCTCCCCCATCCCAGGTGCCGACACTCTGGAGACCACGCGGGGGGAGCAGGAGAGCTGCCAAGTACAAGGTGTTATCCTGGACACTAAAATGCCTTGCTACGGCTCTGAAGCACGCAGTAATGTAGATACGAGAGGATAAGGAATTCACAATTTGTTCGGGCTATGATCCAGCAAAAAGCACTTAAGCAGGTGTATCACCAGCTCCACCACACATGGGAAGTTAGCGTCCAGCTTAACAACAGCAGGATCTACAACATGCTATGGGAGGAGGATCACTTTGAGAAAAGCCCTTTTCCTCTTCCCTTCTATCCATTTCCAAATTTCATGTCAGCCTGGCCACGGTATCCCCCTAACGTGCAATGGAAAAGCACCAAGGAACAACTGGAGAGAAGTGCTGCTCTCTTTCTCTTCACTAATATTTACGCTGCAGTAACTGAAGCCAAGAACAGAGCTGCTCTGCACTATGTTCTGCACAGACAGAAAGCAAGGAAGTGCCCTAAAGAGAAAATTATCAGACAGAATAACAGCTAGAGGGAGGAACAGAAAGATGGCAAGAAGAAATGAGTTGGCCGGTATCACACAGCAGACCAGCAGCAGAACACAGAGTAGCATCCATATGAACCCAAACTTGAGCCCAGTAGGCTATATTGCCTCCTAACCAAGAGGATAAGTGCTATCCAGTGCATCATCCATGCCCCAGCAACGTGGAGAGAAGGACTGAGATCTGAACTATCAGGCTAAGATACTGCTCCTGTACTCTACATTACATTACATACTTGAGAGTATTTTTGATGCAACATATCTTATGCCACAGCTCTGAATCCTGCCAAGCATTTTACCACTTACTTAAAAAAAAAAAAAAAAGTCCTCTCCCTAGATCTCTGTACATATATATATAATATATATAGGTATATGTACATATTTAGATACTAAATCTAAATAATGTATCGACCAGAGAAAGTAGTTTTCCCCTGCTCTTTCCTTTGTCATTATATGAATTTGCTGAGGTTATGTCTCAAAGGACAACTATCAGTAACAGACTGGTAAATAAATAAGTGTTTCATCAGCACCCCTTTTAAAGACCTTTGCTCACATTGTCTCTTGCTGGTAAGGTCGACCTGACATAAACCAGTTCTCAGCAGGCATCTCCCAGCTTTCAAAGATGAAACAGAACTTAAGCTCTGCAGTTGATAAAGCACCTTGTGTCAAAAAACAGTGCTTTGTGACTTTGGCCTCGCAGTGAAATCTCAAAGATCTGTTCTGAAGTGATGTAATTCACAAATTATCTTTGTTCTTTACTGCGTTTAGACTTCATAGTGGCAAATAAAGAATACCCTCTCAATTAACAGAAAATCATGACAAGTTAGAAAAATACATACGGGTAACAAAATGACACTGGGGATTACTTCTACATTTTCATTTTCCTTCCTCGCTACAGGTAATTAGCTACATGGAAATAGTTGATGCAGTTGTAAGTAGCCTAAGGCACGATACACAAAAAAAGTAGTTATATCTCCCACTTTGATTAGCAAAACAAAACCCAGTAATCTCAATTGTTTGTTGTTCCTAGGTGGCAAGAAACAGGTTTGACTTTTCTTGTCCAAAATAGACGTGTGCCAACCCTAAATCTGTCCTCAGCCATATTCAGGGGATGGAGTTTTCCCAGCTTTTACATCTTGTGTGGGCTTTCTTTCGTTTATACAGCCTTCAGTCAGATACACAAGAACTTTCAGTCCTGTGCTAGCTACACAGCCCACATTTTCAAAGCTATTTTCTAAGAAGGAGCAGCTCTGATCGTATAACACCCTTGCAATGTGATCCTGCCAATATTCATATTCAGTGGCTTGAGCTATGGTGGCAAAACACTCCATGAACCTACTGCTGCTCATCCAGTAGGCTCGGACTTGGCAGTGATGGCCACTGCTGGCAGGCAGAGCACTTGGCCCAGTCCTGCCATAAAAGAAGGCCAGTTGGGGTGTGTGTGTGTGGTTTCTTCACTGCACTGATTAATTTCAGCAGCTTAGTTGATATGTGATATTTATGGATTAGAGGCAAAGATGGGAAACATTTACTTATATTTTAAAACCACCGAGCCTTAAATATGGGATGAGAAAACACAGAAGGAATCCTGGCTCAGTGGGCAACTTGCTTTTGAAACTGCTGCAGCCAGGGAAAGGCATGCCTTTGGGCAAGATTTATTCTTCTGTACTCGGGGACCACTCAAAAGTAGAACCCTATCATACCCGTTCCAAAAAAAACTCATGAAGAATCAGTCAAGAAGCCAAATTGCTTCATTCCCTCTTCTGCTTCTGCTTTGGAAACCCAGCTGCACACAGGTGATGCATTTCATGGCAGGGCATGAGGGAATGGTTGCACTGAAGAAAGGGGACCAAGCAGGAAATGGAGGCTGAGCCAAGCTCTGAATGACCAAATTGCATAGCTGGGTCCTTCAGCTGAGGACAAAGGAGGTGGTTCTGATTGATATCAGACAGAGAAGCTCATTTGGCCCCAAAGGGGGACACACACATACCATCTATCTTACTAACCATCGGCTTCATGAAAGACACCATGAACAAGGCCCAGGATTGAGGTCTCTGGAACATTTCTGGGAATAAACTCTCTAGGAATAGAGAGGGTCCTTTCCACTTCAGAGAGAACAAATGTTAAGAAAGATACGGAAAGCATCTCTGATATTTAAACTAACTTTGCTACTTCAGAAGCACTGAAGATTTGAAGCAGGGTAACACTGCGGGAGGCTTGGTGCTTAAGTTCTGTAATGCCCATTTGGATTTCCACAAAGGAAAATCCTGTCAACAGAAATTTAAACACACTCGCACAAAACATACAAGATAGCAAGACACAAAGAAGCTCGTAATGCTGGAGTTACGCCAGCACCATTGCCATCTGCCTTTTTTGCTACCATAAGAGGAAAACACACATGAAACACTTATCCTGGGCCAGAGAGCCGAAGTACTGCAGGCTTCTCTGAGGGCAAGGAAGCTGGTACAGAGTTGCTCATCTGAGCATGCCAGGGCTGAGCAGCCATGAGGGCTAGCTAGCTTCTAGATGCACAGCATTTTGGAGGGGACACAGAGCCAGAGTCCAACCATGGCAGGCTCAGAGCCACGCAGCGGTGACACGGCCCAGACATGGCAGCTGGCTTCCATGCTGCAGCCCCAGGCCTCCCACCACACTTCCAGCCATCAGCAGCGCTCCAAATGGAAATGCAGTTATGGGAATTTGTTTCATTAGCCTTCTACACAAACATTTATACACTTCCTTCACACTCCTTGAATCTTAAAAAAGGAGCTACTGATTCTAAAGGTCACTGGCATCTCTCCCTTCTCCTGCACTGGCCAATCCAGTGTCAGACGAGCTAGCAACACCTTTATTTTCCTTCCAAATGAGTCTCTGGCTTCTAAAAAGAAAGGAAAGTGACCAAGATGGGATTCTTCCCTAAAATCCCCGTGGATGTTTGTTTTCTCTGGATGACTGTTTGCCTACGCTTTAGCTGGCGGCCTGGCTGTGTGACCCTCCCCCTCGGCACCTGGGAAGCACATTGTCAACTCTGGAAGTGTTTATTCTCTGTAGATTAAACAGCATTTGCTGGATGGTGATCACACAAAGTTGTAAAAACAGATGGACAATGATCTGTCCAGACTTCCAGAGCTCACCATGAGAAGGCTACTTACATAAAAACATTTTGCTGAAGGATCAAAGGATTTTCTTCCCCCCCTCCATGCTCAGTTGCATGAGGTCTGTTATATAAACATGGGGACACAAAACAACCATATTAAATAATGCCAAAACTCCAACTTTTGAAACTAGTATTCAAAATTAGCCTATTAGAGTTAACAAATTGGCTGAGTAAATTAACAGTCCTATGCACGATCCTTTTCCCATTTCACCTGCATCTCAAAGTGTTTTTCTTTTTTTCCAGATATAACCTCACTCCTCGGTTTCAGTAGATAGAGAAAACCTCTTTATTCTCACTAGCGCTCCAGATCAAACTGACTTAAAAGTTTACATCAGTGCACTCTCTCATGCATCAATATAACCTAACAACATGTTATTTAAAAAGCATACAGGCTTTCATCTAGGAATAAGAAATAAAGAACATTTTTCTAGGTGGTGAGCTCTACCCTGAACAGTGCCTCTGACAAAGTCTCAAGGTCAAGCTAAATAACAAGAGGAACGTGAATTCCTAGCCCTATCTCCTAGGGAGATAGGGGATGGGTGAGCATAACACAGTCCCTGACAGTGCCTCTGGTGTTCATACTGCTGGAACTGTGGGGTCCCAGCTCTTGCTTCCACACTCAGGTCTTTGAAAAACTGGAGCGCTCACAGGGCAAAGCAAGAAGAATGATGAAAGGATCAAAGCGTATGCTTCACAGTGTGAGATGCAAGATGATCAATTTATTTAACTCATCAAAGAGATGTTTTAGAGGTGACTTGATCACAGCCTATGACTACCCATATGGGAAACAGAAATTTAATAGGGGGCTCTCCAATCTAGGAAAAAAATTACCGAGATCAAACAGCTAGAACCTGAAGTTTGTTCACGTTATAAAATCGTTCACTTTATAAAATCATTCACTCGCTCTCTGCCACCAATCCCGATTCTATATGCATCTGGCCCTTCTTCACATACTTCATACTGAAAACTAACCAGCAAAACCAAGCAAAGAGATATGGAAAATAAAATAGGAAAGGCCATTCAAGAACATACAGGAACAGAAAGATCTGCTGTATGCAAATAGCTTTTTCCAAGCTCTGAATTCCCTTTCTTCCCATGTTCATGCATTTCTGCCTTCTGTGTTTGTAACACCATTAGATTATTAATTCCTCTGCCAACACTGTCTTTATACTTGTCTTCAGCAATTGTGTCTCTATACTAAACAGGAACTAAAGATGAAAAGTACCTTTATTTTGCATACCAGGAAGCTAGAAGTAATTCTTAGCCTTGAGAGTAGCAGTTTTCAAACTGGGGTTGTAGGATTGCCACTTCCATGGCCCCTGAAAGGGTTATGAAGAGGACAAGTAAACTAGCATTTCTGTTCAGAAATAAAAGATGGTCTCCCACACTTTCAGGAATTTTGGGTACTGTTCTGCAGTACCCATGGCGCGTGCATCTTTGCATAGGCATTCAACCAGAGAATAATTTGGGAAATTTTACTGGAGAGGAATGCAATAGTACTGCTGCCCAGAAGGCAGGTGGTATGAAAAACACTTTTTGCTTTTATGCCAAAGAGGAATTTTGCACAGGGTATTAAAAGGTCTGAGTAATGCAGGAAATTTGGACACGCACCTTTCTGTATGAAGCCCATTAATTAATTTATTTTTTAAGGTAATTACAGCAGTTTATTTTTTATATTGTAGTAGCTGAACATTTGACTTTAATGGATAGTTTAAAAATAAACTAAGGAACATAAGGAACCTCCCTTAACAGGTTTCAGTCTACACAACCCAGATGAAAGGATGGGAAAGGGAAAAACCTACTGTCAAGAACACCTTATTGCCTCGCATACAAAGCAAACAGTGTGATTGCATGGAACCATACTCTTTCTTCAGATCCTCAGTATCACTATAACCCTACCCAGAAACATGTAAGGAAGCCAGCACTATGGCAGTCTTTATCACAGGAGCATGCTGAACATTTCAGTTTTAAAAGCAATTAGCACAGTATAGCCGCATGCTGTACATATTTAATCAACAAGCACCAGCACTGTGCAAGCTCTTCTGGACAAGCATTTTGCTTTGTGTTTCTTACAATACATTTAAAGCACTTTGTAAGAGTAATAGTCCTGGGGTACATACGAAGAAAAGTATTTGCCATACCAGCACGTGGATCCCAAAGCTGACAAGCTGGGTTATAAAGCAGAACAGAAGAACACCACACACTTGACTTACCAAAGAGCTCTTCACAAATAGCAGAGCCAGACTCGTGGCCTTTCTAAGAAGGCTAATGAACAGCTTTCTGCTGTGAAAAGTTGGGAACAAATTCCAGAGGTACAAGGGGGGGATGGAGGGACACGCCAGCCCATCCCTTCTCCTGCACAGTTCCAGCAAGGCACCAGGTCATGGGGAGCCTTGGTGGCTCTGTACCTGCGCTCCAAGCCCACCAGTGGTGGTCTCCTTCTTCCCTGTCTGTGCTATTACACTGGGAAAGCTCAAACACCCCGTCTGAATGGATAAAATAAGAGCTCCGCCCCCCAGACACAGAGAAAAAAGAAAAAAGAATCCCCTCAGCTTCCACCCCATATCGTGAGCTGGCCCTCAGTGACATGAATGTGCCCCTGACAAAATCTAAATTAGATGAACTTCCTCAAAGAGAAGGAGAGGGATCAACCACCTTTCTGAAAGGTGACATTCATAGAAGATCCCCCACAGATCAGGTCAGGGTCTTGGTCGTCTCCTGTCAGCCCCCAATGGGAGCATCCAGCCTGCGGCATCAGACCACGGCCATCCATTTTCTGACTGACACGGTGGAGGCTGCCAAAACAGCTCACTCTGCCCTGGTGTGTGCATACAGAAACACAGCACAAGGGAAATATGGCCATTTGTATCATTGCTGCCAAGATGTAAGGAAACCCAGCAGAATTAAACCATCCACCCTATGGAGGCTAGGGAGGAGTTCAACCTGCCTTCTTCCTTTCTAATGAAGTAAATACACTGAGTTAATTCTTCTTCTTCTCATCCCCACCTGTCTCTGCCCTTCCTGTCTCCACTAAGTAATGCATAATGTATTATATCTTATACATTAATACAAGTATCACTTGGCGTCCTTGCCCCTGACAATCAGTGCTCCTCTTGCACCCTGCTGCAAGAAACATGAGATGTTTGGGTAACTCTGCTCCTCTTTTAATTTATGGAAAAGAACTACAATGCTGACTAGTAATTATAAGCAAGATTAATGATTTGCCAAGGGACCCCTTTGTACTTTCAAATACTTATACAAAAGCTGTTCTTTGTTTACAGGAAACGGTGTTTTGAGAGAAAATATGACACAGTTACCAGCTTGGAAATTTTCCCCAGAAAGTTACAGGCTGAATATTTTAAAACCACACAGGGTAAGCCCCACTTTGCACAGTGTCTGTATCAAGCATGCTGTACCAGGCACAAACTATTCTAGCTTACTCAAACACTAATGCCACAGTGTTTTAGAGAGGGAAACCTCCATCACAAAAAAGCAAGAGTGATGCAGATATACCACGTAGTCGGTTATAAACAGCCTTAGTGGTCACGTGCATTTTGCTTGTTCCAGAAACGTATCGAGGTAACACTAAGCTATTGGATCAAATAATTGTATAACGAAGCTAAGATTATCCTCTGTCATGGAAAATTTCTGGAAATTTAGCCATTTTTGTATGAAAAGGGACAGAACAGAACAGTGTCCCCGCTTAGTTCTTTAATAAGGAAAAATGTATTAATTTTCTCAAAGTCCCTCTAAGGAACTATTATGCTTTCTACGTGTCAGTAGGTTCTAGGTTCTGTTGAGGCTTTCTGAATGTTCTTTCTTTGTGTTGAATGTTTCATTTATGTATCTTAATATTAAAAAACAAACAAACAAGCAAAAAGACACGTTTACATACCACTGCTTGAAAATAAGCCAAACCACTACAAAAAAACACCTCGTTACTGTGTTTGCTAAACACATCTTTCTTGCTGCTCAGGTTTGTACTTAATGTTGGGGGGGGGGGGGAAGGAAAAGAATGCACAAGCCTAAGAGTAGTAATGAGAAAAAGAAAGAAGAGTTATTCAAAATGAGAAGCATGGTACAAAAAGCTAGATTTCCATTCAATAGAATTATATTGAATATACTTAATAATGTTTACTTCTATTAAATACAGCTTTAGCCTCCCATATATGCATACATACGAAGAGGACATATTTTCAACTCTACATACCGTCTTGCAAAAAACTGATAGCTTTCAAATGCCACTAAAATCAGGCAGAGTTACTGGCAATTAATCATATCCTGGAATTATTCTGTGACTTGAAAGAACCAGCGCAAAGACAAAAGAAATACACCCAGTCACTAATGTAAAAATATGAGTGATTTTTTAATAAAACCAAACAGCTTAACAGTGGATCATACTTCCTGCCCACATCTTTTTTGGTGAAGTCTATGAAGGGAAATCACGTCAGAGATCCACTGTAGGCATTCTCTTTGTGACTACTTAGAATTTCCACAACAAATCTAGGCGTATTTTCAGTTTGCTACTGATAGTTTTAGTTTACCAGCAAAAGGATCTATATAACAAACCTCTGCAGTTGCTTTCTAATATACAGTCATGCTGTCTCAAGGCAAACCCACCCGAGTCTTACACCTCAGAATACCCCTACCATTTACGTGGGAATATTTTTTTCAATAAACTGTGATTTGTTGCATTTTACTTTATGCTGGGTACTAGATGGCTTAAGTAACAGTGATTTCCTCACACTCTTTCTGAAATAAATCTTTTCCTGCTACTCCAGGTGGTTAAACTGAGCACAATCTAATACATTTTTTTTCTCCTTCGGGTTTTGGAGGAGCAACAGTCAGTCTAAACACTTAGTCAAGGCTGTGGCCAGCTTTCAGTTACACCTAATGACTAAGAAGTCACCGTCCAAAACTGCTGTTCAAACTAACCCAATTTATGGGAAACCTCATATACCATGCATTGACTAATTTCATTGTATGTCTCTGTGCTCCAAGGGCAGACTCAGTCCCATTCATTAGGTAGGCGTCTGTGTTTATAGGGTAATTTTGTAGGAATTTCCCAAGGAACTCTCCCTGTCCATGCTCCAAGTGAGCTGCAACTCAGCTGCAGTTAGAAGACTAACTGCTAGAGAAAGAAGAGCTAGAGAAAGAGGAGCTTGCTGAGCAGACCATACACTTCATTTTAAACATACAGTTAAGCTCAACTCTCTCCCGAACAAAAATATAATAAATTACAGCATTGCAAAAGCTGAGAAAATAGTGACAAAGTATAAACAAAAAGAAAGATTTAGTATTCAAACACAGTGCTACTTTGCCAAATTGCAATCTTTTCTTCTCCCCCCGCTTCTTCCCTTCAACATTTGATCTGCAATTCAAGTAGGAAAGCACGCAGAGAGGGAGTTACCCCTGAAATGAGCATTTACACAGCATTAACTGTTATTTTTAAAGATGAAATAACTAGACTTAAAATCTGACATTTCAGAAACGACAGGAAAAATATGTTTTAAAATATTTCACTACGATAAAGCAATTCACAATTATTTTTATGAGTCCCAAAGTGGAGTTTGTAGAAACCAAATGCAGTATTCAACTGATTCTAGAAAACTTTTGAAAAACTCTGATTTACGTGAAATAAACAACTCTAATAAGTGAAGGCAAGCAGTCTCTGTAAATAAATACTGTCCTTCATCATCCAATAAAATCCCTTGACTGAACATCAGTCTTTCTTATAGAAACGTAAACAATCAAAACTACTTCCTATCTCAGTAATAGGTACAGGTTACCTGGCTATGAATAATAAAGAGACTGATACATTTAAAGGATTTTTCAAATGCTGGACCCAGGCACTAAAGAAAGGTAAGAAGGCAGCATTGTTCTAGCAGACAGCTTCCAAGTTGGTTTGTGAAACAGAACATCCTCCTAGCTGCCCCCATTAATGTTCCTCTGCAAAAGAGAATATGTATGAAAGAAAATCATAACACACACCATGTATATCCAAAAATCAAAGGTTTGCGTGCATTCCTTTTTCACAGGACAGTGGATCATTTACACACTAACATCTTCAAAAAGATTAATATTTCCTCTGTAATTACTCTCTTTTCTATTCGACAGTCCTAAGACACTGCCACACACTGCAAATGTGAATTTAAACAGGAAAGAGCAAATGCAGCAGAAGGGCAGGAATAATGGAATAAATTTCACCTGTTGGAAAGCATGGAACATTTCTTCTCTGGATGTGAAAAGGCCAAATTTTCAAAGAGGAGTCATCTTTGAATCTACATCTAGGTTATTACCAGCTTCCACTTGATGTGAAACAATTTATACACAAAGATCTGTATTTCTCTGTGGAAAAAAAACAACACTGCAGAGTTCAATTACCCATATGTATAACCGTCTCCCACCATTTTTTAACGATAGTTTTTTTTTTTATTATTATTATTATTCTCTTTTTTTGTAGATTACATACACGAGAAGGAATCTTCCTGGGAGTGCTGTGAATTTACATAACTTTTTATCTGTCACCTAACGACTTGACTGCTCGCTCTGCATGAAGCTCTCAGTAACATTTGCACATTCAAAAGTTCCTCTGCCTATAGTAAACCAAAAGGAAAAAGTATTTATTTCCTTAGTTCTTCTTTTCCATAATTTCATTTTATTATGTTTCTATTCCTTAGTCTCAATCCTTTCTGAACATTCTTTTATTTTCACTTATGTCTTTTATCGACTTTCCAGTAAACATGCTCAGGAAACCTGTAGATAAGAGGGTGACAGATCCAGAGGAAATAAAAAATGCATAGCACCAAAGGCAAAAAAAAAACACAAAACAAAACATGAAACAACATGAAAATTGCAGAGCAGGCAAATGCGCTCTCTCTCTCTTCAAAGTTTCCCACAATCAACTCTAACATACTTCCCATAAGTAATACCATCTCACAAACTGCATAGATAAGGCAAAAACCTTACTGTGTAATTAGACAAAATCTTGTAGTGCCACAACTTGCACTAATCATCTGATCTGACACCCAATAAAATATGTGGGAGGTTTCCATTTACTTCAAAAGGTTGCAGCACTAAACCCTGAGTGTTTGGGCTCACTAATGAGAAACTATCTTGTGCCCATGAGCTGGGCAGAGGATAGCTACCAGAAAATGCAATCTCTGCATATTGTAGCTGTTTAGATACTGGAGAATGGAAAACCACAGTAAAAATGAGCTGGTTGAGCCACAGTCCACAAGACACTTGCTTTTCATGTACACCACTAATCACAATTTGTTACATATGACTGGAAAAAGATTTAGAAGTAGGAAAAAAATGTGCTTACGTTTGTTATCGAGAGTGGACAGACAGCTCATTCACAAGTTTAACAGGAAAACACAGCCTCTCACACTAGTGTGAAGACAGTGCAGAGGGAGCACGTTACACCATAGTACAGGAGAAACCCCACCGTGTCACAGGAGAGCTCTTGACAAGCTAATTTAACTTGCTAAGAATATTAGGTATGGACCTAACAAGAACTGTTTTCCAAAAAGCAACTTTAACCCTCACACATCTACTGCGTAGCATCAATATAAAGCTTCTTAAAAGCATTAGGTCTTGAAAAGATTAAGTCAAATTACAAATGTGGGATGGGTGCTTTGATTTACTTTGTGCTAAAGTACAGCCAACACACAACATTGGCTTTTTACTGCTTTATGGAGTATACAATTACATAAAATACGCATCAAATTCATCTAAATAGCTGGCCATTTAACTGTCTGCTTGGAACAGTCACATCGTCTGTCACACCGCACGATCTAAAGCACAGACTTGAGTCTGGCTGCTGTGTATAATTTAAGATAGGTGGCTCTGAACAACAGGGCCTTTCCCCCTCCTCCCTCCCATGGAACAGAAAGCTCTTAAAAGGTCAGGCACCAATGCAGTTTACTGAATAAAGCTCAAGTTTGAAGAATGTGCCTTCTAAAGTGATTTTACTACCTGGGATGTAATGAGTTTTACAGGCTCTCTTTGTTAAATTGCCCTGACAATTTCCATTTCCACTTGCTTCAATCATATTAACAGAAGCTAAAGTTCACATGTAGTAAAATATTTCAGTGTACTGAGTTGGGTCTCTATAAAATAGATCACACACTTGACAAACATATAGGACATAATGCTTGGCATTCCATTTCATGTTTGGCTTGGCATGTCTCGTTTAGGGCAGAACAAGATGCCCTACATCAGTATCTCATTACTCATGGAAATAAACCACAGCTACATCAAGGACTTGACAAATCCCATTAGGTGTGGCAGAAGGACAAGACTGTCCCGATGAATTGGCTGAGAGAAGGACAAGGGCAATATTGTAGATGCTCCACTGAAGGGAAATGTGCTTAACTTTGTAAGACTTAAACACGTGAATCTAGGTAAATATCTAAGAATGCAAATAGGAAATCCCTCACTGAAGTAAGAAAAGTGAAGGAACAGGACAGAGGGGGGATGATAATGCTGTTTCTCATTAAAAGAGCATACACACACTTCTGTTAACATCTTAACACATACTTGCCTTTGTCATTTTTAGATCATACAGTCCTTGGGGTATGGAATGACCCTTCCTCTGTCTTTGATAAGTGTCTAATGCACCTTGGAAGGCACTGTAGTCTAAATAGCAATGACCGACAAATGATGGCTTCTTCTTTTCTAATGCTGAAATAGTTCAGAAAGTTTTATGTAGTTTGCAGAATACTAGAAAGGGGATTTCCATGAATGATTATATGATGCAAAGGAGGATTTGAAAATGATCCTACATTAATTCAAAGCAAGGATTTCTAACATGTAGCACAATACACATTTATATCATGATTTATAAATTTTACAGGTGTTTTTTTTTCCCTACACTGTGATTTTCCTAGACTGCCAGAGCTCTTGTTACCCTTTAAGACATATCAGCACTACACTGAGATTTAAACTGATTTACTGTGACTTCAACTGGTACAACCCAGCGCTGAGCTGAGAAATGTTTTTGCTAAGATCAGCCACACTGAGCAACACAGGGAGCATCTTGACACATCCAACAGCAGTCTACAGACACAATGAGTGAGGGGGTCTGACACAGGTCTTTAAGGAGCTGGTTAATGGACTACTGAGGCTCTTTGGAGGCAAAAAGGTAAAAGGAAGATCAATGCTCTCAAAACAATTATTAAAAAAAAAAAAAGAGAGAGAAAGAATTATGCATTATCATCCGGCTGTACTCAAACATAAATAATGTTGAAGTAGGTTTGGATACAGTCAATACTTAACATAAGGAAGACCTAGTACTCAAATAAATGCTGTACTCATCACTCATGGCTCCTCCTGAGGCCCAGAAGACAGTAACTACCTTGACAGCACAGCAACCAGCTCTGATGTAGAAAATCTTTATTACAGACCCTTAGCTGCTGGCACTGGCTGACGGTGGCAGGCAATATGTGAAGGGAAGATGAGGACCTAATGGAAATACAGTTCCCCAAATCCTAGGAGGAACAAAAACCTATAGCAATCGAGAGAAATCAAAGCTGTATGAAGAGGCACTCAGCTCATTTAGATGCAAATATATCCAGACGCTACCATGCACCACCTCTAAATAGTGCTGCACACCCAGCTTCTACTGCACCAACGAATGCCCCTCTTCTCTATAATGGAGTCTTTGATGTACATGCTGGGGAAGAGATAAGGTGTATTTACATTCAATCAAAAAAAACTTCATCAGCACAGTGAGATGAACAAAGATCACATCCAAAACACACTTATGACCTTTTCAGTTCTCTCTTCCCAAATGACCTTATGTGAGGCAGGCAGGCACGCACATGCACACAAGCAGAAACAACATATAATGCCTGAAACCAACTTCTGGCCAAGTCATCCCAGTATTTTCTCCTACAGAATGTATGTTATTCACGATAATCGCTGGATTTTAGTTTGTAGCATACACAGAGCTCCGCAGAGTTGGTGCTCAAGTAACAAAGGAGAACAGAAAATACACCTGTTAAATAAATGAAATGTATTTTGATATAAATCACACTCCCTTTCAAAACGCACCTATTTCTTTACTATTTCACAGCATTTGGCCACCTGCAAATCACAGTGGCCTGCTCATCACAGAGCCCTGACATCAAACCTGGGTACACTGCAGGACTTTGACCGAGATTATTTCATGTCAGACACTTTTCAGAAACCATCTATTTTCCATGTTTTTCACTGACAAATTTTGCAGCAACCTGTGGTAGGTCATCCTTCAGTGAAGGAAGGCCAAACCACCAATTTATTACTTCGAAATAAATTATTCACGTGTCAAAACCTGTACATTTCTTCACAGTTGCTCCCTTATCTGATTTGTCAGTCACCATCTAGGAATAAAACCTTTGCATTTAAACCGAGAGCTACAGGTTAACAGCACTCTCGGAAAGACGGTTTCAGCTTGAGCAAGGAACGAAGGTAGCAACCAGGAATAGGCTGACAAGGTGCTGGCTGGCCAGCCTCAGTAAGCAAGGCCTGGTTTTTAAATTCTGCTTCTAATTTACAGCAAACAGATTAATTGAGGGGGTTCTACTTCATTAAAACTGTTTGGGGGAACTCCAAGCTGTCTTAAAACAGCTGAAATATTTGTTTAATATACATTGCTTATACGGATTGGATATGATCCTCTTTCAAAAGGGGTTCCTGAAGAAACTGCTGGAACCATACACAGGAATTAGGTGCCAACAGGCCTCAGTAGCACCTCCTTTCAAACTCTCCAAATTTTGATAGATGTGACATTTCATGGATTGAGTGGGCTAAAGCACACATCATTGACTGGGGCTGACAATGAACAACCTTTCCAGATGGCCAGTTCTTCCATTTTGGTGAGGTTGCAGCCTGATGGGCTGGGTTGCACTCTGGGCACATTTCCTATTTCATCTTTGCCTTTGGGCTTTGACCTGTCCACCATGGGCATGCAGGAACATGACCATCAGAAACAAGAGTTTTGCAGAATGACTGAAGAATATTTCCCTCTAGACAGGACTGGAGTTTTACAGGTGAACATAACCTCTAACTTAAATCCTTCCAGAATAAAATCTTGCACTACTTGGCTTTGTTTAAAATGTGGTCACTCTCTAAGGGTTAAAAATACAAAAGGTCTACACAAAATCTAAGTTTTTTTGGGTTTGCATTGTTTTTAAATAAAATGTTGTGATTGTTGGTTTTTGACCAATTTGTTAGGTGGAGGTGGTTACACTACTGATGACCAAGCAGAACAATATCAAAGATTCTATGTAGTTTGTATTTTGGCCAAATACATACTGCCTCCATTAAAAAAATAAAATAATAAAATAAAATAAAAATTAAGAACAAGCACTAATGAATTTAAAGTGAAAACATCAACAAAGATCATTTTCTAATCAACAAAACCCCATATATTTCCTGCTGCAAAAGACGACAAGCTGAGATGATACAGCAATATATTTTACACAGGTAGCACATCATCTTGGAAAGCAGGACGCCACCATCTTGAGACAATCCAGCACACCTTCCTAACAGAACTTTGTATTCCAGTGTTGCATGCTGAATGTATCTATTAATTTTGGGTCAAAAATATAGGTCTGTAATCTAAAACTGAAAGCTTCAGAATCACAAATCATGGCTGTGCAACTCTGAGCAACAGTAGTAGTAAACATGGTTAGAAGTGGTTGTACAAACAAGGCTGAGGGTCATCTAAATCAAACTTCCAGATTTTAGCTTCTGCTCACAAAAATCAAGTTCTTTAAATAGTTTGGTCTTAAAACAACTGAAATTGATTCCCTGAAAAAATACTTCTACGTGCATCTGTCATCTGGATATTTATATTCGGACAGCAATCTTTCATAGCTGTCTGCAAGAAATATTAGACACAAACATATCTCAAGAGTGCATCTCTCGAGAGTGCCAATTTGAACAGGGTAGATAACTCTTAGTAAATATGTTTTGCACGTCTCAAGTTCGTGTTTTTTTCCCCCACATTTTTTTTTACATGAACAGTAATTCTAACAACAAAAAAAGTGAAAATAGAAATAATAAAATACCCATTCACTTCTTAAAGAAGATATCTATAACTCATGTCTGTATTTCCTCACTATTTTATCTTCACATTAAAACTTTTTAGCAGTGAAATATCTGCCTAGATAATATAAAGTCTTGGTGGTTTTTGTTTTTCTTTTTTTCCCTTTTTTTTTTTTTATTACTCTTAAAGGTAATAACCTAAAACCCGTCAATGCCATTGAAGCCAATCCACATTTCTCAAAGTAGATGAGATTTTATCATGATTGAAATAAATGTTCTTTAGAACAAAAATATTAATAATTAACATGCCAGAGACATCTACCATCTGCTGGCATGTTCTCATTTCCACTTTTCTTAGTGAAATGCTGCATTATAGAAAGCATTTGAAGTTCAGAAACACAAACCTTTAGCTGATGTTCTAAATCTACTGTTAAGCTTGCGATGTCTTTGGAATTATACACAGATAGAAAATAAACACTAGGACACCGGGAAAGACTTTTCTGGCTCAACTCAAGATACCAAGCCATCACATTTATGATGTTAAGCAACAGCTAGAGAATTGATATAATCACTAAAGGCAAGCTGAAGAACAGAATTTTAGCAATAATCATTTGCAAGCACCAGGAGGATCACCTTAAAACCTTGCATTTTTAAAATGTAACATCTATACCTCATTCAAAACCTGGTAAAACATTCTGAGATTTAACTTTAAGAGAGCAAGTAAAAAGTGACTATTCAACAAGCAAAACAATGCCGTTTATCCACTTGCTAAAAGTAAGAGTTGGTGCTGTGAAAAGGGCGCCTATCAGTTGACTAAAATGGGAGTAAAAACCACATTAGGAAAGGTAGGTACTTCCCAGCTGAAAAACGGCAGCATGATACTGCAAAGACTTCCTCTGAAAAACGGTGTACAGCTCCACTCAACCACATCCGAAAAAGGTAGACTGCAAGTGGAAAAGGGATAGAAAAGTGTTATTGATCAGTGGAATCTAAAAAGTGTGCAGGAGTGCCCTAAAAGGAATCTGGTGTATTTACAATAGCAACAGAAAAGATGCAAATATGATATGACTGTGCTTTACAAATGCTTCAGGTGGATCAAGAGGTAGAAAAGTTAAAGGACTGCACTGGCATAGGAACAAAGGGGGATATTACAAAAGGAAAGACATTTGAGAAGGCAAAGATCATTATGAAAAATTTCCAAACTATTACATGAAAGACGACTAACGTGTCAGGGTTATCAAAAATATCAGCAAATGGGAAAAAAATAGCATGCACAGGTATCACTCAGTGCCTGATCTGATCTATGAACCACTGACAGCAGGTGATGGAAGATGGCTGTGTTTTGTGAGAGGCTGTCATCATAGTATGAAGTGTTTCAGGTATCAGCTACTACAAATTGAAGAGCTCTCTTACCAAAGAAATGTAGAAACTTATAGTAAAACCCAGTATAAAGGATAAGATACTAGATGATGCTCCTAGGAGAAAAGTGCAGGAGATGGTACTTTGTCAGTGTCCTTCAGAGAAGCTTGCACCAGGCTTCCCAGCTGTCTTGTGATCAAAGAGCTGGTACAATTGTCACTTCCAAGAGCACTGAAAGGTGCCCTGGTAATTGATCTAATCGCTGACTGACATAAAATGCCCACCTGCTTCAACATTCTCTCCTAGACCAATCTGCATATTACTTACGTGCTCAAGAGTACTGAATCACATGCAGTCATGCAAGATGAAGCCAACTTCAAGCAAAGCAAAGCAGAATCTGTATCCAACCCCCTTCTTTAACATAGAAAGCCTGAGTTCAAGAAGAATCAGAGGACTGTTCACACAAAAGAGAGCCATTATGTACTTCAGCTAATGACATTTTTATTCTGAAAATGAAATATTTCCATTATTGCAGGCCCGGCAGCCACAGGAGAGAGGGCAAGGCAGTGCGACCCCTCCATTACCCCACTGTAGCCAGAACTCGATGTGTTTTGGAGCTGTTGTAGCACCTTGACCAAAACCATGACTTTACCATGTGAAATATGTGCAGTACAGTAAGAGTCAAGTCTGATGTGAATAAGGTCATGGTACTATCAGAGGTGACTTTTCACTGGTGAGCAGTTTTTAAGTACAGGAAAAGGTGTTTTTTTGTTTGTTTGTTGTTTTTTTTTTTTCTTTTTGTTTTGTTTTTGGAAGTTAAGACACTGGAAAGACCCCTCCTTCTGCATGCTGCTTTAGGCTGCATTCCTATAATAAAAGAACACTGCTATATAAATGATAGCCCTCATTTTCCATAATGGGTTATAATTGGAGCAGGTGACTAAGAAACTGCTTAGATAAATGGTGGGATTGTAACCTTTTATGCAAAATGGACAAATAAGATATGGAACTATCTGGAAAACCCCAAGGCTGTGTAGCTCTCCCTCAAGCCGTGAGCACAGGCAAAGCAGACAGTAAATCACTAAACCTCATCTCCGACTTTCCAATTTTGTTTTTGTTTTGGTTTTCGCCAGTTTTTGCTGACAGGTGGAAAAAATACTGCCTGAATGTGAATAAGATTTAATTTACCACCAATTTCCTTCCTATTTCTACAGCACATTCCTAAAAAACACACAGCATTTTATTCCCAGTGCTTAGAAGAATTACTATTAAATAGTCACACACCGCCAATACATACCATAAAAATACCACTGTAATACTTTCTGCTACTCAGGAGAATTGTATTCCATTACAAAAATTTGTCTGGAATATTTTGAAATCATCATCTATAAATGTGTGTATATATTTATACAAATATGGTTTCTTTAATACTTACCAACTGTGGATGCATATATTAAAAATTTATATATAACCACATACAGAGAGAAAGGATTGTGATACTACACTGAAACACCAACATGTATTAACTGAGCGGGATAGTAAGGTGGCTAAGATAGCTTTGAAGATGGGAAAGCCTTTCTTCAAGGTATCTTCTCTTTCTTTGCCTATCAGCAACAGTTAAAAAAAAAAAAAAAAAACAGGAATAATTCAAGTGCATCAGGATACAATGTCTCAGGCTCAGACTTCAATGACAATTCCCCAAAGGTATGTCCACCTGTTAAGAGGAATTCAGACTTGAGTTTTCCATCACCAAGCTTTAACTGTCCCAACTCCCAAATTTTGACTTGAAGTGAAACATCTCGTGCTCTATTTCTTCAGTATTTCTTTTTCTTTTTGGATCCTGATAAAAATATCAAGATTTAAGGTAATTGAAAAGTGTCATTGGACACACACACCCTGCTTACTGGCACCCAGAAAAGCACAGTTTATCCATTTTAACATGGGAAAAATGGACACTGTCATACCACAGAAGAAAACATCCTAATGCTGTGTTCATCTATGGGAGTTCCAACATTTCCAACTAAAAATGCATTTACAGAAAAGCTGCCATTATCAAAGTTGTCACTGTTCTTCACAGTTTGAGACTGCTAAGTTTTTGGGCACAATGCAAGAAATAACCATTGTACCTACTGCAGTCTGAGGGGTGTTTTTGGTAGATGAAAATCACCCAGTGGTTCCCAGGACACACACTTGTGTAGGTTACTTTTGGAATCAAACTAGGTCTTCTGCCTGCCTGCAAAACTACAGAAACTGGCAATTTAGGGTACTTAGGATCTTCCATGTGTCTACCATTTTGGACCATTTCTCTGCCTCTCAATGTAAAAAGGGACATTTTCCTCCCTGCACACTATGAAAAGCAGAGCAGCATTAATACACATCTTAAATAAGGATTCATCTACACGAGATCCACCACATTTCTTTCGTCCTTTTGGGTATGCAAGCATCTGCTGCAACACTGCTGGTGACATCGTGCCCAAGCAGCACGTACTTGATAAAACACACAAGGTTATCTACTGCAGCTCCAGGCAAAGCTAACGTCCCCAAACCTGCTGCCAGAATTGGCCAGACATTGACCTGCTGTTTCCATTAGTTTCAGATGTTGTTCAGTGGTATGACAGACACTAAGTCAATCTAAGATTTAAGGAAAGCTGAGATCAAACAATCCCAGAATTTAAGGCAGGCATTTATAATGACTCATTATACATAGATATAGGACTGGGGGAAAGGGGGGGGAATGCGTATTTCCTTTTGACACAACATTGAAAATACATCCTGATACTTGGAGTTGCTTTCTTTACTTGCTGTTGTAAAGGAATAGTTATTTTTTAAATACTTTAATTATTTCTGAGGTGCATTTTTCTAAAGCTGACAGTTCTTCTTTGAGAAAATGATCTTCTTAAGTTTAATCAGATATATATCAAAGCCACATGCACGTACCTGCCAAATGTATCGAGTTCTGTGTGTCCATTTCCCAATTTCCCAGGCTGCAGCAATGTGCAGCATTAGCAATATGCCCAGCATATTGATATAAAGTGACCCTCTAAGCTTCCTATCAGCTGGGCTATCATATTACAAAACACACTTTGCTGTGCTTCGTGTTCATTACTTAGCAACTGCTCTGCTGCTCTAAGAACTGCATCCTCATTTACACATGCATACCCTGGCACATCTTTCATAAAAGTAGAAAAAGAAGAGGGAGTAAGGGAAACTATGATAGCACGTTATAAAATCATAAGTGGCATGAAAAAGATCCACAGGGAACAAGAGCCTTCTGTCTCTTTCAATACTAGAAGGAGCAGGCAATCAATGAAAACAGCGTTGAAGGCTTAAAGCAAGCAAAGGAGATAGTTCTTTGAAGAACAGAGTTAAACTGAAGAATTTCTTATGGCTGGAGATCGTGCTGCCAAAATTTTAAATGTAAAAAAAAGAGGGAGAAAAGTCTTTATTTGGGGGCAGGGAGGCTATCCTAGGGAAGGCTATTAAATACAGGCTCAGGAAACCCCAAACCGCAAATTGCTGGAGGCTCAGGAGCGCTCTGGGGAAGTATCCTCAAATGCTTGCCTGCTTCTTTTACTCTTCTGTTGGCAAGTGCAATAGTACGCTATTAGAAAGCAAATCTGATGTTAAATGGACCTTTGTTCTGACCCAGTATGGCCAGTTTTACATTCCTTATCACTCACATTTATGCTGATCACATCAAAGTCAGACAAATGTGACTGCAAATACAATTTGGCCCGTCATTTCATCATAACCTCCCTTTCTGAGCACAAATACATACAGAGAAAGTCCAAGGATTGAAAAATCTGAAACGATCTTTCATCATGACTCAGTTTGTTGCATGTATCATCAGGAGAGCCTAATCTGATAATTTTGTAGAATGGAAAAAGAGTTTTGTTCTGTTTGTGTTTTTTTTTTTTTTTTCCCCACGATAAAAATTATCATTCATTAGTAAATGAAATTGCATATAAACCTAAATTTATTCTGATTACAGCCAAACTATTCAGACATGTCAGTTGAATAAGAAACGTTTGTTGATAAGGTAAAAAGCAAGCAGAGTGTTCCCTAATACTGTAACATATTCAGAGGGGGGTACATACGTGCACTGGGAATATCTGTGCATATTAGTAGGAGATTTGTGTTTACTGGCAGAATACACACCTGGGCATTTCCAGGTTGATGAACTGTTACACAGGCACTCACATCAACTCTGAAGAAATGCTACTGAAGTTTGCACACCTGCTTTCCAAAGCAAAAATATAAAAAAATAAAAAAATCTGAGCAGCCCAATTTTAGCACAAATTGCAGTGCTTTGTTGAATCTGTGTCTCAGAACAGACTAAGTGGTACCCCAAAATGCATGTTTATCCTCCCATTTGTGGTCATGTGAATCATCTCTTCCTCCTGAGGAAGCATGCTAGATACAATGATTTTTTGTTTCTCACCTTACAAAAGCATCGTCTTCATGCTGAGCTACAGAAGAACATGATTAAATGATATGTCACTAAAAGAAAGGCTACGTAAATTTTCTACCACAGTAATATTTTCTAAAACCACAGTTTTGTGATCATTTCAGACTGCACTGGGTTTTTCCTGGTGAGTAAAGATGTGCTTACTGAATTTAGAACATAGTTTCTCTCAGTCTGAGCTGCAGATTCCCAGGCTGCATAGTTGTGGTCAGATAACTCCTCCACGGGGCGTTTGGAGTTTCCTGAGTATGGAGGGAAAAACGAATTAATCTGACTCCAGTGTTTAACTCATTTGCAGGACTCAGATTTCCTGTTCTGCAAACATAAAGGGTTTGCAAGGAGTGTGTAAGAGCCTCCAAGATGTATAGCTATGTGAGTGCTAAAGATAGGGAGCCCCATTCTTCTCTCCAGCATAAATTGCCAAAGCTCTGTGGATTTCAGCTGTATTATTACCAATTCAAATGTGTTCCAAGCCAGAGGAAAGTCAAGAACAATGTGTATTTATGAAAAAAGGCCAGTTCTTGTTTGGCTCAAGTTCATAACCCTAAAAGAACCCAGTAATTCCACTATTCTTCAGCCTAAATGCTGGCTACGTCCTTCACTTATCAGCATCTGTTCTGTGGTGCAGGGCGTTAGTAGCATGGAGGTGGATATATTTACCGATTATTTACATTGCAATTTTCAAAGGCAGAGGAATGTTTTAATCTTAGATGAAGTTACAGCAAGAAAAAGATCAAGTCAATCTAGAAACTAAAGCAGCAATTGAAAAGGGAAGGAAAATACCATGGGCAAGGTCTATTTGAGGTGATAGCTAGAGAATAAACATGATTGTATGTGCCATAAGATTTTTCTAAGCTAACTTAGTGGTTAAGAAAGGTGCTGAGCTAAGATTTTTGGGAACAAAGGAACATAGCACTGACCTAATTCCTTTCCATTAATCAACAGCAAAGTCCCATTCACTTCCAGGAGAGTAGAATTATGCTAAGTTAAGCACTTCTGAAAACCCCCAAAGAAATTTTTTTGTGTATACATTTGGCAGGTGCGATACAAGCATTGCCGACACACGTCCTGCTTCACATTGACCTACACGATTCCAGGAGAAATGCATGCAAGTGTGAAGGGACAGTAGGATTTGAACATCAACTAATCCTGGGGATATTAAACTTTCAAGAACGACTCCAGTAAATGCATTCTACGTTGGCTGGCAAATGAGCATCAAAAAGCAGGAACACAACCATAAGCTCATTTCATACTGGCTACCGTATAGTTCTCAGATCGGAGCCTGACATGTTTTCCAGGCTAAACGGACTATGAAGTTGTTCCAATAGGGTCATGTATCTTTGCTATCATTCCAGTCTGTCTGTAACAACATTAGCTGTTGTTAAAAAGCTGCTCACTGCTTTAGTCTTAGTTGTCTAGGAAGCTCAAGAGACTGGGTTATCTACTGCTTCCCATTTTCTGAGACTTAAAAAGTTAGCACTCTACTGTAGCACATTTGTGATTTGATTCCTGAATTTAGACTATGTTTCATCACAAAAAAAAAAGTTTGGAAAAGCATATCTTCCTGAAAATTGTCGTGATAAAACCTACCACAAAAAAAAAAAAAAAAAAAAAAATCAGTATCTCTTCATTGTCTTTTTCTTCTTTGATCACTATTCTTTAATGAACAAAAGACATTCTTTATTTACAAAACCAGCACTTAAAAACTGGGAAATTATCAGTCCCCATCAGAAGAGTAAAAGACAGTTCATGCAAAACAGAAACAGGTAAAGAGGCAAGAGGATGAGGAGGGCATATCTTTGTAAATGTCACTACGTGAAACCATTGGGCTTGTAGCTACTGCTTCTATAGGACTCCGTTGGCATGGTTGACTTGATAGAAGAAAGAGGAAAAAAAGACACTGGCATCTCTAATTTACAGATCTGAACTGAACCATCTTTCACTTGTTACCAGCTATAATTTTTCATTGTAATTTAACCCAGGGTTGTTATTGATTCAGCTCAGTGTCGGACACACACTGTGCATAAGCACTGGGTGAGATACTTAACATCTCAGCAAGATAACAAGGAGCACTCACAGCAAAGCACCTGCACAGACAAACTCAGTTGTGCCAAACTTTGACAAGCGACGAAACCACAGCCCACGCATGGACATGGATTTCTTTCAGAAAAGCCATGGAAGTGGGCCAGAAGCAGCACGGCGCGGTTCTCAGCTGCTCCTACATGGCCAAGCCCAATGGAGCCTCCAGAGAGTCACCAGCTTGGGCTCCCACAGCAAATGAAGAAAATCATTTCAAAGAGCCAATACAAATATTTGACTTCATAGAACAGTTTGGTTCGGGAAGGGGGAGGGAGGATCAGAAAATTAAAGAATGGGATTAAAACAAAGCCTGACAATTTCAATATTGAACTCTAAATCCTAGCATCCAGCTTTGGTATCAGAAGGAAAGTTAACACAGTCAATAAGGCTGTTATCCACATTGTCCAAATATGCAAAACAGATAATATCCTCAAGTTTACTTTGCTAAAGTTTTCAGACATTTCAATTGTGAATTGAATTACGAAACTGTGGGATTCGATGTATCAGATGTTCCCTGTTTAGACCGTATTTCATTTTTGTAAGGATTGCATTTTTATGAAATATTTTCATGTATATTTAATTGTAAAATATAGAGAACCAGAATTTTCCATTAAAAATCAAGATTAAAAAAGTATTAGGATAAGAAGCTTTCACTGGAGAGTCTTCCCCTTTACTGCAGTTTTCATTGTAACCATCATCCAGAGTACTGATTTATGTCAGAGAAAAAGGGGGAGTGACTGAAAAAGGTAAGAAAATAAAGCTGAAAAATGAAAAGGGAGAACAGACTGATTTGGTCAGACGATTCATACAAGAGCAATTCCTGAAACCAATGCAAAAGCCTGGAAAACAAGTAAGATTCTTCTGTGGGATTTCCTTTTCCTTGGTCCTTGGAGACAATCTGTATATATCTGTATAACTCTAGAGCAACCAGCTCTCCGCTCCTCTTCACAAGCTCTCATACTTGGCTCTGTTCTGTGTAAATGTCTCCTTTTTAATGTTTCACCTGGATGGTGAATGCTCCCTGTGTTTAAGCTTCTGAACGATGGAGAGATGAGAAAAATATCACACAAGAAGCAAAATCCTATTCTGTATTTCCTTCATCGAGCAAAACACATCAGAGTCTATTGACATAGCCCTTTGTCAGAACCAGATCGTTCCGTGTACCCTCTGGATGGAAATTATTGTAGCAGAGTAGTAGAGAAATGTTCCTTGAATTTAGACAACCACCACTGGCAATTAAATATTTCTTTAGTGTCCACCTTTCTGACACAGGTAATAAGGACGTCTAACGGCAGTATTACATACAAAAAGCAAAACCCAGACAAGATACGCATCAAATATATTTTTTAATCCTTATACACGCACTTGGAATAGCAACAGGATTAAAAACACTTTCTTGATAAATGTGTTTCTTTCAGCTGCTAGGTACTACAGAAACTACTATAAACTCTTTGCAAGGACCCATCATTGCCAGAAGTTCCACTTTGCATAACTGTATAGTGAACTAGAAATAAAAATATGGTAAGGTGTCTGTGAAGATATAAAACAATCCTACAATAGCACAGTCCACCAGTTTCAGGATTGACTCAAGTTCAGAATCTCACAAGTTAGACAACTAACTTCTCTCAAGTCTTCAGCTGAATTCAGACTCCTCAGCATCACCAAAAGCTTACCAACAAAACAGACAAAGAAATCTCACTATAAATATGTACAATTCAGGGCAAATGACTATTGCAAATGCCAAAATAGACGTGGCTACAGATTTTATTGGAACACTTATGTTTTTCATGTGGTACGCTACCTTTCTTGACTACTTACGTGGGCCAACTCACGTGCTACTGAAGTTCTCCTTATTAAGATTCCATGTTCTTTCTGTAACATTTTTCAAGAAAATGCATGGAAAGAGCACATGGAAAAAGAAAAACAAAAGCGATACAGAAATCGTGTATACAAACATCATCTTGTCTGTGTCGTGCTTGTGCAGATACTAGCACAAAAAAAAAAAAAAAAGAAATAAATCAACTATTCCTGTGAGATTATCAGGTTATCTGGTGGCATATCAGTTGTGCCATTTTTAGCAGGAAAACAAAAAAAACACCACCACTAAAAAAAAAAAAAATAAAAAAAAGACTCTAGGAGCCTGGACAATCACACACACACAAGTGAATCTGCATGCCTGAGTTGTTTCCAAAGGCAACCAGGAAGCATATATGAAATAAGCCAGGCCAGATAAGAAACTATCAGTCAGTAGCTCCACAGCATTATTTTTTCTCAATAAATTGAACTGTTAATAAGCACTTTTGCTAACGATGGGCAACTTAAATGAACATCACTAGAGGTAAGACAGCGGCAGCTGTCAAAACTTCGACTTTGAGTACGTATGTGAGGAAAATCCTGAAAAAGCAAGGAGAGAGCACAAATATGTAAGGAAATCTGGATCTCGTGTAGGCTGGAACATCCCTATCCCAGCAGGAGGGCAGCTGTCCCCAGGCCCACAAGACCTCAGCTCCCAGCCACCATCGCTACCTCTGCACACATAACACTGCTGTTCCTCTCCCTCTGCTGAATCCTCTCCTGACTGCTCTGCACTAGGCTGAATGCTATCCAAGAGAACAAAATGAGAGATCTGAACACGTTTAATGATGTTTTTCCCTGCACTGGGTTAGAGCGAGTATTAGCCTCGACAGAACAAGTTTTCTAACAGTGATGGGACTTGGAGCATTGATCCACCAAAGTTTAACCTTCTTCCAGAGGCAGCACTATGAAACAAAATCAGCCAAAAGGGTGTCCAAATGCTATAAAAATGAGGGAGGTGGCTGTATTTAAGCATCAATAAAATGAGTATACTTTACTCAAGTATCCACAAGATACTTCAGCTAGCCAACATGGGTGGGGGGTTCAGCTCTGCTTTGTTTTTCAAAGAAGATTCCTGGATTTCTATGAGGAAAAATTATATTGTGTTAAAACTGAGAAAGAGCTGCTCTTTCCGAGCAAGATCTCTCTCCAGGAAAACATCACAGAATACACCACCATTTCAGCATACTTTCTCTCACTGCTGGATAAGGCCAGCCCATGGCAAAAGCTGGCCAATGCCTCTTTCACCTTCATTCAAAAGCATTCGTGACTGGGCTGAGGTTTTTGACGTTTGTTGAATGCAGATTACCATGCTCCGCACAGGGGCAGTTTCACTGTTTAGGAATGCAGAACAGAAAATACAGGATGCCAACTGTGGTTCGTGACTGTATGGCACGCGAAAGCTTTAGGTAGTTTTTTCACACAAACTTTTTTCTTAGATTTCATGAGATTACTACCATTTACCACTAATTAAAACAGTTCTTGAAACAAAACTGCTCTTGATACATTTCCAGAATAGAGGATAAACTCTTCTTCTACCTCTTTCATCAAAGCTCTTCTGAGCCCCCACTGTTAGTTCAGACACTGGCAGGTAGCACTGTCTTTCAATCCTGTTATGCAACTTGGCTTCCAGCATCTGCAAGAGCTAACTTGTTTCTCCAGATAGATTTGCTTTCCCAGGCTCCTGACTTCTCAGCAATGCGAGGTACTTTGTGTGGAGTCGTCTCAACTTCCTTCGAATCCAGGCTTTTCTAAATACTTTTCGATTTTTTCAGAGATAGGAAAAGTCGGTTGTATATTTATCTTGAATTACCAAACACGCTAAAAAGGACCTATCTGGGATCCCAGGCACCACGGCTAAATATTAAAAATACAGTCATCCTTATGCAAACAGAAGTATGCACGCCAGCCTCCTCAAAAATCACAAATGGTTCCAGCCGCAGAGCTCCCAGAAAACAAACCTTAGTGGTTAGTACAGCCCTTCCCACTCCAAAAGCATCAGACACAGCAGCCCCAGAAGCAGTGGGCATTCCAAAACACAAGATTTAAGTCACCTTCTGGTTTTGATATTTCCACACATGCAAGCGCTGAAATTGTTCACTGTTCTGAATCACGATAGCTATGTCCTAAAAATACTAGATATAGATTTATCTTTAAATCTTAACCTTTAAATCTCTAATTTTAAATCCACAACTTTATAGATTTATGTAGTTAGAGGTTTAGTCCTCCCCAGAAACAGCGATTTGAGATCAACCAGCAGCACAAAACATATCTCCTGTCTTTGGTTTCCCTTTTGCAGCTTGACTAACACATCGAATTGCCTGTATTTTAGCAAGGAGACACAGTATATATGAGGGAAAAAAATAGCACAGTCCTTAGTAGGTGTTCACTTTCTTCAGCTTGCCATCTTTTATCCATTTGAAGCAGATATTTTTTA
Source organism: Aythya ferina (assembly GCF_964211825.1). Taxonomy (NCBI): domain Eukaryota; kingdom Metazoa; phylum Chordata; class Aves; order Anseriformes; family Anatidae; genus Aythya; species Aythya ferina. Next base: position 42,753,618 of record NC_140297.1, on the reverse strand, counting down.
TCGCTACATGTCAATAAAAACTAAGAGCCAATAAAACAGCATAGCTTGCATTGTGGGGCACTATTAAACAGAGATACATGGATCATATTGAGTTACTTTAAGGCATTGCGAGAGTAATTCAGTAGAAGGCAAGAGACCCTCCTTTACCACAAAGGGTTTTCTATTTGTATGTTTTAAGAAAAAAAAAATAGTATGATATTGCTGAAAAATCAAAGGTTTAAATCATCAGTATTCCTTTAGATGGAAATGTTCAAGTGTTGGGATCATTTCTTGGTTTGACTCTGTTTTCATAATTACCTGTTTGTTTTTGCTGTCTGAGATTCTAGGCTGCCGTCATTTCCGCAGAGACAAACTCAGGCAATATTAAGGGCTTTTAGTGATTCTAAGGCAAGGCATTTTGAAAGTACAAAGCAACAGCTATTTTTGCCAGCCGACACTGTCTAAAGCCCAAAGACACACAGTTATGCCTTCAGAAAAGCAACAGCTGGAGCACACGATAATCGTTTACCATAACCCCTGCAGCCCCTTTACTTGGTGACAAAGGGTGTTCCCAGAAATGGAGTATTTCACCTCACTGAATGATTGCTACGAGATGCAAAGCCCAGCTCCTGCAACCTCTCTGAGCAACACACTAGTGACCTTCAGACAATCTGCAGCAGATATTGTCTTTCAAGCAATTCCACTTACACACTTAAAGTAAAGGGACAGAAGAGGCCAAACTAAGGCAGATAAAAACAAATTTTCCATATGCTTAATCAACCTTCCAAGAGACCCATCAAAATCCTTTGAGAATGACTACTGCAAGGGAAAGGAACCAAACAGACAACTCCAAGGCAAAGAAAGCACAAATCTTTCACAGTGCCGTCAGCACAAAGGCATTCCCAACCTCTCCACCTCTCCAGCACTCTGGATCTTATAACCCTCTCCCAGGGGAGGGGGAGAGAGGGAATCAGAGCAGAACCCCTCACATGAGAGTACAGACACGATAGGATGAATGAGGCACTGGAACCAAGTATTAAATAATGAAATAAGCAATCCAAAAACCGAAGAAAACCCGGAGCAAAATGAACTGTTGGAAATTTCATCACACAGATCAGATAAACCTGTAATAGCGCGGGTGCTCTTACCTTTGCCATCTGTGCCTGCACGCCATTTGCTTTGAGAGATGCTACTGCTTTCTGTGCTGCTGCCGGACTGTCAAAATCTACAAAACCGTAACCTAAAAAAGAAAAAAAAAAAAAAAAAATAAACAATAAATAGACATTTTCATTATCATCTGTGTTATCATCATAGGTCAAGAGTTCTTTTCTTAAAGGACGCCTTTTCCATTCTCATTGCCTTCTGGCAGCACTACCACCACCAGCTGTCACACCTCTGTTTCTCTTGCCTTTCTTCCTGAACACGATGGGGTCTAAAGAAACGCAAGCACCTGAGGCTTCAGCCTGCAGGGAGCAGAGGGGACAGATGGCAGCCCTTTGCCTGTCCCTGCAGACAAGAGGTTCCTCTCTGGCAGAGCCTTGATGCTGTGGAGCCCTGCCCCATCTCTTCCACAGGAGAAGGCACAGACCCTACTGCCTGCCTGGGTGAGCAGCCACTGTCCTCCCCACACAGAAGGATGTCTCCACCTGTGATACTGTCAGTATCCATTCTGCAGTACATGTCCATGTAGAAGTAGTCTCTCCAGAAGACCTACCCTAGCAGACAGCTGACATACAAAGCTACAGCATATGGCTTAATTGTTTGGATTGTGAGGAAACAACTCCCTTTTCCTGTTCCTTGAACACACGTGAGGATGAAGCTTCATACAAGCTCATGGGTCATGCAAGGTTCATATGAGGTCATGGGTCTCTGCCGCAGGCTGGGGCCAGGGAGCCTGCAGCAGGCTTCCAGCACATAGAAGCAGTTACAGAAGAAATTACAGCCTGTGCTATACAAGCAACCACCAGGTAGCTCCAGAAGATGGTAGGATAACCAAGCCACAGCCAGCTAAACCCCATCCCTTTTGTCCTGCCACCCTGGCTGCTGGAACGAGGGCCAGGTCCCTACCAGGAGCTGCTGCAGGGCATCATCTGAACATCAGCTTAGTGGTGGTGCACCTTACAGATGGGCAAGGAGCAATCCTCTCCTTTTATAAGTGGCTTTCCAAGTGCCAACACTTGCAATAGCTGATTAATCAGATAGTCCCTTCCCATCTTCTTCCCTCACTGCCTCCCTCTTCATTTTTTCCCCTCAGCAAGCAAGACTCGATGCTGAAACAGGACTAGTGCTGTTAAGCCCCTGCTGGGTATCAACAGCTGTGGAAGTATTTTTATTTATCTAGAGATACAAAGGAGGGCAGGGAGGACACAAAAAATGGACTTGACACAACTTCTGAGCACTTAACTATCTCTGATCTTCAGCAGCACTTAAGTCTTACTCATAAAGATTTCAGAGTTAGGAAGATTTAAAAATCTCACCAAGCAGCTATTCAGGCAGCTGTGCAGATTTCACAATCCACCCAGGGAATCCTTTGAAAATCCCAGCCTACATCTTCCTAAGCGATTACAGGACAGGTAGGCACGTGCTGCTCGGACAAGCCATGGCCAGGGGCCACCTCTCTGGCGTCTCCCCTGGAAGCCGTATGGATAGAGCTGAACTGCCTGAAAGCTTCAATAATATTGGCACAAGCATATTTATAGCATTGCAGTTCCTTTGCAGACATCTCCATTTACTAGGTCAATATACATAATACAGGAGGCAACCACAGATATGCTTTCCTGCCGTATCCATTTCTATTTCTCTTGCCAGCCTTTCTTCCTCCTCGTGTGAGGCCTTCTTGCTCTGTGAACCCCATCTATATATGGGAATCCGTGCCTCTGATCACCTTGCCCCAAGATATAAACAACTCTATTATTTCAGTATGTATACATTGCTCTATGCAGGGGTTAGCTCAATGCTGAAAGAAAATTGTGCACATGGATTTTTTTTTTTCTTGGCTTAAAACTTATTTGTAAAGTTTTAAGAAAGTGAAAACTATATATATATAAAAACACCAAGATTGCTAAAGAAAATGCTGACTTAATGATTACAAAAAGTGCTATTTTGATAACAAAGTCAAGATCTGAACCTTTCTGCTCTGTCCTCAGTTGGTTTTTGGTAGGACATTATTACAAATTGAAGGAAAGCCTGAACAACTGTATATTAGGACAGCATCTATATAAACACTGCCATGAAAACAGTGCACTGGAGTTTGGCCACTGGGGGGAAGGTTGTTTTACCTATTCAGTTTCTCCCATTTAATGCTTTTCTGCTGAGTGTACCATCTTGAAAACAGCTGGTTCTCCATGGCAGGTTGCTTTGTCCTGTTCTCTAAGCTGCAGAGCAGCAGCGAAGCTGATGCTGTTTTGAACCAAAAAACCTGCTCCATGAGAACAAGAGCCCTGCCTGGATTCCTGCAGTGCCTTTGCCCTTTGGGAGAGCAGCAGATCAGATGCAACTTCAATTTTGCTAAAGGAGAAATCCTGACAAGAAGCCAGAGCTGCCAAATGGGAAACCTGCAATGCGCTGGGAAGTCATGGGGTGGCTTGGATCAAACACAGTGCAAATTATTTCTCAGGGCAGCAAAGTGCTCTTTTCAGGACATGAAATTTCTTTTTATTTCTTACCATGCTCATGCCAGAGAACTAGGAGGTGACAGCACAAAAATAAGTTTTAACACTGACCTTAAAAAACAGATAATAGAGTTGGAATTTGATATTTATCATCAGTACACAGTGCAGTATTCATGTATGCAGTAATAGAAGGGAAGTGATTTTTAATATAACTTCCTAGACAGCACAGTAAGTATTCCCACCTAAGTTAGCACTGCTTGTAAATATAAACCGGAATGTGCAGGAATATTCTGGTGTTATACTGTAGGGATCAGATATATCTAACGTAGTAGATTATTGAAGATGAACATTGGTCCATAATATTTAAAGCTATGGATGTTTCTTAAACATGTATTCAGTGGGTGCAAATGGCTATAAGCATATCATAGATGCAACAAGAGTCTCAAGACAAAAACAATGAAAAAAAATCGCACCTTCAGCAGTCCATTATGCATTCTAGCGTTAATACTACTTGCATCACTGCAAAGGTGCTCATTTTCCTTCCCACAAGCTAGTTCTCATTCCAAGTATCTTTCTGGCCCTCCCTGCTCCCGACACATCTCCCCACCACACACAGAACATCAGGACAAAATCACTCCATGGCTGCAAACCGGTCCAAAGCACATCAATCTGCTGCAAGGGAAGCCAAGTTCCCAGGCTGTTTGAGTGTTCAAGTATCCTTACAAGAACTCTGCAATGCTATAGACCAGAAAAACAGGCACGCTGGGCTTTTGGACAGTTTACGTTCTTCCCTGTAGATGTTTATAGCCTATGCTGATGACCTATGCTCACATATTTCATTTGTTTATAATCTCACTTTAAAAAAAAAAAATGCAAAAAACTTTTTTTTTTTCTTCTCAAGCACTAACAAAGCAGCACAGGATATTTATGTATGTATTTAGATACACCTTTCAGTGTAGGTCACTGCAGCAGCTCAGGCTGGGTGCTGAGACACCCCCTCGAGCTCCTCCCATAGCACAAATGAGCTTCCCACAAATGAGCTTCCCAAAGCTGTCAGTACCGGGAGCCCTTCCCTCCTGGCCAGGCTGTTGCTGTGCTCCCCCCGGCCCCCGCCACCAGAGCCAGGCTGCTGCGGCTGCCCCTGGCAGGTGCAAGCCCCGGGTTTGGCTGCTCAGGCTCAGTTCCCTGCTCAAACAGTTATTTCTCCGCTCCTCCAGGGAGAAGGCAGCAGGCTGGCTGGAAGCATCCTTCGGGACGGATTCAGACCAGGAGCTGCCAACTGGATGCTGCTGCTCCACGAAAACATCTCCATTTCTTCTTCCCCTATTCAAAACAAGTGCAAGCCCCACCAGCCCCACCCTTTCCTATCCTCAAATTCCAGAGCTTGTTTTTATTCCTTATTATTTTGATCACTGTCTCATAAACATTCTGGTCTACAGACTATTATTTTCTTTTTCAGATTTTGTGCAGAACATCGTGTAAAACCCATGCAGCTTCTAAACCGGGACCTCCAGACTGCTCACAAGAATCCATCCATCTCCACCACAGGAAACCAAAACCAAAACTATTTCCCCTCTTTTCATGAGGCATCCTGCCCTTTTCCTTTAAGAGCACAAAATGCAAATAGGGAGAGCTACATTATCCCCTGCTGCTGAGAGAGTCAGGAATTGAATTTTATCACCAAAACAAGCCCCTCAGCTCAGGGGTACTTACAGCAAGGGGGACTTCAGCTACAGGGATCTGGGATCCCAAGGTTTTTTGGGGGAATGACACGTATCACTAGTTTGTAAACGTGAATACGAGAAAGAAAAAAAATACCCACGCCAGAAAACAAGACAGGACTATCTAGATTAATTGTTCAACCTTTCCTCCAAGAAATAAAATGCCTGTAATTTTGTTTTGGCCTGACGCCATTAGAGCTAAATAATTAAATTTCAGGAATAAAGGCAGTGATTTTGTACCTGTGGGGGAAAGAAAACAGCTAAGCATCAGCAAGCGCAAGTTTATAGCTTGCTGCACTAAGTGCTACCCGAATACACAGGCAGACACTAAACATCTCCGTCTCCTATAACCTAAGCGGCTGGGGGCCTCCTGGTCTCCGTTTCACAGTTCCATAATTAAGCTTGGCAGCAGGTTCAAATGAATTAAAACTGAATGTCACTATTTCCTCAACAAATCCCTCATCCTTGTTTTTTCTTACTTGTCAGGAGAAGACCAGCAGAACAGCAATTAGTGGTAAGCAGTGCAGTGAAAAAGAACCAAGTATACACTAATTAGGTCACTCGCCAAACACATTCATTTCATTGGCAGATTTAATCAATGTTTTCCTGAAATGTCTTAAATCTCCTATGCTAATTTAAAGTTTTGTTATTGTTGTTACTTTAAACACAGATGGGATGCCTGGAGATTTTCAATTGCTTTCCGCAAATCCATTTCAAAATAACAACCCCTCATATACTATATCATCAAAATTTAGGCACAGGTTTTAGGAAATGGCCCCTAATTTTATGCCAACATTTCTGTGCCTGCAAATACCTATGGGTGCAATTTTGCGGATTTAAGTAATTGCAGGTGTGTCTAGCTCTTTGACTTCAAATACTGAATTGCCCTGACTGATCGGGTACTTAAGGGTAATGCCAAATAATGTGAGGGACTGCCCACCACTCATCATTCCCACAATTATGGCAAAGTACTGAAGGGAGAGCCCCACGTGTGCAGTGATACGAGGAAAAAAAAGAAAGGAACAAATGCCTGTAGAAGTGTGCTTTCCCAGAAGCTAGGTGCTGAGAGCCTTGGCACCCAGCTGAGCTGGAGATCTTCAACCTCTGTGTGAGGATGAGGAGGGAGAAGCTGTGATGAACAACAGAGAATCACCTGGGGGTGGTAAATTCTCAGCTTTGCCCTACCACAAGGCCAAATGTCATGTCTGACCTCTGGCCAAGTGCCGCTTTAAATCACTTGTAGTCAACTTGTAATCCACATTTTGCAACAACATGCACACACAGAAAAGAGATAGGACAAATGATGCACTCAGGCAGGAGATGGTTTATACATGTGGAGCTTCCCTGTTGCAGACAACAAGCTCCCTTCATCAAAACTTTTAATAGTTTGTCTCCACTAGCTAAGATCTTTGTATAAACAGGAGACACACCAAGCTTGAACGCTGGGATTTTCTGACTGACAGCTGTCCCCCACAGCCTCCCCCCGTTGGCCAGTCTGACTTCTCTGAACCTCAGGTGGGAGGCTGAGGACAGCTACGAGAAAGGAAGGACTCCAGATCTGCTATTCTCCCACCTCAAACTGTTTGACTTTGCCACAGATTTATTTTTTTTTGGCAACACGAGATCTGTGTAAGCTTTGCATAAAAAGTCCCCTTAATCATATAAGCATAACTCTAAATTTGCTTGTGTGTAATTACAACAACTCCATTATACTTAAAATTGGTTTTCTAGGTCTGATACACCAGGCCAGCTGGAACTCTGCTCCTCGTTGGGAGGCAACATCTTTTTATTATAGTGAAGTTCCTAGATCTTGGTTTGGGCAATCTAGAATTCATTGTCAGATCTGAAACCCAGAACAGAAAAGACTGACAATATCATTTGTGCTGGGTCTTCAAGAAGCGTAGACTATTTCAACAAAAAGGAGGACACAGTGATTTTAAGAAATGCTTCCCCCCCCCCCCCCCCCCATCAGTGTGTTTGTTAATGTTGCTCAGATTCTGGAAACAGAAAAGCACTTCCAAAAGGGGCTGTGACAAGGAGAGGACTACCAGCCTTGTGAAGAGGCAACAGTGAAAACCACTTGTTGAACTAGGAAACCATGAAATAAAATACACTTATCATGGATACCTTTTTTTTTTAAATAAAAAAAAAAAAACTTTATGATATCACACACACCTATATATGTGCCCTGGTGACTTCAAATAGATGGATAAAGTTTTTATACAAACACTAATAAATATACATGTATGTACAACTAAGCAAATATATAATAAGCAGTGAGCTGTTTCTCCTTCATGCTTAGATGAAATCACTTGGATTTCATGAAAACATAACTCAACTTCACTTGTAAAGCACTTAGTTAAGCGTCTCTCTTAAAAGGTAGTATTCATTTTGGCAGTCAGGTAGTCCACAAAAAAGCGATTATCCAGTAATTTACTATGCAATTTTCACTCTTTGTTTTATGCTCAGATAAAGAATCAAATTAAAGTCTTATAAGCCTCAGAAAATTAGAGTTAGCAAGCAAAGAGGTTGAATCGCCCTTGAACACAGAATTACTGAAAACAGATTTTTCGTTCACTTTTCAGATTGCACTGAAATATTCTTATAGCTTCAAATGCTCAGAGTAATGGTAAAATAGTCTAAATTATTACTGTTTTTAAAGCTCCACTTTATAAAAATGTTAAAAGTCGTGAATGTAAAAATGTAGAAAGTGGTGAATCATCACTTTTTAATTAAAAACAGCTAATACATAGTTAGAAAAATAATTGGAAATAGAGAGACTTAAATGCAAGAAAGAAAAGATAGTCCCTTCATTTCAGATCACTCCCCAGAGACACACCTACATCATTAAGTATGCATATACAGCTGAATTTTTTGTTTGCTTTAGCTTGATATGGAAATACGGCACAGAACTGTCACTTTGATTATGTTCCTGCAGTGATTTCTTTTACCTCTTGCATTATTTGAATCCCCTTTATAACAACAGAACTGGAGAAAAACAGCCCTGTAGGTAACTAACAAACAATTTTTAGACATCTGTTTGCAAACACATTCTTAATTTGAACATTCAATTACTTTGATTTCAACTGAGTTTATATGAATGCAGGTTATTATTAATTGCACAACTAATTAATGATATTTACATGCAAAAAAAAAAAAAACAAACCTAAGCATGGAACTTGTGATGATCCTTTTTTATACTTTGAAATATTACTAAATTGCAACCTTTCAATCTCAAGTAAGTAAATGTAACAGGACAAGGAATCCTCTAAAATTTCAACGTGGGGAAAAGAAGTACTTATTAAATAGACAAATATATACACGTCTATATGTGTATATGTGATACATACATGTATTAATAAGCATTCTCTCAGGAAGGACAGAAGCAGACCTCAAAACTGAGGAAAATTCTTTGTGAAACATGGTTGCACTAACCACAGAAAGCAGGAGAAGTAGGAGCAATACAAATTTCACAAATATGCCTATCAAGAAAATGGCATGGCACTTGAAGACCTTCACTCAACATTTATGCTATATTAACGGCAATTCAGAACAATAAAGACTGGCAAACTGGAGAAAACACAGGAAAGAGCATAAATATAGCCAAAAGAAAAAAAGCCCAGATTTTGCAAATAATAGAACTCTATTGGATTACCCCTAAAAATGCATCAAGTGTTTGATTAGAAGTGACCCTGAATGTTAATGCCCACAGGTAACCAAATTGAAGCACAACAGCAGCATAAACGGTGAGATGCAAGACTTCACAAGGACCTGTCAAAGAATGAAAATGAAGATGAAAATAAACTAAGAAAAGTTGAGAGAAGTTTCCTAGTATTCTGCTAACAGTGCAGACTTGTATTAATTGTACAAAGCAAATGAGGGAAATCTCATTGCTCAAGTTTCTAAATACGGACTGAATGAAGAGAACATATTGTAAATCTTGCAGTAGCAGAAGGATAGGAGAGAAACACACTTTTCCATCTTTAGCTTCTGTAATTATTTTCTCTGAAAGTCCCATTGATTCACTGTCAAAATCCACAACCAAGATTAACTCCGGTTTACATGGAAAATTGAGATGTGAGCTATTCCCATATTTAAAAATAAAGCGTGATTTCATATTACAGTTATTTAGCATTATAACATTGCTTGTTGGTGTATTAGTTCTGTAATCATTAAGATTGTTTTTACTGCATTTGTTTAGCATAAGACATTCATTATAGCTCTGTGGCTGAGCTAAGTTTCACATGTGAAGAAAGGAGAATGTTGTCCCAAAAAAACAAATACTCCAAGAGCGGTGCTTAGTTACCTGCTTACATGAAAAGGAGGGAAGGACAGAAGAGCTGTTTCTTCCCTTGACTGAAGAAATACTCAGTGACTCACGAGCGATAATATTTTGCAATAGCTACAGGGAAACAGCCAGAACTTGCAGCCTCAGATTAAGTCCTCCTACTCTCAGATCCAGAGATATGGTAACAATTAATAGCTTCACCCCAAAACTAGACGTGAGCCTCACACCCAGAAGTTTAAAATGTTTGACTTTTTCAACAATTGCTTTTCATATTCACTTTCCTCTCCTAATTTACAGCTACGTCCAAATGCTGAAGTTCCAAAATACCACAAGAAAGACAATTTTCTTGGTATTTCCAGCCGGCAGGAAACACTGACACTCTCATGAGAAAGTCTGTTCTTATGAGGTTTCATGCTCAGTTATGCAGACTCCAGAGCTTTACTTAGCTTGGATAATGTTTGAGGAAGATATGAAATCAAACCTCTTGAGATTTGTTCATCACTTACTTTAGAGTTGAGCAACTTGAACGAAAAAACTGGTATACAGAAGCAGTTTAGAAACAAACCATTCAGCCATTATCTCTGATGGCTTCCATCACCTGCGTAGACGAGCAGTTCTCTCTTCTAACTGGACCTGGAGCTAAGCAAGTTATTCACCAGCTGGTCAGCAAAAAAGCACATAGCCTAAAAAGTTACGAGACCAACTACAGAGGACTAATTAGAAACTGATGTTAATACTGTCATGCTAAGCACCTTGTAGGTACAGCATCTGGCACGTCACTCCCATGACATTTATGGACAGAAATGGAAAAAAACAGACTATCAATGGGAGTTCTGCTTTCAGCAGGTATATGGAAGAAAGCAATGAACTACTGCAGAAAAAAAAAAAAAAAAGTCCTTGAGCAGTCAACTCTTCCAACATTAGATTTAAACAATGATAGTACTCCAGGAGGCAAAAGATGTTCTGTATCACCCAGTGCTCTCTGTCAGAAATGAAATATTCCATTCTCTTCCTCCCAATGCTAGATTGCTCGGTAATCATAACATTAAGTAACTGCAAATACTCGTGAGTGGGAAGAAACAATCTGACAAGAGAAGATGCACTTGGTGATCACAGTGTGATTACTGTACTTTATTAAAAATAATTTTCATTTCAGTATGTTTTGACAAGAAAATAGAAAGCATCTTGTGCAGGCTTCAGGAAATATTAAAATAACCCAAGGTGATGAACATGTTATTATCCAGCCTGTTCCAGAGGGATGATGCTCAAGTACTGAAATGGTTTTCATTTCAAATACACATTCATTTTCAAGACACCACACTTGAAAAATTGGATTGTATATTTGTCATACAGTAAGCAGTGATAAAGAGCACAGCAATTTATGTTCTTTATGCAAACCACTTGTAATTCAGAAAACAACTATAGTTTCTAAGAGGCGGCAAAGTGATAGCACTTTCCCAACAAGTGAAACGTTTCTTTCATGCCAGTTGGCCAATTCTGGCATGTCAACCTTTGCTATGATAAACATTTTGGATAACATGCAAAGAGCTCCTGTTCCATCTCATCAACACTCACAATGTCTTGGAGCTTTAGACAGAGATGAGCAATACATTGTGAATATTTCATGACACTGATACTAAGAAAAGAATTACGATACTGCCATCGCCATAATGCTAAAACACCAATGACCTTTTGAGCAAGAGGGCAGCGTGCTCTCAAGGAACAGTTTGCGGGCACAGGGTTTCTTTCACTCTTCTTCTCTTGCTTCCCAAGCAACCTGATTGCATTTTAGGGCAAGAAGGAATTGACATTTTAGGGGAATTAAATGGCAGTGCACTCAGGAGTGCCCAACCTGGGTTGACTACTGCAGGGTAACCTCCTTGTTTGTCTATTCTCTTCCCTATTGAGCTCTGTGGTTCTCTACTATTCTAGTATTTTCATAATAAGAAGGTGAAGACTGCCAAACAGAGGGAAGCAGAAGTTGACCCCCTCCTCTAACCCTCACCTTTATCCCTGTGTGAGCAAGGACAGGGCTTGCTGAAGTCACACCTGCACGACAGAGGGGAAGCACAGCAGGTACAAGCAGAGCAGGATAAGCCAAAGCACACAGGTCAGTGCAAAACCTGTTACAGATACTTTATAGGTTCGGTGCCCAGTGGTTTTGCCCTTACACAGTATTTCAAACAAGCAACATTTAAGTAACCCTTGAGTATTACAGATATATTGCCCATCACTGCTTATAGGGTGTTCCTTTTCTTTTTCAATAGATCCTTTTGTGGTTAAATACAGGTTTCCCCCTTCTGAGCCTCTCATCATATGTCTACCACATTTATCTGTAGCCTGAAGTTCAAAAATGCTATTATTACAGTACCCCAGAAATAGCTACTATTTTTCCAGTTTGAGAAAAGGGGAAGGGAGGGGAAAGAAGAGGAGGAGAAGGAGAATAAATCACATTAGAAAATCTCTTTTCAAGATCTCCAATCCATTTTTCAGATTCAAGATAATTTTACAATCTACATAAGTGGAAGATGCAGATAAAGCGTTTGAAATGCTGGCTTTTCATCTAATCTGAATTTCTGAACCTGTAGCAGCTTTCCTATCATTACGAATCACATACCTCAACTATATGAAAAAGAATGAAACGAATAATGCAACGTTTTAATCTTCAGTAAAAACATTTCTTTCTTTCTGTGATTTAAGGTAGCTCTTCAGTGTTATTTTGACTTGCATTTAAAACCACCTTCTGGTGCAGCACACGAGACTCGCACACTGCAGAGGTGTGATGACGGACGTGATGTGGAGACCATATTGAATCCACCAAATGACAGCCACGAGCCATCGAGAGGTCAAACCAGCAGAAGGACAACCTCCTCTGCCAAATGCCAACGTGTAGGAAGCTTTCACACATGCTGAAGTTCACATCCGCAACAAGCCTTCACACAGCTTGTCGAGAGAGGAAAGGCACAAATATGGGACTGGAAGAGGCATCCTGGAGGACACATGACTATAACCCTATGCGAGACAACCACCAGTGACTCACAAAATTTCTCTAATATTACCCTTTGGCTGCTGGGAATGGGCATCCAAGTTGTGCCTATTTTTTGGCCTTGGCACTTACAGAGTCATCTAGTATGCCGGCTATCCTTTTTCTTTATTCCCTATAGGTAAACTTCCAACTTCCAGAGCAGAGTTTTACCCATTACTGACTAAGCAGATGATTTTGCTATTAGATTTGTTCAGTTTCTCACATTAGATGGTATTCAAGGACCATCTAATTACCTTTCTATATAATTGCCCAGTGCTTCCCAACTCTGGGCAATGAGCAAGTATTGAAGGAGTTTGGGTAGCAATATCATTATAAATGAGAAGGGAAAACTGGCATCTGCCTCAGAAAGACCAAGGTAGCCAGGTGCTGCCAATGATGCTGACTGACATGTCCAAGTCTGCCTCTGATATACAGCAAATCCGCAAGAAACTACATCAGTAGTGACTATCCTCAGCAGCTCTTCCTAAAAGTTCAGGCATCTTTTGAATGTAAAAGCGTTTTGTTTATGGTCTCTGGAGAACCTTAAGAGTTTAACTAAAGACCAAACTCATTGACATACATTGCCAGTGAAAGACCAACCATACAGCAGAGAACAACTTCCACCCTGTGAAGTCGGTTTAGAGATAGGTATAACAATACTGAAACATAGAAGATAAATAAATGTGTGGGGGTTATTTATGGGTGTCTATCCTTTTTTAAAGTGAAAATGAGGATGATTCAGATATAAATGATACTTATGAGGTATATTTAATTTTAAAAGATCCAAAAATTTTTATAAATTATAAATTTTCACAGCAAATTCCGTAGCAGGATCTAAGTTTGCTTGCTGAGAATAGCTCTCTGTCAGCTTAGTACATCAAATAAACAGGAATGGAAGAGAAAGCAGGGAGGAGCTTTGCCAGGACACACAAACCAAGCAAACATATTTCGTCTAGAAAGCCAAAATGCCTATAAAAAGACATTTTAAAACCTCATACACCACATCAAAGAAATAAAAAACAGTAATACAAAATTATTTTTAATCCCCTAGAAACAGAGGTGACCTTCACACCTCTCTGAGCCATCAGCGCAATAGCTGACCAAGAGCCTACAGGCAGTCATGTTCATCGTAACAGCAAGACAGCTAATAGTCAGAGAGGCTGCAGTGCTTCTCTTACACAGACGCCAAATACATGTTGGTGTTGTCAATGCAGAGATGTATAAATGTTTTGAGACTAAATGTCTGATTCCTGTCAACAGGCAGAGTTAACCAGATGAATATCCGGTATGCATGGCTGTGCTTTCTTACCGTATAAATGTTGCATTACAAAGACTGCAGGCTGCTTGTTTTATCACTGGCCCATTCCTCTCAAAGCCATTTTAAGTGAACAAAGAAAAAGTAAAACAACTTCCCATGCCCTGTCACGGTCTGGGAGCAGTGAGACGTGTGGGGAAGAAGGTGATGAAACACCAGTTGGCTGAAGAATTTCAGGGGAAAAACAGCATTACTCAGGGCCCATGACCAAAGGGTCTTTGCAAAAAGCTACTGATCTCATTTCCATTATGCATTACCGGCTCACTCCACCTAGAGAAAAGAAAAAGCAGCCCTCATGTCATACCATGCTGGGCAACAGGTGATTGCCCCTCAGGCAACCATTCCCCAGAGGTCCAGGTTCCCTCAAACTGGAAGCCTTGAGGGGGAACAGAGATTACCACTCTTATAAGGGGCACAACAGCCTCGCTCTCCCAAGCTCTCTTCCCTCCAGCTGAAGGCAAAAATGAGGTTCTAGCAACAGACACAAGAGACATTAGGAAAGAGGAAAGTCTCTAGCATCTGAAGCTTTTAGCATCTCTCCCCAGGTTAATAAGAACATTCATTGAAGAAACCTTCACTTCATCCTCATTATGAGATTTATTATTTTCCAGTGAATTTACAGATACATAGCACAATGAAATCCCACAAACCTGTTTTCTTATTCTATTTTGTTTGTTTTTTTGTGTGTGTGGTTTTCTTTTCCAATTTTTTTTTTTTAACCTCTCACAATGGCTGGGACAAACATTTCACACACACACAAAAAAAGTAGTAGTCTTTTTTTGCTTTTATCTAGAGAGAGAAGCAGATATAGCAGATGAAGGCCATCACGCAAAACGTGATGGCGTGGCCCAGTGGGAGCCATGCTTACAGCTCCAGCCTTTCTCCCCCTTAGTCTACATTGCAACTTCATCCAACTTTGCCCACTTCACCTTCCTATGAGGCATTTTGTCACTGAGGAAATTTGCCTTTATTGCGTCAAGGCATTTTTGTCCCAGATAATGAAAATCCTTAAAAAAAAAAATAAAATAAAATCCCCAGCAAATCAAACACTTCCAACCCTAATGCATACATGTGACACAAGTGTATTGCACTTGCTTAATGGGCTAACAAACAGAATCAAGCCTCCCTCAGGAAAGACATTTCAGTGTACACTAAGAAAATTGAGAAAAAGTCAGCTTCCAACCAAAGAATAAATTCCAAATTTAATAGCGTAAAATGAAGCCACTGAAGACTAAACATCTGGGCTTTTTGGATATCATCCCAGATACTGCGTGTAGCACTGAAGCTCTTCATCACTGTATCCTCTTAAGAATTTGAATAAAAACCTTCCCCTGTATATGCTGTTTCTCTGCAGAACATCACAAAAAAAAAAAAAAAAGTGCCTTTTGCAGTAAGATCTCAGGGCAAGGCCTGGTTTTTACTACTTGTGTGGAGAGCCTGCAGAACCACAGGGCTTTGGTTTTCTTCAGGATCTCCAGGACTTCCCTTAACACAAATCACAGTTCTGCAGCAGTGGCAACACCAACAACCCTTGTGGACTGCAGAAGATGCCAATTAGAGGGGGATTATTAGAAACACTTCAATAAATCTGGAGCATTGTCGAAGTGCCACTGCAAGTCAATGGGATTTTCTGCTCCTGAAGTGCAGCAGGCACAGCTACAGCACAGCTCTCCAGCATCCATCAGAAATCTTCTGCACTGAACAACATCGGATGCCTACAGGACAATGAGCAGGGCAGTAACAGCACAGACCATCCAGGATATTTAGGGATGTCTCTCACCTGGACCTAGCAGAGCACAGCAGCATCACAGCTTCAGGGCTGAGGTAGAGAGGTCTACTCAGTAGAGCACTGTGCTGTGTGGTACCAGATGCTCGAGAGCTTTTGAGAACTCCAATTCCTGCACAACCTGCCTCGAGACCTCCTCTTCCCACAGCTGCCCTGCTTCGCAGTCAGTACCAGACATGGTTTGATGCAACCTGGATTTACTGGGATTGCTCAGGGATGACTGCACAAAATTCTGGAGGTGGCTGCGGGCAGGAGGTCAGATTAGATCAGTGCATGCATTTAAACTCTGTGAACTGCTGAGAAAGAGCGTGGGGAACATGGCCACTGGAAAGCAACTGAACCAGTGCAAAATTTCATAAGCCAGAGGCGCATGGATTATAACCGGAGCCAAACTACACAGTGCAAGAGAGCCACACAAAAGACAAAAAGCACTGGATAAGTCTGAAACAGAATTATCCTTAATAGACAGTGCCTCCCTAGAGCTTTTGTGCTCACAGCCAAGCAAAACGGTTCTGCGCAGGAAGACAAGAACTGCAGACTTCTGGCATGGCTCTGGAGACACAAACAATACGAGAGACTTGTTCCCATAAAGGAACAAAGAGGTGAAGCAGACCCCCTTGAAACAAACAATTCCTGGCCATCGTACCATCAAAACAAGCACAAATAAAATGGAGTGCTTCATTGGAGTTTTTATTTTCTATATGTAAAAATAAAGTGGAGTAAGAAATAGCAGCTTTTAAAAAGAAAAAAACAGTCTTTCCTCTGGCAAATCACACAAAGCCATGCTTCCTACCTCAACATTTATCAGCTTCTTTTATTTTTTTTTTTAGAGATATATTTGTATTAGGAGTCTCCACAGTAGGCTGTTCCTTTTGTTTCTTAATTTTTCCAGTCAACCTCGTCTATTTTCTTTCCAAGAAAGAGATGATTACTTCTGTTCTTCCCCTTCTAGCTCCTCCTCCCTCTAAGGTGACTTAAAAAGAGAAAGACTCATGCATAGTCTAGGAGGACGGTTTAGGTAATGACATTTCCACTCCTATAAGTCTTTTCAAAGGAATCATTCTACCCAGGAATGACAGGAGGGAAGATATTTCCATAAAAACCTGTATACTTCCAGCAAATACATTACCATACCAACAGCAGCATGGAGAGATCGAAGACCTCATGCTCTGGAAATGCAACATTTCTCCTTGTTTTGTTTGCTTGCTTTCTCTCTCTGCGCTTTCTGTTTTTTCCATATTTGCTGCAATGTTTCAAACAGATCATTCCTTCACTCCATTTTATTTATTTCTTCCATCATCTTCTCTTCCCTAGCCTTTTATTTTCTAGACTCCCCAGCCCCCAATTTCCCTTGCCTGCTCGTTTCAGCTATTAACATGGCAACGGTAGTTCATACAGAAAAAAAAAAAAAAAAAAAAACAACAAAACAGCTAGCTTCTAAAGTTGAAACGGGAAAACTACAGAGGCAACAGATGCCTTAGGAGTTTCATACAGAATACAGGGCCTTTGAAAAAAGGTGAAAAGCAACCACAAAGGTCTGTTTTCAAATGATAGTGCAACAAAGGAACCAATTAGGAAAGAAATAAAGAGTAAACTACCCCAAATTTTTGCTTGGAATTGAAGCTTTTCCAGTTTAAAAAAATAAAAATAAAAAAATACCAACAACAAACAGTTAACATTACACCCATTATTTTTGTCATCCAATACGTTTCTGTACTTACGGATTTTATCCAAAACTGGGAGCACACTTGCCAAAATATCATGAGAAAACCTTCCTGCTAATGAGACTTTTAGACAGCAAAAATGCCAAAATTTCTAGGTAAATCGGAAACAGAAGGTACTAGATACTTAAATGGAAAGTTTCTCTCAGGAAAGAGTCCAAGCAAGACCAGGCTCAGGGAGTGTTGTACTTGTTTTTTGCAACACTCCAACATTTTAATCAACCTCCAAGGACTTGGTCTTGCTGCCTCAGGAAGGGTTTTGCTATCGACACCCCCAACACTAAAGGCAGCCTGGCTGCTTAGTAGCCCTAGTGGAAGGCTCGATAAGACAGAGTAAAGAAACTGAGACTGTACCACAACAGATGCTCCAGCTGAGGGTCACACGCTCCTAGAGCAGCACGAGAAAGTCGATGCTCTGCCTGCACGGTGGCTTTGGATCCCTGCTGTACCATGCTTCTACCCTGTGTGCCTGGCTAGAAAAACACTGAATATGGAACCGGAGTCTTAGAAAGCTTTTAAACACACCTGAAATAAATAATTAACAGAATAACAGATTACTATCCTGCTTCTCAAAGTGAGGTCGCTACAGAAGAAACACACTCTGCTCGTTCCCCACAGCACAGCTGAGGACCATTCAGCTTCCTCTACTGCAGTCTCACACGAGTTTAGGTAATTTTGGCTAATTTAGGAGGGTGGTAACAGTGGGTTCCCTGGGTGTCACTGAGGATGGAGAGCTCATTTCAGAGGACCAAAGCTGGATTCGTTTCCTGAACTGCTGTCTGAAAGAGCTTCTCTCTGCAGATTACATGTAGAATCTAGTTTTTAAACCTATACTTTTGTTTTTATCTCTAAAACCGTGCAGGGTGAACGTTTCCCTCTGCAAGTGTCACTCTTCAGCCTTACTCAAGCCCATAGTATGGGGCAAGAGCCAGCTAGTGGCATCAGGGAAGGGAAGGGAAGGGAAGGCTCATGCTGGGCTCATACCCAGAGGGAAGGGTAGGGCAGTGAGGCACTCATGCAAGGCACAGCATAGGAGGATGAAGAGAGAGAAAAAAATCAGACATAGTTGCTCGATGGGTTTCAGTTCTAATAATTAAAAACTAGGGCAATGCACCCATTTTTATCACAAGGCTCCACTAATGAGAACACTGTTAATGAGAACACAACATGGACAAAAGATTTTCTCAAAGCTCGCTCATTCAGCACTGAACACTTCCCAGTCAAAATCCAGAAAGACTTCATAATGGGGATTAGTTCATTCTCATTGCGAGCCAGAGCCCTTTAGAATAAAAATACCAAGTGTTTGGTCAGGAAAACTAATTTGGGCCAAATATTGTTCTCATTTACTCTCCGTTGTTTCCTTCCCTCCCCTCTCTGTTCTCTCCCAGTGATGATGAAGAGTACTGCTGTCACCACTACTTCTTCCCCTTAGCACATAGCAGGAAAAGGGCTCTTGCTTGATTGCATTCATTGTAGCTGGGTCAAGCAGGCAACCATAGCAAGACATTACAATGAGAAGCGAGTATTCAGCTGGAAAGCATGAACTTTTTTGCCTCAAATTCCTCTGCTTCTTTACATCTTTTTAAAGCAATGTCCTACTAAGTGTATTTTAAGAAGTTGAATGAATTAAAGCCAATTCATCCTTTTTTTTTTTTCTCTCAGAAAGTAGGTGGAGTGTACAAACACGCAACTTGTTATACCTATGCAAAATAACTTTTAAATATAAGCATAAACAAAAACAGGAGGTCAGGATTTCCTCTGGTGTAATTTACCATATTGACAGCTAGGGACACAAATACAAGCACTGCCCAGAGTATTCAGTGCCCTACTAAATCCTTCGCATAATGTCTAAGTGTTATCACTCAAATCCAAATGTGCATCGATATAGACAAGCCAAGGAACGCACAAGACACTGCATAGATGCAGATGTAATCATTCTCTGATTACGTCTGATGTCCAACAAATTAGCTAGTTAGCAGAAACAGCTCTATATGTACCAAGCTGGCTCAATTTAATGAGTATTTCACTCATCCTCAACAGAGAGTCCCTTTGAAATAACAATGCAGAAACCAAGTGTTCTGGACTTTGGCCTTCTTTTATGTGACTGAGAGAAATGGAAGAAAGAATTACAGACTTCAGGTACATCTGCTGACGTCCCTCATTGCCATGGGAGATCAAGGCGTTTTTCTAAACCTCATTTAACCAAGACAATAAAGCCCATTTTCATTGTTACTTCCTCAAGCGTACCTTTTCAAGGACAGTCACCCTGTTCTTAAGCTAAGACACAAAAACCTGCTACACGCATGGTACATAGAAGTTCCAGTATCTCTCCATGAGAGGCAAGGACAGTAAATTGAGAAAAAGACAATTATAGTAACTGCACAATTATAGTAACTTGCAGTTTTGCTGCTGGAGGCCACCAGTGCCTGATACAGGTGAGTCTGACAGGGTATCTACACGGCACAGGGTAGGAGTGTGCAGAGATACCTGCAATAGCTCTGAACAAGCCAGCCTGGTTGCTGGAACCAATACAGCTGCAGGGTTCGGTGAAAATGGTAGGTACAGACTAAGGTTAGCACAGCAAGTGCCTCACAACCATTTTCACTCCTTGTACAGCCAAATAGGACTCCCCCCTCCCCCTTTGGCTCCACTGACATTATAACTTTACCAGCTGCATCCATCTTCCTAGCAAAAATAATGATAAAAAATCATTAAAGTATTTTTATCTCAGCTTACACATTAGGTCAGTTATGTTTACCCCTCAGAAAATAAAGTCTAGTTCACAGGGTTACAAACCTACAGGTGAAATGGAAGATATAGTACTTGCTGATTGTCCCAGATCACCAAAGAGGAACTTTACTTTGTTTTATCTCCCTTTCTATTTATCAGTTGAGTTTACCTTTTTTTTTTTTCCCCTTCACTACAATGCTGTTAAACAATCTGCAGACCTGTCTACAACTTAACCTTTTGCTGCCTCTATTTCTTCTTCTGCAAAATGGAAATCATATATATATATATATTTACCTTTTGGCAATTAGACAAACTAATCCAATTAACCAGTTATTGTACATTTGTAAAGCACCACAAGCTCCTCAGATGTGAAGCATTACAGCAACACAAAGTTTTATAGTTATTGTTGTAAAAATAATCAAAATTCAGAGGGGAAGGGAAGATGCCAGCTGGCAGATTGAATATCCAGTCTCACTTATTGGCAGCAGTTTCATTGTAATAAAAGCAGGACCACTGCTGATTATGCAGCCTTGTGCTTCCAGTGTTCAACTGGTTAAGGAGCTGTTGTCAGCTTATTTCACAGAAAGCTCCTTGTGGCACAAAATACTGTCTGATCAGCTTTTTTTTCCATGGAGCCAGGATTCCCAAAAGCAGAAGTCCTTAAGCACATGCTTAGAGTAAAACCAGTCTTTAGGTGCCCTGGTTAATCAGACTAGCGATAAAAAAGCTCCTCAACGTAATAAAACGAAGAGGTTTTTTCCAACAATATAGACGTGTTAGAGTATTCACTGCCTGAAATCCCTTTGATTTAACTCATCTTTAAAAACCACGCTTGCCTTGAGTTTGTTTCAGCTAAATATATGTATACACACACACAAACAGACACACATACACTTCTTTTTGTTATTTAAATAAATCTCCCTTGTGCTTTGATGTTGCAGAAAGACGGCAAGAATCTCCTATATTTTCATTCCTATTCATGGCACCTAAATTGCACAGGGCTAAGGGGTAGTTTCCAATTAAAAAGGAGCTTTCTGGCTGGCTAAGCAAAGTTACTCTACCTAATGACGCAGGAAGACGGATGCGTGGCGCGGAGTGTATGGAAGTAACAGACTCTGTGCTGGCAAGCATGGCGTCTGTTTGAAAGCTAAAAAGTAACAAAACCTCAGAGGATGTAAAACGACTTCTGAAAGAGATTTTTGGAACATTTGGACCACGACTGCATCAGCAAAAGCCAAAAAAAAAAAGTTATGAAAGGAGTCAATAAACAGAATCTCATACTGGAGTAATTACTCTTCCTGGAGTAAGCAACAGTTAATAATGAGAAACAGACAGAAAGCCACTGAAAAATGAAAATAAAATCACAATTTACTCAAAAGAGACAAGATGGTTACCACTTACAGGAAGCACCATTAATTATGACTTCTAAAAGAAGGTTTCTCATCTTGTTGGAGCTCATTAGCAACTGATTGCTCCAAGGTAGGTTTCAAAACGCATGAAAATGGCCATTATATACCGCTACTAACTAAAAACCAGCTATTACGGTGAGATCATATTTATTGGCAAATTCACAACAATCACAATGGGAAACTTCAGTTTAGCATGTAGGGGATGTTAAAAACCAAGCAGAGAAAACAACAGGCAAGTCAGACACTCGTCTACCTAGTGAAAAGCCCAGCTGACCGGTTTTCCACTCTTTTCCAACTTCTGTACCCACAACAGGACTTGAAATTTATCTGTGTATTAGATCAGCTTCCCAGGATATCAAAGCAACTCATGTCACAAGCAATCTAATTTCCGATTAGTAAGACTATAAATCAAGCTCAGGAAAACGTGACAGTCTCGCAGCGTTACAAAAAGTGACAGCAGAGGGCTGGAGGATCCAGGAGAAGATCTGGTACCGCTAGACGAAACTGAACTGAACTGAAGAGATTTCAGGTCTTCTTAGGCTTCGTTCAGATCCCAGGAAGTCACTGTTGACACATCACAATTTTGTCTGCATGACAAATCAAAGGCAATGCAGCAGCTACAGCTGCAAACAGTTCCAAGGGAAGCTCATGTGAAAGCACGGATAAGCAAGAATACCAGCACGAGAAAGAACAAGACAAAGCAAATGTTAATTCCTCAAAAAATATGTCCTCAAGGAAAAAGGAAAAAAAAGCAGGAAAACGGCGTGTAAAACAAAGGTGATCTAAATGACTCTGATTATTGGTGACAGGCAAAACAGATGACATATATTAGCAAATCTAAGGGAAGAGCCGACTGGATTTCACAGCCCAGAAGATCATATGCCTACACGATTTTCACCTTCAGAACAGTTATTGAGAAGCACATCAAGTGGCAAAACAAGCTCATTAACTTAATCAGTTTTTGATAGCATCTGACAGCCTCCATCACTGCTCACTCAGACACTGCGAGAGGCATCTGAAGGTTGATCTGGAGCAAAACAGACCTTTGTTGTTGCAGACACGAGGGGCCATGGCTGGGTTGTTCCTGTCCCGGGAAGGGAACAGCACAAACTATTCCTTGTTTTTACTCTCTTGAAAGGCAGTTTTGGAAAAGGCCCTCTTGCCCTTCCTCTTGTTCCTGGAATAGCAGTGTCTCACTCATCCCAACTCCTCACTGGCCCCAGCACCAAAAAAATGTGGGCTCCCAGGGCTCTGTCATGGGCAACAACTCAGCAGGGCCACCGACAGTTTGGTCTAGGCTGCTGTTTACTTTGCCTACTCGTAGCAGCTCTGTGTCTTCATATGCCAGGATTTCCTATTAAAAATAATGACAAGCCATAGTATGTGCTATCAAAGCGAAGCATAAGCCAATGAAATAAAGGCACAGGAGCCAAATATGTTGTTTGTCTCCTGCTGGACACCGCCACGGATTTTGTGATGAAGAAAGGATAAATGGATACTATCTAAACATCAGCTTGGCCCTCTAGCAGGATACTAAGGCTTCACATTCAATGCCAAAGGATAAAATAGCAGTTTAACTATCGTGCATGCATGCCTCCCATCATCACACATGGCAATAACATCACAAACAAGATGTTGTTAATGATTAAAAAAAATCACAAATGACAAATGAATTGGAGAGTAAAGAAACAGAAAACATGGCAGAATTCACTTACGTTGGCACCGGCATGAAAGTTAGGAGAGAGATTCATAAAGACCTGTTGGCAAACTGCTAAGCATTTACTCATTCAAACAAAATCTGGCAACCAAAGGGAACACTTAACACCAAAATGTAAGCACTCTTCACCTTAGCAAACTGGAATAGGCAAATACCCCTCAAACATGCATTTGTTACATTTCCTCTCTGTAGATTATCTTAAAGAGAGGGTGAAAATGCCTACCTCATTTGCTAAGAACAAAGTCTGACCATGGCAGAAGCACCAACAGGCAGCCAGGGAAGGGAAAAGAATATTGTCTCTTCTTCCAGGACAAATAATACATAGGACCTGATAGGGAGAATGTGCCAAGACCAGGCCAGGGTGTCAGCACTTGTGCAAGAGCAAGCTACTAGCTGAGACTGAAGGATGTATTCCAGTTAGGATAAAGCACTTACGTACATTTTACATTTATCGTTCTGATTCCTACATTGTCTATATTTATTTTTTGTTTATTGCCTACACTCTACAGTGCAAACCACTGGACCTACAAATGGTTTTGTTTGTTTGTTTGGTGTTTTTTTCATTGCTATAAAAATAAATAAATACTGGGTTTGTACTCTTGGTAGGTTTTTCAGCTCAGATTTCTTGGTATTGGTGATTTACCTAAAAGTGAAACTCGTGTTTTTTTTTTTTTTTCCCCAATCACTTGTGATTTCTTTGTGTTTTGGGCTTTTTTTATTTAATGTTTGGGTTTGGCCAAAGACGAATCTTGAGGAATTGGAATAAACAACTTGACTAACACATAATGCTGCCTCAAGTGCTATTTTAAAAGATGATCCAAGAAGTAGGATGCTGCAATAATTATTGATTATTTACGCTAGAGCGTAGAAGAAAGGTGTACACTGAGCTTGGGCCCCACATTGCAAACCTCACTGAAATCAAGAAGAGAAAAGTATTTCACATCTCAAAGAACTATGGATAAAATATGCATGACAATTTCAGCTTGGGAGGCCCAGAAAGGTTATTTATTTTTCCTGTCTGGGAAAGAGTTATTTGTTTGTTTAATTGTACTGTGCCTTTTAATAAGGAATGTTAAGGAATCTTCTGTTGACAGGAAAAACAATACGGTCTAAACCATTTCAGCAAGCATGCCTATTATTCACTGGATAGTATTATTCAGATGACATGCATTGTATTTGCTGCAAACAGGAGAAACATTTGCTGTTTTGCTCAGATGAGCAGAGAACAGTTTCTCAGCCATGCTTTATCTATTTTTTTTTTTTCAAATATTAAATATTACATCACTGTGAAATAAATTAATTGACCAGTGCTGTGAACAAATAAATTACAAAATTCAATATGCTGCTTTGAATTTGCAGCTCATTTCAGCACGCCGGTTTTGCAGTAGCTCTAACATATGAGTTAAGTAAGCCTTTCTGACAGGTGTAAAAGCCTTTCATACCACTTGCAAGGTTATGCTAGTGAAATATGACAGAAAATGTGGACTAGTCACAATATCATATGTTCCATATCAGCAAGTATCATAACAGAAAGGCTCGCTACACCAAATAAAATGTACTATGTGGTAAAACAATGGGTGTGCAGAAATAATGACATAACAAATCAGGCAGGAGCTGGAGCTCTAATTTGGTGGGTTGCTTTTCCATAGGATTAACCCAAATGAGACCTCATTATCTGGGAGAAAGAAAATAATGACCTTATCCATCAGAGGCATTACACTATGTTTGGTTAAGGAGGGAGGAAGCAACATTTGTGTATTCATTTGTTTGTTTAATGCTACGGCACAAGAGTTATACGAGACTTTCGCAGTTTTCACACGTGTTGCCTTCCTTTACCATCCTGTTGCGTGCACATTCTCAAAGTGCTTTTACCGACCTCTCTTCCCAGATGTTTTGTATTTGAGGAAATGCCGTAAATCAGTGCCGGAGCAGGAGACATTTCTGGCTTTGGCCCATACAATGTTCCAAATCCGAACTTCACTTTGTTTTGCCTCATTAGTGGCTCATGCTCACCCCTTGGCTCACGTGCCCACACCCCAACTCATTCAGACGATGCTTTGCATACTTGCAAGGAACATTTTAATGGTCTTGGCTGGGGAGCACTTTTGGTTGTTATCAAAGCTCACAGTGGGTGACTCCGCCGAGCACCTCCATTCAGAAGAAAGGCAAAATGCTCGTCTTGCTGGAAGAAAGCTATTACACTGTCATAAGACCGAAAAGCTGATGAGCCAAAAGCCGTCTAATGGCTTGCTTGTGCTCTGTGCTCTTGGAAAGGGCTTTATCCTGGAAAAAATGAGTCTGCATGGAACTGCAAGCTGGACTTCAATCAGGGTCTCTGTGCTACGAGGCCAGCGCTGCATTTGGTATGCGATCCAGAAACTTCTGCAGAAGGTTCATGTGAATTACACATTGCCTCATGTTGAGAGCCAGGCAGCCAAAACATATTGTTCTAAACATCCTTGTTCACATGAACTTCAGCCACTATTTAGTAGCATTCAAGGAAAAAAAGGAGAAAAAAAATGACATCAACGCTGATCTAACACTTCGTTTTTTTACTAGGGGGACAGCTGTTTATACCAGGCTGCCTCACGTCTGTGAAAAAGCACAGCTTACCCAGACGGTTTAGGGCTGGCAACAAGCAGCACTGAAAACCAGGTGTTTTAAGTTCCTCCAACCTGAATTCATGCAAACAAAACAGATTTTTTCCCCTTCCACCGAACAGGTCTTCAGAGAAAGAAACCAGAACAAGTGAGGAATCAACAAACACAAAAACAACCCGCCAGGATAAGTAAACTGGGGATTCATTGTTTTGCTCTATGACCATCAACAAAGTCTATCAGCTAGCATCTATTTCTAGAACTTCCAATTCAAATTACATCTAATGAGTTTACAGTACAATTTTTAAAGGGTCTCGACTGAGTCATAAAGACTGAAGCAACCATTAAGCCACATTTGTTAACAGCTATGATAACTACACTGTCATTATGCACACTGTAGGACACTGCGCTACACAAAGGACTAATGTTATTGCACCAGACTAGAAACACTTTAAAGTCATCTTGTGAAACTAGTAAGACAGGCAAAACACATTTTCTGATCATAAAAAGCATACTGTCGATTGCCAAAAATCGGATATTAGCATCAACTGTACATTTAAAATATTACATTATCCTGCCATTTAAATACACAGCGTTTACCTGCCAAATTTAGCATTGCCGTTTCTGTTAAGCACAGTTATCAAAACACACAATTCTTGTAGTTATGTTTTTGTTTGGGTCTGATGGTAGTTTCACCCTTTTACACCCTCAAAATTATATTCATTCGAGGCAGCAACTTGCCCCTTCTTTTTTTTCCAACTGTATTAATTAACACGTTATTCTTGTTATAACTGTTCACTGCGTCTAGACAATGACATGTTGTGTCAGCAGCTATGTTTGCTAAAGTGATGAAAACTGGAGCTATACTTCAAGTTTCATGCGTAATCAGAGCTTATCTATTTGTAATTAATTTGTCACCACACTGAAGATTTGAATTGAAATCTACTGAGCAGACTCTGATCTTAATGTATAGGTGGTGAACGCTGAGGATATTAGAGGTTACTCTAATTTATAGTGGCAGAGCTACAGTTGTATTCTGAGGTTTTGTGTCTTCTGTCCCAGGCATCAGGGCTTTCAATAAGCACATACATATGAAATACCGTTAGATAAACTAGCTTAATCTCAGTCTTAATTATTTTTATATTCCTGCTTATTTAAAGAAAATAAAATGGAACAATGTCACGTCACAGGACATTGTAGCCATGATACAACAGGCGAGAAGTCACGTGGGAGTCCACTGATAGCTCTTCTTACTGGAAAGGAGGTCTCTCCAACAGGCAGCGTTGGCATAAGATGCAGCTGTAGTATTAGATCTTTTTTGACAGTACAATAATGACTGTTACACTACCACCTAGGTAGGCCCTGAGAAAATACGTTGCATTCATATACCCCTTACGTGGCTGAGAAGGGCATAGTTTCCCTTCAAAATTTCACCCAAGGTATCGTCAGAGAGCCTTATGTCCAAAGCAAGCAGATGTACTATACAAATTGCATTAGTTTATAGAGGTAGATCAATCACAGAACAGCATTCTACTTTGCACAGAAGAATGTGAAAGATAACTGAGAATAATAAATAACTAAAATCAAATCTCTGGAATCCCCAATTAATGATCAGGGTATATGCAGCTTTAACTATGAGATTGCCAGGATTTCTCCAGATAAAAG
Source organism: Aythya ferina (assembly GCF_964211825.1). Taxonomy (NCBI): domain Eukaryota; kingdom Metazoa; phylum Chordata; class Aves; order Anseriformes; family Anatidae; genus Aythya; species Aythya ferina. Next base: position 42,726,054 of record NC_140297.1, on the reverse strand, counting down.
GAAGAAATTAGCACAATTTTTATATAGGTATAGCAAAACTATAAAGCAAACACCTGGTCAAATTTGTATATTGAAGGTAGCCTTTGCATCTTAGAGGAAGAATTATTTCATTGTTTGTTTAAATGCTTTAGAATAAACATGGCAGCACCACAGGGAATGAGTCCTTGTCCTCTCTCCCTTAACAAGTCACTCTGTCATTATCATTTTCTGAAAGAATTATTTATAAGAGATTCTCTATGGATATTCATTTGGGGTCATATGCCTAAGGAGATAATCACTTAACATAACAAACATCTTAATTTAGAGTTAACATTTGACAGCATGTTCCTTTTCATGTTTAACCGGTAACTATCCAAATGTCTCAGCTTAATGAGGGACTTTCATCTGAAGGAAGAGGATGGGAGGTGCACAACGACTGATGACAGAGCAACATTATAATCCTCTTATCAGTCACAAACCCTCTGTCTTATGGTGTTTACTAGTTACGACAGCTATTTTGTGTCAAAACCAAAGGCTTTCCCACATCTGACTATGACCTCCTGCTAGATATTCCTGCTGTAAGGTTTTGACGTCTCCTGCCTCCCAGTGGAGCCAACAGCTCTCTTTTAATGCCCCACAATTTCATGTCATCAGGTTCACAACTTGCTATGTGCGGGTGATGAAGTCATGTCTAAAAGCTGACAGCTTCCTTATTACAGTAAACTTCAAGGCCAGAGCAGTGAATTTCTGACTGGTTTGCTCTAATTCCTTCTAATCTCACACTCCTATTGCCAGTGCAGACTACATGGGCCCGATTCAGGCTTTTCTCAGAACGAGTGCACTCCAAACAGCCCCAAATCCAGGCACTTTCTCTGTCCTAGGCTAAATAACCAAACGCTACGACTCTCCAAGGCATTCATCATTTTGCTGAGACTTGTTCCTTAGGCAAACACAAATATTGCAAGCTCAACAGTGGATGGACTGGGAATTCGCCAGATAAATAGTTTTCCTCTGAAAAATACCCCAATCTATTTAAATTAGCACAAAACAATGCAGTGGTTTCCACAGACCTTTCACCTCCGCATTGTAATTTCTACTCAAAGTTGCAACAGCGCCAAGGGCGCAGAGCAGCCAGCCGGTCAGGACACCCTCCTCAGGGGCAGAGGAGGTCACTCTGGACACTGAAGCAGACCCAGGGCATGAACCTGCATTTTCCACCTCTCAGCCAGCTGTCTGGATGCTGTGATTCTTTCTGGTAGTTCAGACACTGTACGAGTGACAATCTAGGGACAGGAGACAGGCAGGTACAGAGAAAATGCCTTTTAGTAGGGTAGCTGATGGTTAGAAAAGCTGCTTTTATACACACTAACTAAAAGGAAACAGATTTTTTTTTCCCTCTGTCTTCTCCTTTGTCTCCATTAAAAAAAAAAAAATATCTTGGATTCACCCTTATACAGAATAGGTGAAGAAATCCTCCAAAAAGATTTAACAGATGGGAAACTTTTTTGTACTGCTTCGTCCAGGAATATTAATTCACTGCTGACTCCAGCTGACAGAGAATCTGGATCTCTAAGGGAAAAACATCTTCCTAACTAATTTGCACTGCGGATGGACAGAGAAAAGTACTAGGCAAAAGCTTATTTCTAATTTAAAGAAATAATTCACGGAAGTGTTGCTGCATCTGACATTGCTTGCTTGCACAAATCTTACAAAAACATAATAACTGGTGAAAGAGAGAAAAATTGGCCTAAAAAGAAAAAAAATGTGCAGAGGGTTTGGGGGTTTGAGTTTGAGGGTCTTCTGTTTAAGATGGATATCTAAAACTACACCCACCTATAACAAATATTTACAGCCAAGAACACAATGTTGGGAATGGTCTGCATTCCTGCCTTTTTAATGACAGCCAAAAACCAGTTCTTCCTTCAGTCCAAACTCTGTATTGACACATCCACTTTGTTATCCAACACAACTGGGCTGCGCAGATGTTTTGAACTGGCCCAAAAGGCTAAGAGATGTGATCAACATCCTACCACCTTCAAGTACACATCTGTACTGCATATTTCTTTCTTCACCAATGACATCCAAAAAAAAAAAAAAAAAAAAGCAACTAATTTACAAGCTTGCCAGTAGATGCTTCAATATTTCACTTATGTCAAAAAGAAAACAGATTGTTGTGTTTGTTGTTGTTTTTTTTTTTTTTTTTAAACACAGCTCTTTAATATATCATTGCCGCTTGGACCTGGAAACTAGGCATCAGACAAGCAGCTTACAGAACTCACTGAATCCAGGGGATAAAAATATATTTGTAAAACAGCATATTGATTTTTTTTTTTTTTTTTTTAAGGCATGTAGAATTTTCCCCGAGTGTAATTCAGCATGTCTTGTCAAAGAAACATTTTACTTGTGTGTGCAAATCAAGTGTTTATCTTTTCAGCCATTTGGGAGCCAGTGGCTTTGTGCTTCTGGTCTCCCTTGTGCTATTTGCCTGCGTCTGCTTTTCTCATCCATTTCATATCAGCTGTTCAGTATTGTGACCGCTGAGGCTGGACTGAAGACCTCCTCTTAATTGCCTTTGCTTCTGGTATCGTTGGATTTCCATTGTAGTCCTTAAAGATAGCAAACTTCAAAGCAGCCCTCGAATGATCCACCTTTGAAAGCATCCCCTGTGTTCAGCTGACTGTCACTGCTGGTGTGCATCCTGCTCTAAGACTGAAAAAGCATTTCCAGGAGACATGCACAGTGCCTTTACTCGTCTTCCATTTACATCTCAGTATTTCTAGAGCAATTTGGCCCTTTCCTTTTATATTGTCATCTCTTAACTGCATAAACTTTACAGGGCCAAGATTTAAGTTTCACAGTGATTCTCAGGCACCTAAAAGCTGAGGGAAAAAATGGACTTAAGGGCTGGTAATTTGTCTGGCTGCCCCTGCCAAAACCATAAAGATGACATGAAAATCAGAGAAATAACTGTGTGAATAGGTGGTCTGGCTCCAAAGAAGATGGTTCTTGAATCCTAACATCTGGGGGAGCAATCATTTTCCATTTATAGTAAGCCCGGCTATTTATTAATATAAGGGTATTTTACAAAGGGAGAAGTAGTGTGAACAAATACTATCTTAAAAAAAAATAATCCAACAAAATGAAAAAAAATCAGACATTCTAATTTTCCATATTTAATAATGTTTGTTCCCATAAGCATAAAACATTAGTTCTCTCCCTTTATGGTAATTTGATAGCCATGATATTAGAAATACAGTGATACCAGAAAGGTATAGAGGGAAAAAATGCCAGCAATGAATTAGGTTATACTGATAAATGGTAAGAACAATAAATGGCTTTCTCCAATTAGAAAAGTGAACAGATTTTCCCATTTATATTTTTTTTTAATGGTTCATATTAAGAATTACTTCGGATTTCCTATACGCACTTCTTTAAAATATTTAATTAACCCTGTAATTTCCCCCTGTCCTCCAAGCACTGGAAGCAGGTAACTTGACCGTTGAAAATCATTTGTAAGTAGTACAGGGTTTAAGACCAAAAAACTGTGGAAGCTAGGTTAGTTGTGGGATACTGCCCTGGCCTTTCACCTCTGCTGAGCTGGAAAAAAAAAATCTTTCTTAGGTCATAAGTCAAATGGGCTTCGTGATATGAAGGAGTCCCTCAGGAGCACAGGCAGAAATGAGAAATGAGAGGCAGGCTCACCAGGACTCCTAACCCACTTCTGAGTGCCTGCATGATGGCTGCTGAAAAAACCTCTCCCAGGCATGCTCCTTCCCAGTGAATTTTACCTGGATGTATCCTAGGACATTCTTGAAAAAAATAAAATATATATTGAAATCACACATGCATACACGAAGAGCCCTTCAACAACTTTTGGCCCAATGTCCCCCTGCACCCAGTGGGCTGAGCTCTCAGTGTGGAAAGTGCTGCCAGTATAAACCAGCATTTGTGTCCTGTGTCCCACCACATTTGTCGAGGTGGCCCACACATAGGGCTCCTGCCACCTCCCACGGGTTACCACTCCTTTGATAAACATTAACATCAGTCTGCACGGTCATATGAGCCTGTGTGTACGTATGCATCCGTATATAAATACAGGCCTCACATGTGTGTGTAAGCAGACGGAAAGATCCAGGCGATGCGATTTTACAGATAACATGATGAACACACTGTGCTAGTAACGTGGTATGAAAGGGCATGCCCAAATCCAGCATTTCCTCCTGCTACTAAACACAGTGCTTACGCCGGACGTGTTGCAACAGAGCAGTAGCAAATCTATTGCAGTTATATTCTGCCCGGTAATAGCACATTTCCACGAGGCTTTACGCGTGGTCGGGGACACAACCCTGCCATTACAGAGAACTGCCAGCCACCAAGCGACTTGTGCCAGTCTCCCCTCACAGGACACAAGCGCAGCCCGACCCACCAACCCGCGCCATGTTGTCTCTGTGACCTCGGCAAACCCACAGAGGGGAAAAAAAAAAACAAAAAACAAAAAACAAAAAACACTGCATTCCTGCTCCGAGAGCATCACACGCTGCTTTCAGGCAGCTTCAAGACTTCGCCGCCCTTCGAAACACTGAACTCTATTCTGTGTGAACAACCTGACAAGAAGCCAGGCCGAGGGCCACTATCCGGTCAACAGGAAGTAAGCTGGGACAAAAGGTCCAAGTTGAGGAATGCTTTGCTGGGTCCCGGGCTGATGTACGGCCTCGGCAGCCTGCGCCTGGGGACGAGCCAGCAGAAAAATGTACTCCGGGTAACTGTGGGCTTTGATTAAAAAGCCACAGCGCTTAATAACAAAACCTGACTGGAGAGAAAATAGAACCAAAAAAAAAAAAAAAAAAAAAAAAAAAGAAGAAGAAGAAGAAGGATTGGAGCTTATGAAAAATAGCTCGTGCCTTCAGGCTCGTTTTAAAAATGTGTTTTATTGACTTTTTACTCGATTAAAGGATATTCTTATTCTCTCCTTAGATACTGTCCACCGCTTTGTGCTGCACATCAATACACGGTGAACCAATGCAAAAGGCTTAGGTAAAGCAATCTGGAGCCACTGTGTGAATGAGTTCATGTTTCTCTCAGCATCTCGGAAAAAATGAGCTCTTGAACTATTCAGAAATCCCATTAAACCCACACATGGGTAGAAGCTAATTGCATTTCCAGAACATCTCTGTGTGCACTGACACCAAATACTAAGAACGTGTCGACCCAACCAGTTTCTGAGCTCTTCTGAGCTAAGTCCTGTGAGAAGCAGAAGCCTCTGGGCAGCTGAACCAAGCGGCACTGCCTGCGCCAAAACATTTTTGTTCACTGAACACAAATAGTGGGACTTTGGGCAGACATTCAGGCTTTTTAGATACCAAAGCAGGTGCTTTAAAACTAGCTGCTTAAACACCAATCACTTACTTCACTTGCAATAGTCCTTTATATGTACAGAGAACACACAGACATCTCTTGTGTGGAAGGTATGTCTGTCACCATCCCTGCAACTTTACTGCATTCAGTTTTAGGGCATTCAGTCAGGTGTCTTTTTCTTTTTTTTTTTTCTTTTTTTTTGCTAAAAAAAAAAAAAAAAAAAAAAAACCTTCTGACTTTCTTTTGCACATAAGGAAAAAATATCCTTAAAAGAGACTCAGAGCTCAAATATTACTTTCTAAAATGGGACTGTGGATTCCTTTCCAAGTAATTTTAACTGGATGACTAAAAATTTCAACTGAATTATTTAAAATAGAAAGATTCTTTTTCCTCACTGCCAGAAAATTTCCTAGTGCCCTGAAGTCAGTTGGCTCAGACAGTATCACAAATAAACAGAAAGAATAAAAATAATTCACAATTTTAAATTCCTCCTTACAATTTTTAAATTTGATGGGAAACCTTTTCTGCAACACTATATCCTGTGCTTATAATGGCCTTTGTATTTAGAACATGGTTACCTAGTTTTTCTAGAGGTCAGGATGAAACCAAAGTATTGATACAGGAGCAAATTGCCAACTATCTTGTTTGGCTGCCCCATGGCCAGTTCTCACTTCATGGAAAATGCAAAGCAGCTTGCTGTTCTCTTGCTGAAGGTCACCTCTCTCTTGAATAACTTGCATTTACACCCACCATGCTGGGCGGTGTGTGGACCTGAACGGTTGCTGAGGAGCATGCAAGAACTTGCTGCCTTACGGTAACTGGCTCACATGAGCCTTTACTCATTCTCTACTTGCTTTGTTGACTTTGTCATATAAATAGCAAGAATAAAAAGTGGTAAGAAGAGATTTTGCAATAAAGGTAATCTAATATGATGCTTAGGTCATTCTGGGGACATACTTTTAACTAAGGGGAATGACTGCCCAGCAACAGCTTTGAAAAACAGTCTGGAGTTCATAGTCCTAGCAAAGTGAACAACATATCCCTAGCACCAAAAAGCAGATCTTATTGCAATACATGAACGGGAAAGCGGTGTGTAAAGCAACTACAGTAATCCTTCCACTATTCAATTTGGAGTTTTGTATCTGTTTATGAAAACCACATTTCATGACCAACTGGTTAAGACTGGACTAAAGCAGAAAAAAATAATTACAAGTCTAGATAGTATGAGCTAAGAGGAAACACTGAAATAATCAGGGTCAGATATTGGAGAAGGCAGAGGAGAGACAGGATAACAGTCTTCTGGCAAATTAACAGTTGCTGTAATGTGTAAAAGCAAAAAATTTTCCATGTTCATTGGGAATAGTAGCTTAAAAAGCAGCAAGGAAAATACATTAGACATCAGAAAAAGCTTGGGATAAGCGGTGCATACATCACTTAGAAGCATTAAGGAATTTCATTCATGGAACATTTTGGGAATAGGATGCAGAAATAAGTCTAGGAAGTAAAACAGATATTATTAAGCCTGCCTTAAGGTCAGGTGAATGGACTACATAAATCCTGGATGTCCCTAACCAGCCCAGTCTTCTCAAAGTAGTGTTTTTTGCATAGTCCCATTTTCATCTCACCTAAACTGCAGAATTTATGCTAATAATACACTGAATCTCCCTCACAACAACAGGTTTATACCACCTAGCTGTCATTGACAGCATGAAGCCTGTAATAAATATGTTTTGCAACTATGTTATACATATTAAGCTAACTACCAGCTGAAGAAAGACTGCATATTTCATCGCAGTATTTTTTTCACTTTGGAGGACACCCACGTTTTTCTCACGTTAACCTCGGTAAATTAAAAGACAGATTAGTGCTCAAAAGCTTATGTATGGAGTGGACCTACAAATCTCAATTTCATCCAAAGAATTGCATAGCTATAAATTTCAGGCTACTCAGACAGTCAATCAGAGCACAGCTGGAACTGCTGCTGCTTTGTCTGTTACAGTCTGTTTGAAATTACGTTCATCTCTCACTGTAAAAGCCTTCAGAGAACTTGAGAATGGTTTCTGATCCCTCTTATTTTCAATGTCCAGTAACAAGACCCACAGAGGCCACCTGCCTCTACATCCTGGTCATACTTTCTGTAATTGTCACTTGACTGGCAGATAATAATAAACCTCAAAACTTCACGATATTGGTAGCCAATTCTGTGGTACTGGCTTTCTGTAGTCTTCTCCTCTGGATTACAGACCTTCAGGTAAATTTATTAAGAAAATCTGAAAGATATTCTGGAGTACAATGTCTGAAATGTAAGGAACACTAATTTTCTATTTCCTTCTTTTGTGCATTCTGTGTTGTTTTTCCTGTTTGTTCGTGTGTTACACTATAAGGCACTGGAATTAACCAGAAGATATGACCCAGATGTCAGTGCATTTGTAGTGGAAAAAGGCAATTTCAGAGTCTAGTGCTTAATAAAATTTTTGCATGATTTCCTACAGCTGTTATCCATGTGTTATTTCAGGGTAGCTGAATCACTGCACTGTTAAAGAACTGAAACAAATACGCAAAACATGCTGAAAATGCAAATCCACAAGTTACTTTAATGTGGGATGTAAGTGTAACAGAGCATTTGGGGCTAGCACTGATAAATAACCACTACATTATCCTTGCCACCATATTCTGGATTCCAAAACCAAAACCCTACTAAACACATGTATTTGCCATATGTAATTATAACATCCTGATTTAGTCACTGGAGTCTCTTCTTCCCCTTAGGTTTAATCCTGTTTACTTGTGACATGATGTGGATACTCATTGCCCTCCAGAATCTAGAAGCAAAATAAAAATCTGTGGTTTAAAACAAAGGCTAAATAAAAATCCTTCCATCTGAACTCAGTGTCCTGTGTTCTTAAATGCCACAGCAATGTGTAAGTTTCAGATGACAGTCCCAGAGCTTTCAACAACGTTCTTTTTCTCTTGAAATGTAAAAGAGAACAGAAATTGTTTCACCTGATGTTATGAACAGAGATCTGATCGCTATTTATTGCCTACACAGCCTTTGAAACAGCAGTATGACTTCTACTAGTGTTAAGCTTACCCTAAAAAACAGATTAAAACAACCATCCAGTAGGAAGGGAAAAGGCATCCTCTACTATTATTTTCAGTGGCATCAAAACTAGGACACACTGTGTCCAGATAAATAGCTAAAGACAAAAAATAAATAAATAAATTAAATAAATAAAAAGAGAGACAGAGAGAAGAAACATACTATGCCTGGGAATACATTGCTACTGCACTTGGGTGGCCAATTCCAAGAAAAGAGATGCTGGGACCGAAGTCTCCTCTGGTAAAATTCCAATGACCTCAAAGTTATATCAAGATTGACTTGCCCATTGCACTTACTGATGCACATCAGGATTTTAAAATAAAAACAGTATCTTGGGTGAGAGATTTCCAGAAGCAGATGCACAAAGCCTTAGAAGGGTTTTGGACGCAGCATGGTGCAACCGAGTGATCCTGTCCAGCAAAACACCGGAAAAGCTCATTAATCAAGAGCCAAAAGCCCACACTCTGGATTTTTTGTTTATCTTTGCATAATTTGTTTACATAAACTTTGCACAATATTTTTCAACCCACTGTTCCTTTGGTATTTACTTATCTTCCTAGAAAAAGCTTCCTGCCAAATAAATAATTAGAAAATAGATTTCCCCCTTCCTAATTATTAATTATTGCCACTAATAAGAGAGGATATCTAAAGAGATTTGATAACAAAACACAGCTTACTCTGATATATTCTTCAGCAGTCCCACAATTTCAGCCTTTCACATTATTTCTGTTAAAAATATAACATTAAATCAATATACAAAGGCAGGTGGCTGAAGGGACCGTTCCAGGTATGAAATACCGGGCCGTGATTTAAGAAGGCCTTTCTGGAGAAAAGGAGACTTTGCAGAATTTCAGCTGGAGTGGGCTGCCTGCTCTGTAAAAGCAGGCACGGTTTACAAGAGCTGAGAAGAAGGGACAATGAGGGAAAGAACTGGTGAGAGAGAAGGCAGTTGCACACCCTTCACCCTAGCAGGCAGACGTATTCGTTTCTGTAAGGCAAGGAGCAGGATCCAGATCAACAGAGGATCCACACTGCATCTCAGAGTGATCCCTCCAAACCCAGAGCTCGGTCTCTAATCCTAGGTGAGCTCTGACAGGGCTCCTTTCGTGCTTCCAAACAGAGGGCAGGCTCCAGACTTCCAAATGCTCTACTACAGCCTAAAAAATATATTATAAAACTTGTTTGGAAAAAAAAAAAAAAAAAAAAAAAAACTTGGAAATGCCTGTCTCAAATCCCCTTGGTAGCACCCTCATTAGAAGTCGTTACTGATGAAGATCTAAAGGTCATCAAATACATGCTGATCCATGGGACGAGTCACTATAGGTGTTCATGACAGAACTTGTTTTTCTCTTTTAAAACTCCTTAAATCATCGCTGAAAAGACACCTTTGAAACAGGTTTTGTTGTTGAAGAAATGGTGGCCTATCAATTACAAAACAGCACACCCCAAAAAGCAGCTGCTTCCCATTCCATTCATCAATCTTTCTGTTGCTTATGTCACACATTGACAGCTTTAATGTATTGAGAGATAAGAGTTTGTCCTTGGCTCTAGCAGGAGGGAGGAAATGAAGGCTGATCACCAGCCCACAGCACACACACTGGCAAATCCAAAAAGTAAATTGGGGCCTTGAAAACACTCATCCTCCTGTGCCCTGTGCTTCCCCCATGGAGACATGCAGGAGACACAGATGCGTGTGCGTGTCCCCTTGAGCAAGGTCAAAACCAGGGATCCCTGAACGAGAGTACCTTATTTTGAGTGCACATGGGCAATGCAAAAACAACAGGCCTAAACCCCAGGGACAACTCCAAATTTGCTCCTAAGCTTTGAAAAACCCTTCACGTGCAAATACACATACCAGAATGCTCTGCATTAACATGGAGCAAATAGCCCCTGTAAATTCAAGTGGATACTAAGCAGCCAAATAGATTGCTCTAACTTTCATTTTGTGGACAAACCTGAAGGTTGCAGGACAGACAATATTGGGGACACTGAATTTGGACCCATGCTTCCTAATGACAGTTTCGTACAGAGAGGTTAGGGAAACATAGATGTAATATCACAACTCATACTGGGACTTTGTCCTGTTTTGCAGTGTCCAAGGACTGAAGGCCTTTACCCTAGCTATCCTCTGGTTAAAGAAAAAACAGGGCTGCAAGACTGAGCTCCAGCCTGGATCCTGTTTTCCCCCAGAACTGGAAGCATCTCCAGCACTTCTGAGGACAGTCCTCGCCGTCCTTGGGGTTCCTCCCACCCAGCTCTGAGAATTAGAGCAAGCTCATTCCCTTGCACACTTCCCCCAAGACAATACTTTTGGGAAAAAAAGGCAGCAATGCCAACCGCAAAGTCAGCAATCTTTCCTGGGAGTCTGTAAGGGCAACGTGAGGCCCTCCAGTGCTGTAGAACACGTCAGTGTTGCATGCCAAATTAAAAACACTTATTTTATCCTACATCCTGTTCACAACATTATTATGAAATTAATTTGAAACATGATTGACTATACTTTAAACATTACCATATCTGGTCATGTATGGAGTCACTTCCCATCCTTACACTGGCCACCATGCCCCAAGTAAAAAGGCAGGTTAGGTTCTTTCTGGTCTTAACCTCCTGTAATCCCGAAAACAAAGTGGCTAGCTATTGCACAAACAGCACCTTTGGCCAACAGCTCCAAATGAGTGAGGAATATCTCCAGATCACTGAGAAATGCCATTTTGTGGGCAGTGCCATGGCCAATTTCCTGAAAAATAATCATTACTGCAATGTAAGCAGGGCCTACCTTAGCCAAGATGGGCAATAGGCTTAGAGTTAACCAACACAACCACACAACTAACACGTTCACTCAGGATGACAAAACAAAAACAAAAACCAACAAAAAAAGCATGTGCTAGGTTGAAATTCCTCCTCCTTTCCTGGGTATTATATATGGTCAATCAGAAGGAAAAATGTCCGATGGCAAACACTGGCCTGGAAAATCTGTTCTACTACATACAACAATCCTGTAAAATGGGATTAGTGGTACTTCCCCACATCCTGGAGTGCTGGAAGACCAAATGCATCCAAGACTGTTCTGGTACTTCAGCAATGCAAGCCATGGAGGAATCCAAGACAGACAGATAATTCTCATTTATACCAGATGGGGAAACACTGAAGCAGAGAGAAGTTAAGCAACCTGTCATTCAAAAAAAAAAAAAAAGTGTGGAGAGTGCTGCAAAGAGAATTTCCTCCCCAGTACTTCAGGCATTTAGAACAAGCTTTACTGTGAAGAATATTAGTCAAAATAACAGCACAGGAGACACGTGACTAGCAGATTCCCAGCTAAATATAAAACACCATCTCATCTATCCCATCACTGGTGTTAGCATACGTTACCATGCAAAATGACTGAACGCAGCATGGCTATACTCATTTTGATAGCGATTGTTTAAGTCAGTCAAGGGAAGAGCTGGCTGTCACTTTTAATCCTTTACTATGAAACATGGCAACGCCAGCTCTGCCTCCATCCTTCTCCAGGATCTTACACCTCCAAGCACCAAGGGACTATCTACTACCAAACAAGTTTCATGGCAATGTAGTAACTAATGACATTGGCAGAATGACTCTTGATTTCCACTGGCAATACCTCTGTCTGGGTGGTTTCAAAAAAGAAAAAAAAAAAAGAGTTATCAGTCAAGGAATAGCAATTTAGAAACCGTAAATGTGGGGACAGAGATGCCTGTGGGATTTGTGTGTGTTAGCTTTGCTTGCAACAATAGATTAGGAAATCAGATCGAGAGTTACAAAAAAAGGGGAGGAGGAAGGAGGGAGAAACTAGACTGATGGGAACTGCTGCAAAGTCTGCACTTTTGAAAAGATAAGTCTGATAAGAAGATGCTCTCAGGTTAAGAGAGTTTATACCTCCCACATTCAATCACAACAGTTACACAGCTACAGTATTTCCCATGCGCAAAACAGCTGTGTGTGGTGATTTAAAACACCCAGGAAATCAAAGCTTTAGAGAATGATTGTTTTTACTCCCAAACTCCCAATCTTGAAAACGCCAAGATTTTCCAAAGTGTTTTCAAATAAGAAAAATGTATTGCCATAGCTGTAAATGAATATGCCTCAGTATTTCACCAGAAGGCTTATGATAATCTCCTTCAAGCTCAGCCCTCCAGAAATGGCCAATTTAAAAAAAAAAAAAAAAAAAAGTCCATAAAAATAAGAGGGAAGCTGCAGAAATCACAGAATTTCTAATGTTTATAAATAATGTATAGCAATATGTTATGACAGTACTATTTTCAGAACTCAATGATAAGATTAGACAAGAAAGCAGGCTATTTAATTAACAGCACTTTTACGTACATTCTGACATCACATATATATATATACACACATGTATTTTTAAGCTTTTCCAGGAAAAACATCAGCATTCCAGTCAATGTTTTGGAAAGGAAATATAGTTGTCTGAATTGTTTTTTTTAACCATCAAAAAAATGTCATTTTGTAACATTACATTCAGCAGTTCATCTGATTTTCTCTAGAAAAACAAAATGCTGAGCTGATCTAATTTAAATCTAAAACAGCCAAGTACCATGACCAGGCTTCTTCTTTCTGACGGCAAATGCTGATGGAATACTCTGCTCCCTCCAAAACTAACATATGTCTCACACTAATCTAAATGGTACTTTCCACGAACAGTGACAGCTCTAAAACTCACTGAGGGCAAATATAAACGGGAAATGACCACAAAGATGTATGACCACGCTAAGTTCATTATCAATTCAAAGGCATTAGCACGGCAACATATCTCTGAGGGTTTATCTAGCACTACGACTGCATTTTTATTCACCTGAGTCACCGTGGCTGTTATTTGCAGGAAGGGTACTGCTGCATATTTTTAGTAGATAAATTTGCAATTTTTATACTTAATTAAGTATTGGAAGATATCAGAACATTCCCTACAATTGTGCAATGTGACCAAAAAAAAAAAAAAAAAAAAAAAAGAATTAAAGATGCCACCTCCATTTTTAAAGGATGTTTTACTGCATTGGACTTTAAAATGCAGACGATATAGTTACCATTCAGTAATTATATTTCACTTGCAAGGACTCTGCAATTTGGTTTTCTTAATTACTCCAGTTAATGCAGTCTTTTTCTGATCTAAATGCTTGTTGCTTTTCATTCGTTTATGAATTCTGCACCTCCTGAAGACATTCGCTAAGGGTTCAGTAAGATGCACTAGGGACACCAGAAAACTCTGGAAGCTTAATCCTAGCTCTGACAATACTTCTCTCTTTGACTACAGATGAAAGACAAGCTCCTCCTCCTTCCGCCTGTAGCTTCAGCTTCCAAGAAATAATTCAAAATAGACTAACAGACTTTCAGTGTGGAGATCTTAAATTCATTAAACTATTTTAAGAAATAAAAGTTCTGACTATTAACAATTTGGTCTTACTACCAATCCATTTAAATACAGACACTGCAAAATTGCTTCACATGCCTATGAAGCACAACCTTGACGGCTAACAGTAGTTCATTACTGTGACAGTTCTCCAGTTGGGGCTTCCTATAGCTCCTGTTGCATGTATTAAGAGTCTTCCATCATCTCTAAAGTAAGGACTTAAAACGCATGACTTCAGAATATCCATGGGAACACAGTCCAGAGAGGAATTCCACTTTGCCAAGTGACAAATTGTCAAAAAAAATACAAAATAATAATAGTAATAATAATAATAACAATAATAATAATTTTATAGTATGATCAATAAAAAATTGAATGTGGAATGTGCCTTGTGGAATTTTAAATGATAATCTACATGACCTTTTGTAAAAGGATTTGGTCAGTGAGAGAAGGAATGAAGGTTTGGACACATTCAGATGACTTTAACAACAGACTAACTATTTGTTTCATTAGTGTCTTGCTTAGTTTATCTGCACCAGCGTATTAAGTCCAGGACACTGAAGATACTAAAAGGAAAAAAAAAAAAAAAGAGGGAGGGCAGGTGTGATAGCTGTCTACAAATACAAAAGAGAATGTCATTAAATAACAGAGGCTGATTATTCATGTTACCACTGAAGGACAGAGTAGGAAAGGATGGCCTTCACAATGTTTAGATGTCATTCCAGAAGCAGTACCGATAGAAGAGGAGAGACATGTAAACTGAGCCTTTTGAAAGGTTCATGCCAGGTCACCACATATATAACATACTTTGAACACCATCAAATTATTAAAATCACCTATGCCCCAAATATTTATTGAATAGAACTTCCTAAGTACACTTAAGAAATGTCAGACTCTGGTTTGATTCCAAATCTGATCGTAAAAACCGTGATCAATCTCCCTCTCAAATAAAAAAAAGAACGCCCAAAAGAAAAACAAAAATGGTCGAAGGGCACTGATATATAAAATCACCATTTATAATGTCACTCAAACACTTACCTGGGGTAATGCATCTTGTTCTGATCGCTTTGATACCAGCAATTTCTAAACAAACCAGAGGGTTTGTTAACTGATGAACAATAACATTGAATAGAGGTCAGCAGGAACAGTTTTACAAGGGAAGATTGCTGGAGCTAAAATATATCTGTTGGGCTGAGTAAATACCAGGAAAGAGGAACACACTGTAACATTGAGCTATAATACTGAAGGGTAAAAAGCAAAAACCAAAGAGGGAGATGAATTAATTAGTGTGGTGCCAAGTTGTAGGGGAGGAGGGATAATGAAGAGTAGTGGGATTAAATTAGGAAAAGCAAAATTTAGGCTGAGTATAAAGAAAGGAAAAAAAAAAAAAAGAAAGACTAATAATGAGATTTATTATTCCGGGAATTAGTCTCTCAGGTGAAATGATGGAAACACCTGCCTAAGATTTAGGACTTTTAAATTTAGGTTGCGCAAAGGCATTAATGCACTATATACAAAGTATGCACAAAGGCATACACACTTCAGGGAATAAAGCACTACTGGTGGGGGCAGAAAGAGCGGATGCAGCAACATCCTGTCACATCCCTATGACTGCATTACAATCACCAACATCCTCTCTGAGAACTGCCCAAAACAGCCTACACCCTCACCAGGCCAGCTGGGCTTTGAAGCATTGCCCTCTTGGAAAAGAGTTGTGCATACGCGTGAGGGGGCAGAAAAGACTGGCCCAATGTAGTCCTGTGTATGGCAGAGTGAGGACGCACCAGCACACCTGGACTTTGTTCCCAGTTGGAGCACAGACTCTCTCTGCCACCCTCCCAGGCTTCCTGAGCATGCCCATACCTATCACGGGCAAAGCAATTTGGAATCAACGCGGAAAGAACTCAGTAAACAAAAATGCAGAATGTCATTATTCCAATTCAAGCGTTTTGTTGTTTTGGAAATACCAAGCCCATGTCACAGCATTCAGAGGCCAGGCGCAGTGCTTTAGTTACAGCATGCTGGTTTTTAATGCTTCCTGGAGTAAATACAGCAATTTGGAGGCACAACTGTTATTGCTGCTGCTTCTTCATTTCAGTTCACCAAGGCCAAGCAAGCCAGCTAACCCCGCCACCAAACAAAACAACACATCTCTTCGAAAGGGCTGTGAGACAAAAATGCCAGGGTGCAGTTGGCAATCAGACTTCTTGTTTATCGCAGTCTCACTGCCATTGTAAGTGGGAAACATCACCTGAACCCGTTCCAACAATTTTTCTAGGTTTTGCTCTCACATAAGAGTAAAAATTAGCAAATGCTTTGCAGGCAATTCTGAGAGCACTGCAGAGATCACAACTGGATGAACAGCATGCATCTAATAATGGGCAGGTCATTCACCCAAGTGAAAAAAAAAAGGAAGGGTTAAATGCTGTAGCTTTATCAGGAAATTTGAGTCTTTAAACTGGAAGCAATTTGTTCAATGGCTATTTTGACCATAGAACTTCCTAATCTGAGTTCCCATAAAGTTTGGCTCACGTCCAGCCAGAATGGTTAGTTTCAGCTGCACAGATATCTTCCACAGAGGAAATAAAAGGATTTCAAACCCTGGAGTCATTTCCTTTGGTTCTCAGCTCATTCAGAAAAAATGTCCTTTCGGTCAGTGATATCTCCAACTTAATTCCTGCAGCATGACTTTAAAAAAAAGTCTTTGTGGGAAACTTTTTTTCTGAAGGTTTGGAACTGTTCCCTGTAAGCTCTTTGCCAGTTTGTGTAAAATACCTTCTTTCCTCTCAGAAGCTTGCAAAGCAAAAGGTCCTATCCTCTTCTGCATTAACTGTGAACTTTCCAGAAGTGCATGCTCATACAGTGATCCCATTAAATAATCACGGGATGTGCTCACAATCGTACCAACAGAAGCACGGGTTTGTAGAACTGTGCATCAAAATAATCCATTAAGTGTACTCCAATCACAGGGTATCTGTGTGCAGCTTCAAGCACAATAGTGCAAGCAGAACAAGTAAGCATCTATCAAAATGAGCAATGTATTGTTTTCCCCAAAGTACCACAGGTTTTGAGGCATGTAATCATAATACATTGCATGCCTCTGTGTCTCACTTTCAAGAGCAGTTGACAAATAGTTGAAGATTTAGCCCCAAATCTAAAAAGAGATCCAAAGGATCTCTTTAAAGCGAGCACGCAGGCCAGCCAACATAAATGCCAAGTCCTCTTCAAGTGAGCGCTACGCCTACTCCTTGAGGCTATCTTCTTAAGCATGTAGTCAAGGGTTTTACTGAAATAATGGAGATAACATTTTTGACACGCAGTCTGGCAGTAATGACCAAGTTCATTCCAAGTGCATCAGACCTGGGAACACTATCTTTACATCATTACAAAAGAGAGAGGAAGCTTTTCAGACATATCCTCAGGCCTGTGATATTTCTAACAGTACTACAAAAAATATTAAGGTGTAGGGCTCGTTATACATGGTAACATTTGGGGTACTGTAATAGTGAGCTAATGCATCCTTTGTCCTAAAACGAACTGAGAAGCATTAGAGCTCTAGAGTTCACACATTTTATGAAGAAGATTGATTTTAGTGAATTCAAGGCCTTCATAAGGAGCATGCTTTGGCACATATCTAATGCTAAGTATATACATCCTAATGTGACCCTTTTTATATTCAGGAAATTGAGACAGCAGAGTAAAGGACACATGCAAAATGGAAACGTTAATGAGTTTAACCCTACCGTCAACTTCAAATGCCAACGTCAATCTTGTCATTTATAATTAAATTACTCTTTCTAGGAAAGTTTATCACTAGAACAAAGTTATATTTGTACTTATTATTTATGCATTATAACTTGTGTAACATACATCTAAATGCCCAGTTATCTATTCCTGCATTATACTGATGCAAGGTATTACATGAAATGGACTGAAACATCAACTTTTAATAAAGTACTTCAACACACATACAAACATAACTAATATATATATCACAAGTTCCTTTGTAACTGCTCTGTACAGGGCAACTGATATCTTTCTTCACCCTAACTCATAGATTTCAATCCCTTGAATAGCACAGACAATCTGCAGCCTACCATGTGGACATCTACCTGAAAGGAGATAAGCTGTAACACTATATCTTATTTCTGTTTTCTTTTAAGGAATTTTGGGTGCTATCTAATTCATAAAAAATAAAAGACTAAAATAAAGAAGCACAGTTTTCTATATATCAATCCAAGTGTTTTTGTATTGCAAAGTTATCCCCATTTGAAGTCTTATTTACCAGGATAAAATAATGATGCAGACACACTGATGTAGCACGTAAAATGAAAGGTGTATGTGTAGTTTACAGAACAGCTAGTGTTTCTGAGGTTAAAGTGGAACAACAGTGGAATTATAATGGTACTTTTTTTCCTTTTTTTTTTTTTTTTTTTTTTTTTTTTTCAGTAATATGTAAATTCAAACCAAATGTTGACTGGAAAGTTTCTCCCCTTTTACGTTCCACTTCTCTTCTCCCTTCCAGGAATGCCAAACCCAGGAGCAGAGTGTCAGTAAAGACTGTCTAAACTGAAATGAAATTTCTGGTTTCACTTACTCCTGTGGGCAACATGTGCTTTCACTCTTCCCTAAAACACAGTGGGAACACGGGGCTTTAAAATCATAATCTGAAAATCCTATTTTCTTATGAGCCTTATTAATATGAGATGACTGAGTGATAGTCTGAAGTTCCAGATAGAATAATAAAAGAGCATTTCATATCCATTCCTCTGCCTTATCCTCACTCCCTGAACACAGCAAGCTCACCTTGCTGGGCTTTCAAAGGTTAATTTGACAAAACCAATTTTGGAATTATTTTATTTTCTTTAATGTGCGAACCTACGGACATTTCCTAGGCCTCACACTAGCAAATATGCAAGTGAATTGCAAGCAAGCAACGGAACACAGCAAGATCTCCCTCCTCCAGCTCCTGCTTCCTGGCATTTCAGCTGTCTTTGGAAACCACTGCAGCTCCTGCCTTCTCCAAAAGCACCCCAAAGCAGCCAGGCAGCCTGGCTAACAGCAGGAGAGACGCCTGCCCTGCTTCAGCCTGAGAGCTGGGCCCCACTCCCGAAGGAGCAACTTCTGTCATAAAAACTGAGCTTGCTCCACCTCCTGTACGAACCCTCAGCTGCTTTGGTGGTCAGAAACACTCACCCATATTTCACCTGTAATTTAATCATGGTCTGTTATACCCTCAGTGACTCTTGCTGCCAGTATTTTGCACACATATATACCGGGCATTGATTTACTCACAGGCAGTGCCATTCCTATTTGTTTTGGGGTTTGTAAATGTTCTTTTAGGTGGTATGTCTTCTGTTCCCCACCAATCTTTCTTTATGCTCTTTTGAATAAGGAGAGCCCTGGTATTTCCAAGAACTACGCTGAGACCCTAAGAGCTTGAGTTGGACTCTGCATGGAAGGAGAACACTCAAGGCTTCGCCTTTAGGGCAGCATCAGGAGTGGTCAAACAGATGACCTGGATAGAGAGCAGCTGAAGGAACCACCCCATCAAATGCTCAGAGGGAAGAAATTAAGGAAGGTGGGAATTACCCCATTTCCTGTGCCAGCTATCATTTCTGAGTCTTCCCCAAGGGAAAGCTTCACATGTAGGCAAATTATGCAGACAACTTATGGTCTTCAGAGGGAGATTCTGGCTCATGAGGGCAGGGTGGCAAAGTGGAAGGGATGTCACTTCCAAGCAACCAAGCCAAACCTTGCTGAGGGAGAGATTCACAGAAGAGATTTTCTAATGGTTGTACAGCAGGCCTGAGTCCGTTAGTGCAGCCAGCAGTTCACGGCAGCATTCGGATAGTGAGGAAAGATGTAATTCTGGTCTGGATCTTCCCCTGCCGATACCTGTTGACTTTGCATCTTCTGGCATGGAAAGTGTCCTTCTGGAAGTAGGAGCTAACCAGAAGAAAGCAGTGGGTTGTAGTGAGGGCAACCTCTCTCATCAGGCAAACTGATGGGGGAGCCTGTAATCTCAGAGAGGATCAGAGGGTGATCAGTAGATCTATTCACCTCACAAACAAAACAGGCCAGAAAATGGAAGTGGTCATATTGGGAAAGAAAGTAACCAGAGACTCGCTCAAACCTAGTGCTGACAACACAACCAAAACACTAGTAGCTACCTAAATGTTTGAAGCCCTAAAAATAAGATAGGTGAGCTGGAATATGTTCTACCATAAGGAAACACTCAGATACTAGGAAATCTGGTGAAAGTGAGGCAACAAGCAGACCGCTAAGATATAACATGCACGGCACAGAGTAGACCATGCTGGTGGTAGAGAAATAACCAGGTTAAGCATGGCAGCAAGTAACACACAACCTAATGTGAAAATGTGCAGCCTAATGTGAAATGTGCAGCCTAAACACCAAGAATGGCAATTACGTATTACTGGAGAACTGAGGCTATACCACCAGGTGCCCTGCCAGGATGACAACACCCACAGCAACACACAGAGGAAGACAGAGAAAGGCAGTATAGGCAGAAAGTGGAGCATTCATAAGGGACTTCAGTAATTGAGCATGTTGGGCAAAATGGGCTATAATGCAAAGATCACATTTTTAGGTGCCATTTCACAGAGCAGCTCTTAGGAAGCCCAGAAGACCACGCGCAACTCCTAATTTGAAATGACCACAGAGGACGTTATGGGACAGACTGACAAAAGTGAGCGGTAACAAATAGGAACAACAGATGGTATTCACCCTGCCAGTTCTAAAAGAGCTCCAGGACTCAATAGTTGACTACACATACAGGTACAAAGTGTGCAGCCTCTTTTATAAAATCAACTTCTTACCTGCGGAATGGGGAGGTGACATGTGGTGACGCTAATCCAAACAGATTCCAGGTGAGATCCAGGTACCCACAGGTCTGTAAGCCTGGTGTCAAATTATCAGAAATTGCAGAAAGAGAGTAAAATCACTGGAAATACAGTTTGTGGAAAGAGTTAGCCTGGCTTTTGTAGGTTTGCCTCACAGACCTACTGGAATTCTTTGAAAAGGTCAACAAGCCTGTGGATAAGGGTGATCTGGCTAATATAGTCTGCTTGGATCTCTGAAAGGCATTTGACAAGGTCCCCAACAAAAGGTTTCTTAGGAAACTAGGCAGCCGTGGCATAAGAAGGAAAGTTCCTGGATAAACAAATGGTTAGAAGAGAAAAACAGAGGGTCGAGGGCATGGTCTTTCTTACAACAGAGGAATGGCACCAACAGGACTTCCATGTGGAGCTCTGCTGGGACCCATACTGCATAACCTATTTCTAAACGAAGATGAGAAGAGGCTAAGCAGTGAGGTGACAAGATTATTTAGGAGAGAAAACTGGGGGAGGAGGGGGAAGCAACTGTGAATAACTGCAGAAGAACCTTATTAAAATAAGTGGCGCTGGGTAATAAAATAGTAGAACAAATTAAATGTAGATAAATGTAGAGTGATAAATGTGGAAGAAAATTCCAGTTTCATATTTTAAAGTGATGCTCTTTGAACAGTCCATAGAAATCTCAGACTTGTATTTGCTCAGAAAAGCAAATTGAATTCCTGAAATCCCTACAAAAGGAGAAAGAACCAAGACAAAGAATATACTGCAGGAATATCTGCATATCATTCTCTGTCAGCCCCTCCTTGCTCATTACATTTGAACTGACTTACCCTATTCAAACAAATTTGACAGAGGTAGCAATCTGAAATATTTTAAGTTCCAAAACCTCAAACCTATTACTAGAGACTAGAGAAAACACAACAAAGGGTTGCAAGACAGAGACTTATTAATACCAGCATCTCAGAATGACTTGTTGCAAGGAATACACCCTCTGCTTTAAATGTAATAGTTTTAACTCTTTTGCAGTAACAGACTAAGAAACTAGAGCATGGCAAGCAGGAGCTATGCAATTCTTTCTGATGTAAGAACTCATATTCACCCAACCTGATAAATATGTATCTGTCTCCAAAACCCAAGGCATATTTAATGTCTGTTTCATGACTTCTTTTTTTTTTTTTTTCTTGTAATAAATATCTATACTAGCAATAAAATCTAGCCTTATTAAAAAGAAAAATAACTACTAGGATAATGTGCAACAAATATACAAAAATTAAATACTTGCATTTTGCACACTATTTTTTTTTAATTTTTTTTTTCCCAAAGATACATTCCATCAATTATGTGGAATTTACCCTGCAATTTACTGTGAGCTGAAGTGACTGACAAGAGCAACCAAGATACCTCAGGCAAACCAGGTCACTCAGGCATTTTCTTGCTGTTTCACAATTAAAGGTTGACCACAAAAACCTTTACTTTCTGCAGAATGACATGCTTGGTTGGCTAAATATGCAGGCAATTAACATAGAGATAACATGCATTTAAATGGAGGTCCCATTGACCCCCATCTTCTGGCTGCAACCTTTGCTCTGAAAGCAGACAGCTTAGCAAAAATATTCAATTAATAAAAAAACTGAAGGGCAACAAGTCTATTTTAAATCATTTAAAAATATATGGCGTTTACTGCTCCATATTTAATAAGTTAATAAACAACAACAACACAACTAATACCACACACAACAAGGGCATGAGGCTGAAAGCTCTTTACAGAGATCATCTAAGAAAAAAAATAAATTGTTATTTCTCCTTTATTCAAAGTAAAACAGAATAAGCAGCGGAAGCTTGCTTTCTTATGTATTTGAGCCTTGCCTTTCCTGCGTCTTCCCATGTTCTACCCCAACAGTGACAGTACCACTTGCTGCAGTAACTCAAATACCCAACCCCAAATACTTCCTTCCTGCTTCCACCCACCCATAGCTCCCTCCCAAATTCCCTGTTGGGCAAGAACAGCAAAAGCTCTGGCTCTATCATAGATGAGGAAGGAGCAATTTACTGTAGTTAAATTAAGTGGATAAAAACAAAACTCTCTCTGCAGTCCTTTCCAATGGAGCACTGAATCTCCGCTCTATATAGCTTCCCATTTTTGGAAAACTTTTAACTCTGTTGTATTTGAAATTCCCAGTCTTTCATGTTTGCTTGAAACTGGCCAATTATTTGTAAAAATTCTATGCAAATGAAAAATGCAATGCTTGGGTGCTTGGATATTTATAAATCAAATAAGGATACATTTTTTAAAAAAGAAGACAAAAATTGAACTCTGTAATTTTTTTAATCACACCTAAATTTTGGGGTCCAGGGAAACCATGTATCACACCACTGCCCTCTAATGGAAGAAAACATCAGCCCACCATTGGTCCTGAGGAAGATCCAGTGAGACAAAAACTATTTAATCAAGCAGGAGTGTTGTTTCTACTGCCCCTAATGTGGCCTCCTCCTTTTCTCATATATAAATTTATCTTTCCTCAAAACATTCTAGGCTGAAAAAAATCACTAAATGTTATCCAAATCCAAATGTATGACAATTCTGAGGAGATAAGAGAGACTGGGTTTTGGTGGTGGTGGTGCTTGGTTGTTTTTTTTTTTTTTTTTTTGCGAATTCAGTATTTTTAAAAATGTTATTTAACTTGACTCAAAGTTGTAAGATTGCTCACAGTACCTGAAATTAATTGTGGACACTAGTCTTTTTCAAAGCCCTGGGCTGCAAAGTCCATAGGACAAGGCTGTCTTTTAATTAATTTTTGTACAATACAATTGTTTTATGTGCTGTAGATTAGCACCTAGAGCTTTACTGCTGTATGGCTACCATAACCTAAATAGATGGAGTAATATTAATAATGCCCACCAGTTCCTTCTCCAGAACTGGTGTGGGTGGGTTTTTTGTTCAGTGTTGAGGGAGCTACATCTTTATTGCCACAGGTTATGATTTTTCTCCTGTGCTGCACATATATTTCTACTCCAGCTATCACATGCCATCTCTAGACGGGCAGCCCTTAAATGCCCAGAACGACAGATTTAATAAAAATGATGGCATGGTCTATTAGTGTTTTATTTTCACAGTATATTATCTACCATTTACTTAATTCACTTGGGTAAAATAGTTCCACTGTTCTAAACAAAAGCCAGGGATGTGCACTAATAGGGGAAAATGTGAACGATGACTTTTCTGATTGCTGGCATAATGAAAAAGTGAAGTCACGCTATAATTAACAGATCTGATTCAGAATGGTTCCTGTTGAGTAACCGTGTTCAATAAGTGTCTGTCGATGGGATTTATTATCAAATTGTCACTACATCAACTAAGCATTTGTTTTGCATATGCATATGCTCTGAGAGCGTGTGATGGAATCGGCTCCAGCAGAGTTAAGGAGCAGGGCAATGTCTCCTCTGTGACTATCTGGAGGGGTTCCACCATTCAGCTCTGTTTTGCTGAAGGTCTTTAGACTTCTGAGCAACCAATTTCTCATCTGTTACTTCTCGGAGACATGACCTGCCTTCAAGCAACCAGTGGCCAAACAGATCTACTGAGATACAAGATGCTGCACCATGGCATCAGAAAAAATGAAGTTCAAGTTTAAGCAAAGTGATTCTGCAAGACAGTTGAAAAAGCCAATGCATTACAAGTAAGGCTTCAACAAGCTTTACAAGCTGCTGTTCCAAGTCAACAAAATTTCTCTTCTGTTCAGTTCTGTGATATGAAATAGATATTTCCAAATCTGCTGAGATCATTAAGAGCCTACTAGCATTACCCAGTCCCAAAATGCACTTCAAACACATGCCAAGCTGTTGGCAAAGTTTTATACAGACCAATGACTCAAAACATTAATCACTGTGTATAAATGGAAATTTTACTTTTTTTATTCCTCTAGAAGGAAAAAAAAAATTTAAACCAATTATTTACCAGTGATATGGGCTGGCAAATTTTGGAAGCAGTAAATTAAGAATAATCACAGATTAGATATGTCACAGAATACTTGAGCATCTTGGGCCTCCTTACAGAAAATATTTGCTAGGCCATGAGTTCATTTATGAAAAGATAATGACCCAGGAAATATTTTCCTTAATTGCGAAGAAGCCGTTTAAGAAAGTGTCTGGGGAACTAATTAGAAAGGAGTTTCCTCTGTAGAGGACCTGGCTTTAAACTCAATAAGCAATTTTAAAAGGACTTGCTTGAGATAGAACACTGCTTCGATGCAGTCAAGACTGTTTTCTGAGGTGCAGTAAGATTTTGCAGGCATGGAGGTGGGTATGTCTGGGGTGTTCACCACGGCAGGGCATCGGCCAGTGCTGGCACACTCCGGTTACAGTGACTTGCTCAGCACGACTCATCAAACCCTGCTGTTTCACTACAGCAGACATGGAAGGCATTCAAAAACATGCAAATAGGAGAACAGTTACCTCCAAGCTAAAGTGAGATTTTGCAAAACACTCACACGTTTGCCAAGATGCATATAACACCCGCTGGCCAACGCAACAGGTGCCAGGAAAATACTTCACTTTATAGCATCACATGCTCCCACTGAGTGCCATTGCTTCTTTATGTTACCTAAACATCCACAAAACTTCACCTGTAAGTTAAAAGAGGCAGCTCCATATGTATTTCTGAATATACACATACACTTTTATTTAAAAAAAAGGTTCATCTACAACCTCACAACATTTTTAATTGGTTATGTTTGTAAAGTAGCATTATAGCTCATTAGCCTGCAGATCAAACACCCTTCCATTTGACATGGTAAGGTGTGAACTTAGAACACTGAAGCATTATCTGAACAACCTTATGGTTTCTTACTGCCAGTTCTTCTCATTTTGTTTTGATCATCCCCATTGGTGTTTTTCCTAAAGACTTGGCTCCTAGTTTCATGTGATTACATAATGATAACAATTTTTATCTTAAAAGAGAAAAAAAAATCTCAAGCTCACAGTTTCACTCACAGGAGTGAAATGAAAGTTTAAAAAAAAAAAAAATCCAAATGTTTCCCTGTTGTAAGCAACCAGCTGCATTATGTTCAAATGTACCTCAAGACTTCCAAAAATATTTCAGATGGCATTTTTTTTTTCTTTAACTGTTTTGAAATGTTTCAAAACAAACAAAAAATCAATTAGATGTTTAAGGAAGAACATTATTTAAAAGCACTCACAGTAACAAACAAATGGCAAATGGAAGAAGGGCTCTGCCTTACTTCCATAGGGCACTGATGCCATACTACTGTGTGCAACCTCAGCAGCAGGACTGATCTGGGGACTTAGTGACACCACCAATGGCTCTGTCCTTCTGACACAGGAGATTTGGGTTTAACAGTTGGTTTGCTAACCAGAAGTGGCACTATTCAGCGTAGTTCATACTTGCTGTTCAAGAGCTAAAACTGCTACAGCTCAGTAATGAGATGAATTAGCAGAGCCATACAGAAAACTTGATGGGTGACAATCCATACTCAGCATCTACACTGCCATCACAAATGCCTCAGCGTCAGAAAACCCACCAAATTAAGATATTGCATATTTCTATGCTTTTAATAACTTCTGTACTCTTATGCCACTTATTATGTAAAACTTTGGAATGGATCAAAAAAAAAGAGAAAGAAAAAAACGCAAACAAACGATATTGCATAAAAAAGAAAAACACCACATCTGCTGTCTATCCTGGTATTGAAAATAGGATTGATTTATTTTTACACAAGTCTAGAGTTTCAAAATTAAATAAGTCTGTTTTACAAATTATTTACTTTCTACAAGATCCATTTCCCCTTGAAGCATGCTGTGCATGCCCTCCTAGTGTGAACAGTTTACAGTCTGTGATCAGGCACAGACCTACTTGGCTGGATTTTTTTCTCTCTCAAAATGGCAATTTTGAGAATCATAAATAACACAGCACAGTTATTGCAATTTTAGCTTATTCCCAATAAATAAATTTTATTAACTAAATAGCTTTCTGTGCGGCTTAGCTCTTTCTTCACTAGCTTATGATTTTACATTGACTTGCTTCATGTTCCTAGTCACAACTAAATTCTGCCATCTCAAGTACAAAAGGAATAACATAAATTAATAAATAGGAAGTGAAAATGCATAAATTAACGTGATAACATACATGTATAAGCTTTAATCTTCATAGAATACGTGCAAAAAAATGCCTCCTAAAATTTAAAGTTACAAAGGTATATTGCTTAACATATACTTCAAGGTATCTCTGTTCTATGCTACACAGTTTTGTTTATCAGACCACCAGACTAGAAACCTCTTCCTCATTAAGCTCCAATTGATTTGGATACTTAGGGATGCAGGTAAACTTAAGAAGATGAATAGCTCCACTGACTTAAAATACAAAGTTGGACAAGGCTTTTTGGGAGTTACAAAGCAGCACTTTATGATGCCATTCCAATTATCTCCAATACTTAAGAGTAAGTTTGCAGTCATCCCATTTTTGTTACACAAACCCTCAATTTATGAAATAGGTCATAGTAGATTTTTAACTCGAGGTCTAAAAATAGCAGGGAAACTGGAGAAATAAAATTATGCAATACATGGTAGGTCAACACAGATGACCTCATGGCATGTTTTGACCATAAAATCACCTAATGAATGTGTATCTACTTCCTTAGTTTATGTATTTAAAAAAAAAAAAAAGTGAATAGTTCATTGCTAAAAATTCTTGATGAGAAAAAATGTCATAATGAAATATTAAAATTATAAGTAGAGTCTCTATAGTTCTCATCGTGTTAGGCACATTTCCCTCCTAAGACAAACACTGCTATTCAACAAATCAAGTCACGCTTGGTTTGAAAAAAATGTACATAAAATGAAGAATATGCAGTTGAAGTGTTTGTCTCCTACACATTACTGTGATTCATAGTTTTTATTTATTAAAAAAAAAAAAATCCCACAGGTGGGATTTCCGACTTTCAGTCATTCTTGCAGGCTCATCTTCTAAGGTCCTAGCAAAACGCTCAAAATAATACGAGCTCCTGATTAAACCAGGAAGTAAATCTGTATGCATGCAATTAAAGTGTCTGCAAGGGCAGATGCAGATGACAGTAATTCATACTCTAAGAAATGGGCTTGTGTATTTGGCAGATTAACTGTTCTGTATTCCATTGCTATGAGGTATGGAAACTGTACTGTGAAACAACCATTACTCATTCCCTCTGCTCTGTGCACGTAGGTCTATCAAAGGCAAGCCAGTCTGGAGAGGGTGGGGGGTGAGCGCTGGAAAGAGAAGAGTCTACGTGTTTAAGATTAACGCTTCCCTTGAATGGCTTCTTTTATTTAATTTCCCCTACTTTTTAAATTAGCAAATGCAGTAGACCCAGAAGGGAAACGCGCAAAGGAGAGAGGGAGAGGGGAAGAAGCAAAAGCAGCCAAAACTCTCCAACTTGTTCATTAGGGTTTTTGTGTTTGAACATCTGAATGAATCATGTGTCTGTTTTTCATTATTCTCCATATGTGATTGTTGCCTGCTTTGTTCAGTGATTTCTGGCCATTTTGTCATGACTGTGCTTATTTTGTTTTATATATTGTTCTATTACACAGAGATTGTTTTTTCTACTATGCCTCACTTAGCATTTATGCCACCAACAAAGAGTAATCTTAAAATGAGAGGTTACGTCAAAAGGTTTCCCTAGTGAACTCCCTTGAAGCATATATGATTTCTTTAGACCCGACTCCTTAATTCATACCAGACAAAAATCCTCAGATGACACTATTCCTTAGCACGCCAGGAATGTCGCAGGTATCATTTTAAAAATGTGAGGAATACTGGAGAATGACTTAAAGTCCATTTTTTCAGAGTGTTTTCTTCATTTGTTGAAGGGGAAACCTAACGCTTTTTGCTAGCCAGCAACCTATTTTAACAGATCTGCACATTGATACATACGGTACTTCAAATCATTGCATCATTATATTCACTAGTTTACATTTTCAGATCTACTCTATACCTTGGACAAAACACAAATGAGGTTGAAATAAATTTTGAAATCTCTAATCACGTGATTGCTTCTATCATCTACTTAAATGTAATCCACCCTACTGCACTGTGTAAACATCACAGAATGATGTGTTCATTTAACAGGATAGCTCATACTTTAAGAGAGATGAGTGATAGCCAAAAGACTGGAAAGGAGCCAACAAAATGCCTGTTGATTCTTTGTTTGCTTTAAAGGTCTGGATGCAGGCACAAGTGAATTAGAGACACTCAAGATAGTTTCAACTTCTGGAAAAATACTAGAACAAATAGTACATAAATCTATTCACAGAGCCTCACAGGCATCATGCGATGAGTACCCCATGTAATGATAAGCAAGAGTAAATAATATCATATTGTACCTCCATCTAAACATAGGCAATTAGTCTCATGGATAAGGAAGTACCATATATTTTAATTAAACCTTGATTGTCCCTCATAACAGAAGCAGACAGGAGAAATACGACCTGTCTAGAAGTCCTGTGACATAGGTGCCAAACTGATTGGCACATCCAATTTTAAAAGTTCTCAACGGCTCACTGTTAAACTACCTGGTATACCAAGACGGTTTCCTCTACAGTCTCTCTCAGGTCTGTTATTACTCAGTCTTTTCCAAATTATCTTGTCCAGTGGATTAGAGAAATCATTTATTAACTGTGAAGAGGATACTAAAGAGGTAAGTGCTGCAAGCACTCTGGAGACTTAAGATTTGAGAATAATCTTAGCAAATTAAGGAGTAGCCGGGAAAAAAATACGATAAAATTCAATACAGACAAATGAAAAGTACTAGCCTTAGGAGGGAATAATCAACAGCACAAAGCAGAGCACACAATAAGGAATGCCTGGCTGGCAGCAGCACCGGAGAAGAGAATAACAGAACCACGGGGCTGCTGAGAATCTCTTCGCATAAATCAACACTGTTGTTCTCACACAACACCCTCAAAAATCTATCTATACTTTAAATATAAGTAGCTATTTACATGTATAAATAAACAGGAGAGCCACGCAATCACAGAGAAGACAAATTAAATAACTTCTCCACACTATTTAAAATGGTCGGATTCAGGCTGTCTGACATTCTGTGCCCGGCTCTAAGGACTTCAGATTAGAGTGAACTAATTAGAGAGACCGATGCAGTGCAATATAATCAGAAACTGGAAACAGATTGCCTCTAAGGAAGGAGAGAAAGGACCAATGTTCAGCCTAAAGAAAAGCTGGGACAGAGGCATAGCAGTCTTCAAATATATGTGTTTACAGTTAAGAGGAAAGGATGAACCGCTCTGCATATTCACCGGGGATAAGAAAAGAAGCAACAGGCTTTAACTGCACAAAGGGAGATGTAGTTTAGACACTAGGAAACACTTTGTTATAGCGAGGACAGCAAGCACTATTGCAGATTGCCTGAGGAGCTGGTGGAATCTCCACTGCTGGAAGCCTTTGAGCACAGGTGAGACAAACATCCATCAGCGGTGGCTTACGTAGTGCTGATCCTGGCCTGAGGCAGAGGAACAGACCAGATGACCTCTTCAGGGCCCTTCCAGTTCTGATGCCTGTCAGACTTTTTTTTTTTCCCCAGCAATCTTGCTAGAGGAAGAAAATCGTACCCAAGAAGCAAAACATCTATTCTTTTTATGCCACAAAGCATACTGTTAATAAATCCAATTATGTTTATGATCTTTTAATGGCACCACTTATGTCATAAAGATCCATCTTTGAAAATACAAATAAATATATCTCTCTGCCCTACAGTGTAAAAACACAGCATGAAACCAAACTTTTACGAAATTCCAACTCACTGGTACATAGCCCCTAATACAATAACATCAAAACGGACTACAACATAAAAAACACCAAACCAAGACATCTGTCTTTCTCAAAATGTTACCATTCATGCTCTTTACAATGTTTTCACTTCACATTTTTGTATTTTGCAAGTACATCCATGTCTTTTCTTATTTCCACTGGAAACAGGAATGGAAAGAAGTCCAGATCAAGGGACAACATGTGTTTGGGAGTGGTTACCGGTCAACAAGCCTGCTTCCACCAGATTCACTGTTTCACTCCACCAGCTTTTAGCCACCTAGCTGAATCATCTATTGTGATCCATCAGAGTGGTCTCAGACAACCAAGATCAGCAGAGACAAATACATTTCTCTTTTCCACAGACTTCATTTATTTATTCAACACATTTACAGCCCAATTCAAATTCAACTCCATACGTGTGGTTTGTGTTGCCATTTCAGATGGACAAATTTAAGATAAAAGCTGAAAAAATGATGGAGTTGACCCATGAGAGAACATCTCAGTCTTGCTCTATGGTAGGAACAGGGAAATACAACATTTCTGTCTTAGCTGGAGTGTGGGACAATGAAGAGTGACCCAGCCTTACTCCAACCTACCTGATCATGGACTTTTTTTTTTTTTTTTTTTTTTTTTTTTTTTTTTTTTTAACCCTTGACACCAGCAAATCAGGCCCCTGCAGCTCCCTTAATCCTAAACCCCAATTTCTTCCTACACCAGGGTCTCATCCCAAACCACCGCTATCCCAAAGCCTATCATATCTAACCATACTCCTGCTCATCGTAGCACTCTTCTTCCTTGTCAAACCAGCTTAGGGCCATTTTGATCCACTCAGCCCTTTTGTAGCTCTGTCACTTTGCAAATCCTCCTCTCTCTACAGGTCACAGCACCCTGCCTCCAAAACTCAAGCCCCCCAGTGGCAGATACATCATCTCCTCCTGGCTCTGAAACTGTCGCTCTCACCTCTGTGGGCCCCCACCCCAGGCCTTCTGCACTTGGCCGAACCCATCCTTCCACATGGGTATACCTCAGTAAAACAAGCTAAATGAAAAACAAACAAAAAATCTGGTTCCCAGTGTGTTTTTCAAAGATATACGGTCAGAGCGATGTTATTATATATAAAAAAAATAAATCCAACCAAAGCAAATGCATGGTAGTGCCACTTCTGATGATGGCTCATGAACTATTAGGCTAATGGAGCTTTCCAAGACTGGCACTGCAATCTTACAACCTACTTTTTTTTTTTTTTTTGAGTAGCTAATGAATGCTGCTGCTGGCATGCAAGAGATAAAGACACACACTTCTCCAAACATCAATAACATCCTTGGTATAGCTGAAAGGATTTTGTACTTTCTCAACGTTTTCCCACATATCTTTCTCTCCTGCTTCTCTTCAAACCCTATCTTGCCACCAGTGAGATATTTCTGTATGCAGTGCTTTTAGTAACTCATACAGAAATGCTGTCCAGAATGCACTTCTTATGAGAAGAAGCCACTTCAGTAGATTCTATTACTCCAAAAGGATTCTGAATATCACTAGTATAAAGTGGCAAACATTTTAAAGCAGAGGTTCCCACCACATACTCGATTGCTCTTCAGAGTGTTAAATGAATAACTAACATAATTCTATACATTAGCCAACATTTATCTATGCAGATTTAGCCATACATAGACACACATAAAAATATGAAATCTGCAATATTTCACTAAAAAAGTTATGAATGTAAAACTGGAAGAGGAATCACTTTCACCATATCTCATATCATACCTTTGTATTGCAACAACTGGATCTATTTGTGTCATAAAGAATATTTTCTTCTTCTGATAGTGTAGGCCAAGACTTCACAGAAAAAAAAATAAACCAGGTTTTGCTTAGGAAAAATTTTGTTTTTATATAGGAAATCAATTTGCATCACTGATGATATCATTCAAATCAGACGGTACTATGTGGTTAGAAGGTAATTTACTTTTCTGCAGAAGCAATTTGATACTTGTTCTGATTTGTGATTTTCATTTTGTTTGTTAATGAAAAAAATTAATGAGCAATGTTACTGGAAACACGACTCAAAGCTTTGGCATTATTAAATATGTTTGCAATATACCGTACATTATGTTGATTGCACAGTTGGAGCCAAGGCCTTGGCAGTCAAGCCGCCAGTCAATCATTCAGACAGACAATGAACTCACAGGGCAGACTTTTACACATACCTTTGCACTGATTTGTGTTTTTGTCAAGAATTGCCTTTGTGGATACAATTTTCCCATACCTAAAGAGAAAACAAAGAACAGAAATACATGTTATTGCATTTTAATAACATACATAATTATTTTTGCACGTATCCAAGAAAGAGATCTAGTGCTCTTGAAGAATGTTTCCCTGATACTTCTGGAGAGGTTCCTTCTTCCACTGCAGTTCAACAAACACCTTTAGAGTTCATCTGAAAAGCAGTGCTCCTTTGCCATAGCCTGTGTACCTCTGGTCGCTGCACTGTACTGCCAGTGTAAATGCCAAATACAGGGGAAATTTTAGGTCATCAGCACTACTAAAGACGCTTCTTTGGTTAAGTTAATTAGGCTTGCTTAAAAATATTTTTTCATTCTTAGCTGTCAAACAAGATTAATTTTAATAGAGATGGACCAGATCCAGGATTAAACAATGAGGAGGAGGTACGGTCATTTATTTACGTGCATGCACGCACACACAGACACAACTGTGCTCGGCTCTGCATTCACACATTCACACACACACCCTAAACAGATAGATTTAGATATACATTTAGCTTTTGTTTTAGATAGACCAAAGCTTTTGAGGTTTTTATGCATCTCAGAGCTCTTTTCCAAGACGAGTGCTAATTCTTATTTTAGTATGTGACACCTCCCATAAGACAGCACTGCACTGCACTACAACTTGATAGACTTGGCATGATTAAGAGGGAGTTTGGGCAGCTACAATTTGTTGCATTAAGCAATTAGACCATAAAACAGCTATTTGTCTTTACCTTGCAGAAGTTTAAACTACAAATGCCAATTTAACGGTCAGTGTCAGTAAGAGCTGGTGAAATATTACAGAAGAGGGCCATTTACGGATGAATATAACACCTTAAGAGAATGGGGAAATTAGTTTTATTCCTCAAGTCACTGGTATGTCTTGGTCTCTCTTGGGTGGGAGGAATGGGAGAAAAGCCTTCTTCCCCTTACCTGCCCAGCTGGCTCCCTAGACAGAGAGGATCTTGTGCTCTGCAAGCAGACCCAATGCAACACACCCCCCACCATGATGGAGACGTGGGCAGGTAGCTGTGGGGTCTGTTTTGCCACAGCTGGCTCTAATCCAAGAGGAGTGGATACCTAAATCAGGTTTAATGTTCACCATGAGATCACATGCTTTTCTAAGCTCAGGTGTTTTCAGAATTGGGGCCTTCATATTCACTTATGTTCCACTTAGTTTTATAATTCTTCATGGTAATACCTGGAGTTGACTTTGGCCTCAAAGACGTTAGAGCACATATCTCAAGCAGGCACGGCCAAATTCTCTGCCAGTGTGATTTACAGTTGCTCAGTGGGCAGCTTACCCAGCAGGAAGTTTGGCCCGTGCAGTGCATCTTCATTTATTTGATTTATTTAGATTTAAAATCAAATACATGAAAAACATGCAAAAACACGCCTATCTCGTACAGCAAAGGGCCTCTGACAGATATATGGAGAAAGAATCCAACAAAAATCAGCGGCTAACCCACAACAACCTCAAATAAAACACAACCCCTACCTAAACTTCCGCCAACAAAAACTAACACCCAGCCTCCATTTCAGTTCAGCTACTCCTAATGAATTGATATGTTGTTTCATCCAAGTCATGTGAGAGCTCAAAGTTAACATTTCTTGCCAGCAAAGACAGACATTTGTGGTTCCACTGCTTTTATTACAGATTTCCCAGAGTTATTTGCCGCGTACTGTGATCCTGCACACACTTCGTTACACTGGAGATTTCAGTCTGAGAAGCAATTCTGTTCGGGCCAGAAGCTTCCTCCAGCACGTACAGCTAGATGCACACCGACGTGTTTGCAAAACCAGGCATCTGAGCAGCGAGAGGTGCCACAATAACAAACACCGTTATAGGCAATTAACCACATGCAGCCGATTTCATCGGCCGCTATAAACCTCGAGCTCTGCCACAATAAAGTCGTTGGAATTAATTTGGACACTGTTTTCCTAAATATTTCAAGTGAAGGATTTTACAGTAATCAGAACATCAGTTCTGATGAAGAATGTTAGCTTGTGTTTTGCATTAAGGCAGGAACATATTTTGTTCCTACAAACGTAGTCGTGTTTCTTGCACATATATAAAGTGGTATCAAGTCATGTTGCCCCTCCAAAGTTGATGTCTCTTCGTTTGCGTGAGCCTTAACTGTGCTTTCATTCACACGGAAGCAAAAAAACAAGTATTCTTCCATGAGAATGCCCACAGAAATAACAATAAACCACATCACAAGCGACAGCTCCTTTTCTTATATTTAAATGGAAATGACTATAAAATCCAACAGCCTGTACAAACGATATCATTAATGTAAAAAATACTAGGTATGGTTTGCATGTCATGGGGGAACATGAGCACTACCTAATTTCCTCCTGAATTATGGTGCATGAAGGTATTTTCAAAGATCTTGAATCAAAAAAAAAAAAAAAAAAAAATCTGGTCAGTAAAAGATAATTGTGGAACTGAGTTCATCTCAATGCCTTATTATCAACCTTTAACCATAATGACTGTATCATTAAGGATAACCTACTGCATCACAGTATCCAAGGTAAGAGAAGTTATGAATCTGTGAGACTGCTACACCTCAAAAATGTGTCTACTGCACATCTGAACCAAAATTTTTATTCAGAAGATTCCCAGACAGATGTGTTGTTTTTCATTACGTTCTTCCCCATTATTTAAATGTGCAGTAACCTCAAATAAAATTATTTTCATCCTGTTTTTTTAAAATCCTTTTAATTCCCTGTATTGAATGATGTTTTTAATGTTTTCTGCATGTAATAATTTTCATTTAAAACTGTGTGGTCAGGGACTTGAAAGACCTTCCATGTCAGAGGCAAATATATACACTAGGACTTCAGCTCATTAAAGAAGGACCTATGCAGTGAGACTATGACTAGGTGTTTTCATTGTCCCTCATAATATACATGTATATAAGGACTGACAAGACAATTACATGATGGACAGTTTAAAAACTGCAGAATTCATGGCTACAGAAAGTGCTGGTGCCCCACAAAATGCATCTCTACAGAAAGCTATTAGATGGGTTCTAGGCTGTTAGATCTGTCACCAAATTACACAAAGGCATGTTTATGGCCCTGGAAGCCACCTAACCCTAAAAGCTGGAAGAGGGTGTCAGGGAAGTATCATGACATCCAGTCCCCATTTGAACATCAGGCACCTCCCCTTAAAACTGCTGAAATAAATTCCTGGTCTGACCCAGCCCGACCACTCTTATATTCCACAAGAACTGTAACTTGGAGGGGAGGAATAGCTTCTTATGAACATAAAGATTTTTACCACTTCTTGTATATGCCAGTTCAGGGCAAAACCATTCAAGTTGCTGATATCCACTGTTCAAATTACAAATGTCACTTAAAAACACTTCACCCACAAATGACACGCGCCTTGTTACACCGTGGGTGGCAATAAGGGGAAAACACACTGTGCTGTGGTGCAGAGAGAAAAAAGTCTCCCTGTGCAGCTCTCCAGAGCCCCATCCCGTTGCAGCCCACATTTCCCAAGTACTCAGCAGGTTCTGGGAAGATGCAAGCAATGCAGAATAAACCCTGAACATGCATCAGAGCTGCAGTACAAATAGATCACTTGAAGAGCCTTGCAGGCAGGCGGTCGATCAGCACTTAGGCTGCAGACAAAGCTCAACCGTTCGTTCCTGGGAAGTTATTTGATAACTGCTGTTAAAATGGAGAGAGTTCCTGGAGGAAGCACTTGAGCTGTAAGTGATACCACTTGCAAGATGCGGGAACCTTTCCCATCGTCTGCACTGATTCCAAACTGATGGCAGAAGTATTTCTACGCTGTCCTTCAAGCCAGCTTTCAGGCTGGCCATGGCTAGTCCTGTAACACGAAATGGCTGTTGGACCAGACAAGCCATGTCCCTCACCCAACTTGGTTACGCAGCTATGCCACCTTTCATGTCCATCCAACCTGGGTGGCAGGCACACAGGCACCTACTTATCACTACTTTTCCCCCATTCTGGTTATTACTCCTGTGTTTTAAATAAACGTGAAACTTGTGATTTCAACGCAAGTAACCTCTTAACCTTGCTTGGTTAAGCCAAAGGAGCTGCCATGTAATTTCCAAGTTGGGAGCTTCCTAATTATATCTGTGACATTAGGGTTCATCCAAAGCCCCATGTGTTACTCAAAGCACAATTCACCCAGCTGAAAACAGCCTGAATTTCTATGCATTTACGTAATATATGCTTTTATCTCCGGAACTTTTGTACCGGGATGAATTTGACCAGCAGTAATTGGATTTAGATAAGCAACTCTGAGACTCTTTCATTCTTGTGAATGAATATATAAATAGCGTAACTAGGTTTATTTTGTTTAAAAGCAGACTCTATTAGGAAAATCATGGATTTCTGTAAAAAAAAGAAAAAGCCCACATGAAAGCCTAAAATACAGAAGGAATTGCTACTGTGTTTCTCTGAGAGATGTTATTCCTATAACGCACTCCCACATGCACCGAAGACATCCAAATGCATACAGAAGAGAAATTCACTCAGAAAAAGTTCTGATTTGCATGATCATTTGGGGGGCATTTTATCTACTGCATGACATTTTCAATACTTCTATTTTTTTTCTCCTAAATACAACACGTACAATTCTATCCATTAACAAAGACTTGGCAGGTTTGTGGTTTTTCTGTACCTTACTTTTATATTTTTTGTAAAGGAAAAGTTAAAAACAACCTCTCTTTTTATTCACAGAAATATGAAACAACTAAATTCATACCATTCAGAGCACCCTCTATTTCACTGACCAGCATATGGCTTGGGGAATAAACAGGGGACAGTGGTTGCAGAGAGCCTACAGTGTAGTGGATTAATAAAGACTGTACTTCTGTCCACAAAAATACAAGTCTAACTCTTGTCTTCACTTCTTTCAGTCTGGCTGTCAAGTTTATAAAAATCATTCCTTTGATGACTGTAATACAAATCACTAAAGCAATTTAGAGTAACAACTTGTCCAAGAGTTTCAAAAAGACCAGAAAAAAAGGGGTGTCTCAGATTGTTTGGTTGTAGGTCTAAAATAGCAGCGGACTTTCAGAAGGACTCCCAAGTCCTTTGTACCAAATTCTAGAAGGCTCAGAGTTGCCCAGCAATTTTTGAAACCTAGACCACATATTTTTGTTCTTAACAGAGTAAGATGCCATTCAGTTTTAGGCAGAAAATAATGAATGTTATAGCATCTATGAGGAGTGAATTTCCTGGAGGATGAAAGCTGATTAACCACTGAAAGAATGCATGTAAATTCAGGAATATTTTCTGGTACAGATATTTACTACTAAGAAAGAATATAGTGATTTGATTCATAAATGGATTTATTGTTCACTATCACATTATGCCGACCAAAAATGTATTTTTCAGAAGAAAAAAAGAAACAAAAAAACCTATGTGCACATGACTATGAACACTATTATTACTTCAGACAAATAAAAGCCAAGACCATACCATTCTCTTGCATAACAGCTCTGTGTTAGGAGGAAAGAACTTAACAGGCTGTTTCAGAGTATGGATTGAGTCATTTACCCTGCATTTACAGATCATATTCAGAAATCCTGCTTTTAAGGAGAAGATTGAAGCACTATTTAGCTCCAATCATGGGGCTCTTGTACCACTCTGGAGCAGCTATGATCCTTTGGTGCTAGAATACAGAAAACTTGCTCGTAATAGCGAAGGTTGCTTCTTGTAAAATTTTGACAACTTAGAGTGTGAAATACTGCAAATAAACCTCTTTAAATGTGTGTGGAAATACCAAAACTAAAACTATCCCTCTGCTGATAAAATGCTGGCTTTTCTTTCCAGTGTCCCTAAAACTAAAGCCCAGGAAGACATCTTGCTTTATCCTTACTAAACTGATATAGATGTCTTGCATTCAAGTTAGAAAAAATATTTACAAGGCAATACAGATATTTACTAAGAAACAGAGAGTTATATTTCCTAATCAAACTAATCTGCCTTCATATTCTTAAGCATAATTAAGAATATTAAGCATATTCTTAAGCATATTCACCTCTAAAATAATGTCTCATACAAAAGTGTGCAGACTCTAGATACTTACTGTAATTGTTTTCAATACTTGAGAAATTAAGCTAGCTTAAACAGAAGCCAAAGTAAAGGGAATTTAAACATTTACAACATTTCTGGAAATATAAAGAACTTGGACTCTCAGACCTGTAAGAAGTATACCACTTAGGTAGTTCAAAGGTAATGTTTCCTGTAGCCTTTTTCCCTTCCTTGCCAAAGTATAAAAAGATTTTTGTCTGCATGTAAATGGAAATTAAGTGGCTTGATCCAACACTTGCAGAAATCAAAGGCAGTTTTTTCATTGCCTTCAGTAGGTACAAGCTCAAATCCTATTCACAGTGCTTATAATAAGGCTAAAGATTTGTCACACTCTTGATACCCAGTACAGAATAAAATGCCACTTACTGAAGTGGCACTCCCCATAAAAGCCTGACATTTTACAGCATTTTGTTGTGTTTCATTTTGTTTGTTTTTTTTTTTTTTTTTTCACAGTTTATTTCATGCAAGACACTTGGCTCTTACATGCAGTTTTAATTCTAAATAGTATTTATTCTGAGTTAGGACTATCTATTATATTCATATTACATCTGTACGTTTGAATGTTGAAGCTACTTAAGACTATTTAAAAATGATTACATTATTGCATATTGTATTTAAATTAAAGTTCTGACATTTATATTTTTGCTTTGATAAAAAGCTATGTTTTTCCCTCACAGTTCTGCCATGACAAATAACCAGTGTTAATAATTAATTAGCAAAATATTTTACAGTTGCTAAATTAAGTATGGAAAACAAAATTCATGCACAAATTAATAACTGTGATTTCATGCAGAACACTTCAGCCCTTCTTCTGGGCTGTCATTAAATCTTCAACTACTAATTATTCCATATTTGCAAGAATTCAGATGTCTTAAAAAAAATAAAATGCAACTGTTGTTTGCAGACACTCAGCAGTGCTACTAAATTTTCTGTGTAATGATAGGATGCATTATTTGGAAGACAGCTTAGGGATCTGAAACCCGTCACAGACAAGATAAACCTGTAGCTTGTCACAAATGATAATGCCAAGCAAACTCTAATTTTCAAAGAACTGGAAGGAAAAGAAAAATGAAAAGCTATCTTTTCTACTCTTAAGACATCACTCATTGGCATTTGAAAAAAAAAAAAATATATATATATATCTTCAAACTAGAAGATTCTCCTTTATCCAATGATTTAATTATGAATTATGTCAGATATTGTAAAAATACAACTCTCTAACATGTAATTCTTGTGTAGACTTTATTTACTTTGTATGTTCTTGCATGCTGGGATGTCTTGTATCCGATTTCTCATTCACAGTGTTGCTTACTTATGGAGGATTCATTGTGAAATTACAGTTGGTATGAACCAGCATGCCAGCATACCATGATATTAATCTCTAAAGTATTCAATCATTTAACAATAGCCCCATTATTCAAGGGAACTCTGAGCATTCAGTTTGTGCAGATTTTCTGACATTTCACTAAAACAATTTGCTCTTAAAAGAATTATATGACTGCAACGTATTGTAAATACATATATAGATACCTCAATCAGATGTTACCTCTCTAACAATAGCCAAGAAAAGAAAAGGAATTAAAGAGAAAAGCAAGAACTCCAGCTACCACCAGGGACCATGAACTCAAACTGATAATTTAAAGCATTTTGTAGAGTTCACACAAAGGCCATTTGAATCAAATGTGTGAGTGAGACTTCTTGAGTTCACAGAGCTCCCATTTCATTATTTACAAATTATAAAATATCAGGTACTTGGGATGTCTTTGGAAACAACTTTGTTCTGAAAAACATCATTCCTTCGGATTTTTACGTTGAAAAATGTGTATTTGAGGAACTAATCACAAATTGCTTCTTTTTCTTAAATATTACTGATTTAAATCACTTTATTTTCAAAGCTGGAACGTCACGGTTATGTTTATTTTCCAGAGGCCAAACTTTGACACAAGTGATGCACAGGAACACCTTTTTCTCTGCCTGAAATTTTCAGGGAGAAGCAATAAGACCATGATTTTGGAATTTTAAAATCACTTGGACAGAAGCATACACTGTTCACCCAGGACTGGGCCAGAATACCTCTGGTTTTGAATTTCTTTGAATTTTATTTAACTTTACCAAGTGTAAGGAGCCCAGCTTAACTTAAAGAGAAAATTTATTATGGTTAAATCATGTTTATAGGCTGAAATTAATTTTTTTGTGTGTGTTGTTGTTGCTCTTGTTTTGGAAGGGTGTGGGAAGTCCTCCCTACAGCCCTGATACAGAAAACAACCTTACACATAACAGTAAGTGCACATTGCCAGTTAGTGCTTTGCTTTCTTCGGTGCAAGGCCTAAAACAGCTACGGTAATTAATTATAAGAGCACAAATGTGTTCTTGCTGGTAACTCACCATAATTGCCAGGCCAGGGTCCCAAAGCAAGTATTCTCCAAAAACTTTCTCTTGAGTCATCGCTTTGTCAAAAATAAAATTTACACTAGATGAAACTGCCCAGCACAACATAAAGATATATAATTTATGAATCATGTTATTTTTCATGTTTTCAAAATGGTTTAAAAAAGCCGCAAGTAAACGCAGAATTAAATTAAGTCACCTGTTACAAAAATGCATTTAAGGTTTTAAAATGTATTTAGATTAGAGCCCTTATCTATTATATAAACACATCTTCATCCTTTATTGTTCAAAGAAAGA
Source organism: Aythya ferina (assembly GCF_964211825.1). Lineage (NCBI taxonomy): Eukaryota > Metazoa > Chordata > Aves > Anseriformes > Anatidae > Aythya > Aythya ferina. The sequence continues at coordinate 42,684,539 of NC_140297.1, read as the reverse complement.
TGGACATAATTCAATGTATTAGCCTCACTATAGCAGCCTGGTAAATATCTGTGAAGGGAAGGCTTATTAAAAACTGCACTTTGGATATCTCTTGGTTTCTAGTCATGCGGTGCCATCTTCCAGTGGGCTACCCCAATGTGCACCAACAGAGCAGCTGCCTCATTATTGTCTGTCTTTGAATGTTGAAATTACACATCAAGATAACATCAAGGGGCAGGGAATAGGGAATAATTAGCACATATGTAGCTCTCTACTCATCAGTCGTTGGAGAACCAACAAGCCTAAGATGAATAAAATCTTACAGTCAACTCACTCACACAGGCTGTGTGCCAACTTCTCTTCTTGGACGCCTTTGCCACAAGTCTCCTACAGGAGAAAAGCCAATGGTGGCAATTGCTGTGTTCTACTGTGGTTCAGTTCATACCTACAACAGCCAATATGGCCCAGAAAGATGTTAGATAAGCCATGGGATTCACTCAATAAAGTCGCTCATTATATACTCAGTATCTTCAGTCTTCAAAAAAGGCACTTGGTAGTTCCTGCCTGGTTAGAGATCTCTAAAAAACATGTGCTCTGTAACCCATTTTTCTGAAATATACATGGGCAAATCTGGAGGAAGGAGGAAAAATTTAAATATTTCATGAATCTGCTGGGAAATTTTACCCCAGGAACAGAAAGACTCACTGAAAAATACAGTGAGTACATTCTGAAATTTGACCAGTAGCACTGGATTTGGAAGCAAATTATCTTCAGTCGAGTTTGGGAGCCTTTAGATGCCTTCAGTTAAACTAATTAAAAAAGATGTGATCCTCAATCCATATAAAGATACATATCAAGAACCAAGGCCTCATCTGATTATTGAGCATACTTTGGGAGAATGAGAACTATGATTCACTGAGATAAACCCACAATTCTTCTTGTAACTGGCTAAGGAGTACAGTTATGACAATTCCTGTTGCTCACTAATACACCAAGAAGTTAAGAAATTAACTTTTGGTATTAAAAAATAAATAAGAAATAAATTTGAAATATTCTTTTATTTTGTTTATGTATTGTGAGCCTTTGTGATAGACTCAGATGCATTTTCAAGCCTCTCTTTACAGCCACAATGGAAAGAAACCTATATTTTTTTTAAATAGAAAGCTGAGATTCCCATCTTATCACACGCCTCAGGATCTAAGGGTTTAAGAAACAAATATTGTGAACCTTGCAATAAACTTCTGAGGGCTGGCAACACCAAGGGCAACATCTTCATCAAATATTAGTGAACATCCTCAGCTAGGGAAAAAACACTGCTTGGCAGTTGCATGTTTTGGATCCCAGAAAACAACCTTGCAAAAGAAAAAATAAAATAAAATAAAATGATAACAATGAACAAATCCACCCTGCATTCTATTCCCAGCTTTATAAACAGAGCTGCTGGATTTAAAGATTTATGAAAACCCCGATGCTGACACCACTCACTTTACTACTGCTATCACACAGATAAATGGCAAGTATATCCCGTATGGATAAATAAAATTTCAGCAGCCAAAATATAATCTGCCAAATGTGCTGGGTTTAAAAATGAATACCACAAAATTTACAATGATCACCTGTATTGGCAAGTAGATTGCTTTTAGTATAGGCCATCAGAGCAATGAAAACACAAAAACAATGTAAGAGGGACGTCCAGTCAATCTCAAAGGATTATATTAAATGGGCTTACATCAGGCTGGTGGCCAGTCACTAGTGGGGTTCCCCAAGGCTCCATTTTAGGGCTAGCCAGTCGAGGGAAGGGATCGTCCTGCTCTGCTTTGTGCTGGTGCAGCTTCACCCCAACTGCTGTGTGCAGCTTTGGGCATCACAGTATAAAAAGGTCATAAAACTGTTAGAGAGTGTTCAGAGGAGGGCTACAAAGATGGTGAAGGGCCTAGAGGAGAAGGCGTACGAGGAGTGGCTGAAGTCCCTTGATTTGTTCAGCCCAGAGGAGACTGAGGGGAGGCTTCATGCCATGGGAATTTTCCCACCCTCTCCCTTTCTGCTGTTTGCAAAGGAAGTTCTCAGAAGACCAACATCTTGAACAAGAAGCCAAAGCAAAATAAAAGGTCTACTCCAGCTATTCATTTACCAGATGCCTCTGCCCTCTGCTTTCTTTGGGCTTGCTCCAGAGACCACTGAGATCAAGAGAAAGACCTATGGGTTTCCCCTCTTCTGCAATTTCTGACAGCCATTAAACATTACTCTACATGTAATATTCCATTTTTTAATACAATTTCTGAAGTTCAGACTTAGGTTTCTTTTTGACTCCCACATTCTCGGGACAACTGCTCCTTTGTTCAAGCTTCCATGTTTATGGGAATGTTATCTTATCTCTGGCTTAGCCTTTAATATTGAGCATAGTCAGAAAAGAATCACCGTCTTGTCTGAGATTTACAGATTTTTGTCTGCTTACATTTTTAAGATACATACACATAAACATACAAAGAAGTCTAAGTAAATTTACTCTTACCAGAGCTGTTCTTCAAATGATATTTAACACCAGTTACAGTTTAGTCCCTGTATCTCCCCTGTGATATAGATATCTTTTTTCCAAAATCTAATATAAAACAAGAGCATCCATAGGAAAACAAGCTTTTGTGAGCTTGGTTTAAAGTAAGCAAGGTGTAACTAGCAAAAAATCAACAGAAGAGAGTAAAGCAAACCATTAGGGTATGACAAAGGACTTCCAAAGCCAGTGAGCCACAGACACTCAGTACCACAGCCAGGATCTGTGATTTCGAGAACACAAACCTGAAAAAGTGAAGAAAATCAAAAGAAAATGACCCCAGTCTGAATTCTCAAGCACACATGGATGTGGTAACACAAGGACCTGTCCGCACCACAGACACAGCAGTCTTGCAGGCGTGCATGGAGCAATCTCAGTGAGCTTTAACCTAGGCTCAGGTTTTGCTGCTCGACTCTGAAACCCAGAAGTGTCTGCAATATAAATGCTCCTTCAGGAAGTGAATTGGACAATAGCATTCATATCTTCATAAATTCTGCATATTTGTGCTCCATTTAAAAGTAGAGTGCTTTAGAAACAAATCACCATTTGTCTAAACCCCAGGCAGCCTTCTCCACAACCTCTCCTATGTCTCCTGTCCCAGAGCTTCTCCAGATGGCCATTCTCTCTCCCACCTTCAAGATCAGCATGTTTCAGACTTGATCAACTTTGACAGTGGGAAAAAAAAAAATCCACCTTGTACAGAAAGTCTTTCGTCACTTTTGAAGCCTTTGTATGTGTTAATCCCTGTTCTGTCAGTTTTGTCTCCCTTTCCTCCCCTCCCCTTCAGTGGAAATTTTCTACTCTTTACAAGCCTGGCTCTCTGCAGAAAATTGATTTCCCCTAGGATACAGCCATCCTACTGTTCTGTGTACGGTCATTAATGACCATCCTGTTCACCACAGAGACAGACACGGTGGCGCTCCTCCCCAGCTCCTTAGCACAGAAAGTGCACAGTGGGAAAATCAGAATAACCCCTGAGCTTAGCCATATTAAGAGCACATCAGCTCCAGAAAATGCCATGCATAACCTTCAAATGAGCTACTAGGAGTGTAAAATAACTTGTCAGCTTCCATCACTCTTTACTTTCACTGCTTTTTTTTTTTTTTTTTTTTTAATTTCCCCCAAATAACAACCATCATGTAGTTTTCTCTCCCCCAGAACCACAGAGCAATGAACTGCAAACCAAGGTACATCAACCCTGCAGTGAGCAGTGTGTCTGCAGCTCACATTGGTTTTACTTGGGTTTTCTTTGCAAGGAAAGAAAGCATTTCAGCATTTCAGTCTTCAAAACCTGCCTGAAAATGTGAGAAAAGATCTGGGTGCTGCACCTTTTGCTGGTTTAGCTGCTTTACAAACAGTGAACCTCCTGGCTTTGCCATCTCTGGGAGATCTGTAATCCCACTTTTGACTGCAGTAAGTCCCGTCTTTGGAGTGACAGACAATGCTCCCTTTGGCTCCTGATTGACTGTTATGCCAATGGGTGAAATGCAGAAGTTTACGCCTTGTGGCTAAATTGGCAGTTGACTCTTTGATCCATGGGGTCCTTGTAAGAACTTCCCCTTGTCCCTGCTGGTACAGAAGGGAAGACCAGAATCAGTGAGGAATACAACAGGCACCTGATCCTCATCCATTTCCAACCAAAGATTTTTTAGGTGATGAAACTAGTCTTACCAAATTGTGTTACAATCATCGGCAGAACTAGAGAAGAGGAAAAAGATGAACAAGGCCCAAAGATGGTGATGGGTTTTTTGTTTGTCTGTTGTTGAGAATTCAGCTTCATTCCGGTGACTTGACTTCAAACAAATACGAGCAGTGTCTTAAAATCACAAGGTAAATTAAAAACCAACAACAAACCTTTTCAGTGACTGAACAACCACCACCCTTGCGGAGGTGAAAACAACAGCTAAAAGCAATCCCTAAACACTAGTTCGGAAATCAAGAGAGGGTCTTAGCTACCAAACTTCAACTTGGTCTGGAAAAAGTTAACACAGCTAAAGCCTGATGCAGCACTTCAGCAATACTGGGGGGGGGAGGCGGGAGGGTGTTAAACCGCCCAAGCCAAGAAATTCGCATTTAAAGCTCACATTGTCCAGCTATGCTCTCTAAATTGTGCCAGGATTTCTTTACATAATTCTCGCTTATGCTGGCTGGTGCTAGCCAAGGAAATCCTCTGCAGACAAGCAGGACGATCCCCTCCGCTGCAGGCTCCACAAACTCATGTGCTCTATGGAAATTTCCAAACACCTCGGCCCAGCACGGGTGAGTTCAGGATAAAGTTTCAAGCCTGAACTCTATAATTTCCTGTCTTTTGCTAGTCTACACAACTCTTTAATGTTGCTAATATCATTTTTGTGGGTGTGATTGAATTACCCGCGACTCTCGATGGCAGCATTAGTGGATCTCCGTGTAACAGGAGAGCACGCCTTGCTGCTCATGCTGTTACTAAACACCATTACGCAGAGCAGCTGCAGACCTCCTGATTGCAGGACAGGAGGGCCACCTCATTAGGAGGTGATGGGCACTTCACTGATGGCACAGGGCCTCACCCTGAGCTCGCCTCGACAGCCCCACGGGATGGCCTGCTGCAGCAGCAGCCCCAGCCAAACTACAAGTGCCCAGCCCCGGGAATCTGCTGACAGCCCTGGGACCCCGCTTGCAGGCTCAGCATCCTAAGTCCTGTGCGGTGCCGCCGTGACTTGGCACGCCGATGCAATAGAGATGTATTTGCTTGGCGACATTTCGACTCCAGGTGCAATGGAGGGCTGCTAAATTCTCTGCTGAGAGCCTGCCTCGCGCGCTGGTGACAGCTACTAACGAGTGGCGAGGTCCTTAAAATCCCTTTCAGGAGTCTTTGCAGAGAGATTAAAATGCCATGGGTGCGTTAGCCGGAGCGATCCTAGGACGGGAGATTTAATAGGAGTGTTCTCCTCAGCACACTTGCCCCGTTAACCAGAGGTTAGTAAACGAATGATAGATCCCCCTTTAGAGGGGAATCACACTTGGGAAAGAAAATGGGGATGAAGAAAGAGGTAAAGGAGGAAAAAATAAAAATAAACAACACAGGATGAGGAGTTCAAGGCTGTTCCATGTTGTTGGCTCCATACTGACCAAAATGGCAAACCCCTACACCCACAGATTTGCAATGTACTTTAGTCCCCCATCTTGCCACTGTGACCTGCCTCATCCTCATGCCTTGCGTGCTGGCTGTTTTGGCTGCAGCCACTCTGCTCCAGCACCAGTGGGGACTGAGCTCCTGCCACTTGCCTGGCAGCCCCACATCCCCAGCACACCAAGGGAACTGCACATCAGGGACAAACGATCTGCTCTCCCAGCAAAGAGAAATCCTTGGTTCTTTACATTAAAGTGCGCTAAGAACAACCAAACAAATGCAGGAACCTAACAGGAGCTAACAGCAGCAAATCCATGTTTCCACAATGCCAGCTTTTTCTTACCACCCACAGAAAATAGAGATGAAGCAAGTACAGCCCCTAAAAGTGCTGACAGTATTTAACAGCTGCATCGTTACAGTCTGTCTCCCACATCTGTAAGACCTGCAGACACGTTAGTCCTATTCTTACTGTAGGTAATGAGCAAAATCATGCCAGGAGTATATTGCCCTTCTTTTATTGAAATCCCCCTTAATGACTACTTGGTCATACTCCATTTTGTCCCATTGCAGCCACCAGTTTTCCTTCCCATTTAGAAGCAATTGCTATGAGTTCATTTTATCCAGGGAGTCAGAAGATTGCCCCATATGAATCCTTCAAGCTCCTTGAACTGGCTGTATGATTATATATGTGATAGGAATTCATTTGTCATGCAGTTCATACAGCACTTAATAAACTGTATACTAAAATATTTGTGCTAAGTTATCATGGGGTAATTATATCATAATATACATCATAACTGTACTCTATTTAACTGACAATTCTAAATTTGGTGTTGATTTAAGTAAAGGGGAGGGGACAAGGAACATTAAAGATTTGTAGAGAAATTAAATTCTAAAAAAAAATTAAAATAGGTATGGCTTGGATCCAAATTTCTAGCTTTTTAAAATGAAACTCCAAGGGTGCTACAGTTTTCTCACTGGATGGCTTTTTGTAACGCAAAGCTGAGGGTGGACAGACATCTGATTTATGGCCAAAGGTAATCAAAACCTCAGAGGTGGAGAGAAAAGCTTCTGGTCCTGACACAGCTTTGGTACCAGGGTGCCACAATCTCCACATACTCCTCATTACAGTCCTGCTCCAACACTATGCCAGCCTGTGAATATCACTTGTCCTGCTCAGGAACACAGATATTGCATTTCCTCCACTTAAAGATATACAAACAGATACAACTACATAAACTACACATAATACTAATCTCTATAAACTTGGAACTGATTTCTAACCTCAAATAATTATTTTAAAAAACATTTAAATGACCCCGCGATGTCATCAGTAGTCCTTGATGAAATTATCCAAAGGCTGGGGAAAACTATCTCGTAATCACGGACTTAAACAGTTCCATCTATTTTGATTATTAAAGAAAGAAGTCTGAAAAGTGACTTGATTATAGTGCATAAGTACATCTGGGAAGAAAATGTGAGGAGAGGGAGAGAATCTAAAAGGTCTTTGATATGATTACTCCAGGAACCAACAGGTGAATATCTACCCCAGAAAGTCGATTTGGAAATTGGTCAGAAATTCTCAACGGGGAGCATGGTTAGGCAAAGCAACAAACTGTTAGCCTTAGAGGTAGTTTTGCTGTTGTTTTCCTATCTTCAGATGCAGAGGGGTGCTTTTCTGGAAGATATTCTTAGTATAAATAAATTACTATATTAGGTCTGAGAGCAAATGAGGGATATTTAAGGACCTGAATCAAGCAGAAAATAATGCTAGATCATCCCTTGGTCTCTTCTGGATCCTAAATTGTATGAATCCATGAATTATTTTATCCCTTTTAATTACTAGGTGCCTACTATAAAGAAGCCAAAAAGTTAATGTTCATTTTGAATCAGTGAATTACAGAAAATAATTGAAGTTTCATAATTGGATTATAATCCCAGGAGTACATGGAAACGCTGAACTGAAAAGATGAAGTAAGGAAAGCATGTCTGTTCCCCCACACACCTTTTTCTTTTTTTTCCTTTTTTTTTTTTGTGTGTGATCACCAGGCAGTAATAGCCATAAATGCTGCACTTATTACCTGTATGACACTGAAACAATAACATGGCTCTGATCTTGCAATAACTGCTCTTTGAACAGACTGCTGTGCTTCCACAAAGCTCATGTGACACTGGGTATCTCTTGGCAGAAAGCTTTTTTTCTGAATAGAACCTAAATTACCTAAATTGTCACATGGCTGTTACCTTCTTTATTTTATTTGAGGTTGCCACCAGATGTTTTTCACATAATCCAGGAGAACCAGAAGCAGAATCCAGAGGTCTCCGCTTTCTCTGCAGCTCGTGACGGGGACACACAAAATACACGGCCAAAGAGAAAACCTTTTCAGTGAGATCAACATCTTTTAAAAATTAAGCTGAAAACATTCCATCTTTCTGGTCTCCGTTTTATAACGAGGCAGACAGAAAACCTCTGACGCAGTTGCAAAAATTCTAAGAAATTCCCTCTCTAGTGAACATCTTTTGAAAAAAATCAGACTTCTTAGCTTTTAATATAAATCTAGCGGCAGTGCTTGTCACACAAATAATTCTGGGAAGTTACCAAATACTTGGAATGAAGAACATTGCATGCTACATAGCACAGAGCTCTTGTCGATGCTTGTTTGGAATGGTATGGGAAAGGCTAGCAGCTGAACACAATGACATTTTTGTTTTAGTGCTGATAATATTCAATAGCTTTGCCATCAAAGCTGGCCTGCCACTTCCGCTTGTATAGAAATTACAGCCACGTCCTAAGATTCCTGCCATTAGCTGGAAGCAGTGCCCAGGTTATTCCTGTTTAGGGAGGGAACAGGGGGGTTATTAAGCGTTGCTGGTATTGTTTCCTTACAGCACAGCTTTAGGACAACATATTTGTCAAACAGCTGGAACCTTATCTGCAGCGTACCTTCTAGAGAAAGGCTACAAAAACTTATTTTTTTTTTGTAGCTGCACATATGTCAGAACATGAACGTTGTCTCCATCATCCTCTAAAAGTCGGTGACTCCTAAGGAGGATAAACAACATCCCACTTGGAGAGCTTCCTTCTCCACACTCCATGCATTTGTACAGCCATCATTTCTGCCCTCCCACTGCTGTTATCAATTCTCTAAAGACAAGAGCTTGGAAAGACCCACTGAAGTAGACACTGAAGAATTTAGGACAACTAATACCAAAAATGCAAACAAATATAAAAGAGGGCAGGGTGAGCTTCAAAACAGAAGAGCCAAATACAACCAAAACTTTCCTTGCCACAATTCCCATAAAAGACAAAACCACACAAAGGACAACAGTGTGGTAAATAAACAGAAATATCCCTTTTTAGAGGGGGATCACTCTGGAGAAAGAAAATGATGCAAAGGGAGAGGTAAAGGGGGAGGAAATAAAAAAAAAAAAAAAAAAAAAAAAAAAGGAGGAGGAGTTCAAGGCTCTTCCATGTAGTTGGCTCCATACGCATCGAACTGTCCCAGACAGTTCAAACACCCACAACCTCTGCCAAATCATTAGTGCATCGAAGGAACCTCCTCACTGGAAAGCAGAAACTGAGCATCTAAGTTTTACAAACTGCCTTGGGAGGGACTGGAAAATTCAGACTCTACAGTCTCACAATCATGATGGCTCTTCAACAGAGCAACACCCACATTACAAAACCAGACACTTGTCTGACAGATAGAGCCTATCTGTCCATTGGATACTTTACAAGTTCTGAGTGTTTTCAGGTTCTTAAACACTTACAGCAATGAGGCGAAGAAAGCCCCATGGATGGACCCAGTGGTGATGCCATGGTTGACTGGCTGTGCACAAAATATGCTGGAGAAATGTTGAAAGGAGGAGGACAAGGAAAGACCGGGAACACACAATCTCAGAACAGGTCAGAAGCAGCTCATTAAGTGTGTTTACCCTCTTTCTATCTCAACACCCCTCCTGCACAGTAAGCAAAACAAGTGGCTGTTACAGCCATGCCCTTCACACGGCTACACAGAAGACTCAATATTCCTGTTATGAACCCTCTGTTTTTGTGTGCGCGTGTGTTTTTTTCCCAAGGACTTTAATTAAAATTCATCAGAAGAAATGTTTTCAGCAGCAGTGTCTGAGAATGCTGCCTCCTCCCCTATCTTCCATTAAATCAGGTTCATCCAGCTTGAAAGGAGATGAGAAACTCTCACTGACACTCTGTCACACTCCAGTGAAAAGACGGGCACATTCAAAACAGGGAAGAGTGCAGGTGCTCATTTATTACTTTACGCAGATTATTTTTCTGCCTTTCTTCCTGACAATGTGAACGTTCACATCCCAGATGGAGCTCTCTGTGCTGCTGTGGGCATTTGCTGACCTAGGGTTTTGTTTTCCCTGATGAAAGAGGATAGGTAAGAAAAGGATCAGCTCGCTGCTTACTGGGGCAACTTTAATGTTTGTTTCTAAATAGAAGACATTTGGAGATTATTGTAATGGGGAACGAATATACAAACTTTTTTTTCAATAACAGGTGAAGTAGAAAAACACCTGTGCACATCCACGCCCATATTTACACCCCGCAAAGAGGTACTGTCTGTATAACTGAGTACAAAACTGCAAAACAACTCCGGTGTAATTCAAGTTCACCGAAGCATACCCTTTTGGAGACAGGGAGCAACCCCTAAGTGTTTCTAGCAGCATTAGCAAGGACCATTACTATGAAGATGTTTTCAGTGATACAAATAACAAATCACATCCACGGAGTCACGTTCCTTCTCTTCTTCTGTGCCTACTTTAGGCATCCTTAATGTTCACCATTAGGTTGCTGACCTAAAATTAACCCGGAATTCATTTTTTCTTCTCTTTCTTAGCCATCTTAATCTTCTTTCAGGAAGTCCCTGATACAAAGTGAAAGATCTTGTGAATAATACAGATATCCCCAAGCAGGCCCATCAGTGTGTTTCAGCCTGATCTGAACAGACACATTAAAGTGAGAGGAACAAACCCATGTAGTTCCCTCATTGCTTTGAGTCACTGTATTTAGCCCAACGGGGCACCTTTGCCCTATTTGGTCCAGTGGTACACCTTTCCCAAGGCCTTCCTGTCCTGATTTCACTTGGAAAAACAAAGCAAATCTATTTATGATTTCTTCTTGTTGTTGATTGCCTGTTTGTTTTTTCCTCCCCTTGAAATATGGGCATTTCTGTGCTTCCCATGAACATTGATCTCTTCAACAGACTTTCACAGCTCTCTCAAAGCCATTCACAGTTTTCATATTAACCAGGATATACTGACCCAAAATATCCACTATGGTATAAGCAGGAACTAACCTATATGATGCCTATGGTTCCTATACAATCTAATCCCACTGAGTGAGCGCTCTCACCCTCATACCCTTTCAGTCTCTGAAGTATTGCAGAGTGTCAAGTGATGCTAATTATAGGAGAGATGTGGATTATGTATTTTTATTATTATTATTCATTTTTAATTAAAAAAATCACTGTACTGCTACACATCACAGACAGTATATGCTTTGTCTTCACCAGGGCCAGGATAAGAGCACCAATTTACACTGGGTAAAAATTCCTTGCAGAACACAGGGCTTACTTTAAGATTTTTTTTTTATCTTTTTGGTTTTGAACTTGTTATGGAGATTTTTCTTAGGTTAAAATGTATATAATTCACAGAAATAATTTCTAATTAACATACTAATGCAGAAAAAAAGAAAGGGAGGAAGCTCTCTCCCCACACCTTCTTGTCATCAGTTCTCATATAAAACAAACTTATTTTCACAAAAGGAAAATAAGAAAAGAATAGCCAGGAGTTTCAAACTCTTCCTGCCTTAACGCATGGCAGAACTGGCTATCATGAGTTTGCCATAAAGCTCACTCTATCTGAAAATGTTGTACTTGTTGCAGCTATTAACAGGAGACCCTGTCCTGAAAGGCACCTTGAACCCCATTGAAACCTCAACACACTCAGCAGTTTTCTGTGGGGGCAAAAGGAATGCACAGAGTTCATTTCAAAAATAGTCCAGCATTTAAGTAATGTGTGTATTTTCAATTAATAACCACAGTTACATTATCCTTGGGGCTAGCCCTTTAGCAGAATCCAAACAGCAGCGGTCGGAATATTTATTCAGAGGTTCCACAGGGACAACACCAAGGACGTTCTGCATGGGATGAAAGGCTAAAGTCTCACACTCGATGACTTGCCAAGGAGACAAATCATGACACCTTCAGCCATAAATACAGAAATAAATAAATAAATACATCAACAAACCAAGAACAAAAACACATCTTGGGTAATCTGTACAAGATATGGATCTAGAAACTATTCAGAGAAAGAAACACTCATGGCAATCATGATCTGGTATAGATTTCCCATATCTAGAATACCATATGTCTCTGAAATTCTGGTTCATTGTCCACAAAAGACAGCTTGACCAGCATGCAGACTTGCTGCTCTTTAGGTATGGCTATTTTTCCCATTGGTGATTTAATTAAGTCCTTTTATTTTACCCTGGATCACAAAGAAGTCCAGACTTGGTGAAGGACGATGAGATAGCTAACCCAACCAAGAGCAATAAAGCAGATGGAAACAGCAGATTCCTGAAGGTATGCTATTGGTGCAAGCAGGGAGGATTCAATCAGGATAAAAACATAAGCAAGCTGAAACTATCAGGCTTCAGAAGTTTTAAATAGCTTTCTTTAAGACTATGGACTGGGCATGAAAAATTCATGACTTACTCAATACTGACAGGGATTATTTTTTCAATACATTCCAATGTCTTAATAGTGCACTGCACAAGGTTGTTGTTGTTGCTCATTTATTATTGTTTTCTTTTAGTCAAATGTTGTTTTTTAAGCCAACTTTCCAGAATTTTGTGTTAGTCGGGGTGGGGGGAAACAGGACACATGACACACAAAAAGGTACTTTTAATCTCTTTTCCCAAATTCCCTGTCTGTTTTCCAAAAATTATTTTATCTATTTAAAGAGTCTGGGGACTGTCTTCTTCAGTGCACACATGTGAGAAAAGACAGACAGAAAGACCAAAATCCTTAGAGGGAAACTGCAAGTTTTTGAAAAGAAAAATTTTTCTAAGTAATAAAGCTTAAATGTTTAATTTCTGTGTGAGTTTTCTTTCAGCCTACCTCCACTGGGACATACTTAGTAAGAATGTGATGTGTCCAGTACACCAACGAGGGACTAAGCCATCTGTGTATGTTTTTAAGAGAATTTTGGAACTCTTCTGGATCAAATACAATACCATGCATGAAAATATGAGTGACAGATTATGAATATTTCAAAGAATTATTAATATTTTGCTTGTACAGAGATATATTTCTCTCTATAATGTACAATTTTGCATGTTAAGTTTGGTTATATTTCCTTTTGATGACGAGCATATTTTGACCAGAATGGATGGTACTATTACAACAGCAGTAACTGCACCTCCGAGTAATAAATGCCAGTGATAAATCTAAAATTATTTTGATGGAATATTTAAAATCAAATTTTTAGATTAACAAGTTCTGATGATCAATATGCTCACAGATGGGTGTGAAGCCTCTTTAAAAATAAAAATAAACATAAACATCAAGAAAGGTTAAGAGAGGCCATGGTCCATTTTTGGAAGTCTCTTTACTTGCTTTGTATGAAAATCCTGGAAAAAGATACGTATGTAAAAGAGTAACATATTCTTGCTTGCTAAATAGTCCTATTCACTCTTTTTCAACGTAACCTTTGACAACATCATTGTATAAAGTCCCAAAAGGTACAGTAAAACCTAGCAGCTGTCTACTGCAAAAGAGAATTTGATGCAACTTTGCTGGACACATGTTAAACCAGATACCAAGGATCTCAACCACACACAGAAAGAAAATTTCCAGTAGCATTTTTTTTTTATTTACTCAGTTACTGTACAGCCTATGATGACTTGTTTTCTTTTAGTTATATGAACAGTTTGACAGATTACCGTGACAAGGTTACTCTTAAATTGATAAAAGGTTTGATAGTGTCGGAACATTTGTCAGAAATGTCTGACACCATGTGTAATGGACTCTGCACTTCAAGCATCAATGGTACTCCAGTCTGCTGTTTTCTGTTTAACGTGCAATATGTACCACCTAAAAACACACAGCAGAAATACAGAAAAGCAGGCAGGATTCACCGAGACAGCCCCTCAGTTTATCAAAAAAAAAAAAAAATCCAATGAAAGTGTTCTCTTCCATAACCACCTGGCAAAAAGCAATTAAATTGAAAAAAAATAATAATACAATGTTAGGCGTCACATAGAGGGTGGCCTTCTTGCTGGAATAAACCTGGAAATGGGATGTGCTATGATAAATACACATAGCCACAAGCATTTTCAGCATTCCCTGTACTTCTGAGAGAGAAATATTGTGTTTTTAGAACATCATTCCTCAGACCTGCCAAATGTCAGACACTGCAAGTGACAGTTGTACTGCTGGCAGCCTTGTCTCATGCTGGAGCAGAGGAAATGGGTTCAGAAGAGCTCACTTTAGGCACTGGCAGCTAGCCTAGGGGAACCAGTGTCCATAAACTAGCTTTGGTGAATACCTTCCTTCAAGGCAGCTCTCCAAAAACCCTGTACTGCAAATAATACAGTGGTTTACGGAATCCAAATTTTCACCTCATATCCTGTAACAAATTACACCATTACTTCTATGCAGGAAGCTTACAAGCTAGCACCTTCTGCTGTTTTGTGAATACTTAATACACTAAGTCTTTAGTATGTGTATTATCTTTCGTTTGCGTGGTGAGACCCCAGTTTTATAAGCTAAGAGAAAATGTGTATAAAAGACAACTGTTTCTAAAGACACAAATGTATGTCTTGCTCATGTAGCAGCAGATTGCTGTTACACATACTGCATGTTTTGAAAACAGTTAAGAACAATGGGATCTAGACATTAATTCATCTCTACTATGTAACCAACTGCAAAGGTAAAGAAAATGTCTTGCAAACTATTAAGAATCTATATGCTGTCATGACAAATTCTTCTATTTTCATATATTTAAGTTTTCCTATGTCATCTTTCCTTTTTGCTTTGCTAAATACCTTTAGCACCCTATTTGAAATGCTGATGTGCAATGAAAAAATATCAGAGATGTTGTTGTTTTTAGGAAGAGACTATTGTATGACAAAAGCACTGCAGTTATGTATCAAAGAGTGGGTGGATTTTTATTTCTTTAAATTTCTCAACATTTTTATTTTTAACACAAAAAAAAACATTACCCTAAATTCTACCCAGGTGATCTCTGCTTGGAATCTCAAACTGGATTATCCCCCTCCCACATCACCGATAACAATAGAGACATTGGAAGTCCAGTCAGGTCTTCATATCTACCCTTAGTGCCCACTAATAGGTCAAGTGAGAAGGGTTAGCCAGCTGCAATGTTTTTGGAAACAGCTCTGTTGATGATGCATGAGGAGCAAAGAGCTCCTTCATACTTCCTTTCCAGTTTTAACAGTGTTAAAACACAACAAAATTGATATTTATCAGTAGAAACTGTAAACATGACTCTAGAGATAACAGGGAAGTAGAAGGTGCTACTTTCTACATCATCAGTTCTCAGTGGAACTGCAGGTAATGAGATGTTTGCTACAAGGACACCTTCCACAGTTTTCATACTTCTCAATCTCTGAGCCCAGCAATGTGTGACACAGCAATTGAAAGATGTGATAAATGACTGAGGTGGGAACACCCATGTTTTGTTGTGCACGAGGTTATGATTCACAGATTATTGTAACTATAAAATCTGTCATTAGGGAGGATTTTTTCCCATGCAAATTTCCTTTTTTTTTTTTTTTTTTTTTTTTGGTAACCGTAAGAAAGAAACCAGATAAATATAAGTTTATGTGAAGGTCCTCATCATCTCTCCGTCCCCTAAAACTCATTACCAGAAGGTTTTCAACAGGCATTCATTATCTGTTCAAACTCGAGGAATAATGGTTAGCCTTCAAGCTCATCAGTGTTCTTTTTTTTTGTGGATAAACTCAAGTGTTAAGTGAAAGGCCAGCTTTAACATTTTCTTGCCCAAAGACACTGAGTATTTTAACTGCACTTACGGCTGGCACAGCTTGATAAGGTCCTGGTCAGTGGTGCCGGGTGGAAGGCCTCGAATGTACAGGTTGGTTTTACTCAACTGCTCTCCGCTGCTGTTGTTGCTGCTGTTGTTGCTGCTGTTTGTGCTGGGGCTGGGAGGAGCCATGGGGTGGGGAGCTGGTGCATAGGACTGCTGGAAACAAAAACAGAAAAGAGGCTGTTACTGGGCTTTGTCCAGGTAGCAATGAATGAAGGGCATTCCCCTCCTGTCCCCCTGCCCATCTCCAGCCACCCGCTCCCATAGTGCAGGCACCCAACCTGGGCCAGCAACACCCCTCGGAACACAAAACTGGGCCGAGATTTGGGGTTCAGCCAAGGCTATAAAGTGCCTTATTTCACCCTCCGTGCTATTGTTTAGAGTGAAATTGAAGTAGCTCAATTATGAATCTATTTTATCTAGATCCCAAAATTAGCCTCTGAAATGATGGATACTCAGATGTAATTAGCATTACAGAAAGAAGTTAAACACAATCTGCTTTAAGAATATTCCGAGATAAAAATAAGAATATCCAGCCAAAGGTATGGGAGCTGATACCAGAAGCCTAAGCAATCTTTCCTAAATACAAGGAGCCTCCAGTGCACACAGAGCCAGGTGGCAAGGAGCTAGGCAGCCTGAGAGGGGAAAAAACAAAGCAGCCTGGAAACACTCTGTCATTACATTTCTTTCACAGCAGAAAACAGGGTTTGGAAAATAAGGTCAGGATAGCACCTCCCGCTCTTAGGAACTTACCCACTTCTGAACAACCACAAACCACACACAACCCACTGAGAAGCATCACTTCAGAAGGGAGGCATTCCCACGGGGAGAACAATATGCTCTCCTAATGCTCTGGAAAATACATGCTCTGAAAGAAGATGCATCCTCAGGCTATAAAAATTACCTAAGCACCTCCGATATGGGGAAAGAGTAATGAATTTAAGTTTTTTCAACCATCCCCAGCTCACTGACCATCAGCGTGCCTGCTTGCCTGCCAAGAGAGAGGGCTTGGCAGGGAGAGGATGGCTTCTGCCACCACTGTCACCTGCGTGGAAAAGCCAAGGCACAGGTGAGCTGGGGCATGAGGTGGGGAAAAGCTGGTTTCTGCAAGAAAATCAGCATGTTCTGGTAGCAGAATGCATGGATGCAGCTGCAGGTAAATGGTGGGTCAATGCTAATCTAACCACGGTGTGCTAATGGCCTAATAAAGGCAAACCATATGCGATTTTCATTATAGTAGCAGTGACACTTTAGTGACTTCTGATATATGCTAGTTCTGCACTTAGGCCCCGAATAGAGAAAATATTGAAGGCTGTAAGTAATTCTGATCATGCTAATCAACTGTCCCTTTCATTTCGGTGGCCCTACTTTAGCGCTCATAATTATGTACATAAGAAATCAGAGCCTTGGTAGGAGGATATTTTTAAATTAGTGGCTTTAAACTCTTTCAAACAAGCCTCTTTTACCTAGATGAGTCAAAAAAAAAAAAAAAAAAAAAGAGAGAGAGAACTTAAAGGGAGCATCAGTGATTGGTGAAGCTCAGAGGCTTTGATGAAGCACAAAGCCCCGTGCTTCTTGCTGTGATGCCTTTCCCGCTGTCTTCTCCCTCCTCCTCCCCAGTTTCTCTCATGCAAACCAGGTCGGTGGGCACACATCATTTGAGTGTTAGGACAACACAATTCCTCTACAATCCAGCCGGGTTGTAATGCGACTCAAGTAGGATCCATTAAAAGGAAAAATCAGCTTAATAGACAGTGGGATCACCACACTGGCAAGTAATGACATTCACTCTCATCTCCAGTAACAGAGAAAGGGCAACGTGCTTCCTTCCCCCAGTATCTGTGCAGATACTTTTGCTGACAATCAAAAGCACTTAATGCATACAGATCGTATTTCCCTGCACACACACTTTACCACTGGGTAATCCTCATCCAGCCGAGCTTCAATGTCATTCCCAGACACAGAGACTCAGAGCAGCAGCCCCGAGCTCCAGCACAGGGAACCGCCTCGGCTGCGCCCCAGTGCCACGGGCACGGCCGGGAAATCAGCTCCACGCCGTAGCTGTGATCACGCTGCAGACAATGGTAACCTCCACCAAAGGCATGAGGGCAAGCATCTTAAAACATCCTGGCTGAAAGCATATTTAAATCTCTGGATGCTCCGGGGCCATGGCAGAGGTACATGTGACTGCGGCATTCAGTTAGCTTGAGCATAGCACCAGCACAGGAAACATCCCGTGGTTATTTTGCACATTTTCAAGATTGGTAATGTTTAAAAAAAAAAAAAAAAAAAAGTCAAGGTAACATTCTCACTCCTTTACCCTCCTACTTCCAAGTTTAACATACACACTGCATGCATGCGAATGACATAAGGACACAAAGACAGAATTTTCTGCACGTCAATAAAGTGCTATGTACTTTAATTATTAATTGTTGTTATTATATATGTCTTAGCAGGGGATAATGGATAAATGGCCTATTCTCACACCAACCTAATAAGCAAGAAAAAAAATAATAAAGTGGAAATATACCTCTGAAATATAAAGGGCAATTTTCACTCTATTGTAAGATCTTTATCTTCACACAGAGGAAAGCACTAGGGGCCTAATTCTAATTTAAGCCTAAACCATTTTATCCCCCTCAGTAAGCTGAATGGGGACCTAGAAGTGAACCTGAATCGCATTTACACTGATTTTTAAGGCCACCGCTAATAATAATAATAATAAAAAAAAAAAAAAGTCCTCGTTACACCCCAAGAATTAGGCCATGGGACAAGTTAGTCTCTCAAGTTAGAGCTGAAGCAGCCACGAGGCAGGCGCAAATGTCCAGGCTCACCACAGCACCCAGCGAGATGCTTCACGAGTTGGTGGAGATGCGGCCGTACTCCGCTTTGGAGGCTGCTGACCTTCTCAGACCAGCGAGCGCTGCTACGCTCCCAACCCTCTCTTTGCTAATAAATCTCAGGCACTGCAGCCCACAGTAATTTCCATGCACATCCAATACCCCAGAACAGCGTCCGCAGAAAGATTACAAAATTGCCTGTACTAGGGCTGATGACATCTTCTGGCCAGTCGCCAGGCTAAAAGCTTCAGGTCAGAAGAAAGCTTTGAATTCTTGTTTCGTGAGCCGAGGAGCACACGACTGATGGCAGAGGTATGCGTTTCGCCTCCAAATGAGCACAGGCTCTGTTCGTTAATCTCCACCTAATAAGGGGAGTGAAAGAAATGAATGGCAACCCGCTGATGATCCAAGATACAGCCCACTTGCTGTGGGATCCCACACGGTGCTCAAGGGGGGCAGCCTCATGCACCTGATAGCTGGATATTTGGGTCTGGTTCTGATATGGGCTCCCTCTGTGGCTGCAGGCAGTTAATGCAGTTAACTTCCATGCCACAAGAGCCACGAGGAGCACAGCACTGACTCAAAATCCCTGCCACCAACTGCAGACATCTGGGAAAGAAGTTTTCCCAGCATGGCCAAGCACTGGACCTGCAGCACTAGGAAAAAAAAAAAAATATTAAGCAAAATCTACATGGTTTACTTCAAAAGGCAGCTGGAATTTGGAGCCGACTTGGCCGTTAATTTTTCACATATCCAATGCAACCAACTCGTTTTTCAATTCTCATGCTTCATTATTCAATGGGGAGTGTGAGGAAAAGGAACCAGTTTGTAGATCATTCCAAGCAGCTTATTAATTTAGCACGGCTGGCTAATAGGATTTGTTTTCATCTTTGAAAAATGAATGAAATTTCTTCTTTTTCATTATTTAAAAGTAAGAAATTAATGTGCTTAATTCTTACGCAGTCTCAGGAATGCACCCTTGCTCTTACGCCCTAGCAGTGAGCCCTCTGAAACAAAGTGCCCCATGCGCACAGCTAAGCATCAATAATAAGACACCTTGGTCTTTCTTACTCAATAACCCAGAAATGCTGAACCAGAAGCCTCTTTGGTTACAAAATGAACAGCACTCCTCCTTCCAGCATGCAACCTCCTTTCTCAAGGATGGTATTTTTCTTCCCATGGCAACCACAGCACTCTTATGTAGTTTTTTGCTTGCTGCAAGTTTAGTCTAAAGCGTTCTTCTTCCAAAGCAATACACTCTTTAAAAAGGCAAATTTTAAATATTTTTCACATACAATTTCTTCTGGATGGGAATCACAGGCCCCAGATGCCAAGTTGTAGAGTCTGCTTTATTAGCAGCAGCTGGCTCCTTGGCAGGCTTCTGAGGCAGTCGGGCTTGTGGTTTTGGAGTGGCCTCAGAGCCTAGGATGCAGCTGGACAGCTATGCTAATGGAGTAGCCAATTTGGTTGTATTCACCTTTGGTTATCCCAAGTTTGTACTCTTTTATCCACTTGAAAGCTAAGTCTTGGAAAGATTCCCC
This sequence comes from Aythya ferina, assembly GCF_964211825.1. Lineage (NCBI taxonomy): Eukaryota > Metazoa > Chordata > Aves > Anseriformes > Anatidae > Aythya > Aythya ferina. Next base: position 42,664,424 of record NC_140297.1, on the reverse strand, counting down.
AATAACACCGATATGTTGACTTTTCCTATCAAAGTACATATTTTTTAATAAAAACGTATATATATGACTCCAACATGCAGTTCTCCATTAAAACATGTGTTATTTAACCAATTGTGAACACACACAATCCATTTCACTTTGAATTGAGTGTTTTCCAGCTGCTAGCTTCATCTCACTTAGAGTCCAATTGCAACACAATTCCCTTAGCTCCTGATTGAGAAGATAAAATACGGCAAAGTAAATACAAATAAATTGTGCAAATATCAGTTTACAGCTCACACTAGCAAACCTGTCTTCTGTTTACACCCTACTGTACAAAGAAGTAATTTCTGAGAGCTGGAGGGTTCTTGCTGGCCAATTATAGTAATGATGAGAGGATGCCACCAACTTACAGACCTGTTTATGGGGTTTTGTAGCTGATAGAATGACAAATCTCATATTAAGCCAACGATGATCACAGCTGAAGAGAAATCAGAGAGGCAAGGTAAACAGAATAAAAAGAATGAGATGAAAAACACAGCAACTCTTCTGCCTTAGGCTGGCATCCTCAATGAGGAACAGCACCACAAGGCAAAACGTATTTCATGTCCACAGCCAGGTAGAATAGAGAAGCAAGTAAGAGATGAACAACGGAACTGGCAACACAGAAACCTTCTGCATTTTTAGAAAGGCTGCAGTCAGAGGAGCTCAAGTCATAATTTTCTTCCAACGTGCCACCCCAAGCCAGTCATTTAGATTCCTTATGTCTCAGTTTAGCCACCTGTAATGATTCTTCCTTACCTTTACGTGGCTTATATAATGCCCTGTGATTACTGGATGAAAGACTATCGAGGACTGCAATATTACTTAAAACTGGGGAAAATATAGAAATGTAACTTAACAATGCAGTTATTCCTGATTCTTTTGTAGACAAAAACGATTTCTGCATACAATAATTTTGCTTCCCTATACCTAAGCTGAATGAAATCATTTCAAAGCTTAAGAAAATAAAATGCCAATTGAATTAGCTTTCTCATGGATTATATATATATATTTTACAAAACAAAATTAAACTTAGAATTATTGAATGACAAGTGTTCTCTTGCTTATGCTTCTTGTATATAATGAACATTTTTCTGTTCCAAACAATATCTTTAGGCCACAAGAAAGAATTGTCATTATGTTTGGCTTACCTTTAATTTTCCCACAAAAACAAAAAAAATCACTTCTGAAAAATGACAATCATTTAAAAATAAAAGCCCTCTAATTGGCACAATAGTCATTTTACAGTCTGATTAAAACTGGATTTTGATGGGTCAGTACGGTACTTTTTGAGATCTTTGTTTCACACACAAAGCTGTTGAAATTAGTAGGTTAAATACTCCTGAGGCTCGCAATTCCCTTGAAGCCAGCACGAAGCACTGAAGCTCCATAAAGCACAAACTGAGGAAGAATTTAGCTCAGTTTAAGCTCAGTCTTCTCTGCCCTAAAACACTTCTCTTCAAGTCATGACTGCCTACCTGGTAGCATTTAATAAACAGCTACAGGTAGACAATATATAGGAAGCATCCAAGGGAAGAGGAGGACCTTTATTGGACTATACCTGCAAAGTGCGTCTCATTTTACACAATTCTACGTCCATTTAATGCATGCAAATGCATTAACAACAAGCTTCTTGGCTGTCTTTAAGAGCACCGAAAGTTTACAACTGTTAACTAGGGTGACATAAACCAGAAGCCTTATTTTTGTTGTTGTTGTTGTTTCTCACTGATCGCAATATCTTCTGTTTCCCCTATGATTGACGTATTTCATTCGGCTGTGGAGTCAATCTGTACGCCACCCAATTTCCCACCATTATCTAACGGGAAACTTCAAAAGCAAATAGGCCAGGTGGAAAGCGGCTGATTTTGAAGTGTGATGAAGTTTAAAGAACAAAGTGGATTAGAGCACATATTATTAGGATAGACTGTTGGCCATCGCTCCTGAGGATGAGCAGGCCTCAGCAAAAAAAAACAGTGGAAGGCCCAGGAAGGACGTGGAGATGGAGAACATCATTTGCAGGCTGAGAAGGCCCTGACAAACGCTGCTCCCTGGTTTTGGCCACTGCAAAAATGTAGCTGCAAAGGCACCGAAATCAGCCCTTTGCCCTCCCCTCCCTACATTTTGCTATACCAGCAATAAAACTACTCATCTCTCACAAGCGATTTTCTGTTCCCCCCGCACTGCCTGAGGCGCCGAGCAAAACTACAGCAGCTTCCCTGAATTTAGGGCCTCTCACATCCAGGCAGGAGGGTACAATTTAGTCCTTAGTACTAAAAAGCCAAAGGCTAGGAATGGAGCTGTGTCACCAAAAAATATTTTCCGCTCTGGAAAGTAACCTCCCTGGCCTTGTCCCCTCCCGTGTGCTTGGTGGCAGGAGGCCCCCGTGGCAGATCTGGAGCATTATTTATCTCCCAGCACGGGAGGAGAACCCTTCCATTGGATAAAGTATTTTGGCAGGTTGGCAACCTTGTAAACAATAACCTATATTCTTTGACATAAATTAGTGTTATTGCTTCATTAGCCGATCCATTCATATTTTATTGATGTACTGAAACTAAATGTGAACAGAACCTAGATCTTAAAAGTACTAAATGCGGGCAATCTGGACTATAAAACATTGCAATTCCCCCAGCAAGAGCACAGATCAAAATATGACAGCAATTACTGCCTGTGATACAACAACTTCATGGTGAAAAAATGGAGATAAAAGTAACTTTAAGTAAGCAGAGATTATTATTTGTGTTTACATTTCCAAACATTTTGGGGCTATGGTGATGAGTTTTCACTCCATCTGAAGTTTTGGAATAAAAACACAGACTGAAAATCTGATCATTTAACTCACCAAATGTTTGCAAAAACAAATGGGGTTTTGGTTCTAATAAGCTGAATTTACTCTCTAGGCATTTGTTTTCAAGTGGTAGACTAAAAGTGTCTTGGATATGAGATGTAGGAGGCATGTGCTGTGTTGTCCTGCTTCTCTGCACCCAGTCCACACATACCACCATGTCAACACTGATGCAAGAACCTGAGCATAACAAAAGCCCATCACATAAAACTGAACTTAAAGCTCAGAAGAGAAACAGAACATCTGATATAATCTTTCCTCTCCACACGAGAACTTAGTGAGCAGAGATCAGAAGCAGATGTTTTCGTGTTTTGTGGAACAAAAGACCAACTAAACCAACCAACAAAAAGGTTTGCTTTCTTTTTTTCGTCTTCTTCTTTTCTCCAAAATCTGAGAGATTTGCTCAGTTTGTCTTTCCTATGCAAGAATTCTGTGGGAAATCTGCCACTTAACGTGCAAATTGTTGGGATGGAGGAACCAGAGGTGGCAGAGCTCCCCAAGAACAGTCCCCATCACCTCCCCACCATGCCACAACACTTTTGTAGGTGTGTACGGGGCACCTCTTCCCCCTCCACCCAGCCTTATATATAAAGTTGAGCTGTGCCTCTCCTGCTGCGGCCAAACCAATCCACAAGATACAGAGTTTGGGAAGGGTCTGTCCCAAAAACAACAACGTGATGCCATCAGGGCAGAATTTGAGGCATTCCGCAATAGCTGGAGCTCGTGCTTCCCTCGGGGCCCTTTGGGCTACAGCAACACACATCCCAGGCCAGGGGCCAGAGGATGCCCACAGAAAATATGAGCCATCACAAGTCTCATCACGTTTTTGCTTCCAGTGCAAACTCCTTTTACAAGTACTTGATAGCAAACAGCTTTTAGAAAAAGTGCCAGTACGAGTCATTACAGCTGATACCTAACTCTTTGCATAGGGAGAGCCAACCTCATGAGACAGATGCCTGTAATGTCATTTAAAGGACAGCTAGAATGCCCTCTGACAGTAAGTTGATACTGCTGAGAGAAGACTGATAACAGCAGCTAGGATTTAGGCATCAGCCTACAGGGGTAGCTGGCCAAGGCGGTGCTGAGCACCCTCATGCTTGGGACAGCCCCGAGTGTGGCACCGCTGAAGGCAGCCAGGGCAGCTGCATGTGGGATCACCAAAAACAGTGCCACAGGAGGCAGCCAGGTCTGAAGCCCCATGTTAGGTGTCCCTGTGTCTCATTTTAGGTACTCTGCATTCTTAAAACAAGTTGTCTGTGAAACAAAGTGAGATTTGTAATGAAGTCACCATTACATGAGCTACAACACTGTCTGGGTCCATGCAAAAACTGAGGTGAAGGAATGGATTTGCAAACCTTCAGGAAACTTGGTGATGAGGTGGATGTTGCAGGCCTTCATCCGGAGAAAAGCAGCTTTGAGCATCACACTACCAGAATCCCAGGCATACACAGCTTGTTTGGTACCTAGGAGGGTTGCCAAGATTTGCCATGACAAATTTTTGGACTTAAGCACTTGCTTTTTCAGCTAATTCACTGAGTGCTTGAACTCATATGCCAAGGGAGTTTCAGACAGCTGAGTACTCTCCACTCTGTTAGTGGAGAGTCTTTCTGGTGTCCTACAAAACCTCCAGATTTCATGCATCAGGTATGTGAGGTACTGTGGGAAACGCTATTTAGTTTTCTTTGATTTAATAAGCATCTACTATAATTTACGTTTTCACTTTTTTTCCAGACATCAATCAAATCTACTTGAGGCAAAATTTACTAAATAAACTAAATAAGGAATGCAAAAATAGAGAACCTCTTTATTGTACATTTGGGATTTTTAGAATTACACTCAATTTATTTACAGCCATTTCTACCTTTTTCTTTAAAATTCAACTTTCTATAAACGATGCTATTTTTGAGGGTTAATTTGCTCAAGCAGGCTGTGAAAGAGGGAAAAGAATAAGAAGAAAAATCATTCGCCTTTTAATCTATGAAAAAAAATATTTCCTTATTCTAGTTTCCATTCATACGCTTATTAGGAAATCAGACATACCTTAGACTGAGTGATAGTCTGAGCACTAAAGCCAACGGGCACTCAGGAGGTATCCTGTGTTCATACCAAATGCAGACTGAGCCAAAAGGTCCAAACTGATCAGACCACCCTCAGGCTTATTTGCCCTCCTCTATAACTAGATTTCACAGCAGCTATGGCCTGGCATGCACTTTGTTTTCATGGCTGGAGGTCCTGAGAATATCCACAGGTCTACGGAATGATGAACATCTCCCATATATTCTAATACTTAGAGTCATCAGAAGATTTCTTAGCAACCAGTGAGATTGGTTTCTGTTGTGTTTTTTGTTGTTGTTGTTGTTGTTGTTGTTGTTGTTGGGGTTTATTTGATTGATTTTTTTCCTAGAACTTAAATAAAAATTATTAACTTCTTTTGAAAAGTAAAAATCACACCTGGATGTCCACATTGTTGCAAAATCACTGAATCTGTGAATACATGCAACCCTGCTCTGCTGGTTATATATGTGAAAGACCCTTCATTGTTTACACTGTAATCCAGTATTATTTGAGCCCTTTGGCTTCTAATTCCTACTTCTTTCTTCAGTATCACAGTTCAGTTTCATTTGGTCAAAGGCATTCCCCCATCTCTGTTTTCTAGGACTTCTCAGAGCAAGAAAAAAAAATCTAGATTTACTACACAGTAAATTCTCAAATTCTTCCCATTTCTTCAACAACAGACTGTGTTTCTGCACTTGTCCTGAGTTTCAAATGTCATTTGACTCATGCACTCAGAAACGTTGACTCAATTAAAATATCCATACAAAGCTAACTCGCACTGTGGTAAGAATAATCTACCCTTTTCCCGATATCCTTAGAGTGGCTCATAACCAATGCAGAAACTTAATTTCATCGTGACAGCTCTCTTTTCTCAGTTCCCTCAAATCATAATTATTTTCCACTAAGTGTTGTGGGATGATGAGCCAAGTATCTGGCTAACATACACAGATTCAGCTGAAGACATTTCACCCAAACCATTTTGGGCTTTGTGCCATGTACTTTTTCCACACTGTGCAGAATGTTACCAGGAACCTGAGCTCAGAGGTGAAGAGCAATGGGGGGACTCAGTTTCTTTGTTACTCATCTGTGTAAAATCCAACACCATATTAATTGGGATAATGAGGCACTTCTATTGCAAGTGGTATAAATTCAGAGTAACAAGATACATCTGTTAAAATTCCTGACACAACCAGAAAGGGAAAATAAAATAAAATCAAAAGATTCTAACACATTCATCTGTATTTACTACATTTTTCATCCAAATTATGTATTTTTTGATAAACAAGAGCTTAAATTTCCTTCTACACTGCAACATCGGCTCCAATTGCTTCTGTTAGCTTTCTGGCTTTTTGACCTTTTAATATTTTGCATTCACACATGATTTATTTTTTAAGTCTGCGTTTTTTCTCTGGAAAGAATATGCATTTGAAGTCATTTCAAATGTTAAATCAGGATAAGTAAAATTAGAAAGAAAATCTCCTTAATACATTCTGTAATAAATTTTGTACCAAGCTTCAGAACAGAAGCTTGAAGAATGTTAGCATGTGACTAGAATGTTTATATTTCAAATCAGATACGTATAAATAATCTAGAAGTCTTAGTACCAATTAATACCGCTGTCTCAGACTCATATGCACAAAATGTTGAGGAAGAGAAAAAGGAAATTAAAATCTAATGTTAAAAAAAAAAAATTATATATATATATATATTATACATATATATATATTATACATATATATATATTGCTTGCCTTCTGTTGGAGATGATCTGCTCTACTGATGGGAGGAGAGCAGTGGATGTTGTTTACCTTGACTTTAGCAAGGCTTGCAGCATGGTCCTCCCTTAGCATCCTTGTAGTCAGAGGAAGGCATGAGCTGGCTAGCTGGCAAGTCAGGCTCCCAGCAGAGTTGTCAAAGGTTTGACGTCTAAATTCTCAAAGGCTGAAACTGTGGTCAGTAATTTGGTACCATCACCAGCAACCTGGATGATGGGAGGGAGTTCACCCCTGACCATGTCTGCAGATAACACCAAGCTGGAGAGAGTGGCTGTCTCTGGCAAAAAAGTGCTGTCTCAAAATATTAATACGAACACTTGCAGCGCTATCGGAAAGAGCTACTTAACACAAAACTCTTTCACCTCATGCATTATATATGCAGAAAACCCTCCAAGTTTACTTACAGAACAAATGTCTACTAAGTGATTTCTGCAGGTGCAGATACATCCTATAATCAAATTCAACTGCACACAAAGGATTTACTAAAACGGATATATCTCAACTTTATTCCTCTGCTATGCTTTGACCTCAAGTTTAGGTCATTTGCTTAAGTCAGTATTAAACAACAATGTTCCACACAGATTTCAGCAGTAGTAGCATTTATATTAATGCAATAACCTTTGGTTAAAAGAATTAGAAATGCTGAAAAATCCTATTCCTTGGCTTCTTTGGAGATCTACAGTGTGGTCTTAAGAAAACACTGTCTAAGAAAAAGCAGTACCATTTCAGGTGCAGCCTGTTTCTGAATCATTTGAAATGAAATAAACTGTCAGGTCTTTACAGATCTCTGTGACTAGAAGTTACACAATTAATGCCACTGCCAGCCACCATCAGATAGTCAACGCTCAATTTTGGCAAGATTTTAAATTAAATTCCAATCCGCTTTCTTTCTGCTTCTTAAAATGGGGAATACAATCTGACTGCCCCAAGCAAATCAAGGCAAAGTTTTCAAGGGGCAGCGTGCTCAGACCAGGTACTCGGAGTGTCTAGTCACAATCTCAGACATTAAATGCTGCCCACAATAAGTAAGTGGTAAGTACAAGACTCCATTTTTGTTTTTTTTTTTTTTTTTCCCAATAAAACTTGAAAATTGACTTCCTTCAGTGATCATAACAGTGTAGAAGTATACTGAAAAAAAACAATCATGCACTGCAGGTCTCCAAGGTCCGTCTGAAGACAGCTGCAGGTCTGAGTCCTCACTGCACAAGGAACTGAACTATCACTAAATACCTCTGCAAAGGCTGGGATCTTGTGGAAAGGGGAATATACTTGATCAAATATTTGAAAGACCACATGGTAATGGATACTCACACAGGATCCAAATCTAAATTGCACAGGCCCATGAAGCCCAGCATTTCTTAACTTCCAAATCTTTAACGGTATAACCTTAGCTTCCTTTAACATAATTAACAGTATCTGATTATAGAAGCTGACAGTTACTTTACAGAAGAAACACCACGTTTGGGAAAACAAAAAGCTCACCTAGCAGAGAGCTTTACATCTGAGGCTTGCTAATAACAGGTGTTTTGGGAAATGCCATGAAAACAGCAAGCACAAAGTAATTATTCCCAGTGCATCTTTCACTTTGGGACCTCCGAAGCAGAGGCCACACACAGACTATCAATCTAACAGGTGATGAAGTCCCTACCTCTTCCCTAATAGTAGGACTTTAGTCCTCAAAAACCTTCCTGTGGGAATCAATTCTACAACTTAATTTGACATGAAAGAAAAAAAAAATCGTATTTTAAATCTGCCATAATAACAATAACAAGAGGAACAGTAATAGTTGGTGCTTCCTTTCCCCAGTTCTTTAGTTATAAGGATATAATTTCACAGTGGTTCTTTTCACACCTTCTTCCTGCTATTCACAGCATTTTATGTGGAAGTCTACCATACTGCATCCCGTGTCTTTCATAGATAATCCTCAAAGAGCATGGAGTGGTAGCAGACACCCAGTCAGGGGGATTTCTATCCCATTTTTTTGCAAGTAAATAGCAACATTGTCAATACAGTGATGCATGTGCCAAAATACAGAGGCAGATTATTATAAGTGTGAGATGTTTTTAGCACACTTTGAAAAATAAATGTCTATCTATATTAGAAAACATTTCTTCTTAGGCATTCTTCCAAAGAGGAAACAAAAAAGGAACCCTAGGCTAAAAATACATAGTCTTTTAACTGTACCAGTGTTAAATATCTGTGCCATCCTTGAAATGCCTAATATTTCAGTTTTGTTCCCATAGGAAACAATAGCTTACCACTTAATTTCCTATCTTGAATCCTAGGCTACTGCAGTTTTTACAGGGCAAAAAGTCCTTCCATGAAGGAAACATTCCTTTATCAAGCTGTTATTTATTTCACTTAGGTCCAGTTGACATTGCAAATCCCTTGTCCTATCACTCCCGCCAGATGACAGTCTGCAGCAGAGGAGAAGATACATGCAGTGCCACGGCATCCCTGGGACTGACCCTGCCATAGCTGCCATATGGAACTGGGCTCATCCTGCCTCCTGCTCTGGATCCCCATGCTCAAGACCTCATCCTGATCCCAACACATCTGAAAGAAGCTCTCTTACCACCAGACCTTTGATAATCGCTGTTCTGATGAGGATGACCACAATCAGAAAGTGCCTGTTTAGGCTGTACAGTAAGGGTGTCTGAGCCACAAGTGGCCTCCTGGCATCCCCCTGGGAACCTCCTCTCCCCAGCTGTTCCTCCCCACTCCTAAGCATTAGCAGCTGCATAAAAGTGCCCCAGAGCATCTGGAAGGAAGGATGTCATTTGGGGTCTGATGGTGAAATGGGCAAGTACAGGTGAAGGTCAATACACAGAGCAATTCATGTAATTGGTAACGTAGCCCTGAAATATACAGCAATGGCTGTTAAGTTACACATACTCATTCATTGCATTTCTCTGCCTCCATATCATACATCTCTTCAGCAAAGAAACAGTTTTTCTTTTCTTATTAATGCTCTTTACAGTCTTTGGTAGTTCTTCTACAGGAAGCTAGCTAGTACATTAACACAACACAGGAAAGCAAGACTTGAAATATTTCCCCCTCAATGCCATCAAGTACAACAACACGCAGCACAGCTTGGTTTCCTTAAAGCACTACTCTCCTGAAGTGCTAACTGCTAGATTTCTGCAGTAACAGTTTGCAAGGCTAAAATTAGCAAGCAACACCTTCCCTTGCACCTGATCACATGATAGGAAACAAACATAAATAGGGAAATACAATATGTTCCTAAAGGCGGAGTCTGAGTACTTTCATCACTGTGACAGTTCAGGATTAAAGGACACTTACACAAGCAGCCTCTCGTGACACAGTGTCTGTTACTAGCCTCATAATTTACTCTCTGCATGGTTAAAAAGACGACCACCTCTAAATATGCTCCTTAACAACCCAGTCTGGCCTGAATCAAATTACTTGTGTCTGGTACAGAGAAATGACTTTATTAGGTACCACTGTGTTGCCAGATGCCTACTTTTTCTAGCACACTTCTGCACAGACAACGCAGCCCTTGCAGAGGCTCCATCTTACTGACCCCTGTTGTTTTACACTTTATCCAAAGCATCAACTTTTTGGCAGCCCACATCCCTCTCCCCTGCACTACTGAAGTGGAGCTGCCTGCAGGATGGATGGAGGGACTTGGAAAATAAAACACCAGGTTGTGTTTCTCTCTTTTTTTTCCTAAACAGTGTCATGCAAAGCAGCCACAGCCCTCCTCTTTCTGAAGCCTTGTTTAAAGGCCATGTATAAAATCAGGTGTGTTTCAGTCACTTTGCAAATTCAAACATGATAAGGGGGGCACAGTAAAGGGTAGAATTAAACCTGAAGAAATTGCAACCCAGTCTGCATGCAAAAAAGAAACCGTAGCCAAATTCTCAGCTAAAGAGCCTTTGTTTCTCCAGCATGAGGGAAACAGAAACAGTCTCGTGTGCGCACACACACACACAAAAACCAGCCATGAGGATGTGTCACTGTGTTGCCTAACACTACCTGGCAGAAAGCGGGAGCACGTGCCGCTGATATGACTCAACTCCCACCATGCTCTGACAACCTGCCTCTGAGCTTCCCACCTGCTAGGCCCCAGCTCAGCTCGACCGCCTCATGGTGGCTTCCTGCTGCAGCAGGTGCCCGTGCGGAGGAACAGGGAGACATCTTCCCTGAAGCAAAGCCCTGGCTGGGCCGCGAATCCCCCAGGAGGTGCCTGGAGCGCGCTGAAGGCCCAGCGCTTCCAGCAGACCTGCGGGAGCAATGTGCAGAGACTCTGCAAATCCCCACGGATCAGGCTGCTTCTATTTTAGTTTCCCTAATTACAAACACAGCTATTTTTGGTCCTGAAATGTTCCAAACTTTTTTTTTTTAAAAAAGTTAGCCACAGAATTTTACTTGACGCCCGGGCAGCGGGCAAATCCTCAGGCCAGCAGCACGCTTTCTAAACACGGTGCTGATCAGCGATTCACTCGATGGCAACAGCATTTCTGACAGCTTAAACTTGAGCCACAATTTAGTTCTAAAAATATTCCAGCAGGGAAAAAAAAAAAAAAAAAAAAAAAAGGCCTCTGCATTAGCAGTTTTCAGCGGACATCCCAAGTCTGTGAACTGCCCTTGCCGTTGAATACAACCCATTTACGCCAACAAAAGGGAATTAAAAGCAAACAAACGAAGAACCCCTCCCCTGACACAGGGCTGAGGAGCAAACAAGGCCATCACATCGATCCCTTGCAAGCCATTCATCAAGCTGCTGGCAGCAAGGAGGAGGCCCGGCTTCATTACAAATGGAACAATGCAGAAGAAGGAAGTGGAGAATGAAGGAACAGATGCTCACAGACAACAGACAGTTTTAAGGGGGTTTTATTTTATTTATTTTTTTGTCAACAACCCAGGCACCAGGGTTTTCTTCGCTGCACTGAAGACTTACGAACAGAAGTACTAGAAAAATCATGTGGCTGTTTCTGATTAATTTCACAACTTAGGATCTCAAATGTTTCTTGAAATATTCCATTATTTCTCAGAGCTTTTTTCTTTAAATACATACTAAATTCATTAATGAAATTAGGACAGGACAAACTATTTCATCTTCATAAGCAGGAGCTAATCTTGCTCATACACCCAAATTATCCAGCATTCACTCACTGGGATCCTTGCCTACTGCTCCTACAGATTAGTGAAATGAGCTCAGCCCACTTGAAAAACACAAGCGGGGAAAAAAAAATGAAACAAAAATCCACTACTAGCAAAAAACTCTCAACATTTTCACCAAAGTATGGAAGATTTGCCTTCATCAGCCAAGGGCTTAGCTGCATTTGCTATCCAGAGGGTGGCATTGATTAGGAGATGGAGGCAAAATCACCTCCGTTTCCCAACACCATATGGCTAGAAAGCAACTAATGAGATGCCTTACAAGACAATAGCAACTCTCTGCATTTTTTTAATATAAAACTATTATGGATGTAAAAGGAGAACCTTTCTTCCTGCTCCGCAGAAGGTAAAGTTGGCAGGGTAAAAGGTCTCATGATGTCCAGTAGTACCTATGTTAACACTCACATGTGAAACAAGGTAGCAGGATGATTATCCTTTCTGAAGATCTGGTGGCATTGCTCATGCTAGCAGTTTAATTTTCTAAGCTTCCTCACAGTGATCCACTGGTGGCTGGTCTCCCTTTTTAAACTGGCAGGTAATCCACCTAAGTGACACTGTTGCTGTTATCATTAAAATAGCTTTCCATTCAAGCTGCCATTGTTTAACAGCCACGGTCTGTGTACATAAAAAGAAAACCCTTTAAAACTCATTTTGAAGGTGTCTGTTAACCCAGGAAACATTTAATAGCAGCAGTAGCTATGCAACAAGAAGGTTAAGCTAGTTAGAGTTTGTGACAATTGCTGTTAGCTATCCTATCCAATGGCAAGAGCATCCTTGCATTTATCAAAGGAACAGATTTAGTAAGAAACTGCACGCAGCAAGAAATAAATGAGAGATGCAGGGAAAACTCATATTATTGTGGCATCTGCTAGAGCTATTTTAGAACGGTGTCCCCCTGTGCTGCTCTGATGGGCTTGTGAGCATTCACTAAAATTAAACTCCATTTCTCAGTCATTTGTAAATAGGACACACAAAGTTAGCAAGACTTGGAGAGTTTTTCACGGTCCCAACAGCTTTGGATATCCCATTTCCTTAAATATGAATATACATATGAAAATCCCAATTAATTTTCTGCTTTGCCTACGCACAGGTACCTGTTGCGCAGGTCACACCAAATACTTACATCTTATTTTACTTTTAAAAGGTCTGATTCACTGTCCTATGAAGTAGAGTCTACCTCCTTTCACAGCAATCTATTCGATTCACCAACATTTAGGTATGTTTTGTCTCCCATTAGGATGTGGCAGTCAGATCAGACAGCCAGGAAAACATAAATGTAGAAATGGCTTTGAGCAAGAATGCAAGCCCTTCACTGCCCTTGGCAAACCTGAGTTACTCACACAAGCAGATCCACTGAAATAATGGGGGTAGTATGAAAATAAGCTCCACTGTGAGAGTTGTGTAAGTCCAGACACAATTAACTTCAAGAAAAACATATACTACCTCTTAGTCTTGTCTTTCTTTTTTTTATTATTATTTATTTTTTAGCTGGAGTTGCGTGACACAGCATGGGCTACATTACCTCAAAAGACAAAAAAGACAAAAAAGAAGTATTAGGAGCAGAAGATAAGTAAAATGGTACGTCTGAAATTTAAACTAATATGGTGATCTAAATGCCTCTATTGGAACACAAAAAGCAGAATATATCATGATCTGAGTTGCACTTTGCACTATGAAGGATAACTGCGTTGAATTACTGACTTCTGGTTCTGGAAATAAAAAGTTTATTCTCATCCTGCCTAAGACCAGCCACATTAACTCCTAATGTTACCAGCCTCCACACAGTAGTATCAGAAAGACTCTTCTTCTTCCCCATCAGCATGATAATGGGAAATCCCACTCTTTTAGCAACATAAGCACTCCAGCAAAAATAAAATTGCTGACTTTTTGGTGAATAAATTTCTGTCTGTATCATCAAAATGGCCATCAGCTTAGGTAGAGAAAATTATTTGCACACTGAACAAGGAAAGTGCCAAATTGGAATACAGAGCATCTGCTATAGAGGAGACTATAATTATCTCATGCATCTGAACACCACTGGGCATTGAAGTTACACTAGCTATACACTGCCAGATACGCTGCATTCAGGGCTCCTACGTGACACTAGAAGGAAATAATCAAGAGTTTGTGAGGCCTGTCAGTACAGACCTCACACGCTTTCAAAGGCTCTACTTTCGAAGGCATATGCCTAGTCTTCTTGCTCTAACACGATGAACATCTGAACTTTTTTGCTGTCACTATCTCATATTACAAAACGCCGCAATGTTGTTAACTGTAGCACTCACAGGCTAGCAAGTACAGCACCATCCATCCTGGCATGTTCTGCACGTTAGGTGTTTTAATGGGGGTCTCAGAGATTTCAGACAGCGAGTAAAAACCAGCAGGATAACTACTCTGCAACCTTACCTCCATCCAGCAGAAAAAGCAAGTAAGTGGCTTCCCGTGCACTGTCTGTCACTCAGGGGAGGTAGAGCAAGTGCTGTTGCTATTGCAGGAACTTTTCCCTGGGGATACTAAGCTGCAAAGAGACTCAAGCATACACCCAAACCTACGAGAAGAAGGCTGTGCTTCTGCCGTGGGAGCTCTCAGTCCCGGTTCCCACAAAAGCCTTGCACGGGTGCATTCTTTGATATTTTGTTAGGTGATCATGCACTTCTGGTCCACTCACAGAGAACACATCAGCTACAGCTGACCCACATTAAGTCCCTTTTCAGTACCCACCTCATGCCTGTCATCAGCAGACCACACAGAAAAATATGGAGAAGGGCTACAAAACTATTCTTCTTTTGGGACAAATAACTGCTGTTCTTTTCTTCCACAATTAATACGCATAACTATTCGAGTCTGGAAAAGCAACTGAACCAAAATTTGAACACATTTTTCATTGTTAATTGACAGTCTATGCCTGTGGTTTTCTGTGAAGGGACTGGGGTCGAAAAGAAACGATAAACATACAAAATACTGCAAGAAGAGCGTACAACAATTTCCTTTGATTCTGGGAACACTGGAGGCTAGAAGAAACTCATCTGTCTGGGTATCTCAAGGACAGATTCCCACGTGAGAATCCAAGCTCGGCTGTGTCACAGACACTGACAGATGGGTTTCCCGAGCCTTGAACAACCTAATGGAGCTTTTAGCCAATTTGCATACTGGCTGTCGCTGGGTGAAATGGGGATGTGTCAAGGACATTAAGCAGGCCAAGACAAAAGTGTAATAGCCTTGTATACAATATCACTTCTTACTGCCTGCTATTTTTTATACCCAGAGGGTGGGAGGGGGAGAAGAGAGAAAAGAAAAAGCGAAGGCAAGCCGCAGCTGAACCTGTTCGGAGGCAGCAAGTTCCTCCTCTTGGGAAGGGGCTGAAGCAACCAGACAGTTTTCTCGCAAAATGGAAGAACGAGAACACTGCCCAGCTAATTACTATTCCATTCCTTTTCTCTCTCTCTTTTTTTTTTTTTTTAAAAAAAAAAAAAAAAAAAGCAAAATGTTGCTGGAGCCTCCCAAAGCCTTTCTATATTAATGATCTGTTTTGTCCCAACCCCACAAAGAGGAGCACGCGAGCCGGTTCCTGAGCCAGAAGCGCATCCAGCCCCATGTCAGGAGAGCCCCACGCAGGTAGCGGAGCCCAGCTGCTGCCGCTCCAGAGCTAAGCCTGAGGCTAAGCTTTCTCAGGCCCAACTCCAGAGTTTCTTCCGTATCTCCCAGCACCTCACACGTAGCTCTGTTTTAACAAATTAACGAGAACAGCAACAACAACACATTCAAATTGGACTCTCGACAAAAATTTTACAGCCTGATTTGAGATATAACGTGGAGCCCGGAGGGTGGCTGAATTACCTGCTGACTCTAGGGAAAAGCACATGCATTTGGTATTTGCCCAGCCCTCACCACAGCCTCCTGGCGAGTTTCTGCTCCAGGTCACGTTAGAGTAATTCAGCTACCGGGAAATAAGGTGAGACTCAAAATTGGGGCTGTACCCTGACTCATAAAAAACCAGCCCCTTCAAATCACTTGTAATTTTGTTGTCATGCCCTCATCTACACACTTGTTCATTTTAGCTTGCCTGTAATGCTTGTTGGAGGGTCTGCTGTTGTTTAAACTCATTTTTTAACATTTACTAGAGATCAGATTAAAAATTAAACATGCAAACAGAGGCCTCCCTGAGGAAAGCTTCAGCTCTGGCAATCCAACTCTGCACACAGCAGTAGAAAACGTACGCTGGAAAGTGTCGAACAATATCTTTGACAACAAAAGCCATGCCAAAAAGGCTCGGAATTTAACCCAGTTGAGCTGTATGTATTATTCCAGCACTGAATGAATACAGTCAGATGTGATGCTGTTAGCCAGCAGAGATGCATGTCCGTCAGCTGTTTATGCCCCTATCACTGATGTTGAGTAAGAATCCATCATGAAAACATACAGAGGACCAAGAAGGTAGACCCTGGTTTGAAATGCAGCTTCCTAGGTGCTATTTATGGCTTTATCATTAATTTGCTGGGTGATTTTGACTGATCTATCACTAGGGACTTCAAGTTCTTCTGTGCAAAATAAGATCAGTAACTGATACCTAGGCATGTCTGAGATCTGAGGTAGATACTGCTCTGCCATTTTTGCGGTTATTCAAAATCAGACCCCAAAGTGGCACACAGAAGAGCTGTCTACCAGCAATCTGAAAATCTATGCCAAAGACATAAGTCAACATTTTAAGCGTTTATACGCTGCAGGATTTCCAGACGAACATCTTTAGCCATCACTGTATATCAGGCCCAGTTCTGAAGGCTGTTTAATTAGAGGGGAAGGGAGGGATGAGGCCCAGAGGGTGTTTTTGTTTGGGTTATGTGTACACCTCTGTTTGTTTAGTATTACAAAAAATGTTACGAGCTTAAGTGTAAATTATTTCAGCCTTTGGCACTGTTCAATTACATATGCTAATTTTAGCTGGAGTAGATTGTACTTGAAATAACTGGATTGCATGTGAGCAAAGCCTCCTGTGGCTAAATCCTGCTGATGCTCTGTCATATCTTCTCTCTTGCCAAGAGCCACCTTTTCTCCTAGCTGATGGTATTATAAGGGACTTCTATCCTGAAAAGAGGATTCACACACCCAGTGTGACGAATACAGAATTCAATTTGAAATTTCCCATTCCGTTCAATTACATCGAAGTATATCTATTCAGCAGCTCGTGACCACTTTTTTTAAAGACTCCTTTACAAGGCTTGATTTTAAGATTTTCAAGGGTATCAGAAATATATAATCCACTCATTGTGTATGTTGTTAAATTTCTAAAAATAAAGTGAAAATTTTGCAGACACCTTATAATAAATAATTTGAACTACTATTTTTTTTTTAATATGATACAGCCCTTCAGCATCTACTTAATTTATCTTTTCTAGACAGACTGAACAACTAGCAGCAAAAAGGCCAGTACAGCTAAGCTGTTTGACCAGAAGTACTAAGGCTAAGATTTCATCATAATAAGGCTAACTGCTTTTTGAGCCTGAGTTGGTTGCTCTGCAGTAGTGAGCACAGACCCAACAGCTCATTCAAAGTGAGTTGAAGTTGTTAAAATAAAGGTTGCATTGTACCACAGACAGACAATTTGGAGAAAAATAAAATAAAATAAAATAAAATAAAATAAAATAAAATAAAATAAAATAAAATAAAATAAAATAAAATAAAATAAAATGTATTTCACTAATTCACATGTATCAAGAATATGCAGCCCAACAATATCACATCTAAAATCTGAAGCCTGCATAGAAACCTGCCTTCCTAATGGAAACATCAGAATGACCCTTAACAGTATATTATCTAACAAATTACATTTAAACAGGGCAGATTTTTTCTTTTTTAATATATCTGTCCTGAAGCTAGAAGAAATTAGAATCAAATCAAAACTAAATTACTCAATGCTTGATTTTTTATTTTTTTTTTAAATAAACTCAATTACATTTACTTGATAATAATAATGCAAATTAGACTATTTTGGAATAGCAGAGGGACTGTAAAAGTGAGGAAAAAAAAAAAAAAAACAACAACAACAAAAAAAAAACTATTATTATTGCAACTCTTAAACCTTCCCTAGTGAAGAAAGTACTGTTACACACACAGCAGCATTCTAAGACCCCGACCTCAGGTTCACACCTCAACACAGCAAGGCAGGTTCAAGATTTACAGCTTAGTGACAAGTCTGCCAATTCATCACCACTAAACCACCTCGAATCCTCTTTGGAAGCAGCACAGGTCACCAGAGGAAACCACCAGCTGCTGCAGAGATCCCTTTCCAAAGAAATTCATTCCTCAAGCAGCCAGACGGGCACTAGCACATGCACACACAAGCACCGGCCCCTCATCGGTATCCTGCTCCAACTTTTGCCCTGCAGTGGGACCATATGAATCTTTACTTTTCCACCTACCTTCCAAAATTGTATTTTTTAAACAGCCTTACCAAACTTTATGAGTTTATACAAAGAGTCGAGAAGAGAATAAAGAAGTGCCACTATGCTCCAACCCTTCTGACAGTTCAGTTTTCTCTAATGCCACCAGTGAGCATCCTACCCATACCTTACAGAGCATCTAGCCCTGATGGCTGGATCCTTAAGTCAAAGAGTAAAGGAAAGAAAAAAATCTATTTCTATCAATCTTTAAAGGAATATACAAAAACAAACAATCAACAACAACAATAAAAAACGGCTCATGGAAACTCCCAAAGACAGGAACTAACTCTGTTCTAGCAAAGAAAACCCAATTTCAGGTGGTCTGACCAACAAATCCCAAACTACACCTATACACTGACAGTATGTCTACCCGCAATAAATGTAACTGAATATAATTGCATTTCAGTTTCAGTGACTTATTTTACCTTAGTTTAAACCTTTGTCCAAAATAGTTTAAACCAAACCGCTTTACAGAGAAGTGAATGTTGACTTAAGCTTACGCATACAGCCTTTTGCATCAGTTTAACTCCATCAGTCTGAAATCACACCATTATTCAGACTAGTGTAATTCTGTGTAAGCTTAGCCCTTATAGCACCAGACACCCCAAGCCCATTAAAATGCATTGTCAGTCCTGTGCTTCGGTCCCTTAAATTCCTTAGGAAATCCTAGCCTAAACTGTGAGCAGGAAGCAATCAAGCTAAACCCTTTGAAACGGACTGGGCAGCTCTCACCTCTATCAGAGCTCATTTCTTACATTCCCCCCATATAACAGAATACTTTAACCACATGCTTACATATTTTGCAGAGGAGTGGCAGGGTTAC
The DNA here is from genome assembly GCF_964211825.1 of Aythya ferina. Taxonomy (NCBI): domain Eukaryota; kingdom Metazoa; phylum Chordata; class Aves; order Anseriformes; family Anatidae; genus Aythya; species Aythya ferina. The sequence goes on along the minus strand of NC_140297.1, from coordinate 42,645,324 downwards.
TCAGGTGTTTACGTTTAAGTCACGCTTAAATTCTTTGTAGGGCTTTCAGAAATTACTGCTTTGTATAACTCTGCACCAGGTTAAATCCCTCTGCTCCTCAAAACCTACCAGCTAAAAGCCCAGAGGCAGACTGAGGGCTGATGGGCTGGGGACGAGCCCACCAGTGCCCTCCGGCACCCCCTGGAAGTACGATGGGGAGGACTGGAGCTCTACTGGGCTCGCCTACCCCAAGCAGACCCACGCCAGACGATGCCAGGGTAAAGGCAGCAGCGAGCTGAGCAGGCTGACCAAGGATGGGGCAATCCCATTTTGCTTCTCCATTGCTGCAGATACTCTAAAGCCGCTGAAAGAGTGACCCGACGATGGCTGTTCGCCTATAACTTTGCATACCTCACCGCCGCTATTTCAGGAACAGCTTTCTGATGAGTAATTTGGCGAGATTCCCTGTTTGCAAACTGCATACTTGGTCTAAAGAGCACTTACAACGATGCCTACAGCACCAGCGTCCACAGCCCATGGGACTCTGTTTACCCTGCTTTCCAGACCACCCATCCTGCCGGCTTCCTCACCCCTATCGATTATTACTTCCTCTTAGGAAAGTCCAGCTAATGCCTCTCCTGATACACGGACTATTTTTGTTTATTTGTCTTCAGAAATAAAGAAAAGGAAAAGAGTAACGTTTAAAAAAAGCCCAGCCTAAACTAAAAAAGTTCATGTCATGTCAGCCTCCATCTAAAAGAGACGCTAGCAGTGGGATATAAAAAGAAGAGCTCTATAACTGGCAGCTATCCACGAGCCTTTACAATTAACAAGCCAGCTCATTGTCTGGGTTGTTATCTAAATTACAGTCTAGGCATTTTCTGCTAACATATTTTCTGACTTTTTAAACACTATACTGTACAGTACCTAGTACAAAGACGTCTTTCTCTAATTCTATTTAATTCTCTATTTTCCTGTTTTAAAAATTAACTACTGTAACCATAGCCTTAAGCAAAGAAAGGGAGAAGGGGAAAAAGGGAAAAGAGAATGTACTTGTAAGCAAGGAGGACAAAAGAGCTGAAGTTCAGGTGCTGAAGTGTTTTTTTGAGGCAGAGGCAATAAACACTCTATACCATTAAAGAGCCTTAAAATCAAATTAAGTAGATCTGAATCCTAAAATTTCACTAAAAGTGAGGATTCACGTGTTTCCATTGTTGGACACATCACTACTGGTTTATCAGCACTCATCAACAGCTGACAGCATGAGCAGGCCTTTCTAATGAAGATTCTGAACCACAGTCTTCACTTTTTCTTTTTTTTTTTTTCTTTTTAAATATAACCTCGTTAGAAAATGACATTCAAAAACTAAGAAGGATCATACACTAGGGGATCCAAAATAATAAATGCTGAGTGTCGTTACATAAATATGTTCCACTATATCTATCGGGCAAAAAAAGGAAAAGTACACATTGGACTAAAACACAGAAAGAGGCAGCTCTCTATCAGCCCTGAACACTTTTGCTACTGTTATTTAACTATTTTCGGTTCTAGAGATTGCACACACAAAGGATGGTTTTGGAGGGGAATCTTGTACGTAGAGGCAGGTGTATTTTTCAGCAGTTATTTTCTGTATTTCAGATACTCAAACTGCTTACAAAACGTTTTAACTACAATTACACAGATGCCGTTAAACTCTTCTTTTGGCCAAAAGAAGGAAATAGGTAACAATGGCACCTGCTTCATCAGTTGGCTTTATTTGGAGTTTGTGGAGTCATTAATGATTCATTCCAAGTTAAAAAAAAAAACAGTTTTCTTCCATTCATGAAAGCAGAAAACTGGCTAGCCTTTTTTCACCCTGTATGTCAACAATAGAAATAGCACTTATGTGACTGAAGGCAAGCTAGAAAAAAGTGTTTCCCTTAACTTTCTGTGGTGAATTTATACGACAGCTCATCAATAAATCTGTTTAAGAATTCAGCAAAAATTAAAAGCCATTGAACAAATATTAACAAGATTCCCATGACATCTTTTGTGTTTGGCTTTCAGCATAGAGTTGTACCACTGCCACTTGTCAAATCTGGCTGTCATTCATTAAGCTGGAGAGAAACAAAAGCTTTCTGTGACCCAGAAAGATTACAGATATGGGAAACTTCACAAAATTTACTTCATCCTTTTACCTAATGGTCGTCCTGACACACTAAATCATTACACTATGGGAAAACATGTTGACTTCAGAAAAGCTTCTTTTACAAGATTCCTATCAGCAAGTTAGTGTCTGCTGAGGAACCTATTTTCCTCTGAAACCTATTTTCCCTTAAAACATCCTACAGATTAATTCAGATGATTCTATTTACCAGAAAATAATATGGATTTATTTTTGCTGAGTTCGTTTCATTTCACATGGGATGTGGTGCTGTGATGATGGCCCTCCCTCTAAAGGTGCAGACATGCTTGATGTAACTTGATTTTGCTTTGGAACCATTTTTGATGGGGTTGCAAACTACACCAAGACTTCAATAATTTAAGATACGAAGTTAAGACTCTCTCACTACTGTATTAACAAGGGTTATTTGTATTACATTATATATTTTATATATACATATGTACATAAACATATGCATTAGTATTGCTTCACCCTGACTTTTCCCAAGCAACATTTTTTGCTGACGATTTATCATCCTCTTGGTTCTGATTTCCAGCACCCCGACAGCAGAGGTGCCTCATATCAAACCCTGTGCATCAGCAGCAGGATGACACCAGTGAGGTAGGAACTGAAGCAACTTTGAGTCAGCTCCATCTGGCACCTGGAACCAAACCAGTCCTCTGATGGAGAGCTGTCGTGATGTGAAGCTGATTCTGACCCATCCTTTCAGCTCAACACCAGATAGCACAGAGCTGCTTTGGGATTAATAACTTAAAAATCCATTCACTCTGATTTGGAATCCAAACTGTATGACAAGGACAAGGAACTGAAGGATTGAGCCCAGATTCATTTCTTCTGATTCTGCACTTCCACCAATTTGTTTTGGCCATGCATTTACCAATCAGTCTAAAATATACCCGTGTTTTGAAGGTTAAACATATATAAATTGTAAATAGAGCACAGCATTTTGAACATGAGGCATTAATATTTATTCAAAATGAAAGGCTTTTATGTGAGAAAATAATATCTTTTCTTTGCTGAAACATTTTTAAAGGTTCATCTTCTCTGAGGAAAGCAGTAAAATAGTGTGATAGATAAAAATCTGGCACATACCATGTCCACATTCACATATAAAAAGATGTTTTCAACATTTCAATTCAAAGACCAGCAATATGAAAAAAAAAGAAAAAAACGTTCATATCCTTAGGATGCCAAATAATCGTTTCATCCATGTCTCAGTATTGACTTACAAAGACAGGACTTGTCTTTGCTCTGTAGTTTTCATATACAAACGAACTGAGGATAACTCATTGTTACGGAAGTCAGTGGGATTGTCAGCTCCTTTACAGAAAAAGAAAAAGCCAGCTAGATGCAGCTGGCTCACAACTCTGGAAAAAATATTAAAGCCGACAGAAAGAGCACGATGTTTTGGCTCTTCTGCAGCCATTATGATATTGAGCAATATGCTGCAAAGAGCAATTGCAGTAAAGTGCTGCAAGACCACCTCCTTGCTGAATGAAGGTCACGCAAGGACTCTTCTGAATACTCGGAGCTGAATGGCTAATTCTGCATCTTCTCAGATCGTTTTTTACACATCTTTCCAACATGAGCTTTGGGTTTGTTACATACTGACAGAAATGCCATGGTGGTGAATAAGCTCTTCCAACCATCACCAAGAATCTCAAGGATTTGTTTGTTTGATCTTTTCTATCAAAACCATGTTAACCACTCTGCCCAAAATAGACAGAAGAGTCCCTCCACGTTCCTCACCACAGAAGGCAGAGGCAGAGAGGTTCTTGCCTTGGCAAGAGAGGAGATGTTGCCGAGAGCTCTTCCTGAGGACCACAGTGGCCACCAGAGGTGTCCCCACTGCAGTCAGTGGCAATGGCCAGCCTGACAGAAAGCAGCACACCGTGCCACCTCCAGGACATCCACAAAGCCCCAGCCACGTGCAGCCTTGTATGAGAACATAACGACCACATTAAATAGATACATACATGCACATTTGTGCCTACATCATACAGACAGCGTACATAGACCCGACAGGGAACTCACGCATCAGCAAAAGGCCAAGTCTATATTACCAACGGGGATTGCATCAGGCACATTAATAGCTGACATGGTAAAACAATTTTGCAGTTTGTACTGCCTTCCACTTTTTCTATTTTCAAAAGGGAAGAAGCAAAGAAGAGACTGGAATTTCTGCCTCTAGTTACTCAGACCATAGAGCCAATGTAATTCTGCTGTCTTCATTACATTATTTTTCCCCAGAAACAGTAATACTCCAAAAAGATTAAATTAAATAATACTTTAAAAAAATCAAGCAGTTCTTTAATTTCATTTCAATACCATCTTGCTCTTCCAACAGCCTCTCAGATGTGCAGGAAATGGCTTAATGATGTGCCTTTATTAAAGGGAAGTGCTGAGGTATCTCTGTGTGTTGCTCCCATCCCCCTAAAGTTTCCGCAGCCACCGCTCAGAGAAAATTTATCTGCGAGCAAAAATGTCTTCACCAGAGCCTCTTTTTATCACAGAAGCTGCAACAAAAGCAGCACTTTAAGGACATAATCATCTCTACTCACAGTACCTCCTGAACTGTAAACACAGTTTAAAAACTGCACGCCACGGAGCTCAGACATGTTATCTAATCCTTCAGAAACTCTACCCTGCTACAAACGAGAGGAGGACAGCACCAGCCAGAGCCTTGTGCTTCCATTTCCCAACCCGCTGCCTTCCTGCGAGGGCACAGCATCCCTCAACCATCACCTCTGCCCAAGGAAATGTCAACTCTCTGTTCCAGCAGCTGGAGGGGCTGGGACCTTCTTGGCAAAGCCTTTGCTGCTCTGCCTCTGGCCCTCTGAGTGCCCCCAGGGTTAAGAGCAGTTACCTCTATGCATTATATAGGCTGCTGCCTAGAGCCCAAGGAGGTGTATCCCCTTCCCGTGCCCACACCCCTCCACTACTACAGCAGGAAAATACAAACAAGAGAGTAAGTGGTATTTAATGACGCATTTGGGGCTGCCACCCTGGCTCTCCCTGGTGTGCTGCTTGAAAAATTGCTTGTGTGAGCCATTTTTTGTTAGCAAAGCAGCCAAACAACTCCGCTGGCTTTGCACCTGCCTTATGGGGCAGCACTGCTACCGAATGGGCTTTGGCAGCCAGACCTATCAGAACAAGAAGGGCACAAGCTTTTTATTATTATTTTTTTTAATCTTAATTTATTCAGAACAAGGTGATTTGAGCTAACTAGAAAGCCCTTCTTTCCTCTCCTCCACAACCCAAAAAGTCTGTCCTCAGTGGTCTTACCATACCTTGCACTGCCACGTGGTTGCTCCATAATGAACAGTGGCACTGGCTGCAAGGTGAACAACGCCAGGCAAGCCAAGAGTCCAGCTGAAGGGTATTTTATTCTGCCAGATCTCATTGTGTCTGAACAACTTTCTTTGGTAAATCCTACTGAAAAAAAGCTGTTTCTTACTTTACAAAGGTCCAGCAGAGCTGCTTTTTGCTCCCCCCAGCGCATTCCACCCAACTCAGCAGTAGGTTTGCTGAAGATTGTATCACATTTTCCAAAAATTGTTACCTGTCCCTGTCTCCGTTAGTCTCCATCCCCACACTCTACATCTCATTTGAAGCGCTGAACCACAGAGCCTTCAAGTCGTAACCTGCATTGATTTTTAAAATCAGCTTGGAGAGAAAGAGGAATCCTCCCCTACAGATCAATTTACACGGCTGTCATGGCAGGAAGGTCACGCGGACGGGAACAACCTGCTGCAGTGCTGTTAGCCTCTAGGACCCGATCCATCTCTCCCACTGAAATCAGCTTTGTCACTGGGAGCAAATGGTCAGGGGTAGCCGAAACTCAAAGCGACATTTCAAAATCTGCATTTCAAATCTACATTTCAAAATCATACACAGATGAGGAGCACGCTCAGAAATTCCTCATTTACAATTTCTATTTTTCACACAACACCAGTATAAAAAAAAAAGGATCTTTTTTTTAAGTGACAGACATGCTGTAGATGATCATTTTTACCCATGATGAACTCAGCACTGATCAGCTTCATTCAACTGCTCTCATACACCACAAATCACACAGTCAGCACGACTTCACCACCAAATCGCTTCTCTCTCAAATATTTCAGTGTCCGCTGCAAGCTTTCCAGGGTCTTTAAGACCCAGGTAAACATCTGTACAGATATGGGAACTAGAAGATACTGTACTCCTTTGCCCCAAATCATTTGAGGTCAGAGAATTCTTATATTGTCCCCAAATGAATTATTTGCTCCAATACTGTTTTTTTGTTTTGTTTTGTTGTTTTTTTTTTACAGGATTAGCATACATTGGTCTAGCAAACGGCTATGGAAGTTTTTGCTTGCTTCAGGCCTTCCAAACGCTACTGGAAGCTACACACTATGCTACACCTTAGCATTACTCATGTGGAGATAAAAGTCATGTCGCATTAAGCCATACGAAATGAAATCACAGGCCACATCCAACGTGCAGATTGTGTCCTAGCAGGCCAGATGTTGTGTGCATGATTAACTACCAGCCTTCCAGGGGAAGGTGATGAGCATACTTAGATATGCCCTCTACTGAGTTTGCCCCAGAAAACCTTTATTTATTCATTTATTTATTTATTTTCTTCCTGAACTCTATGAAACAGAATTATGCTGTATTTCAAATGGATTACAGACAAGGTCTGATTCCCATGGTCATGACTTACAGACAGACTGAACAACAGCCAGGAAAAGCAGGGCTGGCTCCCAGGGGGTAGGAATTATTTTGCCAGTCCCCAGTTTGGAGCATCACTGGGAGCTACATATGGATGTGCACAACATACGTTCATATCATTAGTCAAATTGCATCATGACCTCCAACTTCACAAAGATTAATCTTAACAAGGAGAATGAAGACAACGGCCCGAAGGTACTGCTGTGTTAACTCCCTAGAGAGAGAGACAGCCCCTCTGATTCTCATGGGAGAGATGGGGACCCAGAAAAAGAAACTGGGAGTCAAAGGAAAACAAAGGGAAAGAGTTGCCACAACAAAAAATTAAGTCTGAGAGGGATCTGGAGTATGAAGTGTGCTGGTCAAAGGAAAATGGATAAATATGTACTGGCTTTTGCACAACTAAAGCACTTGAGGCATTCAGAAATTGAAGAATGCAGAAGGGCTAATCTGACAAGTAAGTTTTTGGAAATGCCTTTCAATTTCATTCTTTCTGTAGAGGAAAAAGAAATTTAGCACAATGTTTAGCACTGAGACAGACTTCTATAGCAGGTATCTATGACATAAATTGTGAGCAAAGGCCTTACAAATCACGTTTGTCCAAGAACTAATGAAGACCTCAGAGAAAGCTAATTCACATTTTGTAAGAATGTCTGAAGCCATCGGCATCCCTGTTTGTCTTATTAGTGCAAAAGAATCGCATAATGCATACCATTCAGTAACGTTTCTGTTGAAGTTGAGGACTTCATGGACAGCATCAGTGGAAGGAGCACATTTTTCTGCTTCTTAATTAGCTGCCAAGTGATGCAGTGTTCCTTATTGTTTGCAACACCATTTGGGGATACAGCCCTCAGCATGGTAGGTCAGATAATCCATGAAAGGCCAGATCTACAGCAAACTCCACTGGATGAAGCTGTTTTGGTTCTCACCAGAACTACTAACTCAGTTCCTCTTTCCCCAACATGTCACTCCCTGCCAGTTTTTCCTTGCATAAATGCACATAATATTGATTTTTAAGCACTTCAACAAATGCATTGTGCAATTTGTCCACCAGTTCTCCACCTTTACTTTGCAGTCACTTGATGTTCCACTGAATTCCCTACAATCTTAAAGTTCTTAGAGCAAACTTTTAGCAAAGCTTTATATCAGCACATACTTACATGTTAGGCAGATCATCTAAGAAACTACCTGATATTTCACCCTGCAGGTGAACACCTGCAGCTTTGGGTTGCTTTATTTGTTTCTGAATTGTTGTTTGAGACCAGTGCTTCAATTTCCTTAAAAAACGTTACCAGTTCCACTTGCATTTGTACTAAGTTCTTGGACTGATGCTATCAAACTAGTGAGGTGCACCACTGGGTTGCTGAAAAATAAGTCTCCACCTTGGTGCTTTCTGCATTACACAGGGAAGGAGCATCTCGAACTGGTTACTCGCACAGAGCTCACCAGACTGCAACTCAGAAGCTCACCACTAGTTGAGCAGAATCGCAAACCCTTTTGGCTCATCAGCCCTTTGCATCTTGTGATCATTTACACTTCTGGAAGAGTTTTGATTATAGCTCAGCGAATGTTAGGCAAAAAATAATTAACCATAAGTGCATTCATTACAGGCAAACACCCATAAACTGCAATATGAACATCAACTATGCTTCCCTAAGTGACAAGGAGTCCCTCAAGGCTCAATTACTTGCCACTTTTTGCTCCATTTCAGATGTTAGCAGCCCTACTCTTTCTAAATGGGTAATAACTACCGATAACCATTTACAAGCAGCAATTAAGAGTTTTAAACTGATACCAATGACTCCTCTCAAAACTGGGACCAAGCTGGAGCATTACTTATTTTTCCCAACTTCATAGATAATTATCTCAGCGTGTTCCATTTCCCACATAATTTACTTTGGTAAATCACTATTATTCACTACATACCCACAGCTAGAAGTTTACAGAAACTGCCTGGCCTCTAACACAGATCCCATCTGAAGCTGAGAAAGGAATGCAGATATATGTATGTACATCCTTTTGGATAAATGTTTCTCCACTGCCTAGATCCAGGAGCAGCGGTTAATGATGGATGAGACCAGAATATCTGTTTACGCCTAAGTGCAGCACACAAAACATGGTGAATGAGCACTCAGAGACCCATCCTTTCTAAAAGCAACTCCTACTCCTTTTCAATATATATTGAAAATACATTTTTTTCAGACATATATTTCAAAATATATTTTTTCAATATGCGTTATCAAAAGACTATACTGCGTCTACCAAGTATACTTTCAGCAGATACCAGAAATAATCACTATCATATAATGATTTATTGCATATTATTTGTCTGTTGCACATCCACCTGTGTCTTCACTGCTCCTCCACTCACCTGCTAACTGCACAAACCCACAGCCCCAAATGACTTGTCCCAGCACACTCAGAGAATGATTGCCCAAACTAGAGCCTGACAACAGTCTGAACATCCACAAAACATCCAGATATCTGACAACCTGCAAAAGAACAAACCTTCAGAAAACTTCCAGCAGAGGCATCTGAGTTGATCACATCTGTGAAATCTGTCATTTCACACTGCAACGGGAGCAGAAGCAACAAAGCTCTGAGCACTAGAGGCCATTAAAATTACCCTAGATGGTAAACACAAAGTCAAGTGTTTCAAAGTGGTCATCAATACCCATTCAAAGTATTTCCTTCATTATCTGAAACCCCCATTATTTATTTATTTATTTATTTATTTTTAATTTTCTTCCTCCACCCCCTTTTTTTATGTTTGCTTTTGTTTTTACCCTCAACAGAATGACACTTTGCATTCCATTTTATTAATTTATTAATGATTGTTTGAGTCTCATCACTTCCATTAACCAGTACCATCTATATACCAAAAGGTCAGTTCTAAGAATTAATGAAGAAGACTGCAGGTGAGCACTGCAGACAGTATTTTGAAGGTTTTGCCTGTGTTAATATTGAAGGATTTACCATGCTTACACTCTTCTTAAGATTCACTCTGGAAGTAGAAGCTTACTCTTCAAACTTTTTCAACTGATTTAAATATTTTTCTACCACCTGTATCTCTCTTCCCCAAGGTTAGACAGCTTGTGGCAAAGCATACGGATAGAAACCGAGTAAGAGTCTTTTTTTCAGCTGTTACCCTGAAATAGAGTTAAAGGACAGGAGCAACAAAAATAAAATGAAATAATCTACTGTAAATGGTATGTTCAACTCAGATTTTCAGTTTAAAAAAATCAAGTTATCCATTTGAAAAAAGCAATACAAAATGATAGGAAGGTGGGGGACAGAGCTTGACCATTTTTTGTTTGTTGCTGTTGTTTCATTTGTTTGTTTGTTTTTGCTATGATACTTCATGTACTCTAGTCAGAGAGGGAGAAAGAGGAGTGTGAGTGAGAATACTTTCATCCTTCTTCAGAGATGCATGGAGATGTGCTTAAACGGGGCTAAGGGAAAAGAGGAATAAGTGACGTCTTACACAGAACTTTCAAATGCATCCTACTTTAAAATGAACTATCCAAACGGAGCATCTGTAGCTGTCGACAAAAAATGTGGATCCAGCCAACAAAGTTTCTGTTATTGCCATGATCTCTGATGCTCAGCTCATGAGGACGCCGACTTGCAAACAATGAAAATTAAAACTTGTAAGCAGCAGCAAACTGCTCAAGAATATTGATACCTCTCTTGCACAGTGCCATCGGCTCCTGACAGACGGATTCAGACGTGCAAGGTAAAGCGTTTCAATCTGTGCATCCCTCTGCTCTGTCTGCAGCGCAACATACGACTTCAAACAGCCCTCAGTAAACAGTCTTCTCATCACTCCAGCCTGGGCTGAATTTTAATCAAGGTCCTTTAAATGCCATTGAACAAATCCATATACTATGGATTGCTTCTTGTATGCCTCTGGCCAACTGCTGTTTGGAGGGTCATTTATTATTTTTAGAAAACCAAAACAATCCAAAATAATAGTACAAATTCCAGCACATCTTGAAGCAGGGCAGTAATTTCTGATGATTTTGTATTGCATGGGAACGAAGCTTTTAATTATTCCTTTAAAATGACATAATTGTATGCATCCATCTGTTAGTCACATGAGAGGAGGAGCTAGATTTATCTCATGATAAAGCAGCAGTTAAGTTTTCAGGCCACACACGCATCAGACTGGGATTCTACAATTCATGTATTATACACTAAAGAAAACCAAAGAACAGGAATATGAGAAGAGCTCTCAGCTGTAATAGTAGCAATAAAGAGCCCACAATTCAAAAGGGATCATACGCATGACAAAAACACTAAACCCGCTTGAAAACTATTTTTTGCAAATCCATCCCAGGCAAGGTTAGAGTCTGCGCATGAGTTATCGGACAAGGAGCAGGCTCCCAGCAGAGCCACAGGCTCAGCAAAAACTCATTAGAAAGCGGTGGTGGGGAGGGAAAACGTGGTCATCATTTGCCTGCTCTGTTCTGCAAAGAACTATATTAAGGAGGTAGAAGCCAGCAGACTGCTGACTGCTACAGTTCTTTCCATCTCCCATAGATAAGTCAATTAATCAAACTTTGCCTACTACCTGTCAAAAGCCCGTCTCTGTCCTCTTGCTGAAATACAGAAAGAATGCAGGGGTTCTTCCTCCACCTGCAGGTTGTCTCCTAGTTAGGGAGTGCTTCCAGTCATTGCAGGAAAACATTATTCCATGTTGGTAAACTGCTTTACAAAAATCTCCTCTTCTCTGTCTTTCTCTCCGTGCCCATCAGCTGCTCTGTTCAAAGATTTGCACCTAGAGTGATGTGGGGCTTGGCCCAAGGTGTGAGCACAGCCCCCAGAGCCATAGAAGTGACCACTGACACCTTCTTCCTACAAACTGCTGCCCACGCGTTTGGAGCGAGCATCAATGGGGGCACCACAGAGCTTTTCCAATTAATTGAGGAATGGGCAGACATTCATTTGATGCCTTTTGTATTCAAACCATTGGGTTTTGAATTCCTCTGAGAAGGTCAAGGTCAAGTCTTCAGTGCTCTTCCCCCGACTTCCAACCCTGACACCAACACGGCAGCCAAAGCAACGAGCTCCAGGAGGCATGGCAAAGGAGCAGGAATCAGAGAGCCTGTCCCCTAGTCCCCAGGTTCCCTCTGGCACAGAGGGTATAAAAGAGAATGAATTTGACCCAGATTTTCCATTTCCTTTTCTGTAAAATAGATAATGCCAACAGAACACTGCACTCTGGCATCTAAAAAAGAAAAGACCTACCTGCACAGAAGGCACAAATTCTATGAAAATAAGCAATGCAAGTAGTATGCAGTATTTATTCCTGATGCAACTTAGCCTCAGTTGATGGTGCTCAAAAGCATAGGCATCATCCCTGGGCTTTCTGATCTTCCTTTTGTAGTTCTGCAGGCTCAAACAAGGATAACCAAAGCGGATCTTTCAAGAAATGCACCTCTGAAAAAAATGTTCTCCCTGTCTCTTCATGCCAGAAGAACATGATACAATTCAGAAGAGGATGTTGTTTTTCCTCTGCCATTACAATTATACACACCAAATCCATTATGGGAAGTGTTTGTGTATATTTTTATCTGGAGACTAAAGAAGCATTCTTTGAGGAATACATGTATGTCGAGTCCTCTTCCCAGCAGAAAATAAAGCAAGAAAGAAGCAGAAGAATTTTCCCTCACAGCTTGAAAAGCCGAAGAAACTGGATTTGTACACAACTGGATCTCAGAAGTCTGCTGAAAGCAGGGTATTATGCCTTTTTGTGCAATTGCTGATGGTGTGATTAGTCAATGTGCAAGCGGGATGTTTCATAAACATTTCAGGGAAGAAGAGTGGAGTTCCACTGAGGCTGGTGGAAGGTGTGAAAAGGGCTACATGTAGAAATTCTAGAAGATTTATGTCAGGGAAAACAAATGCAGGTTAGGACCACGATTGCTATTGCTCACCAAGGCCAAAAGGAGATCAGGGCAAATAGTTACCAGACTATGAGTTCAGAGTTCAACGAAATCAGTGGAAACTACCACTTATTACCATCTGTTCCATCCACCTCTGAATCTCTCTCTGTGATTGACTAGGTTCTTCAGTACTTTCACAGCCATTGTTTATTTCATATTACAGGCTGATGAAATGCTAAAAATGACCAGTTGTTGAATACAACCAATTCCCAGAATACTCTTGTTTGGGATTAGTTTCTGTGTTAGGTTCAGACTAAGCATTTTTAGGTCTATTTTTATTTGTGTTGAAATAGATGCTTCAGTGTTTTTAGCCGTTTGAGCAGCAGCTGTTGCCATAGACTCCTTTGCTGCAGCATGAGCAGGAGTTGGATTCAATGCTATTATCTGGAAAGCATTTTAATTTTTTTTTTTTTTCCCACAACTCTCCTGCATATAGATTATTTTTTCCTAACAGCTCCCAAAGTTTTCATGAGAGAATCAAACTGTTCTTGATTAAGTTCCTGAGCCCAAGCACAGTGAAGTGAAGTGAAGATATCTTCGCACATTGTGAAGATAGCATTCTGGCTGTGGCTGAAGCCAGTAAGTCACATTTGATTTCAGTTAAAATTGTATCCCGTCCTAATTTTGATTTACCAAACTATTTCTGACTAAAGCAATTTTCTTTGGCAATCATAGCCTACGGTATCAACTAACAAAGAAATTTCTAATCAGAAGATCCAGTACCCTCCGTAATCATAACCTCTGGACATCTGAAAAGCACACAGGCAAGTAAGACGTTCTAATTATTTGAGTCCCTAGCTTTTAGGCAGTATCCTTCAACTCACAGCAATGAATTTTGTGAAAATCTCTCATTTGAACAAACCCCAAAATTTGGAAATGTAAGAAACTTCCATTTTCATTTGTCTAAACACAAATACCGTTTTTCTTTAGGGAAGTCAATGTAACTTTAATGAAATTTATAAGGGAGGATGATACGTGAATTTATCAAGGTATATGCCAAATTCTTAACTAAAAGATAAAGATCATAGCCTCCTTGCAAGCCTGTCTTCAGCTCTTCTACTTTCCTCATGTGCTTGTCTTCTTGCCTCATGTATACTGCACTCCCCTCCCTTCTCACGTGCGTGGCATTGCTGAGTACACTGAAATGTGTTAAATAATTCAGAATGGCTAAAGGTAAATTTTTTCAGGTCAAGTAGCTAATATTAGTGGTTCTCAAAACATCAGTTTTTGACAGAAAAGGAGAATATTCTGTGGTTCTTCCCACTTCATAAACTGCCTGATAAGTACCTTGAAACATCTAAGCAAATACATTCATCAAATAAGGCAATTTAACACGAACAAGATGTTTTTGGAAAAAATCGATACTAAAAGGAAAAGTTAGCCTTTCCTCCCAAATCAACTGCAGATTTATGCAGGCACTACTCGCAGAGATTTTCTGAGAAAAAATTATTTCCATTCGCTCTTTGACTCTTGGTTTCTTGGAGTCGTTCTTCTGAATGATGTTTCTCCAGTTGCAAAACCGGATGATTTCCATTTGTCATTCTGATTACACAATGTATGCAAGGATTTCATTTTACAATATAATATTGACTAAAATATTAATAGAAAGCGATGACAGCAACCAATCCAAAATAGCACCATGCACTTTTTTTTACTTTTTTTTTTATTAGCTATGTAGTTTCCACCATTAAATAGTCTATTCCCCTTAATTAGATTCTAGCTGTTGCAGAGCTGGGAGTCAAGAAAGGGAAAGAACCTTTCAAAGCGTTATCATCTCAAACTCTGCAACACGTTTCAGGAGCCAGCGCAGCACAGTAACTCATTATGCATATGTAAAACTTTGCAGAAGATCACCGATCAGTTCCAAAGTCTCGTTTCTTTAGCCCCTGAGTTGAAAATTAGAACATGGCATATAAGGAATTTTCACCTGAAGTTTAAAATGCCTGTATACATAGAAGTTTAATTTATTATTCTAATGACTTTCACAGCTTGAGATTCTCACTGGGAGACATGCCTGTATGCATTTAATAAGGCTGCAGAGATTGGGACTATTCCTGAAGGACTTTCTGAATCATTTCCAAAGCATCTTTTTATAGCTAGCAAAGTATAAATTATGTAAAAAGGCATTTAGATAGATACCATCAAATGTATTTGACTGTTAACCCCTCTTTGTTAGATTAATCTATAAACCTGAAAAGAATCCACTTTTAGCATTCCAAGACCATGCTCACGTATTTAGACGTGAAGACGTAATCATTCAAATAGCTGGGGTGGGGGGAGGCAGAGGGGCAGAGGGAAGTCTTCATGCTGTTCTCTTTTACTCCCCAGAGACCTAAACAGCACGTTCATGAAAAATCCTCTGTCCTATTACTGCACTGTTTGTAACACACGAACATAATTAATGATCCTCAGCCGTAGATTTCTGGAAATCTAGTAAAGAGATCTAATGTACTCTCCCAGTAAATGGACATTTATATCTGCTCTTCTTACTGACAAAATCCTAGTTCTTTGGGGATGCAGAAATGGAAAAGAAATGTTCCCATGATACATATAAATCAACCAGTAGCAGAGAATAAAGAGAGCTAATGGCAGAAAACAGAGTTCCAATTAAGCCACGTATTTTATTTTTTTCCCCCTATAGATAACAAAAGAGCAGTGTTGGTGCAACAACTCTGTTCCTTTTCATAAAAGGCATTTCATTGCCTCATTGGAGTTCGCGTATGATAGCAATGAATATTAAATAATGGCCAGACAGAGGACAGGAGTGTGAAATTCTCTAGACTGGCTACCAAAGGCTAACCCTGAGTTTAAAATTTTTCTTCTCCTCACAAGGTAGTTATAAACAACACACGGCACGTTTCTGCCATTTGAGGCCAAAATACTCACGAGAATTGCACATCTCCAGTTTCAGTGCCCTTGAAGCTAGATAAGATCATTCAGGCTCAAACATGAACTGCAGCTTGACTGTAATCCAGACTCAGATCTGTGCACCCTCTTCCTCAGCCATCTCTAATTATGAGTAACCTTGATTTGCTTTTTTAGCTCGGTAAACAGACAAGCTGGGTGCAAGTGTTTCTCACACCACAGCAGAAAACGAGATAATACATACATCAGAAGAGCTCCCTTCCCCTTCACTGCATGACTTCTGTTTTGCAAGGCATGCCCAAAAGTAAAGATGATGTTAAAACATTTGACAAGAATATTCACTATTTTTTCCTCATTGAAAATGACTGCAGGATTCTAGTTACAACAACATTTTGTCAGTTCACTTCTATAAGTGGCCACTTTTCATACACGCCAGCTAAGCAGAAACAACCTGAGACTTATGAATACTTATCAGATTGTGTGAAAGTCACAGGCATCACACTGCTGTCTGACTCTCAATAGCAGGGGACTTCTGGGTGTCATTTGGGAATGAAAGGATGCTGTCATTACTCCAAGAGGAGAAAGAGCCAAACGAGGCTCCTTGTGAAAGCAGTCCAATGATACAACATTTTGATTAGAATACATGACACCAAGAAATTGTCTGCTGGCAACCATACATTTTCCCATTACAACAAGAAGACACAATAAAAGGGAATGTTTTTTTCCAACTCTGAGACTACTAAGAGGTTTCTGAAACCTCACGTTTCATGAGACCACAGCCTCTGGAATTGAAAAAATAACAGGGAAGAGGAAGTATTTGCAGAAAAAAAAAAAATCAAGGAAGAAAAATAAATGTTTCCTCGCTGGTATGTACTGGTATAATTCCCTCCATAGTGCTCATTACACGCAGTGCCATGTCTAGCACAAGTCACTCCATCAGCGAGCAGTGGCTATGAGGTGCCTGCATTCAGCTGCCTGGCTCTGCCTTCATCTCTCTCACATTTTATAGAGATCTTTTGTAGTCACATAAAAAAGGAAAAAAAGAAGTAGCACTAAACAGCACTGGACACAGCACTGTGATCATCTTTCCACACGTGACCATCCCAAAAAAACGTGTTAGTGACTGTGCTGAGGATAGTCTCTATCTCAACTGAAAAGTCACTCTGCACCTTAGAAATGTGTACATAAAGTTTTGTTGAACTTGGTACATATTTGAGCAGGAAAAGCTGGAGTGTGGAGTAAGAGGTATTCGGTGACAAAATGTTCTGCAACTTCCTGACCGGCTTTGCCTGTGACTCTCCCCAAGTGGTCAGTCACAGTGAAAATTGGTTTCAAGGCCTGCTGAGAGCCCCGGCAAGTCTGGAAACCGAACTGACCTTGGATTAAGTTGAGTCACGGTTTGTAGAAAGCTAATCATGTACCTGCAAGTCCAAATAAAAATAAGCACATAACACTTTCAGCTAGATCGGGAAAGGGGGAGGAAATCAATAGTAAATACACTGGAAAATGTATTTTGAATTTCAAAATACAAACGGAAACTATCCATGGCTCAAACTCAGGTAATAGCTTCAGTGAAGGACGGACTTCAGCTGCTGCATTAACAGAAATATTTAACTTATAAAACATTAAGCTTTTCTCCACATTTCTCAGTGAACTTTTCAACAGTTCATTTGAAAATGACATTGTTCAAGCATTACAAAAAAATAACACCTGGAAGCAAGCAATGCACGGGATGCTGGAAGCAGAACTGGGCTTTGTTTTACATAAACACCTTTAATTTAAGGGAAAAGAATCACTAAGATGGAGCTTTAGACTTATTTGACTCAATGCAAATCCATTTTTCAGCCAATTTTTAATTCATACGCAGATTTGAAAGCCCTGTATACATCCAGCTCCATAGGTAACACACCTCACTTCAGCTCTCCACTGACTCTCTTGCTACATGGCTCTAGGTGGACTTCCTCATGTAAGTGGCACTTGGGTACACATCGTGGGTAATTTTGGCGATTCTACATCACTGTGGTTTCCTGGCCTTTGACTGCCTAAATGTCTGACTGGTAACTTGTAATGGGTGAGTGCCCAGGAGGGAGCAGGCCCAGAGCACCTCAAGCAGGAGGTGCCAGACCCAAGGACCCCATATAAAAAGAAAAGCGTTGCGTAATTTTCCTGTGAGCCAAGCTCAAACAGACTCAAACCCAGGTTTTGTAGGAGCATTGATGCAGTAGCGTTTCCCACATTTTAGACCAAGACCTCAGTCTCCACTCCAGCTCCCTTCTGCCACATGCCAGAGGTGCAGCAGCACAAAAACCTCACAACTGACTTGTGGAGGACTGGTAACATCTACTTCAAGAATCACATCCATCTAGACATTTACCCCAAGGAAAGCTGTGCCACATTCACAACACTGCTCGTGCAACCCACTTATCCCAGCCTCCAACATGGTCAATGCTGAAAGCATTTATTGGAGCTCTTCACGCAGACAAGTCTGACAGCAAAGGTGCGGCAGCTTTACATGAAGACAGCCATGGTATGGTCTGTGATATATGGACTCCGTTTGGTGTTTTAGGAAGCACCGCATACATCTTAGATACTAAGGAAGACACACCTTGGTATCTAAAAAAACAGATTTGAAATTGAGAAATGGTATTGATCCTACACTTGTCTTTGATCACAGCCAGGCACTCTTTTAGGCACTAAGGCCTCTCCAAACAGAGTTCATCTCTAGCAAGCACAGACACATTCATAAACTAATGCTGTTACTAAAAAAAAATGCCCATTTATGTTTCTGCAGACACACGCACACAAAATAAAGAAAGAAATTCTGAGACCAAATCAGACTTCGCAAAGATTTTCATCTAAAAAATTAACTGCTTGTAATTGAATTTAGGATTATTGTTTTTTATGAACTCCCCCAAAGGTGTGTTAAATTCCGGCAGGATACATTAGTTTTAGTACCCTTCTCTCACCCTCTTTCCAACACACTTTATTACCATGCTCCATAAATAAATTCCATTGCTAAGCAAATGCTGAATGAAAACCTTTAGTGGCACAATGCTGATATCAGACGTTCAAGCATTCAAGTCAAATAATGGCCCCAGACCTCCCAATGTAAAATGTACAAAGAGAAAAAAAAAAAAAAAAAAAAAAAAGGAAAGGAAATAGAAAGGAAATTCATTCTTTTACATTAAGAAGTTACTTTTGTTATGAATAAGACTAAATCAAATAGAAAAAAATTCCTGGGACTCAAACTGTACTATATTAATGTGGCTCCACAACAAAGCATGTTGCTGTGCTGTATAAATTAACTTTCCTTTTCTGGAGACAGTAAGTGCCGAGTGTTTTGTCTGGCTATATGGACCATGAACAATGTACCAATTTCATAGCATTCCGTTCACGCATAAGAAAACTGCATACTATTAATATATCCTGACTAGATTAAAAGTCTTGCAAATGATTTTGCCTGAAATGCCCTAGTATGAGATCTCCTTTAGGGAAATATCTTCAGGACCAATTAGTTTAATTGACAAGGAAGCCAAGAGAATAGAAGCGAAGAGACAGAGACAAAGTAGACCAGGAAAGGCTCTGTTTCCACATTTGCTGTCATATCCTGCAGTCTATTTTCTAGTAGTATTTGCAGCACTCCCCACCCTAACTATTTTTATTACTATCAGCTTCATGGATATGTTGAAACTTTAAATCATGGGAGACTGGTGGAATGAAGCTTCCTAGGGCTCCAGCACCGCAGTCATGCCTGGCACTCTTTCTGCCTTTACGAGACCCATTTTCATCGCTTTCTGTCCCCACCCCAAATAGCGGATACACTTTTCAACAATTTTACCATGCCACGGTTGTTTCTCAGCACCCTCCAGAGAGGATACAGAGAGCAAATCTAACCTACACAGTGCTGTGAAATCTTCTGTTTTCCCTCCCCCATTGCCCCACCGTGCCCTGCAGAAGAAAACTGAGCCTACAACCTGATCGGACCTGTGACACTTTAGGGCCCCTGTGCAAGGGGGAAAGAAAAAAAAAAAAAAGTTGTTTCAACCTTGGGAATCATGTGGAATCCACATAATTTACTATTTCCTGCGATTCATCAAACTTCCTTCTTCCCAAGAGTAATTGGTCACCACTTATTTATACACCACAGAGAGGCTTAACTCCGAAGGTCAGGCAAAGATTAAAAAAGGCAGATCATTTGTTTTAAGAAATCTGGTGGAATTTTTGTTTGTTGTTGTTGTTGTTGTTGTTGTTTTTGTTGTTGTTGTTTGTTTGTTTTGTTTTGTTTTGTTTGTTTTTTGTTTTTTTAATATGGTAAGAAAACCTATCATGTTCTAAGCATGCATTTGGTCTGCCAGAAACCACATGGGTTACCCTAGATAGGGTGGTATCACGCAGTGAGTACCTTTAGGGTGCAGAGCCTTTAGCACAGAAAACCCTCTTGCATGCCCAGTGTGCTGGGCTTCAGTTTCAGGCAGGACTAGGAAAATTGGAAGCATGCAATACATCGCCTCGCACTAGCTTTGGCAACTTCTTTGCACATTTTAAAAGAAAAGATTGTTACACATATGGACCCATCGTGCCTCGACACCCATGCAGATGGGACAAGCTTCAGTGTTAAGAATACTTCTGCAGGAAGAGCGTGCGAGCATTTTTGTGTTTACAAAGCAAAACATTTGGTTCCCTACAATAAAAAACTTGTTTTCTTTACCATAATAAGAGATAAGGAAAAGCAGTTACAAAGCTAGAAGCCCAGAGGAAAGAAATAAAAACTAAATGCTAGTCCTCCAACTCCGAGTTTCAAATCAAACTGTGATTGTAACATTTACTCTAAATATATATCTACTTTTAATATACTAACACTAAGAGACTCTAGAATTTAATGCTTTCTCTAGCTAAACTTCTGCAGAGTTTTAATTTTCTCTCCACACCTTACAGCCCCATAAAACCCTGCCTACACAAAGGTGTGAAGCAATATAAAAATAAATGCTTGACTATGTTAATACCACAAACTGCAAAACCCAGTTTGTGTCAACAATTAATATTACTTGTGTTAAAGTTTTCAGCAATTAAATGCCGAGATATAAAAACTCCAATCAAAAGGAAAGCTTAGATATCTAAGTTTAAATACACACCTATGGCAACATACATGAGAATACAGCGTGCGCCACAGCATGCATTAACAGGGGGACAGAAATTCAGCTTCTGTAAGAACTAGAAAAATGTAGTATAGCCCCTGGATTTAAAGATATAATTAAAGTACATCAAACATATTTCATTAGTATAACAGGAAAATAAAACAAATTAATAGAAGCTAAGCCAATTGTTATAGAACAACCACGTATTTTCTAACCCTCTTTCAGATTCCAAAGATCTCCTTTATGGGAAGCAAAGGAATTCCAAACATCCTTGCAGGGCACTTTGCCTCAGGCATTAACTGAAATTCCCACCATGATCTAGGGAAGGAGGAAAAGAAAAAGGAACAGAAGTAAAAATTATGTATACATACTCACATAAAAATACATATATATGCATGTATGTGTGTGTGTATGTATATATATATATTCTCATCAAACAAGATGTAGGTCAACTGTATTTCAGCTGAGGAAAATAGACAGAATTAAATGCGAAGACCATTTAGTACCTTAATTTATGATCTGATTCTTTGCAACAAAATTGCAAATGCAGAAATCCCTAAAGGTTTAGGGAAAGAAATCATACATAATTGGCTTTGTTCATATGTTTATGTCAGGTTTCATTTTGTGTTTTTTTTTTTTACCTTCCTCATTTTGTGTTAGGAAATATCTGAGGTCTGAAAAAAAAAAAAAAAAAAAAAAAAGGAATCTGAGACAAAGCCTTCCCTTCTTCAGCCAAAACACTTCTTCATTTATTTTTGTTTGTTTGTTTTTTGGTTTTTGTTTTTTTCCCCTTTTGATATTGCTATGTACCTGCCTTACACTGGTCAGATGCATGGTCAAGATCATAGCTATTTTTTCAAATTAGTTCAAAGTACTCCTTCTACTCCAAATTAATCATTTTAATTATGCTGTCAACAGCTGCATCAGGGCTTCAAATCAAATCTGTTCTGTTAATGAGATCCTGTTGCCATACATTTTTTACCCAATACCCTTTTAAATATCTAAACTACATGTTAGGAGATTCCATTACAGGCTGGTCTTCATATGGACAGTCAGTTTCAATAATCTAAAGTACATGCTCTGAATTTTTATATGTGGATGGAAAAAAAAAAGGAAAAAAAAAAAAAAAAAAACTCCTGGAAGTCTTGTCTTGGAAAGACAGGAATTTTTATGTCTTTCAGTGGAATTCTCATAAAAGTAACAGAGGGAAAAAACAGTTTAAATGGAAGTATAAGAGAGAAAGAAGACAACCATAGAAAATTCACTGTGATAATTTACTCCTTCCCTTTTTTGATCTTTGTGAGATGTGTTGCTTCCTTCCTGTTCTTGCCTTTGCTTCAGCAAAACTATTCTAAATTGGTAGAATTTTGATGCAACAAAAATATGTAACAGGAAGGTCACGATTTTGCTCAGCTTTTCCCCCCTCAGCCCTGGTGTTCCTTTAAAACCTTACAAAAGAGCCTGTAGACAAGACTGTCAGGTAAAATTCACAGAACAAAAGAATGCAAATTGCCACCTATTACCTCCCAGGCACATTTCAAATAACCGAAAGGATTCTAGATAAATGATAAGATCCCAGTCAATAGCTCATTTCTGCTATAACTCACCACGTAGTCCTGAAAGGAAATGCACTGCAGTTAAGCCTGTACTGATTACTGGACAAGAAAAATATAGTTACCTTTTAACCACGGCATAGTAACATTTACAGATCAAAACCATGTTATTAAACTCCTGGACTCGCTGCTCGCCATGTCTGCTCAGAAATAGTTCTCAAATATCTAACATTTCTACGTGTCTAACAATACAGCACCTCAGAGCAGCCATACTCCAATTCTCTTTCTCCCTTTGGCTTCCATAAATCCCGTCTGCCTCTCTGTGCAACCCAATACAAAAGCTAACACTTCTCTTAAAAGGATAGTTAAGGTTACACCCTTCAATCTGCCACTGCAGCGAGGTGCTTACAAGCGCTGTGCACTGCCCTAACCCATACACCTCTGAAAATACCACCCTCGGGCAACTAAAGCCTTGGCCTAATTTTCCAAATTGCTGAAGAGTCAGCAGTTTCTAATCACCGCACAGGAACTACTGGGTCTGAGAAGCAGGCCGCACGTTTGAGTCCCTCAGGAGCAGAGTTTGGGATGCCTGATTTTGCACAGCCATTTTCAAACAATACAGCCTTAGTCAGGCTTTTTTTTTTGGCCTAAAGTTTGGCCGAGCAGCTTGCTCCTTATGATGAGAGGCTAAAAAGGCTGTGACACTTGAACCTGTTGAGGAGATGGCTGGTTGGTGGTGGGTGGTATTAAGGGAGAGGTTTGCAAAAAATTATGCAGGCAGTGGACAAGGGGAATGCATAACTGTTGCTTCCCAAGCCCCGTCATGCCACAGGCTAGCAGACTATAGTTGAAAATAGCAAATGATCAGTTTGAAGTGTGTAAAGGGTAGAACTTCACACTACAGAGGCAAGTCCCTGGCTTCTCCTGCCACCAGAGGCAGTGGAGGCAGGTGGCCTGAGTGGGCTGAGGAAGAGATCAGAAACTCTCAGCCACCAGATCCCTAGGCACATACTGAAAGCAGTGACCAGAGATGTCCCCCACCTCATGCCAAACCCAACAGCCCTGGATGCTGGAGCAATGCATGAAGAATATCCCATCATCAGAGGGGGCACAGCAGTTGTGTGGAGCCTCTGGCCTAACCCAAAAGGGCATTTCAGCTTCCTTCAGCTCCCAGCTCCTAGAAGTGGCTGGGAGCAATACAGGAAGCAGGTTGAAACATGTCAGACCTCTGGGGCTCTCCTTGCAACAAACACCCCCTACTAGAAGCTAGGAGGTGAATATACTTTGCACATTGCTGGTATGGGGCTGGCCCATCTGTCCTTCAGTGTCAGAAGAAAACAGAAGAGAGCAGAGACCTGAGAGGAGCAGGAGCACCTCTCCTCTGGGCCAAACCCTAGCATGAGCCAGTCACACGTGCTGTTCAATCCAGAGGAGAGAAGGCAAGAAGCACAAGCAAAAGAACTACAGCTGATGCCGAGAAAATGAAGCACAAAGATCAATTAATGGAGAGCAGAAGGAAAAGGCACAACAGTCCCTCTTGTCATTGTCACTGCCCCGCTGCAATGCTGACATTACTCAGATTCACCAGTACTGTCCAGAGAAAACCAGTACCCAGCAAGATGTACTGAGACTCACCAAGAATTAGTGATGTGAGGGCAGGGACACAGTACTAGATCTCACCAACATGCCAAGCTTCAGCATTTACACCAAAACCAGCATTTGTGACACTGAATATAAAGCAATGATTGGCGGCTCATACAGGAAAGACAATTTTCTCAAGGTCAGCCCTTCTCATGGTTTTATTGAAACTTCCCATCAGAAGTTTTTTTTTTATTTGGTGGGACAGGTGGTGAGAAGCAAGGAGGGGAAACAAAGTAGAACCATCATGAATCTTCTTTCATTACTAGCTTACGGAAATACAATGTTATACATCTATCCTAAAGGAAGACAAAACAGGGAGACAGCTTTATTGGTTAGACTCTATCCTGGATCATAAGAAAGCTGTCTTATAAAAACACTGCTTCCTAAATGCCTGTAAGTGTCCATATTAGTTAAGTATTCTCCTGGTCTCCATCTGCATTCCTGACGGAGCTCTCCTCGAGGTCATTCCTGCTATGTGCAGGATTTCTGATGGATTCGCCCTGGCCTGTCTGGGCTGCTAGCGGGCAGGTGATGTTGGAAGCTCCCAGGGCAGTGGGAAAACCCTCTGTACAGTGCGTGGCACTTGCAGCCACACTTCGTTTGAGCTTGAAACTAATTTCCAGCTGCTACTGCACTGTTTTGCTCCATATTCCAGCTGCTTGGGAATTAAGTCTCTCTCACAGAAAGGACAACCCACTGTACAGAAAGCAGTTCTCTTGCTAAAACTACCAAGCATTTGGGATATGAAAAGCAAGAGGTAGCTCATTTTTGTCACCAAATTTCTAATTTACTATAACAGTACTACCTAATGCATGCCAATGTTAGTATGTAAAATCAGCTAGCACCTGAATGGCACTGGGCAACTAGAAGGGAGAAAGCAATTACAGATGAGGTCAAACTCTAGGGATTTCCACAACTTTTATGCAAATTTTCAGTGTCTATTTTCATTCATAGACTAAGCAGTGAAAACAATAATCAAGGCTGGATTTAAGTCCTTTGAATATCCCACAGGAACATGTTTTGTAATGCATTGAATCTATTTAGCACTTTAAGAACATCAGTATCATCAGCCAGCTAATAATGAAGTCAAAGCATTACCCATTCAAAGTATCACACAGATGAAGTCTGTCTGCTAGAGGTCTGGGCTCTGTTGGAACATACTTCCTACATTAATGTTACTGCTAACAGTATTAAACATCATTATTTTATGACCAATGTTATGTTGTGCTTTATGGTAAGGTTCTAAGGAAAAAAATAATTTAAATGCATACAGTAAAATGGACCAAGCATTATTTTGGCAACTCCATCTGTAAGGAATTTATCCTTATTCCAACTTTATGATATCTTTTTATAAGTTCTTGTAGATGAAAATTGTGCCTAGCAATTATTTAAGAAACATGACTCAAGAATCTATATATGGTTTACAAACATTGCTAAAATGTTTGCCAGCAAAATATTAAAGAGCCTTTTGACTTTCCCCACAAAATAGTTAGATATCTGGTTTGTTTGGCTTTTTTTTTTTTTTTTTTCCAGTGATAGAAAATAATTTTTCCCCTTGAGATTAGAGAAGTAAGTTCAAAGGAGAGGTCCAATCCTGGTTTAAATCAAGCAGTTCTGGTCACATCTATTTCACTCAGCTAATGATCCCAACTCAAAGAACACAACTCTTGCTTTTTCTGTCATGAAACCACTTTTCCCTCCATGACCTTCTATCACATCTTACTTTTGCAGAACGAACTCCAGCGGCAGCCTACATATCCCTTCTATTTCCATTTTGCCTTTCTTTACTGCAAAGTTGCATTGGCCTTTATTCCCCTTTTCCTTTCCCCTGCAGTAATTTCCAGGACTGGTTTCTTCTCTGAAATGTCCTTCATATACAAATGCTGGACTTGGCCAGAATGGGCAATGAAATAAAGAGGGGTATAATTCCCCCTGCCCTCAACAACAGGAGAAAAAAGCCACCTGATATGATGAATCAGGAGACTTTGGTGCCATTTCTAATTTTAACATCTCATGTTCAAGTAATGCTGATCACAGCCTTTTCTTTCCTAATTACAGTTTTGGATGAACTGTATGATTTTTAGAGCTGGTGGAAGAACACCAGAAAAGCACAATGAGCAAGCAGCATTGCTGAGAGCATAACAGGCTAGCACAGCAAAACCAATAAGTACAAGATTGAAAAAGGGAATTAAATGTATGCATCATTAAACAGTTTATTCAATGCAGGATAGTTTCAATAAATCAGGTTTTTAACCTCAAAAAGTTTGTCTTTGATGATCATATAAGTCATGTTCACCTAATTCCATGCCCTATACATACCTCTTCACACATTTAGGAAGAATTAAATATTTATCTACTACAGGAAAACTAAAGTAATTGACTCTTTTAAAAATATTTATGTTGCTAATTAAAATTTAGGACTCCATAAAGCAATGTAATATTGTAAGTATAATTATACACTTGCAATGTAAGTTTATCTATACACTTACAAAAAGGTGAGCCTTTCCCACTCTTTATGAGCAACAGGAACAGAGGACAAGTTGACAAATTCAAACATTTCTAAACAAGGAAAAGAAAATAGAGCCAATTTCATTAGAAATTAGTTTCTACCTCAAAAATCATTCTCCAAATCTCTCTGCATGCCACAACACTTATGTAAATTAATTAATTAATTAATAATAATAATAATAATCTCAAGTGGTCATCTGCTAGCACCTGGAAGTAGATTTTAATAATAGGACCTGAGCAATCTGATAATATATATACATATATATTTTTTTTTTTTTTTAAATCTATAACTGGTTTCAGATGAACTGTGGTTGTTCTGTCCTAAATCTGCATATATGCACATTCACACTGTGAATTACTGCATTTTATACTCCCACCACATCTCCACACGTGTATACAAGCATATACATAAGAGCTTAATTGAATGAGTTACACTTACTAGCTTTTAACAAGCAACTATCAATGCATTTACACACTGTAAAATTCTACTGAAATAGATGATGTCTCTATCAACAGGCACACATTACTTGTTCCTAAGCTTTTTTTTTTTTTTTTTTTTTTTTTTTTTTGTCATTTGCCATTATCACCGGTCAATTTTTGTTTTGTTTTCCTATTATTGCCCTCCTCAGAGGATTTGACACTATGAAACATACTCGACCAATGCCATACAAGTCATAACTTAAAAAAGCAAAAGCTCTCTGTGAAGTAGATACCCAGGTTATTCAGGGTCTGACTTATTTATTTACGGTATAAAAGGACTAAGGCCACAGCACACTTGGAACCCAAGTTAGCCAAACTGAGCATCTTCTAGGTGCTCTTCAAATTAGAGGGAGAAATGGAAGTTCAGCACTGCTGGGAGGTGTCACTTCTAGGAATGGGGTGTAAGTCAGTGTAAGACTTGTTACTATAATAGCAACTATTACTTGTTGCTATTAGATCAGTCAATTATGAATGATGAGGATAACCACAAACGCCACAGTCATCTTTATCTTGATTTTTTAGCAATACCAAGCAAAACACTCCTTATATATTTAATAGCAAAATTCATAGAATCATAAAGGTCGTCAAAGCCCTCCAAGATCACCTGGTTCAACCATCCCCCTGCCACCAATGTCACCCACTAAACCATGTCCCCAAGCACCACGTTCAACATTTCCTTAAACACCCCCTGGGATGGTGACTCCACCACCTCCCTGGCCAACCCGTCCCAATGCCTGACTGCTCTTTCTGAGAAGAAACATCTCCTGATTCCAACCTGAACCTCCCCTGGTGTAACTTGAGGCCATTCCCTCTAGTCCTATCACTGGTTATCTGCAAGAAGAGGCCAACCCCCAGCTCCCCACAGCTTCCTTTCAGGTAGTTATAGACAGCAATAAGGTCTCCCCTGAGCCTCCTCTCCTCCAGCCTAAACAACCCCAGTTCCCCCAGCCACTTCTCACAGGCCTTGTGTTCCAGGCCCTTCACCAGCTTTGTAGCTCTTCTTTGGACATGCTCCAGGGCCTCGATACCTTTCATATGAAAATACATGCATCCTTAGAATTATATCTCTGTCATTATGTAGAAAATGTTTTGGTGTGTTTAGTGTTGGTTGACAGACTGTGATATAATGAAAACAAGTATTAGGCAGAATAACTGTATTCAAAAACTGGAGCAGTAAACCATTTCTTGCAGTTCAGATCAGCTCTGATTAAAAGCAAGGATACTGACTCCATTCCTCTTTATGGCCACGCACCAAGAACTGAATATTTTGTTGCCTTTAAGTTTTGCAAAATATATTATCTTGCTTATTCACATGGCTTATTCTCTGATATTTTAGACTGAGCCAAGCATAGGAATGCAAAGCCGGGCAACTGTAGGGCAGTCCTCAAAGTTCTGGTCTTTTGCCCTACTTCAACCCAAATGTCAGGAGAGGAGAGGACTGACAAAGCTTTTTCTCCATGCTGCACTTGAGTTATTTCTAAGGAGCACTCAGTAATCATGAATCCAAGTACTCTAGTCTTAGTCTTAAATCTTGACCCAAATGAATGCCCACTATCAGTGAAAAAGAGTTGCAGGACAAGCATCTCATCCCATCAGCCCCTCCTTGCAGAGCTGAACTCTTTGCATCTCTGAAGCTGGACGCAACTCAGAAAAAGATGCTGAGCAGCCTCTGCAGAAGTCATACATCACTTAGAGAGACCAGATAAGGAGATAAGAAATCACATTCACGTCAGTAACACTGCAGTTAAGATACAACATTGAGTCCAGGAGTGTTCTCTCAACTTTTTTTCCTTCCAGTTGTCCCCACACAACTATTAAAAGATGCATGCTCCTAAAAGTAAAGTGTCTTCGAGGGTGACATACTCCTTTCAAATCCTTGGATTGGTGCACAAATCACAGTTTAAAAATGCAGATTTCCTTCTTTAGGTTTTCCTGATATTTTGGTGCACCTCCCAGTGAAATTTTTTGTAGAGACCCTTTTTACATCAAAGCATATCAGGCAGACAAATTACAAGGAAACAGCAAGCAACTGATGAAGCAGCATGCTCAGAGAAGGGCTGATGGGACCATCAGAGAAGCCCACCTGAGTTCCAGCAACCACTGAGCATGAACAGCTCCCCTTCCATCTTCCTGCTAGGCTGGGACTGGAGATGGGAGTCAGGAGCAAAGGCCAGCTGAGCTATACAGAAAGAGACTGTTAACCTCCCCTGATGCCTGTATTGTAATAAGATGAGAACCCAACACAGGTGTGTTTGTGAATAAACTGCATCTGCTGAAAGCATGTTTCTCAAAGCATATAATCCTGAATTACTTTTCAACAAGGGCAAAGTCTTGCGCCTGGGTCAGGGCAATCCCAAGCACAAATACAGGCTGTGCAGAAAACGGACTGAGAGCAGCCCTGAGGAGGATTCGGCCTTGTGCACTTACAGCCTCAGATCCTCCTGCACCAAAAGAAGGGTGGCCAGCAGGGCAAGGGAAGTGATTTTCCCCATGCTCTGTTCTCATGAGGCCCCACCTGTTGCACCGTGGATGCTCCATCCCTGGAGGTGTTCAAAGGCCAGGCTGGGCTGGATGAGGCTTTGGACAACATGGTCAATGCTGAAGTGCCACTGTCCCCAGGAGGAGGGTCGGAATGAGGTTATCTTCCAAGTTCTTTTGAGCCCAAGCCATTTTGTGATTTTATGACTCTATTTTTCTGTCTTTTCCATGTTATGCAAGCCCTAACTGTTGGGTACCTCAGTTTTCACTCTTGGATGCAGTGTAACTCCAAGGGAGTGTTCAAGACTTATGCCACGATTACACATAAGGAATTGGTATTTTCTGATAGCATCTGACTCATAGTTAGACCAAATGGTTTGAGATGTGCTGGAAAAGAGGTAGGTATTATTACTATCATTTGTTTCTTCTGTGCCAGACAAAACACATTGAATTGCAGCTTGCCTTGTTTACATGAAAACAAGGAAATTAGCTTTCTATCAGTGCTATCTAGGGAATGCACAAACTATGCCCTAAAAGACAGGCTTTCTGATTTTGCCACCATAAAGATACTTATGGGGCAGTAACCTATTCAAATGCCTTTGAAGTGGAAAGTGTTGCTCAAGGGCATCCTGAGCATGAAATACGTTATCATACCTATCCAATTATTATGCTAGGTAGTAAATTTTATCTACATATTAGTAGACAAGCACACACACACATATTTTACATATAGTTGTTACAGATACTGATTATATTAAATTATATATTTATATACATATAACAAAGCATCTTTTGTACATAATTATCACATTGTATACAGCAACACGCTTGCAGTTCAATACACAGATACACACAAATGGGATGACAATTTCCTTAATAGTTCAGATACTGGCTTTCATGGTAATTCTCGTATTTGTGTAGCTCTTCTCTGGTTGCCCAACTTTCTTTTTAGAGGACTGTGTGCCAGACACAGTGTAGGAAGAAATATAGAAGACCTGGACTGCTTTTTTTTTTTCTTTTTTTAAAAAAAAAAAAAAAAAAAAAAAAAAACGTATAACAAGTAGATGATTAAGGAACAGGAAACATTGTGCTTTAATTGTGCTGGCCAAGAGGAATACTTTGTAGGTAAATTGCACTTGCGCTTCCCCTGGCAGCTCAAACACTGCAAAGTCAGAAGCTTCACAAAGTGGGAAAATGTTATCTGTTCAAATGAGAAGTTTGAAGTAAAGATGAAGTGACTTCCTCAAGGCCACAGAGACAGGAGAACAGAAAGCAGGAGTCAGACTTTCAACCATTTGATCTATCCTCTCACTAGAGGCAGACCTCCTTAACAGCTGAAACATCTATTTTGGAGACAGGTTAAAAAAAAAAAAAAAAAAAAAAAAGCTTCAGTTAAAAAAAAAATATTTTTTTATTATTTCATTTGCTGAGTTAGGTGGAATGGAGTAAGTAATGAAGAGACTCGTTAACTCCTGTGCTTTTCACCGCTGCTTTCAAAGCAATCATGGAATTAGCTGGAAATTGTTCTCTGGCCCATCCATGTTTTCTATTGAACGATTCTCATGATGGAAGAGCCAAGATCCGTGACCTTAACTTGGCTCCAATAATGCAGAGAGCAGCCTCTCCTCTGTGGTGAACTGAGCCTTGAACAATTTCATTAAAAGGAATCATTGTAACAGATGAAATCGATGCTCTCATAACACAATAGTCTAAACCGTTAATACGGATCCTAATATCAAGCAGGCAAGAATGTAAATTTTTCCCATCTTCTCTCACAACGTGGGACATTTTGGGCTTTCGTTGGAGGCATGAGCACACCTGGAGTACTGACAGGACAATTTCAACATCTATCCATTTCAACAATGCCAAAAACAACGGGGGTACCCAACCCCACCACACACCATGCAGTTCCTCAAACC
The DNA here is from genome assembly GCF_964211825.1 of Aythya ferina. NCBI lineage: Eukaryota > Metazoa > Chordata > Aves > Anseriformes > Anatidae > Aythya > Aythya ferina. The sequence continues at coordinate 42,613,944 of NC_140297.1, read as the reverse complement.
TACGCCAGCAGCCGAAGTAGGTGGTCTACCTTTTAAATGAGAATTCTGAACATTAGGAAATCATCGTGGTTGTCACAAAGCAATAGCTCTACGGTGAAACTGTTACAGTCTACGCACAAAGATGCCAAGCGCCAGTTATAGTAAAGCATTCAATTTGATACCGAGCACCTTATCATATTATTTCACATGAAGAAGAATTATATAGGCAAGCAGTCAGACAGCTTCGCATACGAAGGACAATTTCTCCAAAACAAATGCCAGCAGCTTATTAAGTTACTTACACACTGCTAAGCTATAGTGACTTACTGCCACTAGACCAAAATATTTTCCAATGATTTTTTAAAGGGCAGCGCTGGGAAGCTTGCAAATCACACATTCACATTTTAATGAAAGGTGCAATTACAGAACATTTACCTTGTATTTAATTAGAATGAAACATCAATAAGGCTCATTTAGCATCCCTCTAGGTTGTCAGCAACTTTTAAAAAGGTAGTAGCAAATATTAGTTTTTGATTTATACAGTTCTGCTGCAGAACAGCACTGCACTCGCCTAGATTGATACTAAACGACTGAATGACAAACAGTGTGGTTTTGTCAATCCTAAGGCAAAGAAAACTCGACAATGGTTCTTACACAGAAGACAAATCAAAGACTAATTTAAAAATCAGCATAATTCCCTTTAAAATAACAACAATGGAGAGGATTATCATGTGCAATTACGATGGAGGAATGCATCTGTTTTTCTGACCTAGCTGTCACTGTTTTGACTGCTTCCTAATGCATTCGAAATTACGAATAGCTGGTGTATGTCTACTGAAATAAATAAATTAGAAGATAACAGGAAGACAGCATGAGAATACCTTTGTGGAAGGCATCACATGTAACACAATTAATTCTGCTTTTCCCGTCTAGTTTCAGCATAAGCCATTTCTTACGCTGCACACCTCAAAAACTCCTTTCCAACTGGTGACACAGTTACAAGCCAGACACAAAGTCTAATAATAAATTTCCTTCTGCCTTCACGGTCTTTTGCTGTCCTGAGAAGACTGTAGTCACAAGACTCTAGATCTAAATTTCTACCAAGATCTGCTAATTGAGAAGCAATGTGATAACTCCATCTCTCCTGAACCAACTGCATCCTAGTTAAGAACTGTGGGAACCACCTGCAGCTTCTTCCCTAGAGACTAGAAAATGATGACAGGGTGATGTGTTTTCTGTCCATTTGTGGTACATCTGGAGCATTAGAAAATTACCCAAGCAGAATTTACTCCCAGCCTGGAGCTGGACCCATCTTTTATCCAAGTATTCACTGTATAAGCTTGCCATGTAATGTTGTGGCACTTGGGAGGTACAGATGCTTACAAGAAAGACCATGGCTATTTGGGCCTAAGAGTTTAGAGTACCCTCGATTTACATCCTGCTCTGAAGAAGTCCTTACATCAAATGCTCAACGTATGCAAGACATCCCATGAAAGCCAAAACAGTTTCTGTGCCTTTATCCCACAGTACCCACTGCAGGTGCTGGTTGCCACTGACTGGACTCTTCAGGACCAGGCTGCTACAAGACACTTGTGAAACAAAAACCTTAATGCCTGGAGTTACCACTTCACTGGGAAATTACAATGGAAAAATCTTACTTTCAATGAGCTCAATGCTTGTGCATTACAGGTTGACACCCAAGCAAGAAAACAACACGAGAAAAACTTGCCCTTCTATTTCAATATCGAGCAGCAGCCTACCAGATAGGAATATATATCTGTTACAGGGAAATTTAAATATTGAACATCCTGTGTGATAAATATCTAATATTTACCCAACCTCATAACGAACGCTTGTCTAGAAGGATATGAAAATGCACTACAACTATGTCATTATTTAATTACATTTCCCTTTAAAAAAAAAAAATCTCATTTGCCAGCCAGCTTGCTAATGATTTCATGACCATGCTACACAAATATTATTCCCTTGATTTGTTTTAGATGTGTTCAAGCAGATATTAAAAGGGCAAAAGACTTGCAAACCACCTCTCTGCTCTCACTTACAGAGCCTCATGACAAAAGATGGGCCATGCAAGGCTCAGAGACGACAGAAGGTGGTCAGAGGCATTCAGATGGCATCCTGCACAGGTCAGTGCTTTGAAATAAAGCATAACTGAGCAGCTCCACATTTTCTGATTATTTCCTGCTCCTCGCAGGTCAGCTGTACACGGTCAAGGCACATTTAAACAGGAACATCTTTGAAAACAGAAGACCACAAGAGGCCAAAAGAGCAGTTCTTTGATGGAAGCTCTGGACTGAATCGCCTACGTTTCGAGTTCAGATTCAACGATTCTGCCAGGCTGACTGCAGGGTTTGAGATGATTCACCCCCAGTGCGTTACTTCAATGGGGATTAGTTATGCTCCTTATGCTTTCACGAGGCACTCACCTACAACAGGAAAGGGGTTTAGGAGCATACACATCCGGGGGTATATTCACCAATTAAAAGCAGAGATCAGTAAGCTTTGAACAGACTGCCAGGATCCTTGTGTTACGGGAGAGGAACAATCTGTGCGTACGTGTGTGGTAACACTGACCCCAGCTGCCCTCAGAGGCGGGTGCCAGGTCTCAGTGTACTTGCCCGGGAATCAAAAGCTCTTCTGTCGAGTCAGCTTCAGCCAAGTGCTAGACATCCTTCTGCCCAAGCATGCACCAATGCACCAGAACTACTTCTGACTCACACCAGCAGGTCAAATTTGTTACTTCCAACCAATGCTTTAAAAAAAAAAAAAAAAAAAAAACACAGCAGGAATCTCTGACAAAATTAGTACAACAGGACAAAAGGGGAACAAAGCATCTGAAGAAGATTCTAGCAATGGCACAATTGCATGTATTCTTAATTTATAATAAAGCTTGGCTTGGCTTCAGTATGTATAGACTCTTCTCCCCACACCAATAGCTCAGTATTTCTTACCCTCACAATTAGCAGGATCTCCCAGCTGCATGGCAGGTGAAGTTAATATGAGGGCAGCAAGTACAGCTCTGCCCATCTTTCTGCAGGTAGCAATTTTGTTAGATCAACCTAATATGCACCTGTCTTTGAGAAAACTGCTTTGTGTCACAGGCCATCTCGTAACCATCAGATGACAACTTTTCAACACTACTGATCTGAACTGCACTCAAGTCATGACAACATTGACAATTCCTCTGATTTTTTTCTTATTTGATGTTTTATTTAAAACCCCAGCTCCTCAAAACAAAACACAAGAACGTCAGCCTTCCCTTCCTGAAAGCATACCTCCAGTCCTCACATGGTACATAAGAGTCTGAGAACATGAAGCAAATATACCTTGATGTCTCAAAAATTAAAAGCAAAAGTCAAAGAATCCAATATGTACTTTACATATAATCATTTTAGAGGATCAGACTCCCTTCCATTCAGATTAGGATACTTTTCTAAAAGCAACATGACTAACTAGAAAATTTACCTTGATTTTAAATGAAAAATTTGCTTATTATAAATTTTCAAAATACTAAGTGTATGAGGCAAGCTTTGAAAAGAAAGTAGCTTGGGCTTCTTTTTTACTAGTACTTTTTCCTTGGAGTGGTCATTGATCCCAAGAGATAGAGGACTTCATATTGGCTTAGACTTAACATTTATGAGGTGTCTGCAAACTTCAACATGAAGTGGATCTATTAGAAGTTTGTGTTTGACACTGTGCAGGGACTTGTGGACGGATGGATGGGCTCGAAGGGGTGTCTCAAGGATTTTATTTTCTTGCTTTAAAAATTTTATTACTTGGTTACCACAGAAGGAAAGAGAAGCAGAAGGGCAACCCGTGACTTTGTTGACTTGCATCAAGAGGGACCACGAGGAGTTAACTTCCAAGAGACGTCCACACTATCCTCATGTTTCACTTAAATGCTAAAGAATGAGTTTATAATGCCAAGTTCCAACTTTGCAAAACACCGCTCTCCAAGCATTATGCATTTTTTAAAAATGGTTTAATAACATACATTCATGTGCAAACCAGTGCTATAATTGTGGATTCCTTAGAACAATGAGAGACTAAACAAATCCTTATTTTATAAGGCTCACCAGTACTATTTAAGGATATCCCTGTATTACTGCAGAATTTCAAACCAAACACTCTCACGTGTGGTGAGGACCGAGCTGATCCTACCCAGCATGGCTTTTTAGTCATCCCTTTGCAATTAGTCCAAGGCGTGAGTCAGTCAGGATTAGGAAGCCCTCATCTCCCTGGTAGGGACAAAAGGATGGCAAGAACTTCTGTCCCTGAATCCAGCCCAGACAAAACCAGCTGGTGATTTGTGTGCACTGGTTAAACAGCATCATTATTTCCATACATCAGCAAGGAACATGCAGCCTGCACAAACACACACCTTGCTTAAATATTCAGTAACAAACCAGCCAGGAAGGAAAACAGTCAAGGGAACTCAAGCTCCAGTTCTGCATCCAGTTCACCATAAAGGGATTTCAAGTCAAGCATAGCAGTCAGGGAGACTGAGTTTGGTTCTCCCTCTTTTACCACAGTGCCGTTCCAGTAATGTACCTAAACTCACAGGCACTTCACGGGAGAAGACACCACACAAATGAAAAAAAATCAAATCTGACAGGATGTATTTATTTGGTATGCAAGAAGAGCAATTATAGGAAGGAAACAGGTATTGTGGCACTTCACATTCTTGATCAAAAAGGCATTTAAAAAGACTTTATTTCTCTCCAGCTTGTATATTACCCATAACTGCAAAAATTAAATTCACATTTGGAGCACAAAGGCTCCTACTCCTTCCAGTGAGTCACTGTACGTACATTTTCTAGGTCTATTCCACTACAAAACCCAACAACTTCAGAATTAGTTTAGCAATGCTGATTTTGTGCCGTCTGATATTACAGACCAATGCTTCAAGAGACACAAATGAAAAAGCAACACACCATACTGAATTCATTTCTCATTCAGCTTTTATAATCCTGTAAACAAATAATGTAATTTGCACACTTATCACCCACACACTATCTTGAAACTTTTCCCCAAACTGAGTACAGAGAACATAATGTTCCTTGCCAATAGAACTGCTTATACAATGAGGCTATACGAACAGTCCCTGCACCCACGTCACTTCATGTTTTAAAAAACACAAAACAAATGAGCAAAAAAAAAAAAAAAAAAAAAAAGAAAAAAATGCCCTACACAGTAGATATCCAAATTGTTAAATATTTGGAAGAAAAAAAAAGTTTTCTTTTCATAAGGCCAGTAATCTTTCACTAAAGTGCACTGGTAGTCTCCATCAAGAGTAAGATGTTTGCAACACCGATTAGACAAATTCACAAATTACAAGAGACCACAGAAGTCTTCATTTATTCGTGGTCAAACCCCATTATAACTTCAGCTATGTGATATATAACCAAAACCACATGTGTTCACAACAGTTCTGCACAGCACCGACCGGTGTTTTAAGGCAGTTCTCACAAAATAACCTTGAACTGTACGATATCGCCACTGACGGTCAGAAATAAAAGCTCACAGGATGAAATATCAGTAGGAGTGAAGAGTTAAAGAGATTCCTATTTTAATGTAAGGAAAAATCCTTTCCCACTGCTGTATACCCACAAAACAGATAATTGAAGGTGATGAGAGGAAGTGTTACAGGAGGCAAAAAACACTTCCTCCGACCTGTTCCTCCCCCCTATTTCTTGTGGGGTAAACCCCATTTACTCCAAATGAATCCTTCCTAATTACTGTTTGGTAGGGCAAGTGGGAAAGGCAGATGTACAGCGGTCATCTGAAATACCTTTAGTCATATTTCCCTTACATTCTATTAAAAACACATGGATATTTCTTCCACTCAGCAGCCAACCTAAAGTCAGCTTTTAATACGAACTCCATTCTCTCTTTAGTTCCCCTTTATGAGGATAGCAGAACAGTTCCTACAGAATTAAAGCCAGATGCTGACAACTGGGCCATGCACTAATGCATTTCTTAAATCCTAAACATACACATCTCCACCTCCCATGCTATCTCTGGGCAGCTGTATCTAATACACCTGCCACACAAGGTATTAATTGTCATTAGGTATTAGCCGACGTGAGGTATGCCGCAGTTGGGCACCTCCAATTTTGAAAATCTAGCTCTCCGTACTTTGAAGCCCAGACACAAGCCCCAGTTAAAGTCAGTCACAAAGAGCAAGTAACGTATTTTTAGAATCGAGGAGGAATTTTATTGAACCATTTTAAAACCATGCGCGCAATGGCAAAGTCATCTTTCTCTCTCGCTTGCTGCGTGCGTTAGCAAACGGAGAGAAAAAACAAGCCGGTATGAATAGGGTCAGATTCCTTCCTTTGCTCTCAGATGATGACATCTCATTACTGAGGGAACACAGGAAGAGTGAGGCATGGATGAGGAAAGAACTCCCAAGAGATGGAAAATGGCCTTGGGTGCTGAGTCATCCTGTCCTTTGACCCGAGCGGCCTAGCCGTGCCTAATGCAGCGCTGCTTGCCCTGGAGAGACCAGGCCACAGAGATGAGAAGTGACAGGGAGAAACATGCCTCTAACAGGCGCGGGGGCTCCTGGTTTGGGGCCAGGCCTGCCTTCCACAAACACACAGAAGGTGTAAACAGCTTTTTGCTGGGTACCACTGCTGATGCTCAGAACTCCTTCTCCCCTGCCCTCTCTGATAATGAGAGGCAGACAATGACCCCCTATTGAGCGATTTTGCCAGAAGCTATCACTGAACATTTTCTTCAGTCAAATACCGTGAATCCTATGAATTGAATAGGAATGGAAGAAACCTGATTCTGCAGCAAGGCCTTTAAATAGCCTACAGAAGCGAACAAAGATTTATGGGTCTGATCCAAATCCCTTTGAAGGCAGTGGAAAGACCACAACAGGGTACAGCAGGCATTCTGTTCCTGCTGCGGAAACGCACAGAAAAGTTGTCATCCCCTTAACTACTTTTCTTTTACAAGGAAATCTCAGGAAAGGAAAATTTGGCCCTAAAAACATAGGAAACAATATAAATTACTGAACAGTTACTTCTATATTCCCCGAGAATTGATTAAAAGATTCTTTAAAAGCTATTGATTGAAAATAACATCCAAGTTTACTTTATCAGATCAATAGGATATTCTTTATGGTTTTTTCAATAAAAAAGTTCACAGCCTAAATTCAAGTATTATGATATTATAACACAACTTTAATTAAATCCAATGAGCACATACAGTGCAAAAAAGAATTTGACCTCTTGATCAAATTACACTGCTAGGTGGTTTTAAGATGGTAGTTTCTTGCCTACACATAGCTACTGACTACTAATGGTTGTTTAATGCCAGCTGTTAAATAATCTCATTTATCTACTACTTACGAATATATCCTAAAATCATACTTTCTTACCTTACCATATCCAGTGAATTTATACCTTCATAATGTGCTTAAATAAAGTTCTTAAGATTTCTTCTCAGCTGTTTTTGACTACAGCTTCCACCTATCCCTTGCGCTGGACGGACCCGAGTCCAAACTGAATTTGGGATGTGGTATATTCAAGTTTCACTTCTAACTTGAATACCTATTGGTGATTTTTCCCCTCCTCTCAAAAATATCTTGATTTTTTCCTTGCAGCACTGACAATCGCAGACCTAAAGTTTGCTCCCATCATGAGCTCAGAATAAGATCATCTTCTCCAAAAAGTTTATGAACTAGAACAATAGGATTTCAGAGACAACGGATGGGAGAACATTCATATGTTAAATCAACATTCAGTACCAGTGATTCTGGAATCCGACGATTTTCCTTGAACACATTTCCTATTGTAAAGCTGTACTATTCATATGCCCTGCGTTTCATAAGCAGTAACTTAGCAATTCCCCAAGACCAAGAAGAACAAAGATGCAATAAATTATTTTTTAATTAAGATTTTTCTCTAATACTGAAAGCTGTTTCCTTAATGAAGACTGGATTCTGCTGGCAGCTGTCTACATTGTAATGTTTAAGTTTTACAGGAACAATCACTTTATTCCTTTATTTTCATAAATGCAGAAAAGGTGACGCCGCATTGAGATTGATGCAACTAAACTCAGTTCTTCTAGTGAAATGTCATTCTTTATTATCTTCATTCTAATACTGCTTACAAATCATACCTTGCCTGCACAACTATTTATTTCAGTTTTGCTTTCTGAAAGCTAAATAGGAAAGCACTGTTTTATAATAAAACTGTTTTTGTTGTTTTTAAGCTTCGCTCTACTGCATGAAGAAACAGTTGTAAAAGCAGAGATTTCAAAGGAAAAAATACAAATTTCCTTGGCTACGATGTTGTTTACTAACAGATGAATGTAGAAAATAAAAAATTTAGCATTTGTTCCTAGTTTCTTTCTTAGCAATGAAGGCCACATTTTGCATGGGCTACTTGTGTGGCATCTCACTCCATAGGCACTTCTATGGAAACCACTGGGTTTCTATGTTTGGCTCAAATGCGACTTACCACCCAAAATGAGCACAGAGGCCCTTAGTGGTTATGAATACCCAACCGTCTGCTGCTTCTTTACTCAAAAAGGAATCAAGTTTTTCCAAACTGTTGCACTGGTTCTACGGAAAGCTATGCAGCCGCTGCCAAAACATCTCCTCCTCTGCATGCCTGAAGGCTGCTCTTGGTGATGCTGGCACTGGCAGCAACATCAAGCAGGTGAACCCTGGCCCACACCTGTTTGCAATACCTGTGCTCTGAAACATCTCCTAAGGAAGGAAGGTATTTTGTTGAGAGCTCTGCAAATGTTTAGAGCTCTGCCTGCTTTGCTTTTACAAGAGTTGTAGTACTTGCAGAAATGCATACACAGCTGCATATTTTAGCAGTTTTAATATTCATGATGTATTGTGTTGGAATGGAAATCAGACAGCCAATTTCCACTGAGGTTTGAACAGGAGTTGGATACCATACTCTTTCAAGAGCCCATAAGGGAAGGGGGGGGGGGTAAAATATTCGCAACCTAGCCTTGTGTTTTTCATGAGCATCACTGGCAATCAGTGAGGGGAGAAAACAGTCAGGAAATATTTAATGGGACAAGGCCTTTCTCTCCATCAGTTAAAGAAGAATCCTGTGTTAGAATTGTCTTTTTTTAAACCAGGCCTACAAAACATATCACCTTTTGAACCTCAAACTCTTACTCTTGTGATGATTCAACCATCTTAGTGAGATTCCACCATGCTGAGGACAGTACTTATAACCTTCCCCACCCTGCTCTGTTGCGCCTATTCATAGAGTACCTTTGCACTGAAGTCAGGATAGAGATTTAAGATTGGTTAAAGCTAAGTTAAAAAGTGGAAAGAATACTACCCTAGCATGGGAAAAGGCAATTGTGCTACTGTGCTACACCATTTACCCAAGAGCATCAACCTCACAGGGGAAAACTATGGCTTACACCAGACAGAGCTCCAGTACACTGCAGCACAGGCATTGTTCAAACTGCAACCCCTTCAAATCTAAAGGCAACATCAAACCTTTAAATACTGTGCTGAGCATACCTCTCTCATGCACAAATAGTTCATTTAGTACCTACCAAATTCTGAACAGCAAAGGCAGAGATTAAAAATAAGCACTCTTGTGTAACAGAAAATAATGTATTATTGTATTATTAGAGCCCTGGAAAGAAAAATGATCTTGGGAAAAATTGCTTTTACAGATTAAAAAAAAAAACAAAACTACAAATCTGAACTTATATGTAGTCCTGTTCCTATATGTAGAAAATAAAATGGCAAACAGGAAGTTTGGTACCTTATTTATAACTAAATCTTGGTAATAAAGAAGAAAAAGGCACATCACAGATTCTAGACATAAAGACAGCTTTCATCTCTACTTGACAATCAACGCATGTGTATGTGCAGGGATACAAGCGAAACATTCAGTGTCTTGCATGAAACCAGAATTAAATTATGTTAAATGGTTTATAACCAAATGATTAAACAGGGTTCTCTACTTCTTGCTCATTACCTACACACAGAAACACACTGATTTCCAAGTACAAACTAGGGGAAAACTCATAAGCAACTTCTAAAATAACACATTGTCAATACAAGAAATGCAGAGGATACATTCTCAGTAATACAGACTATGTAATTTTCTGACTCTCTCATCTCTGATCTGTTTCTCTTTAGCAAAGTAGTGCTTGAGGATCTCCTCATTCAAAAAAAAAAAAAAAAAAAAAAGGATTTTAAAGTATGAGCAGTTACATTTTTTCCTGTTAATCATGATTCTCGGTAAAGATTCATTTTAAAGCAAATTTCCACCTCTTCCTCTGAGATGCATTCCTGAGAATATAAATATACAAAATGAGACAGGTTGTGTATCTTTTTCTCTCAATAAGCACCAGTATAGAGAAGACTTTTATACGCACAGCCACAGAACCGATAACAGATTAATGACAAGGAAGAGCAACGTGGGTGACTTTCTGTATTGATAACACTGAGGCCATTTGGCAAACATCACTCCAGGCAAAGTGACTGTTCTGATTTCAGAGCCTAGAAGTCTGGTGGGACTACGTTTTAAAGTATAGTGGAAGAAAGATCATTCCTTAAATTTACTTTGGGGGGGAAAAAATCATGATTTAGTTGAGAGGACTACTACTCTAATTCCAAAGTACAGTATTATTTAGAGCCTGTAAATATATCTAATTTGATGGAAAGAGTATTATATTATTTTTGCAGGTATTTGACCTGGGCAGTAACACATGAATCGTGCTGAATTTTCAGAATCATATTCAATTACCTTGTAGGACTAAGAAAGAACAGATCCTTCTTCCTTGGACAGCACTCTCCATAAAAACACAAGCCCCCCCGGAGGAATTCATTTAACATGGTCTTTAAACAATGCATTTTGTCTAAGCCATTACTGTATGTCTACTTTTTCTGCATCTGTGAGAATAATAATGATTTCATTCAAGTATCCATTTCAACTCATCTGGTCCTGGATTTCATTGCAGCAGACCAGCTCTGCAAGCTCAACACATCATAACCAGGGATATGTCATCCAGATAGAAACTTCATCTCTAAATGAGAATCAACATCACAACGCAGTTCTTTAGGAAGTCTGATGAAACCAGATGAGTTACAGCCCAGTATTGAAAAATGAATCGCAATCTGAGGAGAGGCCACAGGGTACATTACTAGTCTCTCAAGGTGCAAAGTGGTCAGCTACAAAACTGTCTTTGAGTGAAAGAAGAGAAAAAAATAATAAAGAGGAGAAAGATTTAGGGGTTAAGCCCCCACTGTGCTGAGTTCTCCTGCTATTAGGTGATGCTGAGAGATAAAATAATCTATGTACCATCCTGTTTACCCAGGAAATCAGCATCACATTTGGTGCAAGCTGGGCACTCACAGAAAAATCATTGTTCTAAGATCTCAGTGAATCACTAACTTCAAGTGTATGGGTGGTTTGCTCTCTAATTTTGAGCATATGCAAGCACATCTCCTCTCAGGATCAGAAATGAAGATCACACTGACCACAAAGTTATGTTCTATATTCAGTCCAGATAGCAGAGAAAGCATAAAGATTACCTTCATCACAGCTAAGGTATCTTCCAATGTGAAATGGGGAAAAAGTACAGGAACTAATGGATATCTTTTTGCTTTGCTGAAAAAAAGAAAATTGTGCGAGAAGGGCTTTCCCAAAGTCTGCAAAAAAGAGTGGCTTGTTTTGCTTCGTTTGATTTGTGTTTTTGTTTTTGATTGAGGCAACAGTTCTTTTTCTTTATGGTGATTTTCGTCTTCGGTTAACATTCATCTGAGCTGAAACTTGCTCTTGACAGCATTAATCCCCCTGTGCCCATGGTTTTCACAAATCCAGTATAATCCAGGAACTACATTACTGCATATATTTCCTTCAGCTCTGTCTCTGGATAGAGCTCAAATAAGGGGGGGGGGGGGGGGGAAAGAGTCCAGGAAGAAGTAAAAGTGAATATGGTTCTGTTTCCCAACTACATTAGCTTTACCTTGGAAAGCATTCAAATGGTATCACCCAAAGGCTGAAAACAAAGCTGCAATTCATACTCAAACTAAAAAGGAAATACGAAGATGCACCTGCTTTTGAAACTTACCTAGATGCACCCCAGACAGAGCTTTACTCTGCATGTTCCCCAGTTGTGTGGGCTTTAAAGGTGGATGTTGAATGAGTTGCTCTTCTCCAACCTCAGGTAGCTGAAAAACAGCTTCATTCATGTCCACGCACGTCCACAGATCACAGTGAGGGAACAGATCTACACTTCTGATTCTTGCTTATTTGCAGAGTATAGCTTTACTGGACAAAAATTTCATTTTGATAGAAGTTACAGGCGGCCAATGCTCCAGGAAATTTAAGAGACGGTCAGCAAAAGTAGGAGGGATAAAAAAAAAACCTCAATTTCAAAGAAGCAAGACTTCTCACACCACCTTTATTTCCTTCCATGTAAAACAGAATTTAAAGTGATTTTCTTGCTAAGACTAACTCAGTTTTCCCCCAAAGCTCTCATGTATATCACTTTACAGGTGAGAAACCTCACACTACCCTACCAAGCTCCACAGCAAAGAGTAGAGTGAAGAGGAGGACGATGACACTTACCTTCATCTTCAGCGCATCTCAACTCTCTTAGAAGTCATTAAGAGCAAGAGGTGCCACTAACCCCAAGAAGCAGCAGAATTAAATAACGGTCTCCTTGGGATACAAATGCTGTCCCGTGATACAACTAGGAATGAGACACAAATATGGTCTTGCTAGCCCAAAACCTACAGTTTGAAGTGTCTCTAATAATAAATTCAGAAGCACAAAGGCTGTTTTCAGCCACGGAGCAGCTCAGCACAGAGCATTCACAGTTGCTGTTGTCTAAAATTCCTTCTTTCACCTTACCTGATCAGGTTGAAGCAGCACTTTAGGCAGAGAACATGATACAAAAGAGAAAAACATGGCTCACAGGAACACCAGTTATTCAAGAAAAATGAGCTTATGAATGTGATGTTTGATAAGTAAGGTTTTCCTCCAATTAATAGTCTATTTCTTTCTCACCAGAAATGTAATAGTAGTAAAGCATTAGCCATCTCAAGGCAAATGCACACTAACACAGCGTAGCAACAGCAGTACTAATAAAGAAGATATCGAGGAAAAAAAGTCACTGGTGGTAAGAAAGTTACTGAGCATTAAAAGAATAGCCAATATAAAACTAAATTGGTTCTCTATCTTATTTCTGTTGGGGAAAAAAATAAAATCAAAAGCTGGATTCATTTTTCACTGGATCATTATTATGCTCCTCTGGAAATTGTCTGCAGTGACTTTCATTCCAGGAAATAATATAAATCTAGTATTAGAGCCGGACTTGGGAATCACATGCACTTTAAAACCACAAATTTAATTGGGTTCTTGGATCAAAGAGTTATATCCAGGTTGCATTTGCCATTCTTTCAGCCTCCACTTGTCCTTTCCAAATCAGAATTGCTAATAGAAACTTTTACAAGTCTATAATAGTGAAAGCTCTCACGTATAGATAATGGGCTGGATTGTGTCTGGTTCTGTAAAGGTGTGCGAAGTGGGAAAGATCACAAAGAGCCCACAATACACTTTTTTTTTTTTTGCAGGGCCAGCCAGGATTCACAGCCTTCCAATTTATGGAGTGTAGGCCAGTGCTAGACTCTCAAAAGCACTTGAGGAAGGTTATGGCTTGTTACTCGTGTAGCAATCAACTTGCCTTGCACAATGGGATAAGGATGGGCAGGTTTCACCTTCTAAAGAGAGAGGCATTAATGGCCTGGGTTTTTTGTGAAGCAACTGAAAGCTTTCCTTCTGCTCAAGCCATAATGGTCTCCAGATCTTCCAAACTGTAGTAATCTCACCCTTACTTTCAAGAACCTCGAAAATTCTTATCTTTGAGTTTTGACCAAGCCAAGGATGCTCATGTTGGTTTTGAAGAGAAGGCAGATTGAAACTCAGTACTCATTACGTGCTGCTCTTGGAGAATGGTGCTCCTCAGCTCTGATTGCACCCTACAGAGCTCAAAACTACATCTCTTTGTGTGCGAAGAGGATGTTAAGCTAAGCCTAGCTATTCTCAGAGAGGAGCTAGAATGTGGAATTGGACTTGCAGTAGCAGCCTGACAGTAATAGTTTTAGAAAAAAACACATTAGTGACAGTAACATGTTTAAGCTCTGGGTCATATTAGTGACACTCTATAGTGCTGATAAAATCATAATGGCAAACTGTAGTTAGAAGACCAATACTTTATGTAGTAAATGTTCTTTCTCTGCTGTAGAATAGGCACTTAACTTTTATCACCTCGAGAAAAAATATAAAATAAAAGGAGAACAATCTGGGTACCCTCCTCAGCAAAATGGGGGTAGGGGACAAAATATCAGTGCCTGTACTTTCAACATCCTTCACCAACAAAGAATGTTTTCCAATCCGCTCAGGAAGTGCGCCCATTTATAAACATGAGTATCAAAGCCTTCTATTCTTTAACAAAAGATGTCTCCAATTAAAGCATTAAATCTTTCCTTAATCAAGGGAGCAAGAGAGGTTGAACATCTGAGCAGAATCATTTTGCTATTGAGATTTATCGTCATTTTTACTAGAACAGTGAGTAGTGGCATAAAATGGACGAGAGCTCCTTCAAGCAACACGCTGCATGGAGGACACACACACAATGGGAAGCTTGACTTTGTACACCCTGGGACACCAGCCCTTCTTACCTAGTACATGGGTACTCCTGACCTATTACAATTGCAAAGTTAGTATAAAACACTTTTGTGGCAATGCTTCGGGATAGTTCAATTTAACCTGCTTTAATTTACATCCACAATGAAATTAAACCATTCACAGTCAGCTACCAAATTTCAGCTGAGAGCCAGAACTTCCAGCAGTGCAGAGATAAGTCCTTGAAATGTGTTACCTTGCTCGCAACTGTGCAAACACGTCCTAAGAAAGTCCTCAACTGACAGAACTGACAACTGAAACAGCAATATGGATAAAGGATGCGTGCCAGGAAAAGATGGGAGAGTCAAACAGATGAAACAACTTGTCCCAGTTTGAACAGCACACTAACGGCAGAGCCCAGAATAATGGATTTCCTTTCAGGCCAATACTCTACCTTATGGACTCTGCTACTTCTAAAAATTCTGTCTTTGACAACAACTGGAAGTAGATACTAAGAGAAGAGAATAAGAACAGAGGAAACAGAGATACTATCCTCCAGCACACTCCTAGCCTTCACTAATTTGAGGGTCTGGCACATCACAGACAGCCTTTTGGAGGCCATTTCTCCAAGTTTAGCATCCTTTGAGTAATTTCATTGCACACACATCCCTTTCTCATTTTGAACCCAGGTGAACTCCTAGCATCCCTAATACCCTGTGGCAAAACCAGGCTTCCCCTTCACACCCACCCTCAAAAACAGTGCTCAAACTCCCATCTGTTAAGAGTTAAATGCTAGTGCTCAACCAATGGAGCTATCCAAGCAGACCCACCTTCGAGGCTCCAAGTAGTCTTAAGATTTTACCTCCATTCACTTAGTCAAATGTTGTGTGTTTTTTTTTTTCAGCAATTACCACATTCTTCTGATTTTCAACCATCCCCGCTTTCCCCTTCCACCAAGTATTCACCCAGCACAATCGAAAGCGATGCTAACTAACATAAGCCACAAATGCAAAACAAGTAGGGAAGAAAGTTGTCTTTGCAAAAGGAATATTGCTTGGGGTAGGAAGCAAGCCATCCATCTCTGCACCTGTTGCCTCTCTGTGGCAGGACTCTAGGCGTATGAGAAAACAGACATCACATCCTTACAACAGGCAGAGATGAGTAACAGCATCGCATCTATGAAAGTCAGGTAGAGCCGTGAATTCATTGAGTGTTTGAAGGAAAACTTCATGTCATTTTTGGTAACCATGTGGTATTTCCATCACCAGAAATGAGAATAACATGCAATTACCATCCAGGCTACCAGTTCGTCCCACAGTAACTTCGCAAACCACTTCTCTGACCAATATGCATCAAACATTCCTATGAGGGCAGGATTCCCAGATCGGTTTATCAGAACAGCTGTCTACACTAAGCTTTCATGCCTATGGTTACAAGAATGTGCCATGGCTAATCTGGATCTGGGTGGGATTAACTCCCTCCAGCTGCCAGTACTGAAATTTCTGGCTCTGTTTAATTTGGCAAAGAACTGCACAGGAAGCTGGACAACTCAGTCACTATAGTGAAGCTTCTGACATTTTTGTCCCCACACCCTAGAGAACCCAAACACAACTCCTGCCAGAAATCAGCAAACTACTCAGTTTACCCAAAGAGGCGTGTAAACTCAGGTTGTAGTTCTGTTACCAATTTAAGCTGCCCACAGCGTGAGCCATCTGACAGGGGAGTCCTGCCCTCACTACGTCCCTTGGCTGGAGGTCCCCACTGCCTTTTGGGTGCCAGTGCCTGCTTGGCTTTGTGCTGAGCTGGATCCGGGAGCCCAGCAACAAAGAGAAGGAGGGAAAGGGAAAAATCAAACAACCACATTAGCTTTCAGCCTGACCTACTCCCTGATCCACCTGGTAGTCACACAAAAGCAAGTGTCTACAGTGTGAAAGGAGCAGCTGCCAGCAAGGACAGAATCACCTCTAGCACTAGGACTGAATTAAATAATCATGAAATGTTAGCGTGGTAGGACTGTGCTGGTTTTCTACAGAGCTTGGTGGTGCCGCAGCGAAGGCGGGAAGTGGATCTGTTTGTCTGCAGTTCTGCGTAGATCATGATCCCGGCACGACTCTGGACAGCCACTTCTTAAGATGATTTAAATATCTATAAACATTGCCCATTCAAGATTAAACAAATTAGTTGGTCTGACAGGGCACATTTGCTAATTACTTCACCAATCTTTGGATAGTTTATCTAAGACATTAAGCCTGCCTCAGCTTTTTTAACAGAGAACATACTTCAGGAGCGGCGTGCCGTTCGGATGCAGGCCCAACACCATGGCAACAACTGCAAACTTCACAAGCTGCCATCCTCACCCCATCACCAGGAGAGAAGGCCTCCCTGGCACCCCTCATGCTCAGCCCCTGGACAAATGCAATGGTCTACGTGAAGATGAGACAAAAAGGAACCTTTTCTCCACAAGGCTTAGTTTTTCCAGATGAATGTTAAATAGGATTATCAGGGAGGGATGGGAGGCTTGCACTGCCCACATCTGATCCATGTTTAGGAAGTTTAGGTTGATGGGGATGCCTATCTGGTGCATATCCACAGCCCATCAGTGCTATAAAGCACCTCCTGTGGGTCAATTGGTGCCACCCCAGCCCGAAGAAGGCTGTTGCATGGAGATCTTAAGCTCTGCCTTCCTCCTAGATGGAAGCACAGACCCCCTGCACTGCACAACCCAGTAGAAGATCAAATCCAGGAATCAAACTTGGATATCTCACTCACAGGATCACTACGGCTGGCAGAAATATCGATTTGAATCAAAATCAAATAAAAAGTGAACTGGGGAACCTTCAGAGAGCTGCCAAGAGCAAAATACATACAGCTTTGCTTTAAAAAAACAACAACAACATCTCACAGCCACATCTGCACTAAAATCCATTTGTCATTGGTCACATTAGGCATCCCACTTGACTTACTCCATTGGCACACGGCTGCAATTTTTTTTTTTTTTTTACAAACACAGTACCACCCAAGAGGATTCACTTAAATTTGTGCATCTCTGTGCTATGAAGACCAACTACACCTGCTCAGGCCTGCAGAGAGAAGGAATCTTGTCCTTTTTTCTACTGATTGATCCCTTCCCGTTACTAGGATTCTTGACCCAATGTCCTCACCAAAGAGTGACCACACCTATAGACATATATTTTCAAGCATTTAGTGCCTCCAGCATGCTTCCATTTATGGCTTTGATTTCTTCAAGAATTCCTCACCAGGAAGCTTGGCAAAGGAGTACCTGAGACATGCCAATTTTTTTCCCCACACACACCCCCTCCAAACTGTCCACAATGGGTCATATATGATGTCTATTAACTAAAGCCTTTTGAGAATCAAGGTAACCCATAAAATACTATAGACTTTGCTGTAAGTAGACTTAAGAGTAAACACAGGTTTAAGAGTGTTTAGATGACAAAGAACCACAATGCCCATATTTAAATACTACAACATACTTTTTTAGGCCTGCCAAGAGCAAATTTTTCTCTGTTATCCCTTCCTTTTCATCTAAAGCATCCTTCTGTACATAGAACAGTTTTCCAGCTCCTTTGCAGTTAATGGATTCCACTAGGAAAAAATAACTGAAAAAGTACAAGAAAGTATGAAAAGAACCACAAGATGATGTAGTGGCAACCCAGACTCACCTTTAAAACTGGTCTTTTCATTTTAGGTAACGAGTTTCATCCTTGTTATAGAAACAGGGACAATTACGTTCGCCTATCTTTAAGGAGGGTGGCTGAAAATCATTAGCAACACCTGCATCTGCAAATCATTTTGTAATGCTCTGAATGAAAGATGATAATAAATTGCACTGACATTTATGGAACATTTGCAATTTCATCATTCAAGACACAGGGATTCTAGAGGAGAAGCATGATAGAAAATCTTATATGATAGGAAATAATATGGGTAGTTTGCATTTATATAGCTCCCACCACCTGAGAATATTAAAAAAAAAAGACATCAACTGCAAATTTGAACATTTTTCATGAGATTCTACCGGCTTCTTACTGATCTCAGATCAGAAAAGGAAAACACCAAATAGTGACTTTTGCTTCAGTTCATACAGCAGGGTAAGAGACAGGAGAAATCATTCAGGAATTCCTCACTCTGCTCACCCCGGGACTTCTTAAACGCTGAAGTGCCAACACCAGAAAAATTCTCTAAAAAATAATGAGGTAGCACAGAAATATTTATCAACCTTGCAATCTGGGGTAGGACTTAGCATTTTAGCAATATACTCTGAACACAGAGATAAAGTAAGTTACATAGCACATACGTAATTTATTCCTAAAGCAAGTTCTACTGTAACTTAATTGACATACAAATACAATTTTTCTTCTATTCAATGCTAAAAGGAAAACTCTATTCTGTTTCCTAATGAACTACAGTTTAAGTTTCCTTTGTTTGAGCTCTCCAAGAATGGAACTGTTACCAGTTTATTTCTTAATTTTTTCTTTCAACCATACTTGTTGCAGGAATTTTGGGGAGTACAAAAAGCATAAATTGAAAAACTTCCTAAAACCATTTGGACTTAATTGTTTTCAACACAACAGTTTATATTTCAGCATTACCACATTGTCTAGCCCCCGCCTAATTCTCCCCAAGACTCAGAACATTGTTAGCTGGGGAGAAAAGAAGAATCCAGGTGGCTTATGAATAATTACCGCTTTTTACAGTACTTCTCTATACACATTTCTACTAACACACTGTTCTAAATTTAATGAGATTCGAAATACTCTGAACATAAAGAGAAGTATTTACACTGAGCAGCATTTTCTGACTTGGCTGATTTACTGTCGGTAGAAAGAACTCATTAGCTGTCAGGCCAGTTGTTGAAAAGACCATAATGCCAATGCACGAAGTTGACATAATGAAAATAAAGGAAAGAATCTGGGCCAAATTCAGAAGCAATCTGTAAGGTAATGTAATTTATACCCACTTATGCTTGCTCAGATTCCCTTAGAACTTGTTCTACCCAATCTATTGATGTATGAGGGGCTCTAAATTGATGCAATTTATATGCCAAAGAGTCAGAAAAGCTATAAGGCCCCAAAGTCGAGGGCATTTAAAGTCATGCTTCCCAACATATTGTTCTCTTAGTTAATCCGTCTTGAATCCTCCCTCCTTTTACCTGTTCAGCCTGTGATTAATGCCATTGGGAACCCTTGAGATGCAGTGGGCCAAGCAAGAGGCATGGTATAGGTAAAGTGATCATGACTCCAAGGAAATCAAAGGTGATGTAACACAGAAGCTAGGATGCCAGGTGTCTGTCTGTCTCTCTCTCACACACACAAAATCTACTCTCCCCATCACTTAGATTCAATTTGGGATTTGGCTCTGCATGTCCTCCATTACCACCAGCAATTGAATTTGTTACTCAAACAATGCAAGCAGCCACAGCTCACAGACCCTCATTTTAAGGCCAGTCAGGATATTATGATGATGCAGTTTGACCTTCTGCATAACAGAAGCCATTGAATATCACACGGTAACTCCTAGATTGAATGCAGTAAGTTGAGGCTAAATGAGAAAGACACCCGATGTGTCTTTACACAATTTAAAAACTCCAAGTGATACGGGAGCCTACTGCATCCCTCAGCAATCTGTTCCAGCGGTAAATTACAATTACTTTCCAAAACATGCACCATGTTGCAACTTGAATATTACCGGCTCCAAGTTTCAGCCACTGGCTATTTCGTTGTTCTGCCAGGCAGGATAACTTACTTTCTGTATTTCTTATAGAGGGCACATCAGATTGCCTTTCAGCCTTCAGTTTAGTGTCTCACATTTTCTAGATACAAAATCACAGAGATGTCAAGAGAACACAAACATTGTAACCAACATAGTTTTAGAATGAGTTGAGCTTGCACTGAAAAATATTTATATTCACTATCCCGATAAAAGCCTTTTCATTTGCGAGAGGAAACAGGACAGCTGGAATCTGGTGACCACAGCTTCCTCCTTTAGTTTCTGAACACTCCAGGATACTATCAGTTAAAGTGTTTACTTCAGTCTCTCCACTGGGCTATCTGACTGTACCAGGAAGAAGGGAAAGAAAGCCAGGGTTGTGAGCAGCTTTACTGTTAAGCCACTGTTCTTCAATCCCTTCCAAAGGTCTCTGAACAAAAGCTCTTCCACTCTGAGTACACACTCCATCATGGGGAAAAATGTTAGGTGCATCCCAAGAATTCTGATTTTGTCGCTACCTGTTAATATACAGGGGTATGTGGTCAGCATTAGCACTGGTGGCAGTGATAGACAGTCATATTTTCTGGTTTCCTGGTGAACTACAAAATACTGTGTAATAAAAAATCCTCATGCCTCAAGGGAAATCTCATTTCAAATTCCCTTACAACTTGAGGAGTTGAAGGAACACTTCAGAAACACACAAAGGGATGCTTCGGAGCAGTGCTCCGGTTTCTACTGACCAGTAAATGGGGTTACCCAGAACGGAATGTTTTTAATGTGTTTGTTTGTTTTTCTTGTTTCTAAGCCATACAAGAATATTCATCAGACAGTACAATATGCCACTGTTGTTTCCGATTTCAGAGGTCGGCACACTAATCTGTTCTGCACAGGAACCCTTTATACGTGCTGCCTGTCCCCAGCAGAGAGGTGTTCATGGTTTACACCCTAACTGAACAAAACTAGCCTGATTTCTCTTTTGGGCAGAAATTTAATGACTTGATGGGATGCTGGCTCCCAGTAAAGCCAATGTTCCTCTGTTCCCTGTCCACGGGTGCATAAGACAGAGCCGCAAGGAAGTTCACTGCAGTCAACCACAAAGAGCAGCCAGAGTCCAACGCCGGCTCAGTGCTTCCTATCAGTTAATGCCTTTCATCCCATGGCCTCCTTCACCTCTAGACTTGGCCTCCGTCTGTATTTACTCCTTCCCAGAATAAAGTCCTTGCTTCACCCACCCACTTGGTAACTGTCATTCAGCCAGTCGGACTGTGACTCATCCACTTGAAAACCCTGCTGACTCACAGTCCTCAAAAAAGAAACTTGCAAAGGGAAGGTACCGAGATGCGGGCAGGCAATTCAAGCCAGGGAGGAATTCATCTAAGTTGACCCAGTATCTCTACTAGTGAGAGACAAGAAGGAGTCGTTTGCAAATCGTTATCATTTTAAAACCTAATTAGCTCACAGTTATAAATAACTGAGGTATGCTTCAATGGCCTGAATTCCAAAAATATCATGTACCCAGTAGCACCCACCAATCGTAACGGGTACTAAACTGTAAAAAGTAAGGTACGACTACACAGCTAGTTCTTGAAACAAGAACATATGTCTTGACTTCTTGAACCTGCTGGTAGAAACTGACTTAAACATGTGATAATACATGTTTAACACCTTTGAAGATTATGTGAAGTTAAAACAGCAGCTGTAGGAGGGAAAAAAAAAGGATATTGTAAAAAAGAATAGGTAAAGACATTTCAGATGGAGCTGTCACCACTACACTGACTGTGCTTCTTCGCCTTCATATATTCTGTTCAGAACAAAGTGTCTTTATGGGGTAAGGGCAACAGGTACTCCTTGAAATATATTATAAAAAAAAAAAAAAAAAAAGAACTAAAGAAAATATTGTCTCCTCTCTCTTTCCACACACAAACTGGATAAGATACCTGAAGAAGTAGCAGAACCTCTTTGGAGGGCGAAGGCTTCTGTAGCTTCCTCAGCCATGCCTCTCTCCATGAGGTAGGAACTCTTTGTCTCTCATCAGGACACATAAACCACTGGCTGGGAAGTGTCTGGTAGAGATACTGTAAATACACTTGATTTCACCTCGGAGGGAAGGAGGATGGTCTGGATGACTTCTTGAGGTTTCTTCTTACACTGCATCCCTTCTAGAAATATATTGGCAGTCCATCAAGGAAATAAATAAATAAAAACCTCACTGTAAGATTATCTTCCCTACTCTCCCCTTTTCTACAGAAATCTAGCAAAATTCCTCCTTCTCCACAAATTGCCCACTAAATGCACAAACTAGTTCAAATCCTTGCCTTAATTATTCAGTGGTTTACCTAGAATTCTCTCTGGATATCACCAGCACTGGTCAAGTTCCCAGCAAAATCTATATTCACTGGGACACTACTGGGATGCACTCTAAGCATTGGCAGCAGGAAATGCTTACACCTGGAGCTCACAGCCATGTGAGATTGAGAAACCAACAGTAAATAGAGGACTACAGGACTGTTTATCTTCCAAAATAACCCCGGGAGTCAACGCTACAACTTGAGTTTCTTCAAAAATTTCTTACTGCTCACATCCAAGAGAGACACCTACGCATATAAACTAAGTATAAACTAATCAAGGTATTTCTCTGACAGACTGGAAAGAAAGAGAAAACAATGATGTTATTTTTATTTCTCTTTGAAATTATTTGGGAAAAGCTAAGTACTTTATTTAAACAGGCAGATTACATAGCTGGATAGATAGATTAGCCACACAAGATTAATACTGAAATGGTTCAGAATTGAATATCCAAACCAGTTAGTAAATCTCCTCACTGTAATCGTGCTACTTTTAAGAATTTATTCCTATCTACTAATTTAAACATTTACTTGAATCATTTTAAAAGATAAAATACTGCATCTAACAGTTCTCATGAGCTGATACAGAACTGGTATCCATCACCTGTAAAAATGTAAATACAATTTGAACGCTTTTCAAACAATCTAGATAACACTGAACAAAAAAGAAAACCTCTGTAACATCAGATGTTTGATAGCTTGTCCTTTATCTGCTTGATGTGACATTTAGGAAAACACATTTTAAGAAGTCGGTGATGTATTCGAACTGTAACAATGGTGTTTCTCGTGCCATGAACCTCAGTAAAATCATGGAATGACAGACTTTTAATAATGTCCCCCAAAACAATAATTTAAAAGACTATTTTACAAGCATAATGCAAAATTAAATAAAACTAGCACCCAAAAGATTTTTTCACTCCATAGAGAAAGATGTGGTACAGCCTGCAGAGTTCACGGGGGACTTCAGAGTTGCTATCAATCTTTATACAGAAAGCATTCAGATACAGCAGTGATGGGCAGCAGTATAAAACCCTGAGAGAGAGAAAAATAGATAAAATGCCCTCAGGAACAAGTTTCTTTCCAGGAAAGCTTACTAAACCAAGGCTTAAATTGAAACAGTATTATTTTTCTATGTAGCGGTAGTTTTTCATCTCTTAACTCTCTATTGTTTGTAATACACTCACAAAATGAAATTTCTTTCCTAAAGGCCAAATTCTGCCAGTCCTCTTCCTGCTGAATAATTCCTCGTTGCGTATGCAGCACTGCAGCAGCTACTCACAGGGTACCGGTCCTGCCACGAGCACGCCAGGACAGGGCCCAAAGGGAGCAAGTGCACCCTCCCAGTTATCAGTCTCCCCACATTAGGGCACTGTTTGGCCCAATAAATCACTTCTACTACCAACAGTGAAAAGTAACAGTAATACACCTAAACAAATCAGGCACTGTTTTTTCCTCCCCAAAAGGAAAGACATCTGCTTTGGATATTCCCCATCATTAATGTTGTAAGCAAGCAAGAGATAGAGCAGCACTCAGCAGCAAAACAAAAACTCAGGATTTCAAAGCACGTCTAATTAAAAATAGCGAAAGATCATCAGTTGAATGTAAACTACAAATAACTCAGCCTCTACCTCAAGAACTGTAGCCTACAAAATAAAGAAGCACTAGCACACTCACTCACCAGCTGTTCAGAAGACCTGATTCCCTTTGCTTCCTCTGCAAAGGATGTTCACACTGAGATACAGCTAAAGGCTTAAAGAGGGAAAAAGGGAAAGCCTGATCCATCATATTAAACACGGGACAATTGGGTGGCTGGGTGAAGAGCTACAAAACATCAGAGCGATGTTCGGTACAAGGGGATGCTCCTCCAGGCTCCTGGGATAGAGCACCCTCTTGCATTTCCAGGCTGCCCTCTCTGAGGCTTTCCAGCCAAGGCAAGACACCTCCTGCAAACACTATTCCACCAACCACACTGCCATGACTAGAGGTCTGGAAATAACTCCAGAGAGGTAGAAATTGCACCTCCCGTGGCCATTAGAAATGGAGAAGAGCTGAAACAGTGCTCACTGCTTTCTCTTCAATTTCCCAGCCCTATCTGAATGGCAGGGGAAGCAAAAGGATGTGTAGAAAAAATGAGTGGGCATCAGCTATTTGGCAGCACCCTGCTCATTTCTTCCTGCATAGGCAAAACCAGCAGTCTAAGATGTGTGCATTGGGAGCCCTGGTGAGGCTGGCAGATACAGCACAAGCTTTTTAGAAAATAGAGACAAACAAAAGAATGCAGACGGCTTTGACTTGAACCTTTTAGATATATCTGGGTTAGATTTACAAATTTCTCCTTTTAATCTAGAAAGGCATCTCAAGAGAGATAAAAAAGGGCACACCTATGAACAAATATTGAAAATTTAGATCCTTTTAAACTAATACACCCCTAGAAATACTAAATTCCTGCCACTCAAACTGTGAGAATTGGTACCAGACCAAAGAAGTATTTTTAAAAATGCATGTTTCAAAAATAAATCCCACTTAACTACTAGAGAAGCTTCTGTCACATCTTCCCTCATCTAAGGAAATAATCATGTATTTTCTGGCAGCCCTAGCATCCCAAATACTACAAGATTTTTAGAAGTAAAAAAGCTGTATGGGAAGAAACGATGTCCATCCCTGTTATTTTAACTAAGTTGCCAAAGACAAACAATAAAGATAATTAAATCACTAACATTATCCTGGTAACAGTACAAAGCGTTACCTGTAGAAGATGGAGGTATTTGCTTTTGAAAATACGTTATCTCAGTGCTGTTTCCCCTAAGAAAAATACAGTAAAAGTGAGAGAAGATTTCCCTGTCAGCTTGTAACTGCTATAAAAAAAAAAAAAAAAAAAAAAAAGTAACATTTAAGCCCTAAGGAGCTCCTGGTCTTTAAAACTGCGAAGTACATGCAGTTCTAGTTGAAACTAATAGGAGCTGCAGGTGACCAGCACTTCTGACTCGGAGGCCCCATGCACTGTACGGAGCACCATCCCTTTGAAATTTCAGGCTAACATTTATCAGCAGCCAATTTGCTGAAGTGTAAACCCTTTCCCCCCCAGTATTTACTTTTTAAAAGCACCAAAGAGCGGTGGGAGATGCAGCTCCCCTGCAACGCCGCAGCTCCAGGGAAACAGGAGGTGAGCATGAGAAAACAGCTGCTGTGAGCCTGACCAAACGCGAGCCCCCAGCCATCGTACATCACGATATTTCCAGAGCTCTCGGCCGTTGGGAACAGGCTTGCTGTCTCACTGACCTCAGCCGCTTTGCTCTTCTGTCCAGCTCCATTTTGTCCCCTGTGAAGCCAGCCAGCAAGAGCGGTGCAGGCTGTATTTTTGAAATGCTAGCATACCGACACCGGGACCTCCAGAGAACCGCGCTGCTGTTTCCCTCACCCTGCTGCCAACACCTGAAATCTGCCAGACAGCAGAGCATGGCAGGCTGGCCACCGAACAGCAGCGATGGAAGGATCAAAGCCCCGAGGAAGCCTGGGGAAGAGGCATAAAGGTAGTTTTGAACTAAAGGTGTGTGATCGCAACCCTGAGCATTAGGAAAGAAAATGAAAGAAGTAGCAGAGTATGAACTGGGAAGGCAGAGTGACTCATTCCCAAGGTGATGGAGTAGCATACAGCAGGCAGGTAAACCCTAGACACTGGTGACCACCTAACACTTGGTCCTGGCTTTGCTCCGCACCACAGCCTCCTACCAGGCTCTTCACTTCCCTCTGCTTCTGCTCCTACTCGCCTTTGCGAGCCCAGCTTATTTACATTGCTCATAAACTCCTGCAGGCAAAGACTAGCTCTTCCCCTGGTTTTGTATGCAGCTCAGCTCAGTACAACTGCACAGTCGGAGGTAGCCTGCAAACAATAAAACACCATCAAAAAATAAAGAGGGGAAGAGCACGACTAGCTTAGGAAACACCACCGAAATATCTGTTCTATAAAAAACATGTGATGGTCAAACGGCAGGACAAGCACTATGACATACACACAAGCACTCGCTGAAGGGCAAAAGGAAAACCAAAAGGGACCTCCAGAAGGATGAGAAAACAAAACAGGAAAAAAAATCCATAAAACAAAGGAAACAGTGAAGAGGCAAATTTGGAAACAAAAAAAAAAAGAAAAAAAGAAGGATCACAGAAGAAAATCACTACTACTGCTGGCTTTCCTTCCATTCACTTCACACTAACAATACTCACACCTCATACCTCAGCCTCTTCAAGGTCTGTCCTTGTCACCTAAGCATCAGATTGCCTCTTTACCACTGAGACTGGTTAAAAAGAAGGCACGAACTTACCTGACAATCTCTTCTGAGAGCAAATGAGAATGGGAAGGAGGGGGAAGGAAATAAAATTCACATCTCTCTACCCCAGAATAGCTGACTGGCACAGAAAGGAAGTCACCCACCAAAGATTAAGAAGTAACGAACAACTAATAATTTATTCCCTTACTGAAGAACAGGAGAGATGAAGCGTAAATACAGTCTACTTCACAGGCTGTTGTTGGAGCATGGCAGTCATACTTCATCCCTCCACACAGATTGTAAAATCACAATCTACATCTTTGTGGCCATTGGCACAGCTCCTTGTTCTGCTTTAAAAACACCAATAATCCACCCTTGTTTATAGCATTTTCACATAATTATTGACAAACAAAGCCCTTGGGACACAAGAAGTTACCAGCATCAGGAATGTCATCCACTTCTCTCCCACCCACAACATACCTTTAAGTCAAACATGCCATATATATGTAAAAGATATAAATATATACCTTTTTTTTTTTATACACAACTACTTCCAACACACCAGGGAGGGAAGCACATACAACAGCGTTACAAGCCAAAATAGGGAGGGAGGAGGGAGAGTAATGACAACAGAGAATCTAAAATAAGTCCTGGCAAGCCCCACAAGGCCGGGCACGAGGAAACCAAAGCCAGTTGGCTCTGATGACTCTGCATCCATCAACTACTCTTTAGCTAACACCTATCAGTAAATAACTTCTTTGCCATTCCCTTGCTGATTAAGAGGGTGCTGTAGATTGCCGTAGTTATCCTAAAGGACTGGAACCCAGACCAGTCCTTACAAGTTGTGACAACTGTTTGCAATATCCTTCCCATCGGTGTCTGACAGGAGGCTCCGCCGAGGATAGAGTCTTGGGGCTGTGCGTGGGCACCATTTGAAAGTTTCCCTCCGCTATGCAGCAGGATGAAGCAGTCCTTGGCATCCTTGTCCAGATGTCTGCTACATTTTTTAATGTCTTCTTGAAGAATCTGGGTCAAGCACGGCTTGAGTCTCTGCAGTGGTGCAGGCTGGGCCCTGGTCTGCCCCTCATGCTACTGGCTACACACCACAAACATCCTCTTCACCTGGGCACCCCAGCAGGATGCCAGACAACCTTTCCCATGCTGAAACAGCAGAGAGCTTCTCTCCTCTCCCCCAAGGAAGCAAGTCCTTCAGCACTACCCCAGTTTTCCTCCTACCTAGCAGGAGGGCGCAGGTGTGCTGGAGATCCAGCCCGCCTGGCACGGCCGCTCACTTCAGGTAAGTGGTTTTGAAAAAGTGCTCTGTAATGCTCGATGCCCCATCTGGGAGTCATATTGGGTCTGATTTCAAGTGTTTTGAGCACTCCATCTGTCAGAGCTGTGGGCACTCAGCACTTCTGGATAACCAGAGATTAACATGTCACTTCTGCAAATGTTTTTCCTGTTTTCCCAGCTTTGCCTCCACTATTACACCGCTCACGCACAATATTTGCTCATAACACAGCAACAGCATTCATCTCCTCCGGATTCTGCCTGAAAAGAGGGGACATCGGATACTAAATAGGTCTACCCTAAAACTCTTGGTAATCTGGTATAGGCTCCTGGAAGTTGAGGCCATTATTTGCATGCAGCCATTACGTGAGCAAATAAGGTGTTTAAGGCACCTCTCAGAACGGGCTGTGAAGATTAGTTAATGTTTATACAACTCTCTGAAAATTGAAATGACTGCTACACACTGAGTATTACCACCACCAGGGATCCATTTAAGTAAAAGCAGCACAGAGAGCAAAGGAAACAAAACTTATTTCTTCTGTCCAGCACAATTATTGCCAGACTTATGCATGCTAAAAACACCCAATAACCCATCTAACGCACTAAATTAATGTTTATGCTATTAAGTTTAGACAATCTTATGCTGAAAGCTTTTCAAACTACAGGAAATTACACGTTGCGCAGGGACAACTGTATACAATTACAGTGATTTTGTAAAATGGCAGAGATATAAAGCAGAAGCGAACCGGCCAGCGAGGCTGCTAAATCACACAGATAACAAGTGCGTCCTGACGGGGCAGCAGCCTGTAGCTTTCTCTGGGGTGTTTGAGCAGCCAGGAGCTACAGCAGCAATCCCAAAACTCAGGAAGACACCACACACCCTTAGTCATGAGGCAGCAGCAGGCAGGTAGGATCAGCAGGTACCACTCCTGCTGCCACCCTGGAGTCACCGTGCATCGCCCAGACCCGTTATTAGCCCACCCTGAACCACCAGCTGGCACCCCCCTGCAAAAGCACCACTGGAAAGAACACTTTTACTGGGGTTACTTGGATCAACCCCCGTGTTTCTTCAGGAGGCAAAAGCCTCAAAGGGATACTAAGCACACCAACACAAAATCCTGCAAGGAGAGTGCTCTCCCAGGCAGAAAGCTCTCAGCTGCTTTGCTAAAGGCCACGGCAATATGTCTACTTTATGCTCGTTTTCACAAAGGATTGTTTAACAGTACTTAGCGCAGCCCTACCTCGACACAGCAAACGCTGTCTTAAAACAGCCTAGGTGAAGCTTTCAGCTTACCAAGTCAGCCTGAATGCTTTGTCAAACATCTGAAGGACTGCAGCGCTTCCGACTTTTCTCTGATGTCTTTCAGGTACAGAGTGGTATTAAAGCTAGTTTTCACGAATGCAAAACCAGGCAGAGACTTGGAAGTGCTACCGGTCCTATTCTTTACCTTACTCATTGTCTTGTTCACAGCTCATCTCGTCGCCAGTCTCCCTCTCACTGAACAATTTCAGAAGTGTCGTTTGCACATGAAGCAAGTATATATTATACAGTTCAATTACACGTGGGAGATTATTGGTTTGTGTGTATCAGCTAAGCAGAACGTCAACAGCTGTGTAGACACACCTCAGCCGATACGAAAAGTAGTCTTGTCGGCAGTTTTGATCTTAAAGTAAATACACTGAAAAACTTAGCTCTAATTAGGCTTAAAGGCAGATATGATTTTCTGGAACGAACACGAAACGAATGCTGCCGATAGCACTGTCTTTGCAGAATATCTTGTTTGCTGTTTCTTAAGTAGACAGGGCTTTCGAGATAAAATATTCTGACTCACAAGTGATGCGTCCCTGCTGTTTGTGTGCTGACAAAAACCTGAATTTTGTATTTTAAGCGGCGTGCTATGCTTCATTAATATGAAATCATCGTCCTGAATTGCAGACGTATTAGCTGAGCTCCAAGTGACCTAATTCATTTTTAATATTTCATAGTTGGTTAAAAGCTGAAACAAGAGATCGCTAACGCAGCTCTGACACCCTCGCCATGAATCAAAAGATGTAGGGAAAAGGTCATGTGCTTACCAACTGGCACCCAACCAAATTCATCACTATAAAATGAAAGAACAGAAATGAAGACTGCATTTCCCATTATGCTTCTCCCTTCGTAAGAGCATCCATCAACTTGCACGTTACCAATGAGCGGAATTTATTTATATGCGTGTCCCCAAATAAAAGGTCAGAGATGCGAGAGAGGTGAAATAAGGACCAGAGCCTTTGTCTAACCAAGAAGTAGTTCCTTCCCTTTAAAGCAAACTCGGCAGCAACAGCCTTTGAAGACCAAAAGGAGAAACAATTCCCAACCACATAAAGAAACTAACAAGTCCCTTATATGGCTAAGAATTGCAATGCCATTTTTTTTTCCACAGCCGGAAAAATTAGAACAAGAGGGAAAAATAGAGCAAACTTTAAAAAGGCAGTTCTCCGAGCACCAGGGAATTCACGCAGGCACATCGTTCCAGCTTTAAGAACTGCCAGATACTTTCTTCTTGAAAGAGAAGGAGGACATTACACCAGGTGAGTCCCTGAAATCTGTGTTTTAACTCTCCTGCTGTAACTATGGATACCCAGCTTTCAAACCCTTTCGTGATGTGGCAGAACACCAGGCTCCCTTGTCTGCTCCTCTTGTGAAACACCTCCATCTGAAGTCCCCTAATCTCCCTCTACCTGGCAGGTCACCGATGCACCACCTCAAGGTTTTTCCAGCTCCCTGCATCCAAAGAAGCCGCCCGCCCTCTCTGCTCTTGCTCCCCTATCTTCAATCCACCTCTTCCCCTCCAGAAACCCTGAGCCAGAGGTTCCTGGCTTCTCACCCAGGACGGCAACTCGATCGCATTGTGTTTTGTTTCAGATAACCAGAGCATTTCTCGCGAGTTAAGTGGGATGCACAGCCCAGCCGGCCCCGCCGCCGCTGCGGAAAGGTCGGGCTCCCATGCAGCATCAGCATCGGGACTGAACTTGGAACAGCTCGGCTTGGCCAGCCTCTAAATATAGCGAGGGGAGGAAGGGCTGTGAAAGGGCGTGGGGAAGGGAGTGGGCCCGGAGCCAGGCGAGCAGCCGGTGAAATAAGGCAGCACCACGTTGGCCTGTCCCACTCTTCTCTCCCGCACCCTGCGGTGAAACGGAGTGGTTAAGCACAGCTCAAGGATTTAATCTGTTAATGCAAACTCACAAAATAAGAACAAACTACTATTTGATTTATACGCTCTGTGTGTGTGTACAAATCTGTTCGACAACTTCTCTTCTTGGATAGCTTCGAATCGCATAGGAGTGACATCACTTCCACTACATGACAGCCTATAAATCACCATCTACCACATGGCACCATCCATAAAAACGTGTCAGGGAGACACCAACAAGGAACAAAATATCAGAGAGCTTTACATCATCAACATGCAGTCGTATGCGTCTTCTGGCTTCTGCTATGATCTATACAGATCAGGTGGTTTATTTCATTCATTTGCATCTGAATGAAGTCAATACAATTAGCAGAGGAACCCTTATAGAAAATCTGTCCAAACAATTTAATCTGCATAAATTTACCAGAAATTAAACCTTTTTTTTTTTTTTAAAAAAAAAAAAAAAAAAAAAAGAAAGAAAAAAGATAAATTGTTATGTGTAATACTGAAATTGATTTGACAGAGAATACATTGGCAGGGACTTCATTCCCATCACTGTTACAAGAAAATGAAATACAAACAAGCAAGACAAGAAAAAATGGAAAAAAAGGTCCTTCCATCCAAAAGTATGAAAAAAATCTCTCTTTCTCACTTGACAGTGTCAGGCCTAAAAAAAAAAAAAAAAAAAAAAAAAATACTCTCAGCTAATAAAAACTTCTAGGAGAAGAGATTAGCGTTTGCTGTAAACCAACATAATCAAAAAGACAGTGTGGCTAAGGAATCCAACAGGAGCCTTCAATTTAGGACTAGAGATATGGCAAGTAACCTTTGCTTCACTTCTCCATTTAGAAACCCTGTGTTGTCAGGAAATACCTACAGAGAAAACTGTTTCAAGTTTCAAGGAAGCTACACAGTATTTTTATCTTAATAACTACACAAATAAAAGCAAAATCCCTGCTCTGTCCTTTACTTCTTGAGGATTAACCATGCTTACTCTCTCACAGAAATTGCTAATCTTCATTACAGGCACCAGGCTCTACGCAAGACATCTCATATGACTCAATTAGACTTCCACTACATATAAATCATATCTCAACTGTGGCAGAGAGAGACACAGACAGAAAGACGGAGAATAAGCAGGACAAAAAAAAAAAAAAAAGATGCTGTAAAAGTATAAATCAGAATAAAAGGCATTAAATAAAAGATGTAGCCTCCGAAAGCCCAAAATGCTGTTAAAACATCAGATGAGGTATGTCCTCACCCATTTGTACAATTTAGAATGTTTTTGACAATTCTCATTTATTTAAAAAAAAATTAAAATAATAATGTATGTTGTTCATCTGTCCTCGTTTTGCCCTGGAGAACAGTATGTGCTTTGTGGGCCTGATTCTGTGTTACTGAAGACAACTGAAGCTCTTTCATTGATTTTTCAAGGGAAGCAGAACAGATCCCTGTTGCTATAATTTCTATTCAATAATATTATTGTTAATCAGCTATATAAAATATTGGTATGTCATTCCGCATGAGTACACGCAACTCTCAGGCTGAACTCAGCACAGTGAGAGTAGCTCTCCATGTAAAAATGTTTACTTCTAAACTTCCTTCCAACACTCAGCATTGCCCACAGGAGTGGGAAAGAAATTGCGAAACACCACTATGCAAACACTCACAACATACACTGTGACAATATTTGAGTAAATCACTGTTCTCGGTCTCCCTTCTCTGCCCATCTGCAGTCTTTGGTATGGAACAACTATATCATAAAAGCTCTTATTCACACATGCTTTTGATATTACACTATTTAATCACATACAGCTGTAGCTGATGAGACTGTTACAAAACACAATTTTAATGCAGCACTGGAAGCAAGTTCTGGAGACACATCAACCATTTTTCTCTACATAAAATCCTAACATTAAAAGACTTTTCTTCAAGAAAAAAAAAGAAACAAAATAATAAAAACAGCCCACTCTTCTTTTTTTTAAAAAAAAAAAAAAAAAAAAAAAATCTGCTTCTCTTCCTGGACACTCCGGAACGGGCTTGTTTGCAAGTGAACTCAAAGTCCCTGCCCAGAGTATAGATAGTGACAAACCCACTTCCCCCACACCAGAAAAAATAATAATTAAAAAACCCTGCTTGAAATTATACGCAGAGAGAACGCTATCCAGGCTACTTACAGCAAGACCTGAAATGAACTCAGACATCCTGCTTGGAACAAGTCTTTCCTTATCTACTTTTTCATTCATGGAAATATACGAACTAACACTCTGATCATTTTTTACAAAGATACTTGCATTAAAGTACAAACATACCATCGTGATAACTTTGAAAGCCCACAATACGTTAAAAACCAAATCAGTAATTCTGAAGGTTGCCTTGTATCAGCGATTACAATTTATAACTATTAACACACAGCATTTGCCACAGTAACACCTCGGTAGCCTAATCTGCCAAATGCTTGCAACTTCCATCTTTCCTTAAGGAATTAATAGATATGCTTCCAAAATAATTCCCCACGGCATACAGTAAAATATGAATGTTTAAAAGACTAAAAATTTGATCTTTCCTTTCCCACTTTTATCTTTTTTTTTTTTTTTTTTTTTAATTTAGCAAACTTACATTGAGACAGCACTTGAAAGGGACATCAACTAAGCAATTCAACGTTGTTTCAATATGTATCATGGTGTCCCTTACAGCAACAAGCGTGTATTTATTCAGGCACATAAGGATAGACAGCAAACAGTAATGGAAAATGATCAAGTTTATATATGTTTGAGTTTTTCAGAGGACCATTGCTTTTACCTTCCTTACTGTTTAAAGCAAGCGGCAAAAATACTAGAGGTAGATGTTAATGTTACTGCCAAAATTACAACCGGGCTCACATGTTTTTAAATGCCATTTAAACAAATTTCTTGCAACTTTAAGGCAGCTCTCTGAGGCATTTAAAACACGCCGCCACATACTGAATCAAACGAGGGCTCAGTGAGAACAAACTTCATTCCTCGAAATGCACTTCTCTATTTGCAAGTGTTTGCCTTCACTTTTGGCACTATCACATGGGCTCCAGCTAGACTTTTGAGCTCTGGCGGCAGTCCAAGCTGCAGATGGTTGGAAATGCAGCCTGAAATCAGTGTGTGGTTGATGAATTACTCCTTACACCTGACCCCGGCTTCACACCAGGCACCAGGCACAGTCTGAGCACCACCAGCCAGAGAAGCCCTGTCAGGCATCTCCGTAGCTGGAACGCTTCCTTCGAGGCCTTCTGCAGGGCCAGATGGCCAAAAGCAGGGAATGCGGTAAACTCGCTAAACAGAAACGTGAGTGACAAGAGAGCGCGGGGTGGGTAGGTACAAGGTGAAGAGAGGCGAGAGCTCCACGCCGATTCCAAAAATACGCTTTCTAAAAGCGGCTGGTGGCACGAGAAGGGAGGCGTGCTGGTGGCGTGCAGCTGAAAGAGGTCCCTGATTCCTTCCTGCCAGAGAATGCCCTAAAAAAGGAAAAGAGGAAGCGAAACAAAACAAAGGGCTTCATCCAAATGCACACACCCAAACACGCACCCATAGAGAGACTTTTTGCAGTTTAAACACTTCTGGGTACACCTGTTTGAGTTTCCCTGTTGTTGTCTCCTCAGGTGGGGCAAGTATCTGTCGCTTCACAGCCACGTTCATTAAGCTCCTCTTGCCTGGGGGCTGGTCCACATGTTTCTCACATCCAGAGAGACAGGATTTTACTCACATAAGCATTGGGAAATTGCACTTCTGGCTTTTGCATGCATTCATGTGTGCATCGGGCACAGAGGGATTAAGGCGCACTGCGGGTACAGCCAGCGCTGCCTCCCTGCTTGGGGTATTTCGGCCTCCTCGCTGGGGAGCAGGGTCAAAACCCTGAGAGTCAGACCACCAAACCCAAACCGTGACTAACAAATAAGAAACATCCAGAGAATGCATGAAAGCAAACTGCACGGAAACAGCTGCTAAACTGGCTTATTTTTACCCCAAATGCAGGTACAGAGATCACAAAACAAAATTCCTGTCTGTAGGTAACTGTGATACCTTCTCCTTCCCACTGGAACGATTCAGGTTTTTTCTGCATACAGCTACTGAGCAAACTTACCCCATCTCTAGGTCTGATCGTAAGTTGCAGGGAACAGAGATAAAGCAGAGCATCTACTAAATTAAAGCGACTCTTTCAAATATACTCAGATAGTTTAGGTTAAATCTTTTTTCTTTTCAAATCATTAAACGGAATTTAATGGTGCTCGGTTTTGTTTTTCCATTGTGCAAAAGGGGAACGAGACAAGAATTTGCTTTGGCAAGCAAGAAACTAAAGAAATAAATGCAGACCTCAATGTGAAATTTCGTCTCATTATCATTTTATACGTGACAATTTACAATATACTGCTGTAAACCAGTTGCTTGAGTAGTTACGCCATCAGCAAGGAGACAAGGAAATTTATTTAACAGCGCAAAATAAAAAACTGCTGTAACTTCTCATCAGATAGGTTCAGATAGGTTCAAGAGCACAAGACTACCCTTGATTCACAAGAGTAACAAAAAAATGTTTGTTTTGAAGTAAACTCCTAGCACTCCAAGAATGAGACTCTAGGCAGATCCTGGGAGCAGAGAAGTTCACACACTTCACTTCCAAATTGCAGTTGTCAGACAGTGTCATGCCAAAACAAGAAAAATAAGGTCGCGTCTCTCCTCAAACTCAATGCTTGTCCTTAAGAGACATATTGAATTCCTTGCAATTGTCTCTTAAAAACTGACTGACCTTCCCCCCTGATTATTCTCAGCTTTGGATGACATTGGGTTTATCTAAACCTGCAATTAAAGTTTTAGCTTCAGTGGTGGCATCTGATAATTAAGGAGCACAAGTAAATTGAATAATAGGAGTGCGTGCTTCACGTTGCACAAAAGGCCACAAAACACTTTAAAAACTTAAATCAATCAGCCAAACATATGGAATCCATTTTTTCCTATTTATAATCCTATTACCCATATAGCTATTCGTTTACACCACTTCTGCCTAACTACGTGCCAGCTAAGTTAGAAGATACGAACGCAGATTGGAGACTTAGCTCTTACGCAGCTTCGTGCTCCCCCAAGAGAAGGACGTGATGCAGAGTGAGGCAGTGCTTCCCTGAGAACAACCGAGACAACTTCATGAAACACGCAAAGCAAAAAGCAGCACTTCACCCAGACGCGGTGGGGTACACCCATTTCAAAACTTTGCCCATTTAACATGCTGCCACTCGGCGTTTCACAAGCTGTAGACAAATGCCATAAGAAAGCCTACAATTTCTTTCTTAATTACAAATGAATGCAACCCCCCCCCACCACCACCACCCTCAGCGTGCATGTCTATGAACATAAAAACACATTCTTTCCTAAGAGCTGAATCCTACAACATTCTGTACAAAGGACAGTTTTGAGAAATTAGAAAAAAAACGATGAAGTTCACAGTACAGTCAGAGTCATGCAGGGGTTGATTAACATGAGTTGCTCCAACAGGCATGATAAAAGATACAGCTCTCCACCACAATGTTATTTGATTACCAGAATATTAGCTTTAGACACACAATGGATCTAACTGCTTTAAAATGTCCCAGAAGCTGATGGCTAGCTTTAAGGTAACAAAATCCAGATGCTGCCTGTCTGCACTACTCTAAACTCTTAAAGTCTATAGAAGTGAAAAAACTCATATGCATGTCTCTGTATGCATGCGTGTATGTGTTTATTATTTAGGTTTTATCCATGCACTTAACTGTGGAGCGAGGGAGAAAAGAAAAATTAACGTCATATAAACTGTACCACCGATTTGCAATGTTACCTGTCCTTGCAGCAATAGCGCATGTGTGCGCAGACAGGCGCACATGACTTTTCACCGGGTTGATAATTTTATATACCAGCTATAAAAGCGCGTTTAATTTAGCTTTTCCTTACCGTGGCTTTTTTTTTTAACCTAATGCTTTAAAAAAATATCGTTACTATTTTAAGCTCAAATGCAAGGTTAATTTCCTTAAAAAGCTTATTTATAAAGTTTAAAAAAAAAAAAAAAGGAAAAAGTAGAAAAAAAAGAGACTGGCAAAATGTAAGCTACGTGAGTAAAAGGCATGGAATGTCCAATATTTCTCCTCCAATACTCGAGGCTATTGTTCTTTCAAAAAAACACCATCAATTGTTTCATGTCCTTGGCTTGCCAGGTTTTGAGGAATAGCATCAGTCTGCGTCCCCCAATCCCCCAAACAGTTAAAGCTATAGGCAATATTGCAGTCAGGGCTAGTGACGGGCTGCTGCTGCAACAGCAACAATACACACTAAATGGTCACAAAGGTAAAACGCAATTTGGATCGACCTTGAAAGGAAGAGGAAAAAAAGCAATAAAAATCCCTACAAAATATAAAATTTAAAAAATCTTAAATTTTATACAAAAAGCCTGCACAATAGGCTGAAAGAAAGAGCCCAGCGAACAAATGAGAGGTAACCCTGTTAGGAATTACAAGGCTATAATCACATTGAGTGGTTCTGGTGTCGTCGCAACTCACCCCAGCCTGATTCTCAGTTTTGACAATTAGTTAATTTACATCATGCAGCAGTCTGGCTATAAACGTTAACGGGAAAGTAATTTTATTAACAGGGAAATATAACTTAGCCTTTCAGAGCCGCGACCAGACCAACGTGTTTCAAACCAAAAGTCTGCACGAGCCAGCCTCCCCAGGGCACCCCACACGCGCAGACACACACGTCAAACGTCCCATGTGTTAAATTCGCCACAGAAGCACAACGTGTGTCCGTGTACGTAGGGGTACATGCATGCGTGTGCACCCTGGCTATATTTTTTTTCCTCAGAAAGATGCTACTTTATTGACTGAAACTGTTAATCCATGGCTGTGAGGTTACACTCCAGAGCAGGATTTTTTTTTTTTTTTATTTTTTTCTATACCGTGTCCTAACAGGGTTTGCAAACTTTCGTTTTAGGGTTTTCTTTTGTTACTGTCCCTTAGTTACAAAGGAAATCTTTTCAGAGAGCAGACTATTATACAACGGCACGAGAAAAATAAAGCTTTAATTAACCAACTCATGGCCAGGTAGCATCGACTTTGCTCAGCCCCTGAGGAAGACGAAGATGCAGGCCTGCTTTCCAGTCTCCCAGCATTTTAAAAATTATGGAGAAAAGAAAGAAGGAAAAGGAAGAGCCCATGCTTGGGTACACTCTCCAAAAGTAGCTACCCTCTATTTCTAGACCTTTGAAATGCAACAGAGTAGAGCCGTATCATCCTCAATGTGTAATGAAATATTAAAAGCAGTGCAACCTACTGACAGAAACTCCGCCAGATTTACAGCCCGTTCGCTCCTCATCCTCCCCAGCCCTTCACAGCATCTCCCGCTCAGCTGATTAAAAGTTTGAGTTTCCACAGACGCCTTTTCTAAGGGCAAAACGCTTTCAAGCCCCGGGTGAACTGGAGGGATCGTTGCAAGAGCCATCGAAGCAGCGTTTCTTGCCTGATGCTGTCCAGAGCAATCCTCACCCTGTGCCATAATAAACACGCTACCTGCCCGGCGTTACGATAGCGCTCACCAGAGCGCTCTCCCAGAACAATAAAAGGAATTGGCCGACGCCAGCGGCCCTCGAAACAAATCCGGTCGAATAAATAAAATTAAAGCACGGACACTAACCTTCCTGCCTCTCTCCCGCCTGCTCTCTGCCTACCAGCTCGGCTCTGCGTGACACCCAAGCCCAAGAAACGAGGGAAAGGCAGCAAGCCCAGCCAGCAGCCCCTGCCATTTGCACCGCTCGCTCCCCATCGCCTGCCGAGTGCCCGGCGGGACCCGCGCCCTACCTTGGTTTGGAGATAGTGGGGGTAGTAGTAGGTGTACTGGGGGTACATTGGCTGCTGGTCCAGGCGTTTGCCCATGTAGCTGGAGTCCTTCTGGCTGGTGCAGGGAACTCGTTGGCAGGGTGTAGTGCCCCAGGGCCTTTTTCTTCCCTCTCACGCCGCTATTCCTGACAGCGCGGGCGACGGAGGAGGAGGCTGCCGAGACTTCCTCGCCGTCTACCGCGCGCTACTTCCAGCGCAGCCAAAAACGCACAGGCGCGCACATCGAGGGCTGGGTGGCTGGCTGCGAGGGTGGGAGGAGGTGGGTGGCAGCCCCCTGCCCGGCTGCCCCCCTGCTGGCAGCGGCAGCAGCGTGCCTCCGGCGGTGCCCGCTGCCCGGCCGGGGAGCGTCCTGCGAGCGGAGCCGGGGAGGCAGCGCAACTCCAGCCCGCTGCTTGCTTGCTTGCTTGCTTGCTTCCTTCCTTGCTCTTCTTCTTCTCCTCCTCCTCCTCCTCCTCCTCCTCGCTCGCTCTACCTCGTCCTCGCCCCGCTCTCGAGCCCTCCCCTCTCGCTCCCCACCCACCCCCCTTCAAAAAAAAAAAAAAAAAAAAAAGGAAAAAAAAATAAAGAGGAAAAAAAAAATTAAAAATTGAAAAAAAAATAGGAAAAAAAAAAAAAGAAAAAAAAAGGGGGGGGGAAGGGAGGGAGGGAAGAGCCTTCCCCAGCCTAGTTGCCGCTGCCTCCCTCACGGAGTGACATGGTGCTCGGGGCTCGTCCTGTCTTTCATTCAAACCCCCTCCGCGCCGCGCCGCCGGTGGGAGGGACCTCGGCGCGCCGCTCCCCCGGGAGGCCGGCGCAGGCCCCGCGGCCGCCCCCGCGCCCCCGCCCGCTGCCGCCGCCCCCGCCCGCTGCCGCCGCCCCCGGCCCGGCCCGGCCGAGCCCCGCCGCCCCCTTTCCCCCCCTCGTACCCCGCGGGGCTGGGAGCGCCCAGAGGCTGCGCTGGGAGTTGGGGGGAGCCCGAGCGGTGCGGGTGCAAAATGCTCCGACGGCGATTTTTGGATGTATTGAGGCGGCGGGGGGTGTGAGGCTGAGCAGGGCAAGGCGGGGTGACCCCCTCCCAGCCCGCCTCAACTCCTCCGTGCAGCGCTTCCCCGAGCGGCTGGGGGACGACCCGGGGCCAGACATATTAAATACATACTTTGTTCGAGCGCTTATATAAGGCTGGGTTTATTTAAAGTTGGAACAAAATGGAGGAAGAGGGTAAAGAGGAAACTCGCCCGGCGTGACTTAGGGTGCCTTCGGCCGGACACCACCACACCAGTTACACAGTTGCCACAAAAGTTACACACTGGTCCCAATGCCCCCAAAACCAAGCGATCAAGGCTCAGCTCCCAAGGCCATAGCAGCAAATCCCACTCCACCCCACCCCACCTCAGCCAGGTGAGGGGCCAGGCATTGTACCCGCACCTTGCCCACCTGCGGGACCTCACACCTGCACGCGTCCCCATGGCATGGCTCGGTGTCTGCACAGGGCCTCCCAACATCCACCCCCTGAAGGACTCAAAGGGAGAACACATCGTGCAACATGACTAAATCACCAGAAGAAAGTGTGTGAATAACAAAATGTTTCCTCTTGTACACAAGTCCCAGCATTTCTCCTTCTTTTATGAAAAAAAAAAAATCCTGTAACACGTCATCAGATTCCTGGGCCTTTCTACAGTGGCTTTGCCTATTTCTAAATTCACGGTGGGGAATATGGGGTGGCAGCTTCTTTTTGTTTTTATTTAAATCATCAATAGTATTGCAGTAGGATTGTCAGCTGCTGTATTATCAACCAAATTACTTCAAAAAAAAAAAAACAAAAAGAATTATAAAAAGAATTTCTTTAAAGGGACACTTCTCAAGGCTGGTAGAGCTAAAATTAAACTTGCCAGCTGTGTTTTGGTTTGTGGGCACGTGCTTGAACATGACAGGAACATGGGAATATCACGCTTTACGCTGGCAGTTTGCTGTTCGTGTAAGCAGGGATATTTGTTCTAGGTTCCTCTAACTGCCCCATCACCAGCTAGCTGGAGAGCAGAGGAAAGCAGCTGAAGGAAACAGGCAGCACAGGACGCAATACACACATACAAAATACTGCCTGCATGCATTCTGGCGTTTCACGACCAGGCAGCATTAATTATTGACACTTGGGTACCTGCCCACATGGTAGGAACAATGAGGTGCCACATGTACACAAGTGTGTGGCACCTGTTTCGGGAGAGAAACTTTTGGGGAACCTATTCTCTGTTCCCAAGCCACTGCACCAGCATTAATGGTTGACCTCGCTCAACTCGGAGCACCTTGAAATACAACCGTTGCCTCAGCTTCCAAATTCACAGATAGAGATTCAGCAAAAAGGCCCAACTGGACAAAACACTGAGTACTTTCTATCTGTTCTACAGCCTGGGCTGCTCAGGAGTGCTGGGTCCCATGTAAGCTTGGAGCAGAGGTGAAGAAAGACAGAAACTGGAGGAGCAGCCTGACATTTCCCACTCCCAGCCCTAAGCTGGTTCTATTGCTACGCAGCTTTAAATACATCGCCTTGCCTCGTACTACATGATACTTGAGTGATGCTCTTGCTTACACCCTTTTTTCTTCCCACACCTCTCCGAAGGTGAAATAGGCTGTTGGAAGGTTTGTATCTGCAGGAGCAAATAGCAACTGCTTGGCTGTGTGCTGTGCTTTCAGCCTGACAGCATTCAGGTTGTTCTTCCAGCTGCCAGAATTAAGTTGCTGTGCTTCTCCCCCCACCTTCGCACTTCTCCCTCAGGATATTAGCGTGGTTTTTCTTCCTAAGCAGTTTGTTTGTAGAAGGAGATGTAACCAGATTTGGGGGAAGAAAGAACCTATGTGCACAGAGTAAAATAAAAAAGGATACTGAGGAAGTAGAAAAACTTGCACTCTGACCAAGAACTCTTCTTGAACGTGCACAGTTTGCTGTGGCCAGTATTTTGCAACCAGGAAGGGCCATTCTGTCTGTTTCACCTGACTGCTCTGAGTATTTCACCTCATGACATAAAATTTAAATACGAGATTTCCACACATGTCCCATCGCGTGCACTGACTGGTACCACCAACAGCTTTCCCTACCAGGAAAATGTCGGGAGGCGTGGGAGAAGCCGGGCTGTTCCCTGGGCAGGTAGGGCTGGCTTCAGATCTGCCATTCACCAGCTCTCACCCAGCTTGCTGATGGTTTGAGTTTCCCTTTTCACCTGTAATCCTGCCAAGGTGCTGAGCAAGAGCAGAGACCGCTCAGCATTTGGCATGCTTTAGCCTTCAGAGATGCAAGATAGAGTGGAGGCAGCAAAAATAGGAATCCAATATAAAAGAGTAGGGGGCCAAGGGGAGAAGGCGGGAGGCAATATAGCAGAGCAGAAATGCAAATGAACAGCCACAAAAGCAGATTTAGATAGCACACAGCCTCTGAACAAATGCTAGCGCTGGAAAATGGAAAATTTCCATTTGCAAAATACAGACATCAAAAAGATCATCTGTGACTTGGGAGCACACTGTTTAAATAGAATCCCCTTCATTTTCTGGCCTGTGCATTTGAATAACCGAATCCACTTGCAAACTGAAATACCAGTTTGCCTACTGAGTGTTAAGTATAAATGTTCCTCAAAAGAAAAGACAAGCTGTTCATTCCCAGCGAGCAAACTTCACAACTTTCCTTCCTGCTATTGGATGCTCGTTGTCAACCCCAACCCTGGAGCACTCGTGAGAATTCAGCGAGCAAGCCAGGACCCAGTGCACCTGAAAAGGAGTTGCTGCGCTGGTGTCACCCGACGTGCAGGGAGTTTTGCAAGACAGGCGAGCAACAGGAATCTCTTGGACAGGAAATTTAGAAATCAAATGAAATAAATGGGAACCAATCAGCTGGAAACCAGACAGCCAAATTTATTCAAAAGCAGATGCCAAAGGATATTAACTCAGAAACAACCAGCGCTGTGGATAAGCAATGTGGAGTTAACTGACAGGGGAAAAAAAAAAAAAAAAAGAGAGAGAGAGAATAAACTGAGGTAAAGAAATTATGTATGTTTGGATGTATTTTTACATTTCATAAAACACAGATTTCTTCATTCACAAAAAGAGATTCAGAATAAAATCACAGGCACCTACTAGAAGAATGTAATTCAGGGGCTCTTATTTGCTAAATACATCTCTACATGTGCTCTTTTTCCCTTTTTTAATAATTTTTTTTAGCTTTCTATGAAAACCTTCTTAATTCACATTGAGCTGACTCATGAAGCAATTCAAGCATTTTCTAGCTCCTTGCTCTTGAAAAGCAGCAATGTGTACTCTAGAAGAATTAACCTTTGACAAAATTAAGGCAAAATCATCTAAATCAGGACTAGGGAAAAGTCTCTCATTCAGCAGCAGAAATGCAGCAGCCATCATCTAAAGCAATATAATAGGTTAAGGAAAAATACCAACAATGATTATCTCAGGCTTACATTTTTGACACTGTCTCTCAGCTTTTATTCTCTCTATTTACTCATTAAAGCTGGTTTCAAAGGAGACCATAGTGATGTCTGACAGTTTGTTTACAATGGGTTACAAGAAGAATACTGATTTTATTTCTAGATCTGTCAGCTCCTTCAGTCCAGATACTTTAAAACTACATTGATGAACACAGGATCTTGCTATTTATTAGTTAGTTTATGGGGCTGATTTGCCTAAGGATAGCTAAGTGAATTTCTATCAAGCAATATATTCTGGTGCAACCAGGATCAC
The DNA here is from genome assembly GCF_964211825.1 of Aythya ferina. Classification (NCBI taxonomy): domain Eukaryota; kingdom Metazoa; phylum Chordata; class Aves; order Anseriformes; family Anatidae; genus Aythya; species Aythya ferina. The sequence goes on along the minus strand of NC_140297.1, from coordinate 42,569,913 downwards.
TAAAGCATGCAACAGAAAAAAGGCAGAAAAAAGACAACGAGAAACAGAAGACTTAGCATTGCAACAAGACAATTAGGGAATTAGGTGTATGGGATTGACAAGTTCTCTCTGAGGTGGGGGATGCCACCGTTTTCTGACGTGCCATGCCTCAGCCCTACCTGTGGCTCCAGAAAGCAGGACCCCAAGATTAACGTAGTGGAAGCAATTCTCTGTCCCGGTCTCATCCTGCCTCAATGTGCAGATGGAGGACCCCCTGTTCACATCTCCTCCCTACCTCAGCAACCCAGGCCTTCTGTCAGTAGTATGGCATGAATGTTACATGCCATTTTTTTCAGTAAGGGGGAGGAAAGGAAGAAGGGGAGACCCACGAGAGACCAACAACACAACACTTTCCCCACACGTGCATATCTCCCACCTCCGTGAAGCCACACAGGTTTGTCCTCCAGTCTTCGGCACAAACCATGGCAGCACCGTGAGGTCTAGGGTGAGGCAGAGCTGCAGGCAGGTAAGATATTGGACAACAGCAAAGGCTTGCCATCTAGCTATCATTAGGTTTCATTATTTTTCACCCCATCATCTTCTGCTTAATGCTATAGTTCAGTATTTCCACTGATTGACTTCTAAAGGCCCAATCCTAAAGGACATCTTCAGACAGTGGCAGAGTGGAAAATTTCAAGAAAAAAGGTGAACAACAGTGAACATTCACTGATAGCAAATTGTATTTTCCATCTGATACAATCTCTTGCCTGCACAAGCAAATGAAACCAGCAGCCAGTTGTACAGACAACCCAAATTTATGTGCTAAAGTCCTCTTTCTGCAGATGTTAACAGACACAACCACAGTAAATAATGTTGCCTTTATCTTTTATCTATGGTCTACTTCTTATGCACCTGAGAAGCTTTGCAAGCATTGATTCATTCTGTGATGTGAAAGAGGATGAAGTGACAAAGCCAACCAGTGGCGAAGCCCGAGTTGTCGCAACAAATGGTGGATTCCCATCCTCATCACCCATCACCACACCGTGATGGCAGTAGAAAACACAACCTGCAGGTAAGGACTGGTGCTTTCATCTGTCCTGAAGGGGATTCATGAGGGCAGAAGGCGGCTCAATGGCAGGGAAATGCAGTGCGGGGACATGGGAGAGCAATATGGGATGCAATGACTTGCTGCTGCACCCTCAAACAAGATTCACATCAATAATTCAAGGCTTTCAGAAAACACCGGGATTTTGCAGAGGTTAGGCCTTTCAAAGGTTGCATTTTCTATAGCAACTCCACATCACGAGGTAGTAAATATTGTGCCTGTTCTTGAGTCTATACAGTTAGGATAAAAAGGGCAAGCTTTTTATGCCCCCAGACAGCAGCAGGACTAACCAAGGTCATTTTGCTAGTCCAGCACATTAACTTAATGCTACCAGCATTACAAGTGGCACAATGTCAGGGAGAGAAATTCTCCACTTCCCACCTTCCTCCCTCCAAAGTCCTGCTTACTAGTCACCTTCCCCACCCCTCTGTTTACTTAAAATCAGACTGTAATCAGGAAACGTGAGCTTTTTTTCTTGAGGAAGTTTATTTCTGAAGGTAATGGGGAGACGTAAATATGCCGCCTGTTTACTGAGGCTCATAAACACATAAGAACACAGGCAATTAATTGTCACTGAGAGAGTTCCACTGAACATGGAAAATCCTAGCTTTTTAGGGCACGTTTAAGTAAATGTTCACCCATCATGTACTGAATTACTTAGTGAGATATTAATTTTGTGCTCCAACTGAGGGTAATCACAGAACAAACCAGCATTATTCACATTGCTCTCTGAAATTACAGCGAGGGTAAGCTGAAGAACAAAGGCCAGCAGGAGTCGAGCCTCTCGACTTGAAAGGAATTATCTTTTCCTCTAATTGAAGCGAGGGCTGTTTTGTTTTGGTTTTTCTTTCCTTCCTCTCGCTAAACTTCCAGCAGCACTCCTTGGGAGAATGGCTTCTTGCAGCGGGCTGGTGCTCTTGGAGCCCAGGAGCAGCGCCTCATCTGCATGGGAAAATTTACTGAGCTGACTGTACCAGCATCCTTGGCAGATGGAGTTATACCAGCAGAGCTCTTCATGCGGGCTTACGCCAGTAAGTGGCCCTATTTACGTAAGGCCAGAAAGCTGAGAGGTCTGGGTCCTGTTTGCTGGTGCTGCCCCTGACCTAGGCTGTGACCTTGGACAAACAAACCACTTCTCCATCTCCCTCCTGCCTTGCTCAGCCTCGAGAGCGTCAACTGGAAGCTCTCTGCAGCAAGAGCAATCTGCTGGGTTTCACAGCAGCAAGGGAGAACCTCGATTTTGGTAGGGCACCACAACAGCACATCATCAGAAATCTGTAATAATGTACGTAAACTGCTTGTTCTTACACCAGCCAGCCAGCTGGTGCTAGATGACTCTCACGGGCTGGGGCTTTTTTTTTTTGCATGGGAAAAAGTTAACAATAGGCAAGAACAGAGGGTCATCTCAGGCGAAATTCCTTCACTATCAAATATAATACTTTCAGCTTTCTCTATACTTATCCTCCCTAGCATGCCAAGACACATTTCTTCTTGTCTCTTTCATATCTGGCAGGCTTTTTTATCCACTAAATAACTCTTCATCTAATGCTGGCTGTAAATAAGGCCTGAAGGAGCCTTGGCTAATAATTTCCATTTCATTTGGTAATAGACCCCCTTCTAAAATGCAGTACAATTACAGCAATACACTTACAATTTTGCCCAAAACTTCATTCAAGAGTGTTTGTAAAAATATTGTTTTTCAATTACCACTACTGCTAATTTTCTGGTTGTGATGAAATCTCAAAATATGACCTTTTTAGTTCAAACTTTGATTTTTTGTTTGAATTTTTTTTTTCACACAAGTCCTGCTTTGACCCATCTGCAATCAAAGTTTCTCCATTTGGTCATGCTGAAAAAGGAAAAAAAAATGAAGTCTAAAAAAAAAAGTCTGTATCATTTTTTTAAATACATAAAAATTCTTTTTTTTTTTTTTTTTTTTTTTTTTTTTTTGATACATGTAGGAAAGCGTTGTTTCAGAATTATGCAGACAAAATACCAGTATTTAAATTGGTCCCCAGTGAAATGCGTTCCTTGGTTGTTTGTTTTTAATTGTAGTTCACAACTGGGAAAAGCAATTTGCACTTTAGCTTGTCCCACTAAGCCACTCTGTAATTCAGAGTCTGTTCAGTCCGAAGCATTTCATAAATAAAGAAAAAATGCAGGTTAAGAGAAACCATAACCTTTGGACACAACAAATGCTATTCTTCTCCTCCTCACCTAAACACAATCAGGTAGTGCAAGCACATGAAAACACTTACTAGAACCTCTAGTGCCTTCTTATCAACGTGTAAAGCTTCCTGGTGACACTACATGAGAAATTATAAGTGTCCACTAAATATGGAATCAAAAGATTGCATGTGACAATTCCCAACAGAGGGGGAATTTCCGGCTCTCAAATTATCCCCTACCCAGATACAGAGAAAATGCGCAGCAAATGGAGAAGTACAGTGCTGTGAGCTGGGTGAAAAGTTCTACGTGCAGATAAGCTGGAGACTTGAAGCAATTCTCTGTTTTTCAAATCAGTTCACTCTTCTGTAGGAATAATGGCATTTTTTGTAATAGACAGCTTCCATTTACCACAGAACCAATGCAACCTGCCGTGCAAAATCAAACTTTATGTCACGCCAGATTACTGTCCATCATAACCAAAGAAAATGTATTGAATGGAATATATTTGGTTTAGGAAATCTGTATTTTGTCAGCTGCAGTATAACTCATTGTCCATTAAACAGCACCAAGCCCATTCTAAACAGAGCACACTCTATAAATGTTTAACCTCCCAATCCTATACTTGTCAACTTTCCAGAACAAAAGTGAGGGTGATACCTGACATCTAACAAAAACAGAGTTAGGGCTGCCATTTTCCCGTACCAGAAAAATTCTTTGGGTAAGAGATCATATATTTCCTGCAGACAGACAAATGCTAATTATAGCGCAACTCTTCCCTTTTTCTTTCCTCCGCCATTTATTTCTTTGCCTTCCTCCTCTTCCCAGCGCATCTTTTCTTCAGTCTTGTTCATCGAATATCTTTTGCCTTCAAAAAAATCTCATCAAATCTCTACATTCTCCTACAGTTATCTGTTTTGAGAATAATTTGCCTGCCCTCTTTTATATATTCCAGCTGGAGTTTTTAATAAAGCACAGGGACTCAAGGCTACTGTATTTTTATTAGGAGATGGTGGAAACTTTATAATGATTTCTATTCACATTCAGCAAACGCTCTTCCCTATTGTTCTACCCTATTCACCTCTGCCAACATCCTATTCCCAAATCACTTTTACTCTGTAATCCTTCATCCGTTTTGTCTCCTCTTCATTTCTGTCCCCACCTAACCCCTATCTTGCCAGCACAAGTACTTTCCTTTTCTTAACCTTTTCTCCTTTCCTTTTTTGTTGCCCTGATTCCTCAGTCACGGATGTTTTAGGTTCCACTGATATTTCTCCCACTTACATCTCAGTTCTTTGAATATAGAACCAAGATGTTCTTGTGGGGGGAGAAATCACTGAGCTATTCTTTTTAACTTGGAAATCCATCCTGCCAGGTTGGAGGAGAAAGCACTGTATGTCACAAACATCTAAATTCATGTCAGCCAAGGTGCCCCAGCAGGGCTGGGGACAGAGTTAGGGAATTGAAAACATAGTGAAATGAGAGGATATTAAGTTCATTAAGTGTGGAAGAATTAGGTCTGATAAACTGAAGATCAATCAATCCCAGCTCTTACTGACTGACTTTCAAAAAAGGGATTTACAGAAGTTTCTGCTGGGTATGAATATACACATCTTCCCTTCTCCTAACAAGTGCAAGTTGCCCACCCCTGACAACAACACACTTGTCTCTTCAGGATCCCACGGCAGCAAAATATATCAGCTTAAAAACATAAAAACAGTCATTGCCAAAGATTTCTCACCTCACATACAGCGGGGTAAGAATGGTGAGGGGAAAACACTATGAGCATGTGGGAGTGAAATATTAATCTTCTGGTATAGTTTTCCAGCTGAAATACTGACACGAATTCTGCTTGCAGATAATTTGTGGTTGGGCCATTTGGTACATTCCCACAAAGCAAAGGTAGACATTTTTGTACTGTGAAGACATTGTAGATAAATATATATATATATGTATATATATAATTTTGGAGTTTTAGCAATAGATATATATTTGTGCTAGTCATCTTACTTGAATGTTTCACCAGAAGGGCTGGTAGCATTCTGTCACTATGGTTATTTGACATTTCCCATTTGAGTTAACTACTGGTTTGTCAGATATCTACCATTTCTGTTGAGTATTTCCATCTTGTAGATCACTTCCTCGCTTTGAATTCATGTTGAGAAATTTCAGTCAAACCATTTGTCTTTTTCTTGTTTCTCATGAAAGATACCTGCTGAGGTGCCAGGGGGGTTACCCATCACTCACTGAGATGAGGAGTTGTGGAGGAGGGAGCCCAAAAGGAGACTGAAGAGTAAAAGTAAAGAGGAGAGTAAAAAGGGGGGACATGTCTAGGTTATATGGGAGGACTAGGACAATAAATCAAGGCACAGATGTTGTAAAAGGAGCCCAGGGTGGGTGAGTGTCACAGTCTACAGCAGAGAAGGGTCAGATGGGGAGGTGGGAATAGTTGTGCAAAATGGGAGGTGAGATTAAGAATGGAGTAAAACTAAGAATGAAAAAGCAGCGGTAATGGCCACCAGGTAGCTGAGAAGAGCCAAATGGTTTGGGTGAGCAGGACAGGACAAAAGAGAAGCCAAAATGTGTGAGAATGGAAGGGGCAGAGAGATGCATAAGGAAAGGAAAAGACAGCACTCCCCGTCCACATCCTGGACCCAATGACATTGACCACTCCTCTGTTGTCAGCAACAATCACCTACGTCCAGCTGCCAAGCGTCCCAGCCCTTTCTAGCAGTGCTTCACAGAGACAATTAAAGCTTACTGCTGCCAAGCTCTCCATGTCTGTGTGATAAATAGAAAGATTTCAACCTTGCTGACAATCCATTTGTCAATGTGCCATGGGATGGCATTTGCAGGTTCCTTTTTAAAAAGCTAAACCTTTTTCCACACAGAAATTAAATTAAAAGAACATGGGGGAAAATTCCATGTGAGCCCATATTTAAGGTTAATGAGTAATGGGATAATTATAATGAATAATAAAAAGATAATGAGTGTTCATAGAGGAGCCCATTACAACTGTGTAGACAACCATTACTCTGTAATTTTATACCTTTTGAACACTTGACTTTGCAACCTTAATGCTTTTTTAACATTGTTTTTGCCTGTGTAATGATATATAACAATCTCCAGACACCATCTGCAGTCTTCATATTTCCTTGATCTCTTTCAAACAACTTCTAGTACTGTGTATGAGAAGAGGCAAGTGATTACTTCACTGAGTAACAGCCAGGAGATAGAGAGGAATATAGTTGGTTGTTTTCTTTCTTTACTATTCATAGCTACTGTCTCAACAGTTAGGACCATGCTACAGGCTCTTGGGCTTTGTCTGCTTTAAAGCTTCTTCGTTCATGACAATTTTGTCAAAACTTCTTGATTCTGCAGTTTGCTTCTCCCATTGGTCTAACAGCCGAACCCAAGATAATTAGGCTTCAAGACACAATTAAATATTTAATGTTTCAGTTAGGGTTGTGGCCGAGAGCATGGCATCAACCATTTTCTTGATACCTTTTCATCTGACATTGTGCCAATTGTTTTAGCTGTATATGCTCCCCTTCAGTGTTGGACCCCCACTTAGACGTGGTACCAGGCACATTGTTTTAATTGGAAATAGGCATTGTGCACTTACAGACTATCATCATATGTCAAGTTTACTGCTAGAAAAAGCCAATATTAATAAGGGTTGCTTTTGCATTTCTTTAGGCATTACATATTTTAGCTGCAAATGTCAGCTCTTACCAAGTTCTTAGATGCTGCTCCCGAAGTATTGTAGTATCACTAAATGCCCTGTACAACTGTCCCAACTCCTTGTCACTCTAACAACTCTGGGTCACCTTAAAGCCACTCCAAGTCCCTAAACATCTGCATCATTCAGACTGGAATCCTAATGTGTACTGTGCAGCAACCGTCAGTATGCTACCTGCATGCTTATATGCAGGTGGCTCTCTTGGCAGCTGAGATTTCTATTTGCAATAAAAGAAAAAACTGTTTGCAATAAAGAGCAAACACTTTGGGGGACCAGCTCAGCAACTCGCCTACCTGTGTGACACACGTTCTCATTTCCACCCGCATGACCCTGAAGCAGTCATTGCAGTCTGAGTGGAAAAGGGGAGTTAACACTAAATAATATTAGATAAGAGCCAATCTCTACTCAGCACTCTTCAAACAGCGAGAGAAACATGCCTTAGGTGTAAAGTGAGAGATCAAGTAGGAGGAAACAGTAGTGAAGAATGACAGGGCAAATGAAAGACCCTCTCTGCATGCCTCTCTGAATTGGTCTTTTCTATTATTAAGTTCCTGGCTGTAAGAGAAAGGTGACAGAGATCCCATGCTCTCACTGGCACAGCAAGTCGTTCACTTGCTCTTCAGCATTACAAAGAAAGAGCAGTATATGAACCTGCAGTGTTTACACCTGCAATTTTATGCAGTAATTTGTTTGCCTCCCTACATGAAATAAACATGGCAGCACCTAATTCTGGGGATAGCCTTGTAACAGCACTAACCAGAAAGAGGAAAAAACTCAGGCTGCACACGGATACTTAGTTGTATAGCTTCTGTAAAGGTGAATGGGAACAAGGAGTCTAAATCCCAATACGCTGTTTGAAAAGGACCATCTCAGAGCTGAAATGATGGACAGCTTTATGCGTACGAGGACTGGTGCACACACAACCCAGGATCCATGTAGGACGGTGGATGACAGCGTGCCACTGTGCACTTGGGTCCCACAGGACTGTCTGGGAGCAGTTTGACCCGGTTCAGCAGAACTGGCCCTTAAATATCGCAGCCATTTCCTGAACCAGCTATTAAAAACCGCTTCCAGCAGTGGACTTTGCAAGCTGCAGGCCCTGCCACTCGCTCACGCTCCCCTGGGAGCCCAGCGCCTGTGGCTCCTCCGCTCAGTACATGGCTCCAGCACGCCTTCAGCGCGGCTCAGTCCCCAGCCCTGGCCTCCTCCCCGGAGCTGGCGGTTGTTGCATGTCTGCCAGCATGAATACCAGTGCCTTTTGGCCGGGGAAGAGATGGCATACCAAGCCCGGGATTTCTGGAATATGATACTAGGGTTTCTCTGCATTAGCCTGGTGGAGCTTCTAAATTTCCACCTTAGTCGCTTTATGTAACACAACCAAGTAGACATTAAAAGAAGAGTTGCAAAGTAAACAGCTAAAATTTCTGGAGTACCAGAATTGAGGCTGCTTATTAGACCTTAGCTACCCCTTCAAGCCTATTCATTAGGGTAAAATCTGCAAAATTACATGTAATGCCAACGTCAGGGCCCCTCACCTTCTCAGTGTTGGATGGGCATCTCTAACTGAATGATTAAATATTTCATATTTTATTTCCTCTTCTTTAATACCTTACTGTATTTACTGTACGGTGTTCAAACTCTGCTCTGAAGACAGAATTATTAATGTTTGCACAGACTTTCAAGCAGGTGTTTTTCACTACAGTGGCAGCGTGCTTTATAACACATGTAAATTTATCCTCCTAACACCTAGCACGATACAGAACTATGTTCATTTCTAGTTAACAGGTAGGCAACTGAGGCACATAGAAAATTAACAAAAAAGCCAGCACAAGTATTTAGTACACATTTTGAGACAGGGCCTCAATTCTCAGAACACTGTGCATCCCGTAGCACAGCCCTCTCAAAGCCCATATCGTACGCTCACTGTCCCCAACTCAGATGAAACTCAGAGCTTCAAGCAAATCATCTCTGCCATGGCTCCTTCACAGCATTAAAACATGCAGTTCCTTTTCAAAAAGGTCTCACATGGAGCCTACAGAACATTCCTGACCCCACATGGGGTCAGCTCTCTGTGGAGCCATGTCCCACTGGGTGCTGCTCCGAGCCTCCAACCTGCGCGCTCATCTCAATCTTCTCACTCAGTAAACTTAATCCTACTGTTACAGCAACTGAAAAGAAGGATTTACAGTGGAAGAGGATGGAAAACCTTAACAATAAGCAGTTCAATCAATCCCTTTCTATATATAAAATTAATGATAGAGAATTGTAAAATTATCAGAGAATGAAGCAATAATTTTATGAAATAGAGAGCTAAAATACACTTCAAGGGATTAACATCCACAGTAGATTATCCCCTCCATACGAAATTTGTAATGGATTTCTCTGAATGGGATATTTCTTTATAGCAGAAGCATGAGATGCTCTTTTTAAGATCTTTACTATCTGACTTTTGGCTTCTGTTTTCTTTGTTCTTTGTTACAGCCATGTCGAAATAGTGATCTTGACTGATGACACAGGCAAGATCTCTCGATGAGAGGTTTTAATATGATGGGGAGAAGCACACAGGCCACACGTGATCTTGTTTGGAAAAAGCAGAGTTCTCTGCTTGAAGATTTCTGGTCGCTAATGGAGTACAGTGGGACTCGAGTAAGCAAAAATAGCATTGTGGTTAAGATACTGGCCTAAACTTGGAAGATATCTTCTGGTTCCTGGCTCTGCTGCAGACATCCTGTGTGTCCTTGGATAAACGCCTCTTGTGAGGCTAATTTCATTTATGTGCTCACGTACGTAGTAATGAGCCTCATAAACAGCCTATAAATATAATCACTTGAAATTATTTTTAAGGTACAATCTCTTGAATTCTGTGAGGGATTTCATGTTCTCTTGGGAGAAGGGAAAGTGTATGCCAGGCTAAAGGCATGAGATTGATTTGGATCTATCTCAATTTCAGTGGCATGTGAGCATATTTAAATTTGGCATGTGCAGACCATTATGATAAAAAAAGAGCCTGCATTATTTGCACTATTTCTTATTTTCGTTCTCAGTCTGGGATTCTTCAGACTGTAGGAAGCAAGGAGAAACACATATAGATGATGATATCTTTGAAATATGCACTGGCTCTGTGTCTTTTTTGTGCAAAATTCAGGCTTGGGAACATTCTGTAAAAATCTGTGTGCATGCACAACAGTTGTAATTATTCATACAGACCCTACTGTAAACCACAGGCTCATATGTACACCTGGAAGTTGCATATCTTGACACACAAAATGCATGCAGCTATGCAGTTCACAAGTCAAATTCTACAGGAAGGGTGGTCCTAGAGCAAATGCAGGTCTGCCAGATTTGCTAATTAGGGTGGTGCCTCACCACTTGTGGTGCAAGCAAGTGCTCTGCTGCTTTGCTGGTGCTCTGGCAGCCTCTGCTACAGACATCCAGCAATCCCGGGTAAACAACCACTGCTTGAAGCAAGTGCAACATGCCATGGACCCTGGGGCCAGCCAGCAAACACAAACTGTGGCACAGTTAGACCACCATAATACTCCCAGTTTTGTTTCTCAATCCCTCTTCAGCCTCTTCCTTTTCAACAAGAATGATCTCCTCCAATATATATCTTCAGACAATTGTTGACCTCTAGTTGCTTACACAAAGCAAACAGAAATAAGTAAATTATACATTTTGTAAGTCTACATGTATTGTCTGCATCTACCATCTATGTCTAACACAGATTTTATTAAAACATTTTTACCAATTTTCCAAAGTAGCTATGCCTTACCTATTTCATTACAGAAAGATCTTTTGTGTGTGTGTGTGTATTTTAACTTAATACATCCAGTTAAAAAGCCATGCACATGCAGTCATTTCTGCATGGATTGTTTACAAGCAAAACAGTGTCTGTGTTTGAAAACCCACCCATCAAGAATATGTTTACCATAAAGCAAAGTGTTTCATAGTATGAAAGTGCAGCTGAAGGTACTCTTGATGATTAGTGAGGAACCAGCATTCATTATTCATTTGTAAAGTAATGATTGTTTCCCTTAAATCTCTATAGCATTCCTTGCATCACGTTACCGCTTTCAAATAACTAGAAATGCCAATATCTTAATGAATCAGAGTACTACTACATCGTCAAAAGTTGTTAGAAGACACGAAAATTATCAATTTCTAACATGAAAGGGAGCAGGCAGGAAGACAAAACTAAGCACATAAGCAAAAAGTAGCTGCTATTTCCAAATTAAAAGCATCTCTTTAGATGCTAGAAAACCTGTGATTGAAGTTTCTGCAAGAACCGATAGTTCAAATGTGATCACTTACACTACTAGTTTTTTCCTGGATGGCAGCCCTAATAGTTACTCAAATTGATTCCAGTTCACGTAAGGGCGAAGGTGTGCTTCTGGAATTACCCCTGCTGTCCAGTCTCTCAGAGAATTAACAACCTTGGCAATTAGGAACAGAGCCTTACCAAGCAGCACCCTTGTTGAAGGGAAAGGAGAGGACATGAAATTAAGAGGCAGTGCCCTCTTCCCTTGCTTCTCAGGAACCGTCTGAGATATTAGGTTAATGCCTCGGCACTGGGATGCCTCAGTAACAATGAGGCTTGTAGCAAGGCAAGAATCTCGACACTCCCAAAAACTTGTTAATTTTGGCAAGTAAGTTATGTCTGGGGAGCTGAAGTGGAGAAAATAAGGATGTAATAATGTTGCAATGCAATATTATAACATTATGAATAACATTCATAATGCCATCGGATACATTCCAAAAGAAGACTTCTGATATATAAAAAAAAAAAAAATTGGCTCCTATTTTATTAAAGCTGAGGAAACAGTGACAGCTCAACAGTAAACTGTATGTAACAATTACTCAATAACAAGTTTTACAGCAAGCTTGGGTAGTTTCTTGCTTGTATCCTTTTGGCATTCATTTTTTTTTTTTTTTTTTTTTTTTTTAAGTGTAATGACAAGGGCATTGCTCATGTTCACTGAAATACCTCCAACTACATTCAAGCTGTGATCAGTATCACATTTACCACTGTCTCACAGTGCCCTTATATTAGTATTTTCTATTTCTTAGGGAAATACATTTCACATACACACACACCGAGTAAATCCAAAATGAGCCTTAAATAATCTTGTTCAGGGCAACAGAGAATAATGACTGTGTCTTCAATGAGGGGCATAATTACAACAAGCTGTCAAAGGAAACTTTAAGAAGGTTTGGGGGCAGGGGGAATTAAAAGCTATTTACCTCTATCAAAGCAGAGTGAATAAGGGTAATGAGTAATAACCCTGAGAAAATGACAACAAAGGGGAACATTCTCAGCACCATGAGTGGGAAATTAATCAAGTCCCTCTTTTGTTAACAGGTGTTGCACAATAAATTCCCTCTGTTCCGCCCTGAAAAAGCATCCTTAATATTAGAAAGGAAAAGTTCAGAGAAGTAAACAAGAAAAATGCTACCTTGTACTTACAACGCATCATTTGCAAATGTCTCAAAGCACTTTTCAGTTCAGTACAGTAAAATAAATACTGAAGTTCAGTATCTTACAGCATTTTAATTTAAAATAATGGAGGGAACATGGTGCCCTAAATTAACAAGTAGGCAATGGATCCATGCCTACAAGATCAATTTGGACAATACCAAATGATTTTCAGGAAGCCTCCTGTTGCAGCTAACAAAGTACTGGAGTGCCTTCTGGAGATGCAGAAACTTGTACATCTTGATTACATCTGCACCACCTCAGTCCTCTAAGTCAGGGAATGCTTAGTTCAAGTCAGAGGAGCACAATGCAGTTGTGTAAACAGAAGATTGAAAATCAGGAAATCCTTAGTTCTAAAATGGGATCCAACTGTGCCCTTTTTCCTGTCCACAAAAAAGTTAATGAAGCAACCTAAGCCGCCCGCCCTCTCCTCCCTCTCAAAGAGATGCGGTAGTACAGAAGTACCAATCTCGGCGACCTGCTGGATGGTTTAAGTAAACTAACGTGGATACATTAAATAAGTTCACATCTTTAAAATATTTTGAGGGAAAAAAATGTTCTATAAGCATTAAATATTACTGAAATAGAGAGCAGAAGATCTTTTCAAGGGGAATTACTACGTTTCCGTTCTTTACATATCAATTACACATTAATGCAGCAAAACAAAGAAAGATGAGCTTTGACAGTTCTCAGAGAATGGTTTTCACTGTTGCATATGCTCTTGATTTGACACTACAAATAAAAATGTTATTCTGTGTATCCCTGATCATGTTCCCAAACCATTACTGAGGCCTAGAATATGAAGAGTTTCTGTGCAAGCTATCTTCTGTAATATCCAGTCCAGCTTAGTTATACATTTAATAGACATGCACAAAGCGTGTTACTGTTACTCCTTGTAAAATTAAGAAAAAGATGGGAAAGTGAATGGGAAAGGGAAAGAGAAAAAAAGATAGAAAGAGAGAAAGAAAGAGAGAAAGAGAGAGAGAGAGAGAAAGAAAGAGAGAAAATTAAAAAAAAAAAAAAGTTTCCTTCAATCACTTTTTCTATTTAGGCAACTGCTGTAGTTGCAGCAAGGGACGTATGTAGCTGTGAATGACAGTTGCTAGTATAAATGAGACTGGATAGGAAGTGGTGTTCAGAAAAGACCCTCTAGGAAGAAATGAGCCGTGTAGAGAAAACATGAGAACCCTTTTGCAGAATACAAGGCACAAAATTGCTTTTGAATTTTGTTCTTCTTTTAGAAGCTATTTGAAAACGAATGATGTTTTTCTAGTAACCATAAATAATTTTTAAAAGGAGAATATTCCCATATAAGCAATCTCAGTATCTGAGTCCAGAGTGAAAGAGCAGGTCCCAAAAGGTGCAAAGTCCAAGGCAGGCACCTTCCTCCCCCTTCTGCTCTATAAAGTCTACCCCAAGAAGCTTTCAGATTTTTTATTATTATTATGCGTTTTTCCTTCATGCTGAACAAATATAATTAAAATAACAGTGCATAAATGTTGGAGTCATGGGCCTCAGATAAGTCAGTGAATCTATGCCAAGTTATTCCTGCTGCATATTTAGCTCTCAAATAAGATTTCATATGAACACATACAAGTCTTACATTGCTTGTTAACTTGCTCTGTAGAATAAGACAGCAAAATTGATCCAGCCTCGCTAAATTCTGAAGAACGAATGCATGGCTTGAAACACTTAAGAAGAAACCTTCTTTACTCAGACTCCATGCTTAGAATGAACACAAACTTTTGGACCATCGTTGGCCATGCTGAGCAGGCAGGCCTGTGATTTCTAATCACATCAACCTTAGAGTGATTGTGAAACCAACAGTTGTGTCTGAGCAATTGGAAAAATAGATACAGAACAAAGGGGAAGACCCATCTCAACAGGGCTTCTCCCTCAAGTGCATAAACTCAGCTTCAGTGGAAAACATAAATATTTCATTCACTATTTTGTACTGTATTTCTCCTGTGATTTATGCTCCAACCATTTTCTTTTAAAGGTGCATTAATGTCTTCTCCTAACAGCATCCCTTCTAAACTTTTCCCCTTGCTTAATGGGCCTGAAGGGATTAAACTCTTAGCAGAAAAATGCATCTGTTGTACATAAGATCACAGTATTAGACTATCATAATACCAACTCATTTATTTTCATTTTGTGGAAGTATACCTTCCCTTGAGAATGATGCTACAGGGTATATTTCCTTCCTGATGCTTCCTTTCATGTATTGTATGAAATTAAGGAGAAACACTTGTATTCAGACATCAGAAGCCCAAGGCCCACTTTTCGCCTTGCATTTTGAGGCCACGCTATACCAGAAAGTCAGCTAGGCTGACTAGCAAAGAGCTGCAGAAATCCTGCCTGTCTCAAAGAAGAAGCGATGCACATTCCCCATGCTCGTCACGGTTCTGGACACCGACCGGGCAGAGCTGACTTCAATTTGCTTTGGGTTTAGGTGACTTCCTTGCACATAAGTCAGAGAAAGCAGAGCCTAACATTTCAGCGAGGTCAGCTGTGATCTCACTGCTGGAACACATACCACAACAGTCAACATCAGCACAAACAATAGCACCATTCATCTTGCATTGTTGGGCAAGTCTTCATCTACATGCAGTTACAGCTGCACTATTCCTTTGGTCTTGGGATAAATAGGATTCCCTACAAGGAGTGCTCTTAGTCTTCATCATTAACGAATTCAAGACCAGGTAATCAAAACAGCCTTGAAATCTAGAAATATGAGGATATATAGTTATCAAATCTGGTAACTGGGTTGCTTTGGTAACTTACCAACATTTTTACAGTTCACCTGGATGGAAAGGTGCTGCCTCATCTGTAAAGTAACTTCACTTTAAGCCTGCTAAGAGGAGCATTGTACATTTGGCACTAGAATCACAGGTGTCGTCCATTTCTCAAACAGATACATGACAGTTCAGTTAGATTTTCCAAGAGCATCTGGATACTCACTCCGGGGTGCACCCTCTAGATTCTGAGCAACTCCATGTCTTCAGTCACTGGTGACTAATTTGGCTGGCTTAACCCCCTTTAACACACTCACATGTGAAAGCCTACCTGACCTTGCAACACATTCCTAACAAATATAGTAACAGGAAAAAATATTGCACAATCATTTGGAGATCGATAAAAAAAAGTTCTCACAATGTTTTCTTTGAAAGAGCACAGGCACACCACAAAGCACTTCCTAGAAACCCACAGAGGTAAACTATCACGGAGCAACAGCTGCTGCAGGCAAGAGGAGTAGAGTAGCAACCTTAAACTTGGGTGTCTTCCTGGAGAGAAGTTAAAACAGCCAGACATTCTCTCGTTTCTGCAATAAGCAGGAAAGAAAATAGTATGTCAGAGAGAATTACAGGAAGGCAATCACTTTTATTCATTATATAGCACCTCTACACAGCACCAGGTAACGTTATACACAGGGGTTGGCAGCCTTCAGGACAGAAATGTGTGAACTTCAAAACAACGTGGTACCTTGCTGCTTTTAGCATGAAAATTACCATACTGGGATGGTGATGACAAGCACCTCAAACATCTAGGTGGATTTGAAATGCATCCATTCTCTACCTAACAGCAACAGAAGTAGCTACTGCACTGCATGCTTCCTGCTAGGTCTTGTTGGGGAAGGAAAAACAAGGAAGGAAGGAAGGAAGGAAGGAAGGAAGGAAGGAAGGAAGGAAGGAAGGAAGGAAGGAAGGAAGGAAGGAAGGAAGGAAGGAAGGAAGGAAGGAAGGAAGGAAGGAAGGAAGGAAGGAAGGAAGGAAGGAAGGAAGGAAGGAAGGAAGGAAGGAAGGAAGGAAGGAAGGAAGGAAGGAAGGAAGGAAGGAAGGAAGGAAGGAAGGAAGGAAGGAAGGAAGGAAGGAAGGAAGGAAGGAAGGAAGGAAGGAAGGAAGGAAGGAAGGAAGGAAGGAAGGAAGGAAGGAAGGAAGGAAGGAAGGAAGGAAGGAAGGAAGGAAGGAAGGAAGGAAGGAAGGAAGGAAGGAAGGAAGGAAGGAAGGAAGGAAGGAAGGAAGGAAGGAAGGAAGGAAGGAAGGAAGGAAGGAAGGAAGGAAGGAAGGAAGGAAGGAAGGAAGGAAGGAAGGAAGGAAGGAAGGAAGGAAGGAAGGAAGGAAGGAAGGAAGGAAGGAAGGAAGGAAGGAAGGAAGGAAGGAAGGAAGGAAGGAAGGAAGGAAGGAAGGAAGGAAGGAAGGAAGGAAGGAAGGAAGGAAGGAAGGAAGGAAGGAAGGAAGGAAGGAAGGAAGGAAGGAAGGAAGGAAGGAAGGAAGGAAGGAAGGAAGGAAGGAAGGAAGGAAGGAAGGAAGGAAACTGCTCTATAATAGCTTGGGGAAAGAAAAAAGAAAAAGAAAAAAAGAAAAAAAAAAGATCCAAACATGCCAGATTTTCATACTTTATCTTGTTTTCATTAGTATACTGTGAAAAACATATTCTTTGATATAGTTCCACAAACAAACTACAGAAAAGCATTCTAGCTTTGTAGAAAAATTTCAGAGGTTACATGTTGAAGGGTAAAAACATAAGGCAGCCACTTTCCTATTATGGCAAGAGAGGAAGGATAGCATTAGGCAAAATTTTCCAGGGGCAGTTTTGAAGAAGCAGTTTGTCAAATGCAGTGGAGCAGGGTGTTTAATTCTTCTAGCTAACATGATAGTGATCAGGAAGAAATACAGAGCCAACGCTTAATGGTTCAAATGGAGATGTTGGCAAGGAGCTGTTTTGGAAAGAGGCAGATCTGCAGTGTTTTTGACTCAATTTTAGTATATGTTGAACTGAAAACGCAAAGTGCTAGAGAATGAAAATGTACCAAATTTTCCTGACTGTTTCTTCGTGCTAGCCTTTTTGCAGGATGCTGCAGTCTTCCAGGTCTAAGGGCAGTCATCAGTCTTACCGTAAGAGAAATTTAAGATGTCTGGTAAATAACACGGGCAGAGGATGGAGGGGTGGGGGAGAGAACCATTACTTATCTCACTTCAGGCAGAAGGGAGATTGTACAGCCTGCAGTACATTTGCAATACGACAGACATCTTCGAGTACACGGGTGTGTTAATCAGTGGCTAGGATGTGTCTAAATGCATAACAAGCTTCACCTTTCAAGAACTCATATTATCCAAGAGGGGGGTTAATGAACATTAGCACAAAACAGAACCACGGTTGCAAAATCCTAAAATGACAGGGAAAGGAAAATAACACTGACTTGGAATCGCTACAAGCTTAGCCACTGAATGATGCTGAGAAGAGCACAGTCCCTGTTGACTGAAACTGGAGATGAATTCAAGCCACACAAATTCCAGCTCAGTTTTAGACTTGCCATTATTTTTGCAACCCTGCACAAATCAGCAGTCTTCTCTGACTGGACTGCCCCTGCTGTCCCTCTTTTTCCCAGTGCAAGCAGCAGAATAATCTGCTCTACCTAATGCACAGAATTACTGGGGAAGAAACCTTTGCTTCTTACCCATTTCTGTGCCTTTCCTGTTTGCTCTAAATCTTTTTCTATTAGAAAGGGAAGCAAATGCATTTGACTTCCATCTTTCAGCAATGTATGGTTGCATAATCTTTCAGTCCGGTCAGCTTTCCCAGTTGTCGTTCATCTTCCCTGCATAACATCTGTTTTTCAAAGGCAACAGATTCTCTGCTGCTGTCTTGGGACAACGCGGGGACATTGTCCCTGAGGAGGGCATCTTCTCACTGCCTTGCCTTCTGTAAATTAGCAGCAACATCTTCCGAGATTCTTGCTAAACCTTCAGGGACGGTTTTCCTTTGTGAGGTGTCTGACTAAGGTGTCAACTGTGTTTTTGCAGCGGACAGCCAACACGTACTGCTTTGCTGGCGTTGTCACTGTGCTGAACTGTATGAAAAGCAAGGGACAGTGTGAAAGGCAGAGCATAACAGTACTGTATTATTAACATCAGCATCTGAAACATTTTTGTGATTATTTATCTCAGGAAATGGATAGAATACTTGACTCAGGGTGGCTACTGTTATTGTTAGATGACTATTTTCCATGTCCTGCAAAAAACACACAGCCCTATTGTCCAATTTTGTGGTCTGTTTTCCTTTACCCTCACCTGATATTTCTCATTTATTTTTTCACAGCATAGTGTATATTACATGGAAGCTCCTGAGACCAAGAACTTTAAGGAAATAAAAATTGACTTGTTTTGGTTCTTCCTCCATTATGGAAAAATGTTCAATTAGAGAGCCCAAAAAGAGACTTAATCTTCAATATTTGGTATTTTTTCACTTCTGGAAAATCAACCCATTGTGAGTTGTGTCTTGTTAAGCATTGAGGATTAAATTTGCTTATTGGTTTTGAAAATACGCATACACCTATATACCTATAAAATTCCTTTTACATCCCTAGTGCTATCCACACATCTAATTAATCTGAGATGGGTCCAAGACTATATTGATCTTCAGAAGTTGGCTGTGTATACTCTTCTCCACTTCTTTTTTGCAGAGGGTATTTCACTCATTGACAAGGTAATTGGACCACCGGGTTAGGTATAATGCTACAACCACTACTGCATCCACAGGAAGTCTCTTTCTGATTGCATTTTAAGTTACTTTTCCCCAAGCCACCTTTGTCAATAAGCGTTGACATCTGCACAGCAATGGAAGATTACCTGAATGATGTAGAAGAGGAATATGTGAAATTACCAGGCACTTTTGAAGGCTGGTCAGAAAGGCTTTATAACCAATAAGCACATGAGTCAAGTAGAGTTTGAATTTAGAAAAAAAAAAAGAAAAGAAAAAAAAAAAAAAAGAAGCGGAGGAGGGCTCCATCAGGCAATATACAGTTCATCTTCCAAATGAGGAAATGATTGCATGCAAGCCTTTCTGCAGGACAATGACTGAAGATTTGTGGAACACAGGTGAAGAAAGACAAGACCAGGGAGGTTAGATTTGTCTTCTTATCCCTTATGTTGGCACCAAACAACAGTGATCCTAAGGACTGTGAATAGAAAACAAAGCCTGGAAATTCTGCAAAGATTGCAAGGTACCACTGGAGACAAAGTGAGTCAGAATTAAGTCAGTCAGAGCAGCATCCCTCTGACTGAAGACAAAGCGTTAGCCCAATTTACTTTTCTCAGAAAGCCAGGCATCTCCATGCAGTGATGCTTCAAAAGCAAGATCATTTCATTATACAGTTAGGGTCAAATTCTAATCTCAGCTATATTAACATAGAGCTACTCCATCAAAAGCAGAAGAACTACTTCAAATTATTATATAAAAGTGAAATCACTATTTTTAAATTAATACAAGGAGACCATGATTTTTATTTATTTGCATGACTTTTTAAAGAGTGCAAGTATGACCTTGAATTCAAGGAGACCCCATCATGCTCATACCCTAAAGAGAAACTTGTCCCTCCTACATCCTCTTCCAGCCTTCCATCAGATACCTGCCTGACTTCCCAACTCACGATCATTGCTCTCCAAACCCTCTCCCACTGAACCCACTTCCAAGTGCTGAGTGAGACAGGCAAGAGCTGGAACCTGCACCAAAATCCTGACTCATGCAAGGGTAAGTTGGCTGCAGAGCATCCAGGTCTTGATGAGTTCCTGCTAGCTGCCTTGCACAGCAGAGAGAAGTTGTATCCCTGGAGGTGCACAAGACTAGGTTAGATGAGGCCCTGAGCAACCTGATCTAGTGGGTGGCATCCTTGCCTATGGGGGGGGGGGGGGGGGGGGGACACGACGACTTGATGATTTTGAGGTCCCTTCCAACCCAAGCTATGCTATGATTTAGTTGCAAACCAGTTGATTGACAATAACTGTCTCCTGCCTCTTGCTTAAATAAGACATTGATCAAATATAAGGCCAGATATATTGTAGGCAAATTTCCTTGGAAAAAAAAATGATTTTCTAAACACTCAGATTAATTTGACAGAATTGAGAACTCAGGGGTCTTTTTGATTTGTATTAAAAATATTTACTTTGGCATCTCTACGATTCCAGGAAAGCTCAGTGAGGTAAATCTCTGTCTCCCCATTCCACGGTCTAAACTTAGACATTCACAGAAACTCAGTCAACTTCAGAAGTTATTTAGAAATTGTACTGAGCTAAATGAATATGCAGTACCATCTTCCTTCTTAGCTAGTTAAGCAGCCAGTTTATCTTACAGGGACTCATTTTGCATTCCTCAACTACTCCTGTTGCTCTTGTCCCTAAGAAATTTAATAAAGAGTAGTTTCCTTAGAAATGGTTATTTAAATTGACCACCAAGAGTAATGAAGTTTTCATCTTTCCTCAAGAGAAAGAGGGTAATCAATTTTACTTTAGCATGAATTTCACAAGAGCTATGTTTCCTTCAACTCAACATTCTCAGTATTCCCCAAATAACTTCTTTTTAAAATGATGCTGTATTTGCCGTACCTAAGGATCATACCAAAGCTTTGAAGTGATTTAATAGCAGATGGCCACTGGTCACAAAAACAAAAACAAAAACAAAAACAAACAAACAAAAAAAAACCAAACAACAACTACAACAAATATTTGCAAACATCAGAAGCTACAGAAATTCATTGCTTCTCATAGCCGATTATATAGCTAAGCTTATAAAAACAAATTTTAATTATTGCTAAAAAGCAATAAAAGTGTAAATTCAGGCTTTTGCTCACCAGAAAAAAAAATTAAATAGACTATAAATAGCATCTCAAAATAAAATGCACTAGCTACATTCTGTGCTAAAAATAAATGATCCTGCTATTATTGTAGTGAAATCATTTAAAAAATTTTCTAAAGCTTGATCCAAGGCCCAGTAAAGCTAGTTAGAAGGAGAATACTGCTCTGCTATTCAGTTACAACAAGAAAACCTAAGTCTTGCTTGTGAAAAAGGACAAAATTGTTTCACTGCTGTGTGATAACATACTCCCGTCCCTTTTTAACACCAGCCAGACCACTGCAAGAAATCAAAAATAGGTAATTTCCAGTTCAGGCAACAGGTTTAAACTCACCAACATTAAAATGTTTCTTCACAGCAAGTATAAACAAACCACAGAACTCATTGCTAGAAGACAGCGTGAAGACCAAATGCACAGAAACGCTGGAAAAGCTTAAGTCTGTGCGGTGTTACCAAACACCATGATTTATATGTAACCAGGATGAGGAAGTCATTCACTGCCAAGGGCTGAAAACTGTATTAGTGGGAAGATCACCGTATAGGTCTTTTTTATAATCTGTTCTTAACCTCCAGGCTGTCTGAAACCTGCCTGGGTGCTCCTGCGTATCCAGAGACATGGCCAAGAAGCATTCCCCACCTCTCCAAGGCGCCTGGATCAGGACACTATGGTTGAATTGAAACTGCAATGATAATTATACATTTGTACAGGACTAAAAGGGGAGAACACTGAAACCTTAACTCCAGTAGGGATTCTCCTTTAACCTGAAACTCTGCTAAAGTCCCAGGATGTCCAGGTATATGCATCAGAAACAGAGAAGAGAGCAAACCGATAGGGCAGGACACATTTTGGAATTGCCAGTAATGTGGAATTTGCCATGGATCAACTATTAAGGAAAGATTACTATTAAAACTCAGACCAAAATTCATATAAAAAGTTAGGGCCCATTTTGCAAAGTGAAGTTGCCAAAATTTAGCCCATACCGAGTAATACTGCAATCAATATACAATTTGTGTTTAATGTTATATATATATATTTAGGCTTACAATTTAATTATTTTCCTTCAAATTTTAATGCCTTCAAACTTAATAAAAAAATATTATCTTTCTTTACATACCTGACAGTAAGGACAGTTATCTACCTGACTGGATATTGTATTACTCCAAAAATAAAGAGGAGGAAGATAACAGATGTAGTGGGAGAATTTTACTTAATGAGACAATGCCCCATGCATATTGATAGTCCTCACAGTTTGACCAGGCAGTGCAGGGGTTCAGATGACATAATTAAAACTGAGCTTAACTTTTTGTCCTAAAAGCAATGACTTTGCTATATTTTAATTTTATTCAGGAAAATATCATGGTAATAAGCAAATGAAATTATGTATAGAGGTCATTTCCATTTTAAAAATTATTTAAAAAATAAATCATTAGATTCTACAACTTTTTAAAATTTATTTCTGCTCAAGTTTCAAGTTATTTCAGAATATACTTGTTCATATGTTCACCCAGGAGTTATTGATAACTAATGAAATACATCGATGGGAAGAGTCAGAAACATTTTCAGTTCAGGTGTTTGGATTAAAGACATGAAGTCAGTTGGCAGCAGCTTGACTATAACCACAGAAGGCACTTGAGCTCCTCTACCATCTGAGCTTTGCATTCAGCCCATGAACAGCTTGGCCTCAGTTTCTGTACAAATAATGGGATATTACAGCCATTAATGCTTGGGGCAGTGCCTGGTTTCCCCCAGACCATCCCTCACAGAAACTGCCATGGGGAGGACTTCTCCACAAAAACCTGTGAAAATTGTTCTTCCCATCTTTCCTTGGATTTTCTGCGTTGTGTCCAAAAATGCAGGTAGTTAAAGAAGACTGCCACTTCTGGCTCATAAACTACCTCAGCCACAAACTCTCAGGGGCCAGGAGAGCAGCAGAGTCCATCCCTGCGTTTGCTACGCTCTCATCCCGTTTCTTAGTTATCTCTGCTGTTGTTGCTGAGAATTGGGGCTGTTCAGACAGGCCCCTCTTTTGCTCATCTTGCATTCCCACATCACCAGTTGCCTTTAACCTTGACCAACACCATCTCTTTGCTTCTTTGCAGGGCTCCTTCTTCTACAGCCTGTCTCTCACACCAGTCTGTAACTTGTTTGTGGCAGGGATGGCCTTGCTTGATCTTTTCTAGTTCAGAGCCAGCCTGGCAGGGGCTTGCAGTATGGACTGGGACCCCAGGCTCTGAATTCATGAAAACAAAACAACACAGCAGCCACATGGTAATTTCTCATTAGATAAACAAGATAGCTTAGAAGTGATCTTTGACACACAGCCACAACCTTCTTTGCAACTCTCAAACACTTCAAGAGAAGAAGAGGGGAGCTCAGGCACAGGGAATGACAAGTGAAGCCACCTTGTACGCAAGCCAGCAGCTCCTGCTGCTTCCCTGATGGAAACGTCTAGTCCTGTCCTGGTCGCCCGAGTCCAGCCTCAATGCCCTTAGCTCTGCCCTTTGCAGAACATCGTGGCAAAGTGCCTCAAAACAAACAGAAGCCATCTGAAACATCACCTGGCAGAGCCGTACTGCCTGTGTGAAAATGAAGGCTAGAAAAATTGATGTACGTGCTCTGGGAATCAAACTGGAGAACAATGTATAGCAACCTAGTTAAAATTGTTACTGTGCCATGTCATTGCTAGTACTAAGGTTGCTTTGCTGAACTCCCCTTCACCAAATAAATATGTATAGGTTTGTTTTTTGTTTGTTTGTTTTTTTCAAAGTGTCCTGTACATAATGGATTTTCAGGCAGACAGCTTGCTTTTATGGAATGCCCAACTATTATCAGAAACATTTCAAAATACCCTAAACTTCCTGCAGCATCAAATCAGGAACCATCATCAAATTCTCAGGGCTGTTCTCCTTATATGCTTCTTTAGACTTGAAACAACAGTTGTGTTGGTGGTCGGTTTATGTAGCTCTCACAGCTTGTGACTTATTTACCATAAATAGAGCTCTAATGGAAAGTGCTTCTCCTTCCATACCCTAAAATTACACCTGATAGATGACTACAGCCTATAATAAGTAGTTAAAAAAATAACAACAACAAAAAAAAAAAAACGGACAAAATCCCCACAAGCTTCCCAAGTATAGCACCTCCTGCATATGTGACTGATGGCAGGATGTCCACAGATGAGGGAAAGGTGGCTCTTCAGCTGGAATGAATTGTCATATTAACGGAGAGCAGAAATTTGCCATTTAAATCTGTAGCTGATTTCTACATCATCTGAAACATTACAAATTACATTTTTCATTATGAAGAAAAACAAAATCACTTGGGAAATTAGTTTTACTTCTCACCTTCTCCGTGTTAAAAGCAGAATGTAAAAATCTGAAATGAAAAACAGGAATAATTGACAGTCTATTTCCCCAGTGAAGGGTTATTATGGGAACATATAAAACTGGACAAGTATTTTTAATTCATCCTATAAAAAGAAAGCCACAAACTTTTTTATTGTTTTTATGCAGGTATCAAATAAAAAATCTTTCTGTCCTAGAGACTACAGACTTGAAAAGCCATGGTAAAATATTCTGTTAAGATCTCACTTACCATCAGTGTTGAATTCAAATGAGATTCAAGTGTACTGAACTATCACTTTGCAACATATTACTTACCCAGGATTATTTTAATTTTCATCCGGTGCTACTAAAAATTCAGATCTCCTCCTT
Organism: Aythya ferina; assembly: GCF_964211825.1. Taxonomy (NCBI): domain Eukaryota; kingdom Metazoa; phylum Chordata; class Aves; order Anseriformes; family Anatidae; genus Aythya; species Aythya ferina. Next base: position 42,545,106 of record NC_140297.1, on the reverse strand, counting down.
TGCCACATCTTTGTATACATAATGAACTTTATGATTTCTTACAGGCACAATATATTGCTTTTGGTTTGACTTTCAGGTAGTTTTTCCCAAGTCATTTTTCAGTAAATGAAGTAAGCCCAAATGCAACAACTTGCCTTATGAGATTTGTCATCTTATTTTATTACAAGACAGGATACTTTTTTTTTATTATTTATTTTGTTTTAAGATTAAGGTATTGGGTAGGTCTTTACAGAGCACGTGCTTCAGAAATGTTCACCCTCTTGTCAACTCTAATATGTCCAACAGCAAACTCTTATAAAAACAACAGCAGTAACAGACAAACAAACAAACAAAAAAACCACAACCTTAAATCTGTGTAACTTCTTTAAAACACAGATCCCATCCATTTGTGGGGGCTTCTACAAGTATTTTGCAAAAATACTTCATTTGACCAGGTCAGATTTCATTTGACTTTGTACTTTGACTTTCAAAGTGAGAAATCAAATATGTCTGGGGGAAAACAATCCCGAATGCTGGAAGGAGATCCATGTGTGGAGCCCACTTTCATTCCTACCACAGGCAATCTGTACCTATGCATCCAGGTTAAATGCTGTCTCAGGACAGATATTAGTTTCAAAACATTGGGATGGCTAATGGCAAGTATTACTGCATCACTCTGCTATGGGGGAAAATGTAACAGAGAAAATGGGTGAGTACCTTCTGGTACATTTAGCTAGGTGGTAGGTAATAAGAAACATGAGTTCCAATCTTAGTAATGCTCCATATCTAATTTTCCCTGTACATCAGTTCACCTAAGCTATAAAGGAAATGTTCTCCCATTGAAATACTGAGAATAACTGCGGCTACTTGTGGAATGCTATAGCATCCTTTTATTAATTAATCTGAAAATTGTCATCAACTGGAGTGCGAGGGAACCTCATAACTCCTGGCCCTGGAGCCTGGGCTGCTTCTGACAGCCTGCATTGCCTCAAAGGAGGTAAAAGCAATTTGCAAATAAAAAACAATGGTGACAAAGTATATTCTGCAACTACCAAAATAATTTCTAAAAAAAAAAAAAAAAATCACAAAAATACATTTTGAAAAGTATTAAAGTAAGTATAAAAGTAAACAGCAAAGATATTTGTATGAGACAGAGATGGATACTAAGAGAAGAAGAGTTGAGGGATGAATTCCAGCTTTGTAAAGCTCTGCAAGTGGGTGGCTGTGTTAAATATACTTTATTCCAGCATTTTTAAGCATTCTGAACACTTCTAACAAAATAGTTAGAAATAAGAACTATCCACAATTGACAGAACAAATGTAAGCAACAGCAACCATACAAGCAATTATGTAAAATGTGTCTAGGGAATTTCCCTCCATCAACTGAGAAAACAACACTGAAGAAAACCATATGGGGATGGAACATAACATGAAAATATTTTAACTGTTGCATCAATAGGAAGAACACTAGGATTTTCCGTGGGAGCATTCCTTTAGATGCTGTTCCCTAGAGAGTATGCATTTGCTTTCTTTACCAATTGCAGGAATAGTGTTATTTTTATATTCCTATTATTTAAGAGCAGATATAGAAATGAAAGGTGAATTTCCTAATCGCATTCAGAAACATTCCAAACATCACTACTTATGCATTCTGCAAGTGATGCACCGGTGAATTATCAAGGCAGCCTGTTAAAATGAATAGTGCTACTACCTCCCTTCCCACCCATCCTAGAAAGTAACGTGCTGTAATCTAGGAAAATTATTCTTACTTTACAATTTTATTTAGGAAAACACTACCAAGATAAAGACTTTTTCTCTAATTTAGTAGGTTTAACTTGAATCATAATGAAAGAAAATCCTTTGTAGGATTTCATTTTATGGGGTTTGGAGTCTTTTAAGGATTCATCAAAATATTCAATGGTTTTAATGTCTACACTAATTAATCTCAGGAAGGCTCATTATTTTTTCTCCTTGGGTTCATTTGCTTTATTACTGCATGGCACTCTCCCCTCTGATGCACAAAATCCAATGGAAGCAAAGTGCCTAGCCAAAACTAAGTTCATTTTAGGGTGTACGTGCCCATTTACAGGTGCTGGTCTTTGAATTTTTCACGGCTTGCTGAACACTTCATTTGGGTTGGCAGAGCTGGTGGGTCATATGGCGACAATTCTCATTTTCTGCAGCATCTGAAATGTCCACTCATGGTATCATTGACAGCTAAAATTAGATATTTGGCAAAGCAGTCCTAGGATCTAAGGGCTTGATTGAGTTGCCTAATTATAGCTGCCTCATGCCATTTGAGATGCCCAAGGGTAGCCCCAGCAACCACAGAGGCCCGGCACATATCACACAAAACCTATGGGACACCTTTGGCCCTCCCGAACAGGAGCTGTAGAGGAAAGGAAGGATAACCCCCATGACACTTCAAATGGCACAAGGCACTTACGTTCAGGCTCATTTAGGAACAGAACACTCTGTGGTTGCCACCGGGATATTGAAGAGATCAATTCTCCTGTCTTAGCTCTCTCTTGCCTGGTATTTCCTTTAGTTGCAGGCAGGCAAGTGGACTCTCAGTGCTGCTCTTTACCCACGCACATGGCAGGGAACATGAAATATGAAAACAGGTCAGAGCAAGGAAACTGAATGTAGGGACTAAGCATTTTGTCCATAATCATCTCATCCCTGTTCACTCAGGGGAAAAAGACAGCTCCTAAGAAAGCGTGCATGTGAGCTTCCACTGTATCATAGGTTTTCCTTGGAGGTATCCAAACCGGAATCCAGACTTGCTTAATTTGTGAAATTTGACATGATTACAGGCTGGGGTTGATAAGGTTTGTGTTTAGGGAATCTTGATGGCGTCTCTCAAGATTGTAATTCTTCATCCACCTCTCTTTCTTGACAAGATTGTATATAAGTGGAATAAAAAATTGCTTTATTCTCCTTTTCCACATTAAGCAGAAAATGGCTTTCTTGAGAGTATGCATTTGCACTGGACTCAAGAAAACAGACCCCTGTGGAGCATGAAATGACACTGGGGAATATATTTTCCTTGACATAGTAGGTATTTTTCATCTGTCTGAGGCAGCTCTCCACCATCTACCCCCCTCCTTTTTTTTTTTTTTTAAATGAAGTTATGCAGTATCTTATATCAGCACTCGTCCTTATATTCTCTTTAACAAAGTAAATGAGCACTGACAGCACAGAGGGACAAATAATGCTTATCGTAATAAAAACAATATGGTCTCAAAGAACCAAGCATGACTTGGAAAATGATATTAAAAAAAATACAATGCTCATATAGTTTCCCGATGCCCAAAACTTCACATTTACTCATGAAGGTGTAAAATATTTCCTATAAGCCTGCTGAAATTACATGAAATCTAATAGTTTGATGCCCAAGGCAGGACTAATAAACTTTCCCCGATTCAGCCCAGCAATTCTCCTGCCTGAATAAGCAATACCCAACTACTACCACAGGTAAAGAGTCTACTGAATATCAAATCCCCTTTTCCCACAAAATAACTCTCATTGAGGCCAATATTTATTCTGACTGGCATACATTTTGATTCAGATCAGCAATTTGCTTTTTTCAAATGTGAATCAATGTACAAGTGAATGGTCTTATATTTTTACAATAGGAAAACTGCTTCCAAAACCCTGCGATCTCTGCATTAACCTGATCTGTTCAGCTGCACAATAGATTGGTTAAGACGATTATTGGTGATATGACTGAAGTTATTCTGCCCACTGTCATTATTAAATAGTGCACTCAGAGAAAGAGCTAGGAATAGCTTGCTTAAAGTGTGGCTAAAATGGAACAAATGTTTAAAACTAGTATGTAGTTGAAGAACAAGGATATTCACTGAAGTATTTATCAGTCAGAAACTGAGATTAAAAGCTTCTTGTTGAGCAAACATGATTTCAGATATTTCTGGAGCCAGTGTGGACTGGGGATGGCACAACAGCCATGGCAAGAGTCCCTGGCACTTGGTGGCTTCCACGTGGCAAATGTTACCAGACTGCACAATCCCATGGGCTTAAATCCAACCTAGGTGCGTGTACCCCGAAATCAGAAGGAACAAGCTCCTGGAAAGCACAGTGACTAGGCACAGACTGCATGAATACTGCCAGAAGTAAACACTTCTGTTAGAGTTGGTCCCATTTTAGTACCTAAACATACACATCCTGGTTTGAACCATTTTATTTTCTTTATAACTGTTAGTCATGCTGTTATAAAAACACCATCCAAGAAAATGTCTTCAGCTTGACTGAAAAGCACATCAATGTTTTTGCTCTCTTAATACTAAACTTTAAGGAAACTTTGCATTTGGTTAAATATTAGTAAATTAAAATGTAAAAAAATATAAATATATCAGTACTCTAATAAATATCCAAAATTTAGCAGTCCCAAATGATTAAAGCAATTCCAGATACAAGGGATAAGATTTGAAGAATTTTAAAATATAGGTTAGCCTATTAGACAAGATTTTGAACAGATTTTAACGAATTACATTTGGATTAAAAAGATCATGTATTCATTTATTTATGCCTTATGTTTCAGCTTTGGTCTTAAATCTGTCATAATGCTGTAGAGAATAAAAATATTTTAAGATGGATAGAGACGGGAGAGTAGGAGATGAAATGGAAAAGTTTATGAACTGCTATCCTTTGCCTACACTGTAAACGAAATGCACACTCTTCCTATTAAAACCCTGTGGCACCCTGATGTGACAGTCACTTCTGTAGCATCTGGCAATGTCAGGTAGAGTTTCTTGAAGGCTCAGATCTTTTGGTTTCTAAAATAGCAACAACACCAAAATAAATAAATTAACCAAACCAATGCTTTTCTGAATCCCTGTACTGAGCTGAAACAATCCGCACAGGGAGGCAGATTTTTTGAGGGACTCCATACATATGACACCAGAGAAATGGTGTGGCCTCTGAATTGCTAAGATACAGATGGTGAAAAGGTTCCTTAATTTGCCATGTGTGTTGTTTAAATGTGAACACAAAGAATCTGACAATTTTAATCTTCTGTTTATCTGAGAAACTGGACACCTATTCCTTATACTTCGAAAGAGATTTCCTGTCAGCATTCATGAATTTCTCTCTCTGACCCTGAGCAGCAAGAGAAACAAGTCTGAGATATATTGCAAAGCCAAATGTTTAAAGTTTATATCAATATACACGTGGGACAAAGGTAATTTACTCAGTGAAGGAAGAACCCCCTGCTACATTTAATCATGCTCAAGTACATGGGAAAGTGCCCTTATGGCTATTGTTTTGTCCTGCCTTTTTAACCAAAGTGTTGAGAAGCACTTTTCTTCTCATGAAACACCTTAAACCCAAAGCCTAATTAAACTACTAAAATGCCATTAAAGCCATTGAGCAGACTTATCTCCAGCCACTACAGTTTGCAATTAGATTTTGGGTGAGGGTAGAGGAAATCAATGTTGTGTTCACTCTTTAATGAGAACATAAACACTTCACATTAGAAGATTATTTTCTTAAAATCCCCACAGGTAAGTGGGTGTTTCACTTTGCTTGCAAAAGAACAAAACATAGGAAAGAAAATAATGGAAAAACAACAACAAAAAAAATCTTTGCTTCATGTGAAGAAGTGTTTTCCCTTCTCCCATGATCTCAAGAAAAGCCAGAAGGGGACAGAACAGAACAGCATATAAGTGTAATTGAAACAACATGGTCAGGTTAAAAGAGGGCAAATTTGTCTCTTTTAAGAACCACAGGAACCAGGCTCATTGCAGTGTACCAGTGCAATAGATGATACCAACAAATACATGACAAAGAAGTCCACATCTGAGTCAAACATACCCTTTGGCTAACCAGACCATCAATAGGAAAGTCTTGGTTGAGACCAGTGGGACTTCATCACTTGTGATCATCAAGGAGCTCAGCCAATGCCATTTATTACACATTAAGAGCAGGGGAATACTTTTGGTGTTAACTTTTTGGTTTTGAGTTGTGCTTTAGCTTGCTTGTTTCTTTGAAGGAAAAACTGAAGTGAAATATTGCTGGGAGACATTCTGCACAACGGTACACACCATGCACTCTTCATTCTGGAAGCTGCAACGTGAATGTCTGATTTACCAGCAAGGAGTCTCATTTGCAGCTGTAGATCTGCAGGTATCGCAAGCATTGTTGGACAACACTGTAGTAAGCACTTTGTTGAAGAAGCCTTCCTTTCCTCACAAAACTCAAGTATTGTCCTCTCCTTCTAGCATTTGCAAAGGATGACTCTTAAACCTCTCCTCGAGTTCCCCTTTGGACCAGCAACTCATCTCTTTGTGATCACTAGCATTATTTACATGCACTTTTGAATTACATTTAATTCACTTTAGTTCAAATCAGAATGAAGTATGAATGTAGGAAATAAGATGTTTTTATTGCTCCAGATTTCTGACTGTTATAAATTTCTATAAATTTAAAAAGCTTTGCTTGAGCTGGAATTACATCTGTGTTGGGTTTGGTCTTTTACTTTTTTTAAGGACTATTTTAAAGAGGGTGAAAACAAAATTCCTTCATGTTGCAGGTAGCAATCCAAGTTCACTTTCATTAAAACATATAACACTTACTGTATTTTTTTCTCCTTCTTTATATTTGACACATTGTTTATAGATAATTAAAATTTTACCCCAAAACTTAACTTAATTGGCACTTTTCCTTCTGTGTGCACTTATCGTCATCACAACAGTGAGGAAAAAAATATTTCCTCTCTTCTGCTTTTTTTTTTTTTTTTAAGTAACAATAAATATTTTTAATCAATCAAGCTACTCCACCCAGGAGGACGACCACCAACACAAATCCCCCTAATTATGTTGACAAGACAAAAAAAGGGTTTGTTCACATGGAACTTCTTAGAGTAAAATACCAAAATATGGCATAGTCCTTCAAATCTATTCATTTCTTTCCAGCCAGTTAAAAAGATTTCAATGCCGGTTGCCCTTTAAAAAGCAGTTACTCATGAAACCATGCGAGTTCGCCTTCACAAAAGCTCTAACATGCTTGACTTTCTTTTATTAATGTTATGTGATTTTTTTTTCTACTTCACTAACATTTCAAGAGAAACAAAGTGATTGTCATGTGGTACACTCAGTTCTGGAACAGGAGCACAGCTGTTTATTCCCAGACCCTGAGCATTTTTTAGATCTGCACAGCAGTCTGTATTCTCTCTGAAGGGAATTATACATCTTCCCATAAGCAGATATACTTTCCATATTCAGTTTGCCTATTGTACCATACTTGGCTGCAAGGACAACAAAATGGATGCTTTGTCATCTTTCTACTGGCCTTTTTATCTCAAATTAACTCCTCTGGTGCAAGGAAAGAGGACATAAAAGAGAATCACAAAATTACTCCATTTTGTATTTCAGAAAAATCAAAATGACCAAACATCTGCTTCGGACACCCTCTACTGGAAAGCATCAAGTTCATCTTTCTGTTCCTGAATTAGCTGATCATGTGCGGGGGTGGGAGGGTAAGAAAACAAACAAACAAAAACCACAGCATGAATGTTTAACTGCCTTAAAAGAACGGTATCTCTTCTATATATAATTGTCTTGTATTTAAGGCGAGGAAAGGATTTGATGATGAAATTACTTGATCTCAGCAAAGGAGGAAAATGTGCATCTGACTTCTCTGATTGTGAAGCAGCAAAAAATAAGGACTGCAATGAAAAACCTTAGATCTTGAGACTTGAAGTAAATGCCTTTAAATTAAATCTGCTCATTTTGTGTCATTCTCCAGCAACAAAAATGTCGAGGTACTGCTGCTCTTCAGTTGTAAGTTACTACAGCTAGAAATGCTGTTACTTTAACCAGGGCAGAAGTTTGTTCTGTAAACAGATCTCTTCCATCATTAATCTATTAAATCTATTCACTTTGGGCTGAAAACTTCAGAGTAACTTAACTCAGTAATGGGCAGGGGAGTTCTTCAAATAAAGACTGAGACTTCCTCTCTTCAAAACCAAACTTGATGCTACATACTTGAAGTCTTGACCCCCATTTTCATCAGGGATTTTTATTTTTTTAAGGGGGTGGGGGAGTGTCTAAATAATGATCTGAAATCTACATCCCAATGAACTAGACAGAGAACTTTCACAATTTCTTTTCCTCATGTAGTAGTGGCAAGAGATTTTGTCTTAAGAGGATGAAAAGACAATTCTATCAAGCTTCAATCTATAATTAATTCTTTTACTTTTCGACTCCCAAATAAAGCCTTAAGATAAACAGTCTGATTTGGTATCAAGTGTTGTTCATCATAGACTCTCCTTGATGATGCTAAAGCTTTCACGATTCTGTTTGACCTGCATAATGTACTGTATGTGGGGCAGTGAATTACATTCCTTTCTCAGAGACCATGCTGAATTACAATTTCTTTCCCACTTCTTTCAGAGGTGAATAATTGCACCTGTCCTCCTTAAGCAGACAAAAGACATTAAGTAGTGGCCAAATGGAAAGAAAGGTTTTAAAAGAAAATCACTTTATAGTTTGGTAGGAAAACAACTCAATCCAACCTTTCATCCAGCTGTATACAATATGAGGATTTCTACTTGTGCAGCTTCTGAAGAAAAGGAAGCTTTCAATCAAAGAAAGACTATGCTGATAACAAAGCAAAAATTGAGGTGCTGGCTAGAAGTTTAAAAAAGCCTACTTTTAAAATCAATCCTTGACAATATAAAAAAGGCAGCCACACATGTAAGTGTTTGTGGGCAAACTGTCTCATTTACATGATACAAATGAACAAATAAAATAAAAATTAAGATGTGGAAACAATAAAGCCGTAGGGCTTTTCCAAGACCACACAGAGATGCAATAGCAGCATGTAGAACGGAGTAGAAGTGAATATGTGGGAACAGACCACAACCTAGATCTCCTGACAACCTTCACACTGTTTTTGACCATGCTGCACAGAAAGGTCGGGTTTTGCTCTTACAGACTTCAAGTGCCTGGCAGGGAGATCAGCAGCGGCTCTGGTTTCATCAGAGCCATGCTGGCAGATATCCAAGGAAAGGTCACCAGGACAGAAGGACAGAGCTTCAACAGGGCATTTGCCTCTGGTGCCAGGAGATTTCTAGCACCTGATCATGCCACAGGGCCAGTGCTCAAAAAGATGAGGAAAACAGAGTGAATGCTGATGATACTATAGAGAATCTCCACAGATGTCTTTGCAATATTTCCAGGCTCTTTCTTTTTATTCTTGCATGGAAGCTGCCTCTATATCTAAGTTAGCTAGGCAAATGACAGAATGGAAGGACCAAATATTCTGCTGCTTGTGGAAGCTAAAGATAGTCTATTTGTCAAAATGCAAAGAGTCCATCTTGAAACTATGGAGAGGAATACCACTGAGAACTACTAAAATATTGAGACAGAACAGAACAAAACCAAAGAGACAAAGGGGTAATGCCTTGTGGGAGTGCCCTGCAGGGAACATGCCTCTTTTCCCCAAAAGCACAAATGTCAGTATTGAACATCCTTGATGAGAACCTGATGTAGCACAAAAGAGAGACACTGATTAAAAGGTAACTAATCATACATTACTTTCAGCTGGAAGTCCTGATCTTCAGGAAACACCTCCAGTCATCTTACAGTTATGGGTCTTAGAGTAAAATTAAATACTGTCTAGTTATATACTTGGAAACATACAGAAAAGTAGCCTGGTTTGACAGACAAGGTGTCCATTTGGGCTTCACGAAAACCAAAGCCTACTGCCATTCTTTCTTCCAGAGCCCCTGCTTTCCTTCCCACCTTTTATCCCACCTTGTTATGTGCTTTGGGACAGGGACAGTCTTTCACAGTATGTGTGTGTATCTCTGAGGTTGACACTTATTTTTTCCAACTCCCTTTGTAAACAGAAGTTGCCATTGACAGTGTTATTGAATATCATCCCATTTGCAGGACTGATGTAAACAAAACATCTTGTATGCCAAATGAAGCAGGTCTACATACAGAAGGAAAATTTCTATGCCTTCACTAAACAGGCTGGTTTTCAGTTAAATCAATACCCCCAATTAAAATTAAGAAGAAAGAGAAAGACTCCATCAGCAAAATTATTTGAAGCAATATTTGTTCAGACTAGTCCAAAAATCTTCACCCTTGGGGGCTGGAATACAAGGAAGTCTCCTGAGCATGTTAATTATTTAAAATGAAAGCAACGCAGTTGCTGGCCTTTTGAAATAATCAATCTTTCCAAAAGTGTCAGGTGTCTCCAAAACATGTGACAGGTTGGCAGTTTGTAGCATCTATTCTTGAGCCCTAATACCACAGTTTTCTCTGGAGCCTGGAGGAACTCATCACCTTTACTAACAATTCCTAAAGACAACCTGTCTGGCTCACTGAAAACGTAATGGAGAAGCTACAATTAGAACCACGGACCTCCTGTTTGCTCAATCAAACCAGAAAACCAAAACAAACATTTGAAGCACATGTACGCATATATAGAGACAGACGCATATAGATGAATGCAGACACAAATACATGTATAGATATATATGGGTATATATATATACATGTAGCTGTAAATTATAGACATTTACCAAGATCTGTATTTACTGCCTCCTACAAGTCTATCTTATGATCTAAATTTAGGGAGTTTTCTTCCCTTCTTTCAGAAGAAAGAAAAAGGCAGCATCTGGTTTGTATTTTTCAAGTCTGTTAAAAAATACCTTCTTTCTGTATGTATCTGTTCTTCAGTACACGAGAACAAAAAGCTGGAACCAGCAAGAAAATTCCTACAGATTCTGTTTGTAAACAGAAAGTTCCCATCTTCAGAGCAGCTGACCTTATTAGCACTTAGAAGCAGTGAGAAACTTTACAGTCATACGTACTTTGCTAATACTGTGGATATATATCCCTATATATTTTTGGTCATACCAAAGATTTCAATCAGATTTTCCACAAATAAATCTTTCTTATTGAAAATAAGTATACAAGTGTTACAGAAAAAGGATTTTTTTTTGATTTCTTCAATATTGTTACTTTGGATAAAAAAATTGTGTCCTATAAGTTTGTGGAAAATTTGATTTCTCTCTCCTGAAACACAGGTTACAGACATATCTATAAAATAGTGAACATGATTAATCCAAAATGTTCTTTAATTAATCTGTCTAGAAAGAATAACCAGGCATGTAATGACAATATGCAATGTGTAAATAAGCAGTGGATATAGAAAAAAAAAAAAAAAAAAAAACACATTACACTAACATTCGTACACAAAATGTCATAATATTGAAACCAAACAGCTCCAAACTCAAATTTAGTGTGGGCTTCTCCATTTCCCCACCCTTTTTGAAAAACACTTCTTGCAGATCCTTTGAAACACTTTACATTTTCAGTGCTTCCTGTCCTGAGAGGCCCTGACATTTCTAACCAGAGCAATCAGCTTCAAACTGGAATTGCCATTCCCCAGATGTCCTCCAGGATGGAGAACCTCACTTGGTCAACCTGAACCATCCACAAGCAGTGGCCTTCCTATCCCCGTGTTTGCCCTCCCAGGCCTGGCAGGCTGCATCCATGGTATTGTATCTTTGCAAGAGCCAAACAGACCATAGACAGCATTTAACAAAATTATCACAGCATTATATGTATTTTTAAAGTGAAACTACTCTTTGAGATAAAATACAGTAGACTACTTTGGCTAAAGTTCTACGTACCAGCAACTTTTCTCTACAACCCCTCAGAGAAGTACAATTTAAAAGGTTAATACACAAAACAAATATTCTGTATAACTCAAAGGCTGAATGTAAAACACATTCGTGGATTTTGTGATTTTTTTTCTTAAAGGCCTGGCCAAGTTTTAATGGGCTGTCACACACGAATGATTATGAAAGCGCTACAATGAACTGAGCTGATAAGCTGATCTGATCAGAATTAACTGCATGTGATTGCTGCTTTGAAAAGCTGGCCTAAAGAGGCAGCATTGAAAGCAATCTCACAAGTCACTGGTACCACTTGCCACAACTATAAGTAAGCACAGATGGTGAGAAAAGTTAATTAAGAGGCATATTTGTTTGGGGGTTTGAAATTTCCACCCCCCTCTTCCCCAAAGAAACCAAGCCACAGTGAAAATGTGTTTTACGTTTGTGGCCTAATAGGTTCATGTTTGTGAGGCTCTGTTCTTGTAGATAGAGGTAACAGATAAACAGAATAAATATTTTATGTCAGCAGTTAGCATATGGATTTGCACTTGATCACTAAGCTACTCATTGCACCTGATAGCTTGAACATCTTGTCAATTAAAAATATTCTTCATTTTCTTTCCTCCTACCAGCACAGCTTTGCTCTTGTATCACAATTGACATCCTACAAGAGAGACATTACCCTTATTCTCACTTAAATGACTGCCTCTTTCATTTTCTCCCTTACTTCTTCTTGCACTATTTCATAGGTAACATATTATAATACATAAGCCATTACAAAAAAATTGCTTCTGGTGATCTTTCTTTCTTTTCTCCTTGGTTGGGAACTCTTGTTCCCCCTTTCTCCAGCCCACACTCCATCTTTTCTCAGATTAATTGGCATCTTGGAGATACGGTGTGACAGTTCTCTACAAGGTGATCACCATCATTAGAGGATCAAAATACATCCCTTATGCTTCATATACTGTAATAGTGTAACCAAAGTGTCATGTAGCACACATTTTGTTCAACAGTTCTTCAACTGTGCACGTTCCTTTGGACCAGTTTCCATTATAATAATAATTATTTTTTTTTAACCTGTGGCTATTATAATGGCAATAGCCGGTTGCATCAAAGAAATACTGGTTTAAAAATGGTAGGGATCAATCTCTCATGAAAGACCCTGGAAGGTAAGAAAGAGTTAAGTCTAAGGACGGAGAAAACCAAGATTTCAGAACTTGAAGTGAAATTGAGAGGTTCTTAGACATTTCCAATTTATGCCTACTGTACTATTTATTTCCGTTCCCATCATTGCTGATTATAAGGATGTGCATGTGTAGAAGTTTCTTCATCTCTAATCAGACGTGCTCTATTCCATGAATCCACAATTCACTGTTCGTGACATTACAAAATGAATCAGGTAGGAGGATCAAGCCAGATCAGAAAGTGACAGCTTCTGTTTAAACAGATATCTTGGAAATTAGTGATGATGGAGGACAGTATTATACTGATAAGCATTTAACTCCTAGCACCATCTCATTCTCTAACAAGAGGTATAACGAAGTTATTTGCTGGAAAGATCTTGGTGAAAAAAAAATGAAACAAAGTGCTGATCTGTTCAAGCTTATATTTCTAGAGCAATAAAGGCCTGTTTTGGATAGGACACCCATGCTGTAGGTGTTGAACACTCCCTGAATTTAAGGAAATTTTCTTCTTTAAACATTATCTTTGTGCTATAGAGTACAGTCTCATCTTTTATGGGCTATCATAAGAATTTGGAATGAATCAGTTTATTCTTTCTGTCAGTCTTATTTCTGTGCTTTAGAACTGATTTTGAGTAGGATATAACATTTCTGAACTAGAATGTGATCCCAAACTGGGTATACATTTCAGATGACAGGATCACATCAGAAGGCTGGAGATCAACAACCACCACCAGTCCTACATTTAGAACCTTCCTATGTCTTTTTGCAGGGATTTTAGCCAAGAAGGGTGTCTGTGTACATAAACATATACACGCAAACTAATAATTTAGCCAGTGCACGTATCTGTGCATACACACAGAAATTAATAGTTACATCTCACATTCTCAGATGGTCCCTAAACATTGTATTATCTAATCAGATAAATATGGCAGGTTTTCTAATGTAATGAATGTATACAAAATAAATTGTTAAAAAAGTCAGTCGCTGAGGGCTCGGTACAGACGTTAATCCAATTTGTGTGGTAATGATCAAAACAGTCAATTTACATAAAACATTACAGCTGTGCAATATTACAGTCCTGCAGTTCTGTCATCAGCAGGAAGGGTTAGCTACCTGCCATGGAAATGTCTGTGATGCACTCTGCAGAGTCATGCTGACAGTGAATGGGACCTTCCATTAGTGTTGCCCATAGTGACAGCCTTGCTCCCTCCTTGCTCTTTCTGTCCAAGAGCTGTGAGTGTGAACATGTAAAGGGAGCTACAGCTCCTTCTACTGGGTCTTCAGATTCATAAGATTAAGAATCTGAGATCCTAATAGGGCTCAGAGAAATGAGTGAAAGAAGGCCATAGAGTTCTGTGCCGTTTCTTTTCTTTTTTTTTTTTTTTTTGAATTCTGCTTTGCACATTCCCACTAACAGTATAATTTCAGAAGCAATCACGCATTTAAAGAAGTTAGCAGAAAGATGTCTGGGGACAGGGTGTTGGAATGGGGACAGCAGTACTGCTAAGCAAACTGATTGTCTGATCCACATATGACATCTCAGATGTAACAGCTTGTAAACATTATCTGTAGAGCTCCAAATAATAACTTTACAGATTTAACCAATCATGCTTTGAAGGCTGTCACTGATCCAGTGAAGCGTGACCAAATCCCGTTAGAGTGCAGAATAGATTCTCGTGGAAAGTCTTTCATATGCTGAGTTGCATATCTAGATAAGGAATGCAAAGACACCACATGCACTATAGAGATGTATGCACATGACGAAATTAATACCTGCAACTGAATTCATTGCCTCATGGGCCTACAACAAAGGTTTCAAACCCTGCAGGGTACCTCAGTTTGCTGTGGTACTAGGTGCTCCATCAAAGAATATCACACTGACAAATTCCTTCTTAAAGAAAGACTGACTTCTCCATTAGTGAGAGTGGCAGATAGCTGTCACTGCTACATGAATATTCAAGAAAGACATAAGGGACTCCCTTAGAGTTTCAGCTGAAATAGTCTAAAGCAGACCAGGTCTTGCTGACATACCTGTGTTTTGCTTGCCCACTTTACACCATGCATTTCTTTAAAACTACAGCACAATGTAAGTAGTCATTTGTTAGAGTTAATTCACTGAACAGGATTTCTGAAGATCTGCTGAAATTCCTCCGGTAAATTAAGCGAGTCTTTTAGACACTGCAAAAAGCACGGGTAGAAAACCTGCACAGATGTGAAAGTGGTCAAAGGACTGTTACCATCCTGCCCAGTGGGGATATCAAGAATAACTTGGACTCTTCTTTATCTCTTTTTATCTTCCTTATGTGAAGCAAGTTCAAGAGTGTTAGATAGCTAGGTGTCTCCTCCTATTCTGAGCACTACACACTGTATTGTTCTGGCTGCAAGCCTATGCATGTGAATGCCAGATGAATTTCTAGTCCCTAATATAAAAAACAAGTAGTCATGTAATTTGTAAGGGCCATCGACCACATTATTACTGATATTAGCATACACAGATCCTACAGGATATCCTGCCTCCCAGGATAGCTAGGAGAAGTTAGCATCTTGTTTCTTCAAAAACTGCATTACACTGTTCACTGTGGTGATTTGCAGTCTTTTTTTTTTTTTCCTTAGGTAACTCCAAGAGCTGAAAACATACTCTGTTTAAATGAACTTCCTGTTCTTCTCTTTCTTAGGGTGGAAAGATTGCTTTTAATCAAGGACTGCTGCAGCATGGAAGAGAGATGCAGACTGTGTTCTCTGATCAGAAAAAAAAAAAAAAAAGAAAAAAAAAAAAAAAACACAACTGCCTTTGGCTCAGACATATTTCTTAGGACCAGCCAGAGTCATAAGGGTGTCTTAACACAGCACTTTGTATGATATTTTTACTTTCATTTTGGAGGAAATAAAATGAATTAGAGGTGTGTGTTAGGTTTTTTTTTGAGTTACATTTGGGCCAATTATCATGAATCTTTTTTTGTCTCCTACAGCTTTTTTTCAAACAGTAGAGAAATCCAAAGCGTTTCTCTTGGCTCTCTCTCCAGGGACTAATATCTTTAAGTACTTCAAGGCCAGATCCAACTCCCTGACATTTGTCTGCCTTGAACTTGCAAAGCGCTCGTAAGTTTGTTAGCCTCCAAAGCATCAAGAAACTACAATGATCTTTAGACATATTCCATGTGGGAGGTTTTGCAGAAACAGCTTCATACAGCAATAAAATCTACAGCTTGTTCTGGTGAACCTGTGTCAGATGAGGGCAAATAAAATCCTCAGAAGTATAGTAGATATCCAGTTGAGCATGTTACACTGTGAAGATTCATGAATAAAGGAGCTCCTCTGTATCCAGCTTTTATTGTTGTCATTTGCCATAGAAGTGTTGGTTTGAACCCAGATTAAACAAATCTAAGTTGGAAACAGGAACCAGACTAATTCTAACTTTATCACATACACTGCTACAGGTATTGAAGCAAATATTATGGCAGCATTTTCTCTTGAAAACTTGACCCCCATCCAATGCTGCAGGAGGGAAGAATTGAGTTTGTTAGAATGCCTTGCTCTGGCCCCATTTCTGGCCTCAAATCTGTGAGCCTGCAGAAGTAAGGTATGTATGGAAAAGGTATGTGAGTACAGTGGTAGTAGGCACTGCAATGGCAGTTAACCTGGTACAGCATCTAACCACCAGTGAAGTCACCTGCTGAGTAGCACCGCCTCTGATGAGCAGGAGCCAAGAAACGTGCCAAATTTTCTAGCCTGTCATACCCAGGGACACTGTGGGCAGGATTAATTAAACACTTCAGTTATTTACTTTGTGCTTCTTTACTTGGTTTTGGCTTTTCTCATGTGCACACAGATTTATGCAACTCTGGCTACTCTGAAACCTCTACTTAACAATTACCATCTAAATCAACCTCCAGATGGAGGTATCATTTCCCGTGACTACATATTAAAGAGCTTGATAAAAACAAATATTGTACAGGTAACGTGATTCCAGCTAAGTTACCACCAACTTTAGTCCAAACAAAGGAAAGAGGAACTGTGGAATTATCCTAAAAAAAGACTCCAGCATTTTGACTGACACTTTAATTTGTAAGGATACAAAGATGTCTCCATTTTTAAACCATCTTACAGGAAGTATAGCATCCTTCTTGTATGCCCTTTTGTTTAGTAGAGTCAAAGCTTGACTCACAGAGAGGGTAGTGTTTATTTTAAATGATCAAAGTTAAGGAGCAGTTAATGACTTGAATACCCACAGTTTATTAAGTTAAATTAAGCAGTACAGGGACTCTTTCTGAGCCATCATTCTAAACAAGGAAAATATCTGTGCCCTTCTGATGCCAAATACCTTTTTTCCCTTCACAACAGTTTTTATCATTTTCAATGACACCATAAGGGAATTGAGCAAACAACAGAGTCCATAGAGATGTTCAATTCACTCTGAGATCTCACCATCTCAGAAAAGAGATAAGACTTTACAAATTTATTCCCCTCCTTTATTTCAATTACCAAGTTAATGCTTCAGACAATTCCTAACCCAAACTTCTGGCCAAAAGTCTGTTGGCAGGTAAGATAGCAGGCCTAAATCAAATCACACAGATCTTGCAATAAGATTGCATAGCACAATTTCCCCTCTGTAGTAAAAACTGCACTTTCCCCTATTTTCCTACTAGAATTCACTGTAGGATGATGAAACTTCATTATATACACATGACAGGATGTTAAGATAGCATGTCCTTTAAGAAACGCTAACAATATCCAAAGCAAAGTTCAAATCCAAACATTAAAACAACAAAAAGCATAGAGTGGGAAAAAGGGAAGATTGCTTACACTAATGAGGTCTTCCCCAGATAACTCTCTCCAAGCCTTTCAAAAATAGAAACTAAAAGAACCAAAGGGCTCTACTATAAACAGTCTGCTACACAAATATGACAAAAACCACCACCAGCCTTCAGCTGCGACCCTTTCATGGTTGTCAAATTAAACCACACACCAACAGTGAGACCCCCTCCTCCTTCGTTTTGACCACCGGTTCATGCAAATGACAGAGGACCAATAGTTTTTGCCTAGCAACAAGACTGCATGTTCACTACTGATCATGTTCATGATAAGGTAGTGAATACTAACAAAGCTAATGATGAGAAGCGATTCCCTCCTTCGCTGACTCATCCGTACAATTTTAAATCTTCAAAACAAAGAATAATTCATTCATCTAACAAACAGACTAGAAAGAAAAAAGAAGCCATCAATAATAGTTTTTTCTAGCCTACATCCCAGATATTGAAATCAACGCATACCAAGGTACTTGCATCCAAGAAGGCTTGCTAAATGTACAAAAATACACGTATTTCTACCAAGCCATTAAACTTTCACATCTGTTTATATCTTAGGTTCATTCTAATATTTTCCAGGGTTACATTTAGTACATGGGAACCATCCTGACTGCCATGGGACAGAAGGAGCACTGGCTGAGCATGCTGAACCATCAGCCCCTGAGTATCACCACCTCCGAGAGAGTCATACGGCTCATTCATGTAACTGCAGAAAAGGTTAATTACTTACAGCAGGATGTCCAGCACAGTAGGTGTAGCTAGCATGGGACTGGTAGTGCAAGCTTGCTCTTGGGAAGGTGTATGTATTCCAAGCAGGTTGGCTGCTATTCCACTGGGAGCTAAAGCCAGGGCTCATGGTCACTCTCGATTTACTGTTTTGGTACGTTCTCACTGTGGAGCTGGACTATCAAAAAAGAAAGAAATGCAAAGTAAAAATAGCTTTTAGGGTAGAATATGAACAATGCAGCTACACAACTTCATTGCGCATATACAAACTGCCACACAGTCTAGACCAATTTTGAATCATTCCTGTAACAAACTGGGAAAAGCAAAAATTTGGTTCCTTCAAATACACCAGTGAAACAGCTACATTTCTCTAAAGCCCAAAAGCAAGACTGAATGACTGTTAGGCTTCAAGATAGGATGTAAATCAAATAAACAATGCATACGTAATAGCTATAAGGAGGTATTCTGAAAATGCATAGAAGGTGCCACCTTACAAGTTCCATAGTTGAAACTTCCATATTTATTAATTATAATGAGCTGAATATTGTCATTCATTGCACTGCTGATCTGGTGACTAGGATAGGCCAAACTGTTACAAAGCTACTTCTGCATTGCAAATATGTAACCATCTAAACAGACTTTTAAACATCACAATGTTTTGTTTTTTAATTTCTTAAATTGCAAAACAACAACAAAACACAAAATCTTATTTTATTTATTTTAAGTTAACTCAGTAACTTCAGTTGAAAGTGCCCCCAGACATTATGTGTCATCACTTGCGTTCTTTATGGCTTTCTCTGTTGTTGCCTTAACTGATTTTTTTCAGTTTCTAGCCCTCTTTTGTCAAAAAATAAAATAAATCCTAATAGATACTTGTACTGATGGGGTGGTTTATTAGTGCAGGAAAACAATGTATTATCAAAAAAGAAGCAGACGATACATTCAAAGTGAATGCTTTTTAGAAGGTATTTAGGTTGGCCTTCAACATCAGGTAAATCTGCTTTTTTCTCCATATTCCATTCCACATGTAGGTTTTGCTGCTTTGTTTTTTTCCTTGGTAAAAGTGTTCTCAATATCCCATGCAAATTTACACCAATTAATTGTGATTATTATAACCCCCAAACTGTTCTTTTTAAAGCATTAAATTCATCAAGGCCTTGGTAATATTACAGTGAAAGCTTTAGAAATACAAACACAAATAATATTTCTTAGAAATACTTATAAACGTCCCTGTTAGTAAATCGATGCTATCGATTTCAAAAGCTATATTCAAGAATGACGCTTCATTTATTTTTATCTTCCTTTCAAAGACAATTTTTATATGCAATATACGTAGCATTAATGACATGTTACTACAGGCCACCATCGAACAAGGTGTGTTACACAGCCCAAGACTATCCTTAGCCCAAAGTGCTTACAAGATAAATGAGGACTGGGAGAGAAGGAAAGAAGAGAAACTGATGCAGAAGCAAAGAAAACAGCTTTGGAAGCACGACTTTCGGTTTCATTTCAGTGCTTCAGCTCAGTTTCTCTGGGTGAGGATTAGTGAAATGGAAGGAAAAGGAATGGAGTAAAGACATTCAAAAAGGGTTTAAGGACGCATCTGAGATATAAAAATATATATCTTGTATAATCTTTCCTATTTTTATAACGTGTTTAGATGAGCTGGTTTTAGAAATTACTACAGTAGATGCCACATTGGCATCTGCTGAACATGCCACATTTATTTTGTTTAATTTTCAAAAGCTTAAGTACACAAAGTTTGCCTCAGTTATCAGCTGCTGTATAAACTTGAAGTTCAAGAAAAGGCCAAATGACTTCCTGCATGTGTTTATTTCCTGTACTGCCGATTAGGAAGCCTGAAAAGAGCAGTTTCCGCTCAACAGTTCTTAATATCTCGACAGATTCGCCTCCCGCCCCCACCCCTAAGCGAAGGATTCCTGCGGTGTGATTTCTAAAGATTTAACTTACGACTAGCTGAACACAAAGCGTATGAATGAACACTAAAACCCACACTAAACTCTCATTAGTCACTGTGTGTGACAAGTGGTTACTTTGTTCTTACAAAAGGCTTTAGGAAAAAAAATCTGCCCCTACAGTTAAAGGGGCTTATTTGAAATAAATCTTTTTGTATGAATTTAAATCATGACATATCAAAGGAAAGAGGCTATGGCTGCAGCTAGAGAAAAACTGAAGGGTTTTAATGTAGTGTTTTTTTTTTTTTTTTTTTTTTTTTTTTCTTTTCTTTTCTTTTATTTCTTCCCCTTTTACCCTCTTTCCCCAAGGAGCAGAAACGGTATTTTCTTTCCTTTGACGTATTACTTATCTTTCAGATCACTCCTCAAAGACAAATCTCTCTTTCTAGGTCCTGGTAGACTTGCTTCTACATCAGAGATGAGGGCTAGGTTTTGTTTTGGACAGATCAAGCAGAGTTTTAGCCATAATGTACTTCTTCACGTACATTTCTCCCCTTTATAAACATCAGGTATTTGAGCGTTGCTGCTTATTAACTCCTCTTGAGCAGTTCATCCCTAGACGAATATTGTGTGCATATTGAGCTGCCGTACCCAGACAATAGCTCTGTTCCCTCCTATTATTTCTGATATGTCTGCATTGTATGAACCACTGGAAATACCTCTCCGGATGATGGGATGCGAAGATGTATTGTCAGCTGTGGTGATTGTTAACTGGTTATTTTCCCCTTGTGTGTGTGCTACACAAAACCCATTCCTGTACCTAACCCCTGGGGCTACATTCGGGGACAGAAAGGAACCCCACCACACCCTTTCTGCTCTTCCACCCTTCTTGCATCATACGGTGAACATATGAGGAGTTGTACCACGCCATAGAGCTTAGAGGACTGAAAGCACAGGGTCCTGCAGCCAGTGGAGGACCCTGTGCTGGAGGAGGTTTCCTGAGGGAACTGAGGCCCATGAGGAGGGCCTGAACTATGTGAGGAGGAAGGAGTGCCAGGGAGGTGCTGCTGTTCCCTTGAGGAGCTACGAGCGAAGGAGTGAAGTTGAGCCTGAGGAACGGGGTGGGGAGGAAGCATTGTTTGAATTTTTCTTTGCTTCTCACTAATTGGCAATGGATTAAGTTAATTTTCCTCAAGTCGAGTCTGTTTTGCATGATGGTAATTGGTGAGCCATCTTCCTGCCTTTATCCAGGAAGCTTTACCCAGGAGCTTTTCCTTCTTATTTTCTCCCTGGCTTGCTGAGGAAGGGGAGAAAAAGATGGGGTGGGGGGCACCTGGCAGCCAGCAAAGGTAATCCTGCCACAGATTGGCAAATTTTGTGGCATACAAGCTTTTATTCAGCATGTGAAAGTTCACCTATTACCCCAACTCTACCACTTACTCCAACAAAAGATAGCACTTCTCCACATAACGCTATCTTATTTATATCCCCTAGGTCATCAGTGTTACAGCACCTGGGACCACCTGATCAACTTTTCTCTGAAAATTTCTGCAGAAAATTATCAGACTGCAACAAAATAGAACTATTGTCCTGCTTGTTATGACTTACCAGAAACAAGATATATTACAAAGATGGGGGTGATTTTTTTTTTTCCTTGAATAAGTCACTTAGGCACTTTTATACCCTAAAAGTCTGATGCAACCTAAAATTGACATCGCTAAAATTGATATCGAAGCATATTTTAAAATATGATCCTGTTTCTTCTGTGCCTTAGTTTCTCAGGCTTATAAATACAGATAATCTTATTCTTAAAATTTTAGGCTTTCTTTCCCTCAGGTTTGTAAAAGTTTTGAACATTTTTGGACATAAGCATGACTGAAGTACATGGTATTATTTGTATTATTTCTACTTCTTCAGCTTAACTGCTTTCAGGTCTTAGTTTTTTTAATAGCTGATATGCGAAGTCTAACAGTGGAAAAAATAGACATAGTATTCATGGAGCATTTTTATCTTTAAAGCACTGTGCAGATGTTAAACAGGGGCAAAATTTCTGACTGGTATGCTGTTTCCGACTTTTTAAGAAGTTTATAGTAGATGTAAGAACTACCTGGCACTCCTTCCTATTTGCATGTGAATAAAGCACACAATTTGATTAGGATGTTAAGTAACATAAATAGTTCTGATGTAGACTTAGAAGTCCTCATGTCATCACACATGATCCCTACTCTTTAGCAATACAACAGCATCCTGCAGAAATTAACAAGAAAAATATGTGCTAATTCTGAAATTCTACATCACTTCAAATGCAAGAGTGACTGCATTTATCAAATATCCTTCTACTAACTGTTCCAAAATGTTGTGAGTAATAATGGCTTTGGCACTCCAAAAGAAGTGAGAGGCTCAATTATTCACCTCTACCTTCTCTCTCTACTTGTACTACCTTAAAAAAAAAAAAAAAAAAAAAAAAAAAAAAAAGTGGGAATAAAGAGGTGTAAATAACATCTGAATTCAGCCTCCCACTACCTCATCTTCAAAAAGCAACTTACCAGAGCTATGATGTCATTTTCTTAGCCCACACAACTTGAGCTGTCTCCAGTCCCTTGGATTTTGATTACAGAATAGTTCTGTCTTTAAATGTACCTTTTTTTTTCTTTTCTTTTTTTTGGTTTGGTTTTTGTGTGTTTGTTTTTTTGGATTTATGTAAAATGATTACATGGGCTGGGTAAGGCAGAGTAAATAACCATCCTGGAGATGCTGCTTGCTTCGTCTCCTCATGCCTGTATTTGGATGAGACCATGATGCAAAGCACAGCCCTGCACTCTTAAAAGTTTGGATGCTTTACAAAACACTACTGTTCCCATAGAAATCAAAGTTTTCCTATAACTGGAAGAGTCAGGAATGAAAAGAGCTGCCCTGGAACACTATTGCATGCGCTAAAATGATGCATTTATTTTCTTGCTCACAGAAAATATGAAACTGGCAAACCAAATCTGAAGGCAGTTCCTCACAAGACCCACCTGAGAGACCTTGAAGACTGTGGTAATTGCAAAACTGAAGACAATGAGAGGGTTTTTTTTGCCTTTTTTAAGTTTTCATAACAATTCAAAATGAAAAAAGAAAAAAAAAAAACAGTAAAGATATTTCAGAAAATATATATTTTTTTTTTCAATAGCAGGAACAAATAGTTTTGTGCTGCTACTTTTCCAAACAGAATCTTTCACTATTTCTTGCTAATCATTTGCAGTCTAGAACCAGATTCCATCTGTTTCAGTAAGAACTAAGATGTTAATACTTGGCCACTACAAATTTAGAGTTTATCAAGTTTGTCTCATAACCTTTATGAAAAAGTTTCAGAGGCATGACCAAACTTTAAGAGAAACATTGTTTTTCCAGACATGGTATTGAAACTCAATACACTGTACCTGGAAAAACAGGATAACCCGAGAGAAATGGCATTCCACTGAAACCACAGAGAAATGATGAGGTTATATTTCATATCTCGGCATACATACGAGGCTATTGCTCATCCACTGGATCCAAGAGCACCAAGCACTAGCCCACATCAGGCCAAAAGGCAGAGGATCCAACCCAGCTGCCCCAGCCCTGTGGGCTTGCTGCACTCAGCAGGCTCCCCACAGATAGGACCAAGGGGACCCAGGTCAGCTGGACACAACAGAGAGCTAAATTCCTTAGAGATGGGGCCCAGCAAAAACACTGAGTTTTAGGGATAGATCCCAAATTATCTAACTAACTCTCAAGGAATGTATTCTAGAAAAATAAAAATAAAAAATAAAAAATCAGGCAGTCATTGTTATGTTTCCCCAGAGTTCTGACTTGAAAACAGAATATATATGGTTTTCACACTTTCCCGGTTAGAGTTGCTGTCATTTCCAGTGACTCAACACTGTAATTCATGTTGTTCTTTTAACTGTTACTTAAATCCTAAGAGTATTTTTTCCTGTGCAAAGTATGAAACATTGTTATTGAAGTTACAGAGTTTGAGCAGGGGAGCTGAAAAAATATGAAGGCATCATGGTTCCACGAAGAGATCACGAAAAGCCTGGTTTTTGGCCACCATACCATGCAGGTCAGTGACAACAGGCAAAGAACTAATGACAAGAGGCAGGCTACCAACAATTCAGATTAAAGACTTAAAGTCTCTTAGTTACCCTATGTGGACAGCCTGGGTGCAACCAAAAGTTATTCAGCCGTTCTCTAGGCTGGGCTATAGCCAATTTCTGCGCATGTGCACCTCCCAAAAAACATTGTCACCACTTGCATCTCCACAGGCAAGCTCAATGCAAAGACAGTAAAAGGCACAAGAAATGCTGCTGTGCTTAAAACTGGCTTCTGCAGAATAGGAAAAGGATTTTCACATGCAGAAGAGAAACTTGTACTGGTTTTGTTATGCATTTTGTACACAGATGTGGAGAATGGGGACACTTATGTTCATGGGCTGCTCACATGTAAGTCTTCCTTCCACAGAAGGAAACGTGAAGAGAAGCTCTCCAAAGGACATATTTTATTTTTGTCAGATTACTTGTAAAAGGTAAACTGGGAGTAAAAGTTATGTTGTTAGACCGAATTTGTATTGAGTGTCTTAACTCCACGTTCCCATCTCCTCCGCTTTGAAAAGAATAAGGACATGGAAAATGTCAAAGTTTCCGCTGCTCAGATTATTATTTAATCAATGTATTGTGAGAAATTAAAGTCATTAAAAAAAATGAACACGCTGCACAGGTCTGATTTCTAAAGAAGTCACACCGATGAACCGGTCACCCAATACAATATACTCCTACGAAAGCACACATCTGTATGGAGTGTCAGGAGAAGATGATGTTCTTCCACCAGGAGATGGAGAACATGCAAGTCACAGAGGCACATGGCTTGAAGGAGAGGATTTGTTCCAGATAAAATCTGATGGTCAACATTAATCTTCAGGTAAGTCTTTATTGCATACAAAACACACTATCTTAAGTCTCTGATCTTGGCAGATCTTTGGAGTAGTGTTTTTACAAGGTCTGAGAACTTTTTGTCATATTTGACAACTGCCACTCTCAAAGTCTTTTCTGCAAACTACTCAGCAGTACTTGGGACTTGCAGAATTCCCTGGGTAAAAGACAGGACACAAAAGGATGCTGCAAAAATTTAAGTACCATCTAGAAAAATATTTTAATGTGTGATGACTACATTTCCTAGGACCACATTCCCAGACACAGAGGGCTCTCATACCCATTTTTACCTACATCTTTCCTTTTTTTTTGTGGACCTATGCTCTGCTGACTAAAACACAAGTTCAGGAGCTTTACTGATTGATGACTGATTTTAGCACTTGCCTGTCTGCTAGATTGGGACTTTTTACAGACAGCTAACATCTTTTGTTAAACTCATTAGGTTTTGATAGCTCAGAGGGAAAAATAATTATTTCATTAACACTTGAATTCCTTCCCCTTTTATCGTACCCAAAGGTGTGTTTCACTATGTGCTGCAGTATCTTAATGTTTTTTTCTGATATATCTGTTTACTATATGTATATTGAATTATTCCCTGAACAATAAATCAACCCCTGTCTTGGATACAAAATGATTTTCCTCACACTAGGTCTGCAATGTACAATTTTTTTTTAGACAATCCCAAGAGCAACACCTGGCTGACAATTTAAGCAAGTCTGCAATATTAACCAATGAAAGCAATCCAGGCACACATGCCAGGGAAGAAGGATGCTTATGAACAACCAAAAAATGTCTGTGGCACAACATCCCTTCTATAATCCTACCAAATGAGAAAAAGTCGGATTTCTTTCCCCAGCTACAATAGACAAGGCATTGATTCCAAAATGACACGCACATTATGGCTCTCTTAATCCACAAATGATTACTTTACTGAAAACACTGTGATTATGAAATGCATTTGGCCACTGGGAAGAATTCTATAAATCCTGCAAAGCTACCCAATGTGCCACTCCGCCACTAACTCATGTGGATGGACCTGCATGCTTTTGCAAACCTCACTGCGGGATTAGGACATTTATCAAAGCTATGATTTCTTTCCTGCAATGTTGTATCTATTGTATACCAGGAGTTCTGCAGGTGCATGATTTATCCATCCTGTCATTAGCTACAATACCCTGCAAACAGTTTTTATTTTGTGCTGGGGAAACAAACACTCCTCCCATAAATTGTTTTACTGCTGAATGGGGAACGGGCTCCTGCTCTCTTGACAATAAAACAGCTTGCTTTCTCTGACCAAGGAGTTATAATTTCCAGCATAACAATCTGAACCTCAACAACATTTATTATGGAATTAAGTAATATAGGGAAAAAAATATTGCTTACGTTTTTTTCAATATCACATCTAAAATCTCATCGTGTCTTAAGCACCGACATATTTGATTGCTTGAGGGACATTACAGACAACACAGCCCCTGAAGATTCAACTGAGGGAATTCAGGAGGAGGAAGCAAATGTCAAATAAATTGAATGAACAAAATTTTCTCTTAAAATGAAAACAAAAACTCAATATGAATTTTGTTACTGGGATCAACACTGGCCAAAGGTTTTGGTTTGGCAGAAGAATGTTCAATGAATGTTTTAAAAAGCAAGGAAGCAAACTAGATATCCAGGAAATCCAGAAATGAAAAGCGATTTCTTACTCAGTGAAATCACAGTCAGATAAAAGACTACAGGCCTTTCACTCAAATTAAATATTCATAGAACCACATATATTGTATATGACATATTTGAATGTGAAAAAGCTAATATCCTCTGGCTTTTCCCGTACTCATCTAATCCATTAGAAAAGTAATAGACAGTCTAACCATTCCATGTCTTCAGTAGAAGATATGAAAAATAAAAGAGAAAGCAGAATGAACTACAAAGTGAAGAAGAAATAAGAAAAGATGTACCCAAGTCCAGCTCTCAGGATACTCAAAATCAATTTCAACTGCCCCAGATATCTGTCGAGTATCAAATACAGAACAGAGGAACATGCACAAAGGGCTACAAATTTACCTAGAAAAGCCACTTCCTCTTCCCTTAAGCTTTGGGCACTCATGGGAGAGGGAGGGAGAGAGGTCATTAATTTATTAAAAGGGATGAACCAATTTTAACTGTGAAGTTGACTATAACTGATCTGAATTCAGCGTAGCAAAGACTTGCTTTCCAGGATATGTGAAATTAAGTTTCATGAATTTTACCCTGCTGAGAAAAAATACCCCCAGGAGGTTACATATTGAGAGGCTTGAGGTGGAAGGCAGAGATCTTTTGAATCCTGTTGGATCAAATAAGAGAAGTCATGGAACTGCAGAAGAGGAAATCTAGCTGAGCTCCTTGGAGCCTGGCACTCAGAGCTGCACTTCTAGGAAAAACTGACAGCTAGGGGAATAACTCAGCGCAGCTTGGCCTATGGGATTTTTCTGCCCCAGAGCCCAATGGTATGAAGAAGATTCAGATCCTTCCTATTGAAGTTCAACATCATAAACCTGACAGGCAAAAGAAGGAGGGGAAGGGGGGCGGGGAAGGGAAGCTCTGTTTTTGTGTTTCTTCCTGCTGTAACCACAGCACCCCTTCCTATCCCCAGAAGCTTGTTTGGGCTCTTAGGACTTTGTCATCTCAATTTTAAAATGTAAGTACAGTACTTATGCCCAGGATGCAAGAACCAGACGAGAGACGAGGAGCAGAGACTGAGGACAAGAGAGGAGATGACCAGAAATCACAGCATGATGCTCCAAGGATAAACAGATGCTACCCTGTCTCATCTGTGTTTTCTGTTTTGTGTTTCTGAGCCTACTTCTGACTAGACAAGACAAGATGTGGAACGAATGCAGATGGAGATTTCTGTCACATTATTCCCAATTGGTTTAAAACCTTCGCTTATCAAGTACAATCCCTTGTAGGGCTGATGACTGCATTTATAAAACCTAAGGATGGATAGAATTTCTTACCACTCCATAAGGACACCGGTCTAAGAACGCTAGAGGTTTAACAGCGCATTAAACTATTACAGTTACTATAGAAATTCCTTTAAAAATTATACTTTAAATTTCATATTTCTTTTGTGTCAGTAGACAGAACTCTGCAGCCCAGTGCTCAGAATACAGATTTCAGGAAAATTTGCCATGTAGCATATTCAGTTGTATGTTGTATTTCCTGACACATATGAGTGTCACAACCTTATGACAGAAACAGGAAAAAACAGTAATATTAACAAGGTTTGTACAGAGGCTTACCACATTAGTTACACTATTATCTACCAACACAGTCCTGAGTCACTTGTGGGAATACCTTTGAAGGCTGTTGAAAAATATTTTTATGGATACATTATTTGTTCAGTTTAAAACATATTTTTAAAGCTCCAAGAATCACATATACATGGCTTCATTATTACTCAAGAGCAACGCTTAGCATGTAGTAAACTGTTACATAGATACTAAGACAGAAAATTAATGAGTATAGATCTAACAGAAAAGAACTTTGCGTATGATACTGGGGAAAGAAAAAAAAAAAAAAAAGGCCTTATACCTAGAGAGGAAAACAGGAAAACAATGATTCGGAAAATAAAAAATCATCATTAGCTCTGAAACAGACTTATTGAGTGACCCAAATTTTCCAATCTCTTTCCCAGTCTCTGTAACTGGAATATTACTGCTTCCTCTTTTCCTCTTTTGTACGCTCTGGGAGAGGGAATGACATCTACTGTCCATTTAAACAGAAAGTCTTAAATCATCATCATTCTACCAAAACCCAAATGGGCCACTACCACCTACTGTTATCAAAGATGGTGTCTTGCACAGTCCAGCTTCCAAACAGTGAAAGCGCACCCATAACTTGTTACCCTGGGCTTCAGTTCCACTGCCTCCCTCTGAGTGTCTGAGAAGCAGTGAATCTGCAGAAACTCCAGCAGGAAGAAAAACAGGGTAATAATGCAGGTGATACTGAACTAAGCTTCCCAAGCAAAGTCACAATTATTCTGAGGGATTCTGTCCTTTTGACAAAGGAGGGGGGAAAAAAAGAGAAAAAGTTTATTTCTTCTCTGATTGTCTTAAGGTTCCAGACATCCAGAAGTCACTAAGAAGCCAGAAAACATTGGTAGAAAAATTGACAGTGCCTAAAAATTGCAAGCTAACGCCAAATGTAATAGTAAATTTGGAAACAGAAGAAATGAAACCCTCCAGCTAATTCAGTTTCAAGATACTAAAAGAAATTTGGGTGGCAGGAAAAAAAATTAACCCCCAAATTGCAAATACCTGCAGTAACTTTCTAATGAGTTTTTCAACATTTTCCATTTATATAGTAAGAACAAAAGCTACTAAAACTGGGAATAAACACAGCAAAAGATAGGAAGGGTCTTACAGTAATTCACATACACACACATAAGCATAATTAAGTGAAATAAAGAACACAGGCAGAAAGCAGGATATTTCCAATGATATTTAAACCTGTTGGCAGTGTAAATTCTTAAGGAAGCTAATAACAGAACCATGAATTAGGTGGATTTAGGAAAACTGAAGCATATACAGAAACAAATATAGGGAAATGTAGGTTTGGGGAGGACAAAGAGCCAAGTAATAAATAGAGCTTTGCTCCATCTCATTTATCTATGTGTATTTACCTGGAAGGGGAGGAAACAAATGTGAATCTATTCTTTAATTGATAAAGACAAAAACTAGAAATTGTTACAACTTTCTAATTGTTTTTGAAACTTTTTATTTAAAAAGAAATATCGAGAAACATTGACTTAAGGAGAAAAGTTAATTTGTATATATATTAAACTGGCTGTTGCTAAGATTTATGCTTTATGTAACATGGATGAAGGGCACAGAAAAAAAGATGGTATTATATACCTTGAGTATGGAAGAAAACTTTACCTCATATTCCAAAAGCTAAGTACATGTTCCCACCCCTCTAATTTTAGAAAAATTTTGCAGACTCTCATTATACCCCGATTATTTGCAGATGTTGTTGTACAAGTGATAACAAGATATCTCTGATCTTTGTCAGAGATAAAGTGTTGAAATATTTGATGGCATTGTCAACCTGTTAACAAAATAAAATTTATTTAAAAAAAAAAATAAAAAATACACTGAATAGATGCTAACACCAGCAGAATCCCGGGTTATCAAATTTTTACAGCTCTCTTTCATTCTGGCCATGATACAGAAAAATACATATTTCCTAAGTATACTTATCTAATAGGAATCACTAAATTAGATCAAAACAATAGAAGATGCATATATATATATTTTTTTTTTACTATTGCCTAAATACCTAATTTGAGCCAGAAGCATTGATTCATAACAAACTCTCAAGAGAAATTATTAGTTAATTCAAAAAAAAAATAATAATATATATTTTTTTAAGAAACTGAATCTTTTACTCTAAAAAAAATATTTTTTTTTTTAATAAAAAAGTAAAATTTGGGGATAAAATAAAAACTTTATTTAAGAAGAAATGCACAGAAGAAAGAAGCTGCTATGAATACTGAATTAAGGTAACAAATTCTATGTAATTGTGAGCTCATCGATCAAATATAGCCGATCAAAGAACAGCAAACTTGTTAGATGAAGTAGCAGATATGCTGTTTATTTGTTTCTTTAACATCAGAATCATACAGTTTGACAAGACTGATAAAAATTCATCTATGCAAACTGGAAAACTTTAGAAAGTACCATTCAAGAACAAGATGTCAATTTTGTTCTAGATGCGGAGGTCCCTTTGCATCGAGCTCCTTATGCGTACGTTTAACTGTAAAGCACACAAGGAATTCTACTGAAGCCCAAAAGATTCTTTATATTAGTAGAATTATACATGGATTTTCATTTATAAGGCTTATATGTCCAACAGAAATTATCCTATGCTGAAGACAAAAAAAAAAAAAAAAAAAGTATTTCTTTGCAAGAACAAAAAGATGGAGACTTCGATAGGAAAGGGGGGATTTTGTTGTTTGTTTTAAAAGGATATAAATCTTCATGATACAGGCTATAAAAGAAGGCTAGGAAGATTAATACTCTCTGGGCAGCATATTCCACTCTTATTATCTACAGGATATCTTGCACCTTGTTCTGAAGCATTTAGCAATGGCTCATGGAACAAGGGATGTTTAATGGTCTGATATGGCCTTGCTGCATCGATCACTGTGATACAGCAATCAAAACCAGAGGATGCATATGGCCCTGTTTGATCTTTACAAGAGAATTCCACTATGCTAATCTCTAAAACACAGTCAGATTATTCATTTCTCTCCCTTGTGTATTTTCTTACTTAGGAATAAATAAATCAATCAATACAGTCATCATGCAAAATTTCTGATCTTCGGGGAAGTCAATAAATAGTGCTTTTATGCACATACCTCTGTGGGTATCAGGGTTGCAAATTGTCAGGAGCCTTGTTGACCTCTTTCTTTTAATAAACTCATTAAAAAAAAAAAAGGAAAAAGAAAAGTAAAAAAACACATACACATTCATTATGTCCCCTACTTCCTGGAGAAAATATTGGTGCAGCTGAGGTCTAGAGACAGAATATTCTTCTACACAAGCATTCTTCTAATTTTACTCACTTTCTATTAGGGATAAAATGTTCAAAAGGTGATCCACTGTATTTTTTTTTTTAAAAATCCACATTTTTGTAAAAAAAAGGATGACAATGCATAAGAAATAGTTGTGTTATTTGAACTGGAACATTTATTTTTGCTTTTGAAAAATGAATAATTTGCAGGAGAAGTAAATTTAAGTAGGCAAACTGCATCTAGATGTAAAATTATGACCGACTTCACGCCATTCTTTAAAATCTTGGATATTTCAGTGAACCTGTGTCTTCCCCAATTCCTCTCTTCACTCATTTGCACACACTTTTGTGAAACCTTTTTCATTTCTCTTTATTCAGATGTTGTTAACAATTTGAAATTAGGTCAATTCATGAAAAATTCCCCCCTAAAAATTTATATACTTATAATTTGTCTTTCGGGAAACAAATAACAGTTCAAAGTACAAGATTAAACTGGTTGTAAAACAGTTTGAGGTTTATAACAGCCAACAAAGGTTCAGTACCCAAATGTCCAACATTAATGAATCTACTTTTATTAATTGTCTCCAGCAAGGAGCACAGACATCCCACCTGATTTTAAGAGCTGTTATAAACTTTTTTTTTGTTGTTGTTGTTCAGGATTGACAAAGTGAGTTATGCTGAGATAGTGAGATTGCCACAGATTTATAATATTCTTGAGAAGAAAGATTGTGGACTTTCTCTCTCTCTCTCTCTCTCTTTTTTTTTTTTTTTTTTTTTTTTTTTTTTTTTTTTGGCTACTATAGCTTGAATATATAGGTTGCAGGGTGGTCATTTGGTTTCCCTAAGGCTCACTTAGCATTTGTGTGCTTATTATTAAAAAATAAAGCAAAACAGTCACAACATTGTCCAGGTTGGAGGGGTGAGGTAAGATAACACGAATTCATGCTAAAGTCACAAATTGGGCAGCATCACTTTGAAAAGTTTCAAAGAGAAAGCCATGTACAATACTCAGTTACATGCTTTATTGTCACTACAAAATCCATACATGCTGCTGTTTACTCTGAAAGACGTTCTTCTAAGCACGGTCTACTAGCATCTTACCTTAATCTTGTGCTCCCTTAGAAAAAGACCGCTTACTGTAATTTTGCAAACAGAAACACCAAGGGGTAGCCCTCCTTTCACTTAAATAATTGACAACTTTACCAATGAGTGAGCACAATCAAGTGTTTTCCTTCTTCCTATTACAATTTAGAGTCTAAAAGGAACATTTGTCACTTTTTTTTTTTTTTTTTTTCAAATATCACTGAATAAACAGGTGATGTAAAAACAAACAAACAAGCAAAAACGCTAATGACTAAACCTGGGTGAAATTTCAAAAATTACAGAAAAAGAGTTGGGAACACTTCTGCTGGAATATTGTTATGTACAGATTAAAAAAGAGTGAAACATTGTTCTTGCTAAATAGTATCAACAAATAACCTTAAGCAATACTCAAGAGCTATAAAATCATGGGACTCTCCACCGAATGTTAACTATTCAATAGATAAAATAGATAAAATACTTTATAGGCCCAAATTAAAAACAGTAAGTTTCTTCTGCTGAATATTCCCTAAAGGTTATGAAATGACTACATTGGTCTGGGTGTCCATTCTGAATAATACACAAGTTTATTTATTATATCATAGAAAAGAATCATACAATATCCTGAGTTTGAAGGCACCCCCAAGGATCATCAAGTCCAACTCCTGAGTCCCCAAAGAAACACCCAAAAATCAGACCATGTGTCTGAGAGCACTGTCCAAACACTTCTTGAACTGCGGCAGGCGCAGTGTTGTGACCCCTTGCCTGGACAGCCTGTCCCAGTGCCTGACCACCCTCTCAATGAAGAAGATTTTCTTGATACCCACCCTGAACTGCCCCTCACAGCTTTCGGCTGTTTCCTCAGGTCCTAGTACCCCCAAATGTTACCTCAAACAAAGGAGAAACAGAGGAGCTCGGTATATCTCCTTTTTCTCCTGAGGGTGTGCAATGAAGCATCAGTCCAACACCAGCAGATGTGAAATCAATTCTTTTTGCCCGTTATATCTGTGCAGGAAAGTTGTAGCTGGAGAACACAGTTCAATTGCTAAATTAATATTCACACTGTAGTTCCACATTTCTCCTCCAGAAGGAAAAAGGTCAGACCATGTGGAGACAGATTCGGGGTAGCAGGGGGAAGCTAATAATGGGAAGGAAAGCTAGGAGAGCTGTAGCCATGTTATGTAGTGCAGAGAATGGAAAGATCGCACAATGAAGCATTTTGACTTCTTGCCAGGTATACCCTGTGAAATGAATTTGAAAATAAAGTTTTAAGTTACAGACGGCTTTTCCAAGCCTTTGCTGGCATGAGCACTGCTGCAGAAAAGCTGTGACACCAGCAATCAGGGATAGAAGAAGCTGAGATATTAAGGGAAATTTGTAGAGCAGAACTTAAAATATCTAAATATCTCTCATAAATATTCCTTGAATGAAGAAATTGATATTGCTTTGGCTCTGTTTGCCTTCTGGATATTATGGGGGAAAATATTCGCAGACATTAGTTCATAACTTCTATAAACATAATCCTAATTCATGTCTAAAGGCAGGACAAACACAGAGGCTAAGGATGGAATTTTTAAGAAAATATATAGCTTGTGGTATGCCAGCAACACAGTCCTGTGAATTTTGTTTGTCCTGTCTGTCCAAGCAAAACACATTGTGAGCATCTAACCAAAGCTCCTTGAATCCCTAGCTTAATGTTTGCAAGCAAGGCAGATCAAGAAGTATGTGCTGAAAGAATTAACTTGATGAAGAGAAAGCATAAACATTTAATGAGTCACAAATATAGCCAATTACTTCAGTCCAGTCTTAAATGATTCTTATCCCATATTAGTACTTATCATTCACTGAAAAAATTCCAAGCTAATCATTAACATTTTAAAAACACCATGTCACATCTGCACTACCATCACCACCAGAAGCGACTACTGCAGGGAAAAGCGTCAAGGATTTTTTTCCAGAAAACCTTGAAAACTGTTAAAGAAAAGATGTATTGAATAAATTAATTCTTGTACTTAATAGAAAATGATGTTTGTCCTAAATACATATCAGTCACCAACTAATGAACCTGTTTTAAAGTAGGGCAGCAAAAAGTTCTCTTGTTTCAAACACCAGACTCCAGTGTCAAAAATGATTTGGTATCCTTTAACTACCAACAGAGCATGCAGAAGATACTAAAGACAAATGCAAATAACTGGGCTGGCTCCTGGTTCCATGGGGTCAATGAAAAATTCCCATTGGTAAAGAAAAAAAATATATACCACCTTGATGTTCAGTACCCATTTAATGACTCTACCAAGCTGCTTGTCACTGTCCTCACCTCCTCAGTCAGGTCTTCTAGGATAAAGAAGGAGAAAGGATGTCCACGCTGTGCTCTGGCAACTGCCAGCCACAGGAACAAATCAGATGCTCTCTGTTAACATGAGGTTAAACCCACGTAGCTCCAGTTTGCTGCAGGAACTATGTCAGCTCTTAGTAAATCTCACAGAACACGGACTTTGCCTTTTCCTTCTAGCTAAGGATTGAGCCCCATAACTGAATTTTGAGTATCCTTAAAGTTTGTGGATCACAAATTGTAACAGATGTCCCTGCTGTGCAGGGAGTTTTGCTTAAAGGTCCATCTGCCTGCAGACTGAAATCTGGGATTCTTTGTTCGCATCCCACAGAACTAGATCTTTCGGACCAGTCACCGTAAAAATATGGGAATTTTTCTGAGGTTTAAGGAAGATCAATATATTGCGTATGTTCCTCTCTCTTAAAAGAGAGGTATCTGAGACCATCTCAAGGTTTGGCAAGACAAAACCTTATTTGTGTTCCAAAGAGTCGGTTACTTACTGCAGGAAGGGATTTGTTATACGCACTTAGGGCTTTTTTCTTTAAATCCCATATATCAGACTGCAGTGCTCCCCCCTTCTGGGAGCATGGGAGGGACAAAACTTCCCCTGCACTGGTAGATGTGGTACAGGGCACAGGTGGCAGAACACAGGCTCCAGACTACAGTCATTTAGAAGAGAAAGCACAGAGACTGGAGCACTGCTATATTTAGTGAAATGATTTAGGTGCGTTTCTGAAATCGGAGCAAAAGACAGGACAACAAAATGACAGATCAAATCAGAACGGAAGAGAAGGGAGAGATTATGAAGGAATGAAAAGCAGGAGAAAGAACAGGAAAATAACAGAAAGGGGACAAATGAAAAGAGAGAAAAAAATATTTACTATGCAATTAGATTTCATGCGGGGAAGCACTCAATTCCTTCCTCTCTACAGCTTACAATACCACTTTTCAAAAGAAATTCTCCACACTCCCCTCAGCATATGAAGGGGAGGGTGGATGGGGGAAGGGCTTCTTCAGCCCTGCTCAGACTTCATTGCTCCTTCCCAGGTTCTTCCGCTAGATCACTACATTTTGGGTTTGGGATGAGAAACTTGCAGGATAGAATGGGATATTTGTACTTGAACAGAAATGAGCCCAACCCTGTGGGCCTTCTATGCAGGTATTCACGATACCCTATGAAGATGATGCTCCAGTTTCCTTCCTTAGCTCATTTTCAGCACAGCAGCTCTATGTTTCTTTACAGAAGTAGCACCTTGCTGTCTGGGCTCTCCCATCATCACCACCTTCCAGTGCATCAACTTCCCCTCTACTCATCCTATAATACAATATGACAATATCTTCTCCTGAAAGAATTCATTATCATTTTTGCTGTGTAACTCCTTGGTGACAAGCAGGCAGGCCTACAAGCTTGAGATAGGATTCTAGGGCCAGCCAAGAATTTGTTTTAGTTTTCTAAACAGTCTCAAGTGTTGTCTACACTTAGGTCAGAGCTTCCTAAAAAAAGACTTTATTGCCCTTCCTTTGACTCCTCTACCAAATCATGCATAACCTCTGCTTTGTAGCCAGCTTCCTTCCTCCTGGGTTCAGGTCCTGCACATGCAATCAACTCCAACACAACCATGCCTCTCCATTTCTCTTCCGTGTCCAAGCTGAGTGAGGAATGACATGCACCTAGATAGGTAGCAGTGAATAACACGCCAATTTCATAAAATTAACTGGAATTAAAAAGTTATGACAGTGTCCCTTTACATAAGCCTTTACTTGAAGCTGCTTGCAAATGTGCTTATTTCTTCAATTCTTTACTGCTTTACAATGGTGCATTTGAACTCCACTTAGCAGCCAAAGGAAGTCAAAGAGTGCATCTTCCAGTTATTTCAGAAAACATTAAGAAACAGGAAATATATTTTTTTTCAGATGCTTATGGTAAATGCTAGCCATTGTTTTATAAACTGGCATCCTGTTCATCAGCTTAGAGGTAATATTTTAGAAAACTTCCAAGAGGATTGGTAAAACACACTTGGAAAGTCGGGCAATGTTATTCAGCAGTAGAGGGTTCTTTTTCAGATACATTTGCATGCAGAAATAAGAATGAGTTATCTGTACATTTAAATCTTTGTAGAGGCAAAAGGTCATGGTCATAACAATCACAACGTGGCCACCACAGCTTGTTTTCTCCTGTAGAAGTATCACAGATTGACTATGTTTGCATAAACTATTACTTTATTTTTATGGAACATCTTTACATTCTATTGAAAATCAGATGTCCGTGTTTTTTCATTACTGGCAGAATTAGAAAGAGAAACAAGTCAAGTCTTCAACGTGACATTCATAGTTTTTCATATATCAGTGAAATGTTCTGTACCTCATTCCAGGTTTATTCTGTTATTTTGTCAGTTATCTACACTGTCCTTCTCTTGTTCACATTAGAAAGCAATGGAAATTCTCTAAATTCTTCAGTCTTTCTCCTTTTTTCATATTAGAGCATACAGTGGTGATTCTTCACATCGGATTCATATGTATAGTGATCAAAAATTGTTACACCACCTCTTACAAGGACCCATCAGTGGCAGATTTATTTTCTATTCTTATACTTCTAGCATGTGGCTAACCTATTTGCTTTTAACTGCTGCTGTTTGCCCAGCAATATCTTTTACTGCCTGTCCGTGACTTCACCTCCTAAACTGACAGTCATATTGGTCTTGGAGAATTTTTAAGGGGCATTCAAGTCCTACTGATGGTTAGACAGCAGTTCAGTCCTCTTTCCAAAGGAAAGACTCCTCAGGCAGAGTGCAATCTTTAATTGTTTCCATAGTCATGCAGTGAGTCCAAGATCCAGAAGCTGCCATACAGCTCCATTTCCCATTTATACTAGTGGGTGACAGGCGTGTTGAAAAAGGGTTAGACTTCAAAATAAGGAAATGATGTCTTTTTTTTTTTTTTTTTTTTTTTTTTTCCAAAAATAGAACGTGCACAAAAGCAGATGAAGAGAATGCATGCCGAAAACGAAAATGAATTAGCTCCACTCCACTAAAAGAAACCAACAAATGCTTTTACGACAACAGTGAAAAGCTGACTAGGGCCTGAACTTGCTTTCACTAATGTCAGTAACAGTTTGACTCAATGGGAGCAAAGTAAATCCCATTAGAGCCTTTTATAGAAAAATCCTAATAAAAGCAGACATTACAAAGTAAAGACCCCGTTCAGCCCTCACATACTCTACAGCCATTGTAAAGCCACACCGCTGTAGCTGGGGGTCTGCAATCAGATCTGGAGTATTTCAGCTCTACGCTCACCACATCGCAGAAAGCCGAAAGGAGATGCTGTGCTGAAACAAGAACTGCAAATCTCTCCTGACCATGGATTTAATACATTACTGTTAGGTTTACATAAGATCTGGCTGGGTCCCAAACGTGCATTCCCCGACACTCATACTGCCTGATTTATGCTGTCTGATTTGGCTGGTAAAAGAATCAAATTGGTGACTGGTTTTGAATGAAGGCAATTAGGGTGGTTGATTGGTTTTGTAATTTGGAGAACACCACTCTAGAGTATAAGTCAATTGTGTAGAACTATCCAGGTCTTTAATCACTGGTTTCGCTGTGCAAAGAGCCAATGCTTTACATCATCTGAAATTTATACTAGTTATAATCAATTCCATTCTCCCCGTTTCTCAGCCCCTACCCTTATGGCATCCTCCACTGCCCCATACCTGGCACAAACATGACATTTTACCAGAGAAAAAGTTAACTATTAGTGTGGCCAATTATATTTCCAAGGTGTATCCAAATTTAATTTACAGGGTCAAGTGAGTATGTGGGGGTAATTATCTTTACAGAGCATCTGACAGCTGTTGTGATATAGTGGTCCAACAGTTCCTGCTAGAAATCTGTCGGGAAGCACTTGTTTAAGTTTGAGTGAGGTTAAACAACAGACTTCTGTCTGCAAGTCCTGGAAAACAATGTCAACAGCAAAGACACAAATTTTACATAAGTCTCTTGGGTCCCCCCTGAAAGACTGGAAATTCTCATTTCAAAGAGGGCTTTTATTTTCCTTTTTTTTTTTTTTTTTTTTTTTTTTTTTTCCCTGAATGGATCCTAAAATAGGAAGATCTACAGGTATAACACACAAAAATTAAGCCAAGCACAGGACAGGAAATCATACATAATTTGCCTATGAATAGTAACCATATACTTTTAGGAAATATAATTTCTTATTTAAATACACACGCTCCAGAAATTCCAAAGCTGAGAAAAAAAACTTCATTGTAGAGTTGCTTCAAGCAATTTTTATTCTAAAGAGTGGAGTGGAAATAAGGTGTACCTTTATGAGATAGAAATGAAATAAAAACAAACAACAACAACAACAAAAACAACAACCATAATTCTGAAGAATTACCTATTTGATTGGCTTCTGTGGCAATATCTTGTGCTCCCTCACTGCAATACACAATTTTGACATCCATTCAGAACAAAGTTATGTTTTGCACAATTATTTTCAGATAGATAAGACATAACTTTTGGGTGAACGGTCTGCCGATAGTCTTCAGCATTAATCACTGACCACCGTGACATTATACGAAACATTTAACTGAAGTATCAGTACATCTATACAATGCTATAAGCAGATACGACACCCTGAACTCCTCTTCTCAGCAAGGGCGTACAATAACCTGTGCTTCACTGAAGGCTGCCGTAAAGCCTCTGTTCAGTGAGGAAGAGGTGAGGCAACTTCATAGCCTTCCGTACCGTGCCATGTCCTCACACTCCTCATTGTAATTCCTCTCTCTAGCTAAACCTTGGAGCCCTGTGCAAACTGACCACAACTGACAAATGACAGTTTGGAGACCCAGAAGTTCTATCAGTAGTTAATTGAGTAACTAAGTCATATTAGTAGTTAATAACATGTAGGATTATGCATCTTTGCACAAATTCCCTGTATACACCCTTAATTTATTACAGTACTGATAGTCCTGAGATTTTAATAAAGTCTGTCAAATAGAGGAAGACTCTGGTTTTCACACTCCAGTAAGTATTGAATCTTACTGATTATTAGGCAGTTAACAATAAATAAATAAATAAATAAATAAAAGTCAAAATTTTGCAAAGCATAAGGTAAATTATGTAATTGTTAACAGGATTCAATATTACTTAA
The DNA here is from genome assembly GCF_964211825.1 of Aythya ferina. Classification (NCBI taxonomy): domain Eukaryota; kingdom Metazoa; phylum Chordata; class Aves; order Anseriformes; family Anatidae; genus Aythya; species Aythya ferina. The sequence continues at coordinate 42,504,779 of NC_140297.1, read as the reverse complement.
AATAAGCAAATTCCATAGCAAATTAAGTGATCCTATATGAAGGAATAAAAGTGTTAGATTTCTGTTTTGTTTCACCACTTTTAAGCAACAAAGAATAAATAGAAATTCATTTTCACACTTGGAATATTGATTCTCTACTATTATAAACAACTGTGACATTGCAGTGCAATTTAAATACCTAATTTTCTCATCTCACCTTCTCAGAACACTGCACATACTACGTTCAAGATGACTGCTAAACTTGACTTGGACTTACTTTAAAGTCCTGATCACATTCACATACATACTATGACTTAGGACAAAAACATTTTCTTCCACTGCAGCCATACTGATATTGCCATTTGCACAATTTTATTTTTTTTTAACAAACCACAGGAGCATTCCAGGTAAAAATCACAGAGTGGCCAGCCAGATGCTTTGATGGAGTTTCTCCTTCTAGATGTCCTGGCCCAGTGGAGAAAGGGCGAGGAGTAACAGATTCTCCAGCTGCCCAGGCCACTTTTTGTGCCTGCAAGAGGTTACAAGGTAATATGTAGAGCCAGCAGAGCAGCATTTAAAGCACATAACAGATTAATTTGGATCTGAAAAAACAGCCAAAGCTGACATGAGTACTTAGTTGTGCTCATCACCAGGGAAGTCTAACTGAAAGAAAAATGGTTGGAATCCCACACTAGGCTTCCTGGTGCCTACTGTCAAGGACTGAGAAGGATGCCAAGGAAGATGACGCTGCTTTTTCCAAGGGTGAAGGCACAAACTGGTAAAAAGGAGCTGTGAGTGTACCTCAAAGAGCTGGTCATGGCGTATTAGCCCTCTTTGAGAAATCCTGGAGTATTTCCCTTCTTGTGCTCATGACACAAGGTTGAAAGGACACATGGTAAATTTGTGGCTGAAGGTGCATGTCTACAAAACAACTGTGCTTTGCTGTCTTCCTATGGCCAATGAGTAAATACAGTCACCCAGATTCCAGCTAGAAAAAGGATGTGAGAACAAAGAGGAAAACTCCTGCCCTGGGAATGGGAATTTGTATCTTCAACAACCCATAGATGATGAAGTTATGTCAGGGTCTGGCAGAGAAGGAGAGGAAGTGATCCCCCAGAACAGAGCTGTTTCCAGAAGTGCCACCAGAAAAGGAAATGAAGGAACTGCTCTGAATGAAAGGCCCCAGGGATACCTGTCAGAAGCACAACCTGGGACAAACCAAGGAGCATTGAGAAAACAGACAGCAAAAACCAGGTCTCCCTAATGAGTCATGGCACTTTCATTTCAGCAGCTTATCTGATAGGGACGGTGGCAGAGAAGCTACACATCAGCAGCAGGGAGGCTGGCTCCAAATGAGTGAGGAGATTAAGAGATCCCATCCTTTGGAGGAGACAAATGAGGAAAAACTGCCAGAGGCCTCTTGGGCTAAAACCCTTTCTCTACAAGCAACTGTTTGGAGCACCAACGATTAGGAAAATGATTAGGAGTACAAAAGGATGTTGGGGAGGACAGTGCAGGGGGTAAGGGAAGGTGCAAGTTCTGCTCTTAAAAGCACCTTCTTCCCCTAAGACCACAGGCTGAACACTAAGCTAAAGGGTTTTAATAAAACTTGGACACAGGTAATAATTACAGGAATTGTTCTTTTACAGGCACAACACTGTGAATCACAAAAAAGGTAACAGACAGTTATTTCATTCTCGCATTGTCCACTTCTTGTTGAAAAATCAGACCCCTGAGAGTCTGTGAGATTTAGAGAAGAGCAATCCAGCACACTTAAACCTGACGTTCAAACTCCCCTCTGGGCCTCCTGAACAAGGTGCAGGAGAGAAGAGGTTAGCTTTTCAGCCTGCGGTTACGCTCACAAACGCTCTCCATGCCCCCTGCTGCTCAAATTTAGTTTTACCTTCAGGCAAAAAAAGCCATCATCCCGCTTCTTAATATTATGAAGGATTTTCCTGACTGCTCTGTTAACTGCTCCCTGCAATCCCTGGGAGCCACACGTTTCTTGACAGAGCAGTGGGGAGCAGGGGGAGGAGGAGAAAAATTGCTGCTGACTGGTTCTAAAAAGAGAACTGCTGATTAAAGAAAAAAAGAAAGAAAGAAAAGAATTAGAAAAGTAGCAATTAGAAGTGCTATAGCTGGGCACCAGAGTTTTCAGATTTTTCCCCAAAATCCAGCTCCCCAGCACCAGGATTCTGCCTGTCCATCCAGTATCAAGGGCAGGCTCCTGCTGGCAACTCTGAGGTCCTTATCAGTGATATTTCCCACTCCAGTCCTAACAGGTGAGCTTCATGCCTCGCTGCAAGGTACCAGAACCACATGGTGACTTCACAGGATATGGCTAAACAGTTGCTCTTGAAATAGGAACACGAGGACTCCCCTAAGAGACAAAGGAGAAAGCTGACTTGCAGATGTTTAGGAAACTTGTCAATGCACATCTGAATGATCCTGATTGATTTAATGAACGTGGTCTGTACAACTGAGGAGGGATTTACAAAAGTAGAGTTTAATCTAGTGAGACCATGTTCCCACCAGAGCCAATGAATAGATACAGGCTTGCCCTGGGCAATTTAGAGAATAAAGTCATGCTGAAGACTGCCTTTGTGAAATGGTGCATTGTTTCCCACCATGAACTGAACAACCATTTGCTGACATGGACCATTTGATGTATCGTGCACCCTTTCTGAAAGCACTTATAAGACAATCTCAAGAACAATTAACATAGAAGTGATTCCAGCTAATTAGAATAATGAATAAAATGAAGAGGTCAACTGTAAAAGATTCTTATTTCTCCTCCAGTTAATTTTCAGGGAACAAACAAGGAGGAAGTACTAGAAAACAATGCTAAATGTGTGGTTTCTGAGCACAAAAAAAAACTGTAAGCCTCCCAACCCAAATGCATTAATGGAAGGTATTAGAGGTAGAAAGGAAAAAAAAAAAAAAAGGAATCTGAAGACTGAGCAGAAGGAAAGTAAGCTTTGGGGACCCTGGAGGAAAAAAAAAAAAAGATTGAGACCATCTTCAAGAAGTAGTATTGGAGTATTTGTTTTGGAATTTGTTTTGGATGCATCTCCCTCACATCATCTAAGATGTGACTGCACTCATAAGCACATAAGTATTAAACTCCTTAAAGAAATACTCATCTTAGTGGCTCCTAATACAGTAAACTCATAACTTTTAGACATTCGAAATATTCTACAGATTACTGAAAAAGTGACAATTCAAAATGAAAGCATCAAGATGCTGTTAGTAACAACCAAATTGCCCAAGCCCTGTATGGGACAGTTTTAGCAGAAGATTGTATTTTGAAGGCTGCCAGTGTCTTGAACATTTCATACACTCCACTAGCTCTCAAAATAGAGAAAATTGCCTAAGTCCTTTTGAAAAACAATATAAATATATTTCTGAGAAAGTAAAAAATTCAAGCCTGTCAATCATACAGACTAATATTATTCTAGATAATCAAATATTGGCAGAAGTCTTGGCAAACTGACTGTACTCTTGCCACTAGCACCAGTTCACTTGGGCGAACCTGGCTTCATTCCACAGGCAGACGTAATTCCAAATATTTGGTGAGCACTACACATTATTCTTCACTTAAAAATAATATATTTACCTGATATTTGATGTAGAGAAAATAGCCCACAAGTATTTCTCTAGATTTTATTTTTTTATTTTTTTATTTCAACCTCAGGAGACACTCAATTTCAGTTAGTCTTACAATCTCTATCAAGGTAGTTTACGATTTTCATTATGCTTTACTCAATTGAAACAGATCTTGATTAGAGAGCCTACCTTTAAAATGCAGTACAAAAGAGGTGTTTCTTTGGTCACTTCATCAGTTCATTCTACACATTCAGCTCCCTTCAATAACTACTTTCGAGTCTCATGGGTTTCACAGCATCACTATCCATGCTCACACAAAGAAAAGAAAAATCTTTTCATATTAACCTCTTTCTTTATTATAATGAAGTGCAAATCTCTATTCAGTACCTCAGAAAACCCAGAGTCTGTTGTACCTGGTTTTCATGTAAATGTGGGCAGAGTTTATGTTCACAAGCAGGCAGGTTTGGCAATTTTCTGCACTGCATTTCCCATCCATGAGCCTAAACAACATAACTAGCTTAGTTCTTAATATCCTATACTAAGACTAGCTGCACTGGTTTGAACTGAAACTAAAACGACCTTTTCTACATGACTCCTCTCCGATATATGACCACAGGTCTTTCCCTTGCTTCATCCATAGCAGAATTTCTGCACAGCTGTAACAAGGAAAGATCTTGTATTCTTCTTCAAATTCCAACACAGAAAACTAACCCTAGTGAGGAACTAAGCCTCCTCCAGTAGCCAGCCAAGACAGAAAATGCAAAACATGTACTTACACCTTGATTACTCCTGATAACAGCCTGATATCCAAGCTAAAACTGCTGATATGGAGTTTCTCTGTACCAGGGCTTACTGGAGCAGATTTACTTTTCTCAGTCCCTTTCTGATGACTTTCCTCTGTCAAATCTTAGCATTGCACAGTTGGACAATTCTTCTTCTAGTTCTCAACTGCTGCCACAGGGTTTATCAGAGATCCCTGGCCAGATTTCCCATGGCTACTGAGCAAGAAGTTCCATTATGCACAAAGAAAGAGGTAGTGGAAATATTATATGGAGCAAAACAAATAAGCTCATATCTCTGTAGCCATCTCTTTCATCTAAGGATGCTTGAGAGTAGGTTACTACAAATTTTACATACCCTGAAATTCAAACTTTAAAATTCCTCCAAAGGAGATTAATGGGAGCAAAGCAGGTGCATCTCTCAAGCCTTTTTTTTTTTCAGAATTTGACAGCAAACATTTCAGAGAACTTACCCATTTCATTCAATTCACCTCAACAGTAGGGACATTGAAAAAGTGCTAATTAATCAGATCATTAGAGTATGCTTGAATCACAGAGTCAGCATCATATAGATCAATTCCAGCTATGAGATCTACATTGCATTAGCTTCCAAGCAGACTGTCACTGAAGAGAAATACACTCGAGAGAAGTTACTTGCAAGAGCAACTGTGATGTGGGGTCATGTCAGGGTGCATAAGGTATCCTCTGTGTGCTTACCTCAAACCTAGAGACACCACAAGAGTAAAACCAGAGAACTACACTGCCAGTGAAACACCTGAAATACAGCCTGAGTTATCATAACCAAAATAACACCCGCTTGAACTAAGGGACTCATATATAATTTACGTATATCATGATAAATAAAAGCTAGCAGGTAACTTTTGATTTCTAAGCTACCAGATAAACACTGATAATAACCACCGGGCCAAAATACTGATTGGAGTGACAGGGACAATAAGGAAGAGAGCATTATTTTAATAAATATTATCAATACGCAAGGAGATAAACAAAACTAAGCACTTGTTAATAGCAAGCAATGCCTAATACACTCCTTTTCCTTAGCAAACACAAAATGCATAACTGTCTAGTGCCTCATTTTCTCTATACTGAATGCAATTCAAATAAAAGTATTTATTAGTAAAGTTGTTTGAATGCTTTTCCTCCTTCAGCCTTCTTACACACACTTTTTTTTTAATTCCTTCCCAGCTCAACTCACCTCTGTTTTAAGCAATCAATTATCAAACAAGGGAAACACAATGAGTATAAGGAAGGGAGAGAATTAAAATAGTAAGTAGTAAAAAAGGAAGAAGTTTAACTGGAAGAACCAGTAAGAGGAAAAGAATGAAAAGAAGCTTGGGCTGCAAGAATAGTAAACAGGACAAAATGTTTCCACTTTTGAATTAGACAGTTCCTCCCCTTTTTTGCTATTTCCTCCAGTCAAGCATTTTCACTTAATAACCTACTTCACCTTGAGGTGTTTTTCAAGGCAAATCTCAGTCTTTTTTTTTTTTTTTTTTTTTTTTTTTTTTTTTACAACAGAAAACAGCTAAAATGGAGTTGCATTAATAGCATCGTTAGTCCAGTTTTATTTATTTAAACTCAGAGAAAAAAATGAGGTCTTATTTGAGAAATCACTACGAAGGAGTAGATAGAAGAACAAGACCCAATGACTTTTCCTGATGCTTGCACTGACTCACCTTGTAATTTCTACACAGCCAGCAACGGGGGTGCGATGTAGTATTATTGTGTAAGAACCTTGTTGGGTAGCAAGAAAACAAGTTGTTTTTAAAGCACATTGATATAATTAAGGATTACTAAAGCAGGGATTATGTTACTGTAGCAAAAATTGCTCAATTGTTCTGTCTTCCCCATCTTTATCAGTTTCCCTGTCCTATGAACTCTAGCTGTGAAAAAAGCATCTGTAATCCTGAAGGGAAGGAATAAACAGAGGCTGCACTGGCTCTGATACTTCCCCAGTCCAGATTTAGTGACCTTACTAATCTTCCTAGGTTAGTCCTTCTTCCTTCAATGCCTAACAGGCAAGAAAAGGAGAGACAAGAAAGGCTTGTTTCAGGCAAAGTGCAATATGACTTTGAAAAAGCTTAGCATTTTAATTGAGAGCTGGCATAAAAACAACCATATACCACTAACTAGATCACTATTAGCTCTAGGTGACAAATTTTCATGAAAAATTATTTACAAACCAGATTTCTTTCTAAAAGTGAATTTTGCAGAAATTGTTGATACTTTTTAATAAAAAATTATAAACTAAGTGTTTATAAAACTATTTAGATTTTCTGTATTTTTAATAATAAAACATCAAGGTTATCAGGATAGCCCTTGGAGTAAGAAATATGAAAAATTCTGTAAATTTGAAAATAAAATAAAAAAAAACTTGTTGCAAGCTACTAAACAGTAATAATTGTAATGTTTAGAAATCAGGTAATTTTACCTTAACTTGAATTAAATAATATGAACGGAGATGGGGACGCAGTATGAACTTATTATTTCTGTTCTACTAACTGTAGAGTAACCAGTAGCCTTGGCAAAAACTCTGGGTCACAGATCCTGAACTCGTGTGGCTGCTCCTCAACACCTCACCCTGCCAGCTGCAGCAGCTGTCACTTAAGAGTAGAGAAATTCCTTGTTCACAGAGCTCTTTGTACCATGAACAAAATGATGAGGCTAAGATATACCAATAAATAACAATGTGACCTATATTACCCTTCATTTAAAATAATAATAATAATAATAAATATATTGCCTATCAAAGGTCTGTGTAACTCCTTAGTGCAATATATTCTTATGGGTTTGACTTACAAAGCCTTAAAAGACTCACAAAGAGCACTTGTGCTCTTCCTCTGCTGGAAACAGACCCCATTCAGTGTTGGAGGGTTTGGGTTTATTTTAACCAGTTACTAGAGCTAAGTGATGAGACCTTGTTATTGCTATTTCATTTATCTGCACAACATACAATGTCCTTTCAGGGACTGTAATGAACCATGCAGAAGGGAGAAAAGAAAATATCAAAGGAGTTACTGACCCCTTCTCCAAAAGCAAATTGTAAAGCCTTTCTCGTATTTTTGTTGATGCATCTTTCTACGTGTTGCACCCTATCTATGCTGGAAGTTATGTCAAAAAGAATTGATGTACAAGTTGGTGAAAGCTGACTGAGGTGTCAAATGTCTATGGAGTTAGCGAACAATGTAATCAATACAGGTGGTATAGGGCATGCAGTTCGTATTGGCATAGCTTGAGTCCTTTGATGCTTTTTTGTTTATTTACAGCACATTGGAAAGCTCCTCTCGACTTGAAATGACCCACTGAAACTCAGAAGGTGAGGTCAGACACCACTTTCACAAGAACTTCAGAGGACTCCATCATACTTCTCCTTTTGCAGAAAATACCTTGGCATAGAAAACAGCCTTTCAATAGAAAGAAAACTACTCATCATTCCTGCCCAGAGCTCTGGAGCCAAAACACTGGAATTTAAGAGAAGCCTGGATTAACATTTTGCAAGTCCTCCTCTGATTTGTCATTCTTCACTGCAAGCAGGAATAAATTGGGCCACTATAACTTCAATTATTTTCCTAATTTTAGTTTTCAAGTATTTAAGCACATTGTTAAACCAAAAAGGTAACTATTTTCCTAGGACAATCACCATAATACCCTGGTAGCCAGCCTGCACAAATAGCATATTTCCATTGATTGAGATAGAGTAGTTTTAAGTGAAAATAGATCATATCACCTCAGCACAGCAGTTTTGATTTACTCAAGCTGAGAATTTGAATTTAAACAGTACTTTAGAGGTTAGATTTCTTCATTTTTGTTACTTCTACTTATTTCCCTGCCATTATTTGTGGTACAACCTACTGATATTAAAAAGGTTCTATTTTCAAATTATTTTCTGGGGTTTCCTTCAAGAAAATTGCCTCTAGGTAATGCTAATTTTGGAGGAAAAGAAATGTGTCACATTCAGTAATCATTTTATAAAATGAAAGAATTTCTTCTTCAACATCTTACTTTGTCAAGAGACCAAATACAACAATATAACTGGATTGGTGGAAAAACTTTCATTACAGACAGAAAAATAGTCTTCAATGACAATTAGACCAATTTAAACCTCAGAGAACCATGAGAGGACTCTTTGGATCATAAAAACTTTGCCTTAATTTATGTTAGTGTGCTATAAAATGCAGAGACATGCTTAAGAACATATATATATGTATGTGTTTGTGTTTGACTTGTTTTCACTGTGACTGATGAGATACACAATGATTTGGATAAGCAGAGCTGTTATCTCCCCACAGAAAAATCAGACACTGTCAGTACTAGGAAGAGGAGACGGAACAGTCTCCTCATCATCATCAGTAGTCAGCATGGGGAAGTCATGCCTGACTGACCTGATAAGCTTGTAGAATGAAATCAGCGGCCTGATGGACGAGAGGGGAGCAGTGGACGTTGTCTTCCTGGACTTCAGTAAGGTCTTTGATACTGTCAGCCATAAGATTCTCATGGAGAAGCTGTTGAAGTATGGGCTATATGAGCAGATGGTAGGGTGGATCAAAAACTGGCTGAACACCTGGGTCCATAGGGCAGTGGTCAGTGGTGCAAAGTCTAGTTGGAGGCCAGTAATGAGCAGAGTACCCCAGGGGTCAATAGTGGGTCCAGTCCTGTTTAACATCTTCATTAATGATCTGGATGAGGGGGCAGAGTGCACCCTCAATAAATTTGTGGATGGCATAAAACCTGGGGCAGTGGCTGGCTCACCAGAGGCCATGCTCTGTAAAAGCAGCCTGGACATGGTCCTGGCCAACTGGCCTTAGGTGTCCCTGTTTGAGCAGGGGAGTTGGACCAGATGGCCTCCAGAGACTCCTTCCTACCTCAACCATTCTGTGATCCCGTGGTAGTCAGAATCATCAATGTTTAAACAAAATAAAGAAGAAAAACAGAACCTATTTTTCTATTCAAAAGCTGACATTTTTATGTGGCATTAAATGGGAATTGTTTCCCTTCTTATATGCCAGCGAAAGCCAGGTGCTGTTGAGAACTGTCTGATTTTGGGACAGAAATAAAGAAAGAAAAATCAGTATCATCAACACTGTGCTCTTTAGAAAGGATCAGATTACCGTCAGGGTTATTAGCGTAAGGGACGCATAGAAAAGAGGAATGAGAAATTGCAAGCCTACTGTTTTTAATGAGTTCCACTGCTGGAAAGTGGGTGGTTATTTCCTGCAAAATCTGAATTCTGTCACTGATAAATAGCAGCACTTTGTGATCATCCTTTCTGAGCTCTGTGGCATAGGGGTCCCTGGGACAGGGGGACTGAGCCCTGGGCTAGGAAAAGAGATGGCCTCTACAGTGACAAAATATTATGAATAATTTAAGGCTTATTAAACAAGAACAAAGGACCCTTATGGGCTATGCTGCAACCACATCTGAAATAGGAGTTGGTTATCTGGGCACTTCATCTCATGATAACCATAAGCTAACTAGAGAAGTTACAGAGGAGGCAATGCAAGTGATCAGAGATGTGAAACAGTTTCCATGCTGAGGAAAAGACAACACCCAGAGAAGAAGGTGATAAAGGTCTATAAAAGAAAACATGAGTGATGCAGAGAGACAACAAGGAATGCAAGGATAAGAGGCTGCACAGGAGTTAATCAGCAGACTTAAATCCAGCAGAATCACAGAATCACAGAATCACAGAATCACAGAATTTTCTAGGTTGGAAGAGACCTCAAGGTCATCGAGTCCAACCTCCAACCTAACGCTAACAGCCCTCCACTAAACCATATCCCTAAGCTCTACATCTAAGCGTCTTTTGAAGACTTCCAGGGATGGTGACTCCACCACTTCCCTGGGCAGCCTGTTCCAATGCCTCACAACCCTTTCTGTAAAGAAGTTCTTCCTAACATCTAGCCTAAAACTCCCCTGGCTCAACTTAAGCCCATTCCCCCTCGTCCTGTCACCAGGCACGTGGGAGAACAGGCCAACCCCCACCTCTCTACAGCCTCCTTTAAGGTATCTGTAAAGAGCAATAAGGTCACCCCTGAGCCTCCTCTTCTCCAGGCTGAACAAGCCCAGCTCCCTCAGCCGCTCCTCGTAGGACTTGTTCTCCAGGCCCCTCACCAGCTTCGTCGCCCTTCTCTGCACCCGCTCAAGCACCTCGATGTCCTTCTTGTAGCGAGGGGCCCAAAACTGAACACAGTACTCGAGGTGCGGCCTCACCAGAGCTGAGTACAGGGGGACGATCACCTCCCTAGCCCTGCTGGTCACGCTGTTCCTAATACAAGCCAGGATGCCGTTGGCCTTCTTGGCCACCTGAGCACACTGCTGGCTCATATTCAGCCGACTGTCCACCATCACTCCCAGGTCCTTCTCTGCCTGGCAGCTTTCCAACCATTCCTCTCCCAGCCTGTAGCTCTGCTTGGGGTTATTGCGCCCCAGGTGCAGGACCCGGCACTTGGCCTTGTTAAACTTCATGCAGTTGACCTCAGCCCATCGGTGCAGCCTATCCAGATCCTCCTGCAGAGCTTTCCTACCCTCAAGCAGATCGACACACGCACCTAACTTGGTGTCATCTGCGAACTTACTGAGGGTGCACTCGATGCCCTCGTCCAGATCATCGATGAAGATATTAAAGAGGACCGGCCCCAGCACCGAGCCCTGGGGGACGCCACTAGTGACTGGCCTCCAACTGGACTTGGCTCCATTCACCACGACTCTTTGGGCCCGGCTATCCAGCCAGTTTCTAACCCAACGAAGCGTGCGCCAGTCCAAGCCAAGAGCAGCCAGTTTTTTGAGGAGAATGCTGTGGGAGACGGTGTCAAAAGCCTTGCTGAAGTCAAGGTAGACCACATCCACAGCCTTTCCCTCATCCACCCAGCGCGTCACTCTGTCATAGAAGGAGATCAGGTTCGTCAGGCATGACCTGCCTTTCATAAAGCCATGCTGACTGGGCCTGATCGCCTGCTTCCCCTTCAAGTGCTGCATGATGACTCTCAGGAGGATCTGCTCCATGAGCTTTCCTGGCACTGAGGTCAAACTGACAGGCCTGTAGTTTCCTGGGTCTGCCCTCCGGCCCTTCTTGTAGATGGGCGTCACGTTTGCTAGCCGCCAGTCGATTGGGACCTCCCCCGATAGCCAGGACTGTTGATAAATGATGGACAGCGGCTTGGCCAGCTCCTCTGCCAGTTCCCTCAGTACCCTTGGGTGGATCCCATCTGGCCCCATCGACTTGTGCACATCTAAGTGCCGTAGTAGGTCACCAACCAGTTCTTCATGGATAATGAGGGCCACATCCTGCTCCCCATCCCCTTCCACCAGCTCAGGGTACTGGGTATCCAGAGAACATCCGGTATTGCCGCTAAAGACTGAGGCAAAGAAGGCATTGAGCACCTCCGCCTTTTCCTCATCTCTTGTAACTAAGTTTCCCCCCGCATCCAGTAAAGGATGGAGATTCTCCTTAGTCCTCCTTTTTGTGTTGATGTATTTATAGAAACGTTTTTTGTTATCTTTAACGGCAGTAGCCAGATTGAGCTCCAGACGAGCTTTGGCCTTCCTAATTTTGTCCCTGCACAGCCTCGCTGCTTCTTTAAAGTCCTCCTTAGTGGCCTGCCCACTTTTCCAAAGCTTATAAACCCTCTTTTTCCTCCTAAGATCAAGCCACAATTCTCTGTTGAGCCAGGCCGGTCTTCTTCCCCGCCAGCTCGTCTTTGGGCACGTGGGAACAGACCGTTCCTGCGCCATTAAGACTTCCCTCTTGAAGAGCGCCCAGCCTTCCTGGACCCCTCTGCCCTTCAGAACCGCCTCCCAAGGGACTCCACCAACCAATGTCCTGAGCAGCTCAAAGTCAGCCCTCCGAAAGTCCAATACAGCGGTTTTACTGGTCCCCTTCCTGGCCTCGCCAAGAATAGTGAACTCCACCATTGCGTGGTCACTCTGCCCTAGACAGCTCCCGACGATCACGTCCTCCACCAGTCCTTCTCTGTTCGCGAAGAGAAGGTCTAGCGGGGCACCTCCCCTGGTAGGCTCACTAACCAGCTGCGTCAGGAAGCTATCTTCCACGCTCTCCAGAAAAGAAGAAGAAACAGCTTTTTCAGGAAGTGCACAGTTCAAGCATAAAGTTCATAGCCACTGGATGTTTTGGTAGCCAGAAGTACAAACATTTTCAAAATGGATCTTGGGAAACAGGTCCAGTGGTCACCATGAAGGCTAACAGCCTGGATGCAACCTCTGTCTCAGAGCCATGAAGTCAATTTATGGACAGGAACTGGGAAAGTACGCAGCACAAGAGAATGGCTTGCAACTAGTGCCTTTCGTGTTCAAGACATATTCAAGTTTATACATGCACTGTATTTTGATGAGAAATTCTGCCTGGCTCTTTCCCAACAAAATTCCATCAAAAAAGGTATGTTTCCATAAACATTTTGATTTTGACAAAACCGGCTCTTTCCACCTAAAGAAAATAAATAAAATCCAACTAGTTCTTATGCTCCATGTAACTGAAAACCCAGCAGCAATTTCCTTTGCAACTGCTTCAGACCTGGAAACCTTCCAGTCCAGCCAACGAAGATACTGAAGGGTTCAGAAGAAAAGCCGCCCACTGAGGCTTGGCGTGCATGGGAGATGCCAGTTGCAGCTGCTGCTTACCAACATGGGAGAACATGCATTGCACTTCAGTTGGTGAGTTTAAACAATACAGAATTTACAGCCTGTGCTTACATTTTTTCCCAAAAGAGCTTGAGTTCAATTTTTCCAAAAATGGCAGTCAGCCTTTACTTTTCCCCTCCAACACAATGGCAAAACAAAGACACACACACACAAAAAAAAAAAAAAAAAAAAAAAAAAAAACCACCATATATGGATTATATTTCATCATTTTACATAAAGTTGTTTAACTTTTGTTTCCAGGTTTCCAGTGTTGTTGTCGGCCATGATGGGGATGACCAGTTTTCATTGGGAACTCAAGAGAGCTCGCCAACTGAAGACGAAGAGTTCAAGAAACACTACCTATATTTACAAAACATGGTCCTTACACTGCTGGTGCTTACACGTGGTGATATATGAACATGTATGTTTAAGTCACTCTGTATAAACTTAAGTATGTACTTGCTTGGTTCATTAGGGAATAATCAAAATAGTAGTAGTAGTAATAACAGTAAAAGAAGGTAAACAAAATAGCAAAAGTAATAAAAAAGTAAAGTTTTGTTTTATAAAGTTTTTTACAAAGTAAAAAGAACAAGAAATCTTTAAAATTACAGGTACTGTAGGAAGAAAAAAAGCACTCCTCTCTCCACTCGAAACAATTCTAAAATCAGAAGTGGTGGAGTGAAGGATGTAAAACAAGAAAAATAATCAAGCAATCACTTCTCTGTAGCACAGTTACTTTATGAAGTTACTGTGTATATTTTTGTTAATGTTAGAGGATTCTTAATATCAAAATCTAAGATTTTAAAAGCATTTATATTTTATTTTTATAAAACTTTATTTTCAAAAGTGATTCATCACCTCACTGAACTGAAATATAGATCCATGTTAAAGATCAAAGACAACACATCATAACCCAAATATAATTTAAACTTGCAATCTGTGAGGTACCACCTTATAAATATCAGCATTTTTTCCCCAAAAATATTAGCCATTTCTCCCCCAGTGTACACCATGGTAGAGATGGTGTACTCAACTCCATACTAAGTCCATTTTTTTTTTCTTTGCACACAAGACCGTGCCTAGAATTCTCCTGGTTTTAGGACATTCAAAAACAAGATTAGAAAGTAATATTGAAGGAAAAGTACCTTGCCTTTCTCTCAAAAATATCCCTGCTGTTATATAAGAAAAAAAAAATGCAACAAAAATTAGGGAGACTGTAGGAAAAAATATCCCATATTTTTTCTTAGAAAAATGCTAATTTCCATTCCCAGTTGTATTGAGGCTGTGCCAATGATTGGCTCCATATGTTTCAGCAATTGGAGCCATATTAACATTCTTACAGTTCTTTTTCTTCCACATGCTTTGTCTTGGTTACGTTATGCAAACCTGGGAAATCTAACATTTTTTAACACACACACACACGCCCCCACATAAAGACTGATTAGGTTTCCTGGCTACAGTGTTTTCTCTATCCTACTTGCAACAACTGCCATGTCTTCAGACAATGCAAGGAGTAAGAAGGAAACCAGATTTGGCTTCCATAGCATGTTGATTTTTGAGGAAATTATGGTTGACTTCATAGCAATATGCAGAGATCACATTTAAAGGAAGAGCATCCTTGCTTCTTGTTACAGCAAAATGTTAATCGATTCTACTTGCATTCTTCCTTGAAAAAGAAGATAAGTAAAAGTATCCTGATCTACTGACAAACTAGCAGTAAAATGCTAGTTGAGCTGAGACAAAGCAGACAAACTTAATGGCTGTAATTTTCATCAGCACCGGAATATGAGTGGTAGGATGGAAAAAATCACTTTCCAATGCATAACACTGGCAAACGTGTTTTTCCAAGACAACCTGTTTTTCTAATGCCATTGACCACAAAACAGTTCAAAGCCATGGTTTTCCTCAGAGATAGGTAGGTCTGCTTAAGATGAGTAAAACTACTACAACATGATTTTTACACAGTTTAAAAAAGTTTATTTATCATCATAAAAAAGCATGGGACTATCCCAGCTGTGGGAGAATGCAACACTTCTCGTTCAAGCAGTATTACTAAAAGTCAATGAGTCAAATCATGAAACTTTTACCTCATTAAAACTCCCACTGACATTAGCGTTGGGAACAGGGCTCTAAGCAATAGCAGATCGTTGAGGAGAGCAAATACTGGTTCCAGGGATTTTACCGCATAGCTGTGTAGAGGGTGGCAGACCATATCCCCACTCCTAACTAGAAGATGAAACTACATCATAAAACATGCTGGCATAAAACAAGCAGTTATGGTCTGTGTTTTTGTTGTTGTTTTTTAATTTTTAGAATCCGACAAAACCTAAATCTGATTCTGACTCCCATTACAACTTAGAACAAAAATTCTCGTGTGACTTCCAGCCAACAGTTTCACAAGCTAGAGCTTTGAAGTGCCACCTAACCTGCAATAAAGTGGGCATCTATGCGATGGAAACACAGGGGAATTCAGAACATTCCTTTCAAGGACAGTGGAATTTTTAGAACTCTGCTCCATTTATAAATATCGAGCATTTTCAAAGCAGTAAAGAGGAGAAAAGAAAAAAAATCCCCTCAAAATGAAAGCTAAAACCTTCTCTTAGCCAAACCACAGATTAAGGATAGGCTTTCTGACACACATTTTATGGTATTTAAAGAACTTAACTAATGAATCTCTCAGGCCACTGGTGACTGAGATCTTGCTGCAGCAAAGCCTTTAAAGCATCTACTTAGACTTAAGTCAACTGAAGTGAATGAGTTTTGAGCATGCATCAAAGATTACTCAGGTTATAAAGTCACGAGGATATGCCAAAGGAACAAAGTAAAGCAAATGACAATTAATCAGATGACAGTTATGAAACATATACTTTCAAGTCTAAAGCCATTTCTTTATAAAAAGAAAATGCAGAGAATAGTTAGAACAGGGGAAAAACACATCCTAAAATTATGAAGGAAAATAACTCGCAACTTCCAGGCAGCTGAATCACTTAGGAACAAATCATAACAATCACTGTTACATTCGACAGATCTTCTTCCCCCCACCTCCAAAATGTGATGACGGGAACTCGGCAGACATAACAGATTTAAATTTTAGTGCCACATTTGTCAAATGCCATTGTGAAATCTTATGAAAGTATTCAAGTTCTGCTGGATGTAAATAGTGCCATGCAGACTGATCTCAACAAAAGGTACCTGGGTTAAAATGAATGTCCAGATTGTACAGATGCATTAAATAGTGCTGGAAAACCAAATGACCACAGTCTAGGCAAAAACAAACAAACAAACAAACAAACAAACAAAAAAAAACCATCATCCCTCACAAACCTGTTTTACAGATGACTATTCCTTACTGTCAGGGTACTGCATTGAATCAGATAAAAAATCTCTGCTACCTCTCATTTCTAAAATCCCAGATTCTATCATTTGCAATAGAAATTTCATTTGAGAGTTGCGTGCAAATCCTTTTTCATGTAGAGCTCCTATCTATTTGAAATAAATTTCAAAAGATTAGGTACTGAATATGCATTAAGGAAATCCATAATGTGAATACAAAAGGAAATATTTACCTTCAACACAGACACTTCGTAGTTCTAGCAGAATTGATGAACGTGAGCTATTTTTGCCTATCCGTCTTCATTTTACAGAGGTGAAACAGGGACAGAACAAGTTTGAGCAACCCATTATGCTGTTGTATGACTTTGAGGGAGAACAGGACCTAACCCTCAACTCCCAAAGCCCTAAATCTAAGCTCAGATAGCACTATTTCCCTTGTGCATTACTCTTCAGGATATGTAGTTGGCATGAAGACAAACACACAAAGCAGGCAACTTTTGGCCACTAACTCCGGGGGGCTGGAGTTAGATAAGCTTTAAGGTCCCAAACCATACTATGATTCTATACACAGGGTACAGTGGTATTACTATTTCTCTTTGGTCTTTGGAGATCTTTGTTGAATCTCCTCATCTCTCACTTACAATACCCAAACAAGTTATTGGAGGTCCTGCTCTACACCAATATCTTGGCAGATCCCTCAATCACTCTGGGGATGTTGGAGGAGCATGGTGTCACGTGCTGCTATTTTAACCAGACAGTTCTATGTTGCAGAGGAAAGGAATCAATTTTCTTCCTCCTATTTATTTATGTGCTGGCATGGGGGCTGGTGAGTGTCCTTGAATGGTCCCAAGACATTAAGGCAAGCCCTGAAGTAGAGAAGCAGAAAGCAGCAACAACACCTGTAGTAGCAGAAGCAACAGCAGCAGGAGAGCAGAAATGGAAGCTGGATTAGCAGTGTTCAGCAGAAAGTTTCAGAAGCAGTCACCAAGGGGCTTTTCTCTTAGGGATGACATCCCAGCAGGGTGTACCCATTTTTTCTCCTATGCCTAGTAGCACATTTATAGGCTACAGAACAAGGATAAGTGGCCATTACACACAGGGATTTGTGCACCAACCTTAAAGAGGTGACGAGTAGGTTTTTCCACATGATCACACCCACAGACATTACTTGGCAAAACAGATAATGAAGTAAAGTAACTGAGGTGACAGTAAATAACTGCTAAGGTGAACTTGGAGTCCTTTAATTTTGCAAACAGTACTGCGTGCCATTAATTATGGGCAAGACAAAACAAGAACGTACCTCAGAGCAAGATACTTTGAGAAGCAGAACATGATAGCATGAGAATTCTCTCCAGCAAAATAAGGATACACTGGAGACAGTAACAAAATGCTCAGACGGGCACCTTAGTATTACCTGAAACACTCCACTCATCAATAAATATATCTGCCTAATGTGTACGTTTGATCAAAAGCAAACATGCTAAGAAGGAAGAATTTACCATTTTCAGGACAGATGTAAAAAAAAAAATAAATTGTTTACTGTTGTATGAAACAAATGAACAATAATACACTTCATTTGGTTCTTGTGCTCTGTTTGCAAGATGGCAACTGTCTTTAATATTAAGGACAATAAGCCTTTTTATTTACTTTTGCAGGGTTTTTTATTTATTTTCTTATCACCATTGTTGATCAGAGTATCAGTTCTGTTTATATCTTTAAATTAGCAAATAATCACCCTTTCCCAACAATCTGCAAGAAAGGGACTCCTTCCCAGAATGTAGCAAAACAGCTGTGTTTACAGCGATGTCATCAGGACTTTTCTGGCAGTAACTAATAGATCTCTTCAAGACTCGGCGGTCTGGTGGTCTGAACTCTCTGCAATGTGAACTATGCCACGAATAGCCAAGCCTAGAGATGTTATTCATCTGCCTTAGCTCTGTAGAGACCTGCCGGGAAAGAGCCATGCTGCATTTCCAGGGCACAGCTCACTGGGAAGAATGCTCTCAGAAGAAAAATTAAGCTATCACAGGAGGGGACCAGTCACTGCAGGGAGACAACCCTTCTGCAGGAGGAGCAGGTTTGGGACTGGATCCAGCTTTTTTCTATCAAAGAAACCTGTCTTCTCTAATAGGCAACAAACCTGTCTTCTCTAATAGGCAACAAGGAGAGTGAAGAGATTCCCCCTGCCACAACTCCCTTCTGCACAGTTCATCCCGAGTGGAGACAATCAGACCAGTTACCAGAAAGAAGCCAATCCAAAAAGTAAATGCTATATTTTGGTCTGTTCACGTGAATATTTATGATCTCTGACCAATGATTGCCTTTTGACACCAATGTAAGAGCAGTATGCAATGTTGTTGTCTGGCTGATACAACACAGCAATTTCCAAATTGGGGATGCTGGGCAAATGATCAATTTCATACACTCCCACAGGAAGCTAAATTATTCATTCAGAACACCTTATTTTTATACGTATTTGCATTCAAAATCTCTTTTCACCTGTTTCCATGAATGCCAAAACAGAGTTTCCACTCGCTCTGTTTTCTATTTATACATTAAATTTTTCTGCACAGCACAATGTATCTCTCTGCTGCTTCCACAAAAACCTGGTCAACAACCCACAATTAATGACACCACATCTCATTTCATTGAGGTGAAATAATAGCATGTCTCACCAACATTTTAAATAAATGCCCACTACTCAGCACAAGGGTGAAGGATGCGCAAGGGTAGCACCTGCTAAAACATTAGATTTATTATGCCATTCCTGTTGAAATATTTCCCAGTTTTGACAGGATTCAGCAGAAGGCATCCCAAGAAAAAGAGAGGAGAATGGCTGTGAGGAAGTCTTAAGTTTTTTACAGGAGTTCGTGCATGCTCCTGTTTGCCAGGGTCACTTCAAAGGCTTTGCTTCCTACCTTGTAGGAAAGAATGCATACGAGAGAGAAGGTGAAGGACCACTTCATTACCTCTTCTCCTTATTTCTTTAGTAGCTGCTACGAAGGGCACTCAAGACGAGAAAGGGAACTACGATAACCTGTTACACGCCCTTTTGTCCCATGCCAGACTCAGAGGCTGCCAAGGCTGCATGCCCTGCCTGTGCAAGGGGTACAACACATAGGCAAGGACGTGCAAACTTCAAGTGCTACATTCTTTTACATATGACATGTCAAGAAAGTGAGACAAAAGGGAGATCTAGATCCCTCCACTCATCAATTGTTTCAGTATACCACAACAAAAGGCCCTTGAGATGATAACATTTTCAAAATAGCTACCTAAATCATTGACTTTGCTGAAGAAACTGTGCGACTTCTGCTCGTGCTGGGGGAGGAGGTAAAGGTAGATGAGAAGAATTTGAGCCCTAAATGCAAAGAGGAGAACAAGCACTTTTTAAACTTGTTTCAGAATGAGAACTCTTGACCCCAGCAGCCCTCCAACTCCCAATAACCCCAAAGGAGAGGGTTATTTTTCAGTTAAAGACTCTCAGCACCATAACCCTCACCTTCCTGGTCTATCACATTTCACATGTGACATGCAGACAGTTCCACAATGGGATAATAACGTTTCTTAACAAGGTTTTGTCTCATCTAATTAGACTGAGTGGTTCATGGAATTCTCTTTTGAAGTTCAGGTAAGGAGCTTGGAACAAGAGTGTTGTGATTTCCACTGATGTTTCTTGTGAAGAAAGGGTAATGCCAGCAATACACTTCCAATATTTATTTATTTATTTATTTATTTTATTTTTTTTATTTTTTTAATGAGAAAAAAGTGCATTTTAAACATCTATAGCTCCTAGTTCTACTGCTTACTGCTACACTCAGTATGCCGGGTGGGATTCAAGGACAGGTCACTTCCTGAAGTAGTACTACAAAAGTGAAAAACAGTTTTTAAGGACCCCAAAAGGTGCCAACATGGCCCCATTTTGCAGCTCACCTGTAATCTTCAGAATAATTTAAGAAAGTGTATAAGAGAAGCTGTGGATGCCACCTTCCTGGACGTATTCAAGGCCAGGCTGGACGGGGCTTTGGGCAACCTGGTCTGGTGGGAGGTGTCCCTGCCCATGGCTGGGGGTTGGAAAGAGGCGTTCTTTAAGGTCCCTTCCAACCCAAACCAGTCTATGATTCTACAACCATTTTTTTTTTTTTTCACATGTAGGAAAACAGACACAAAATGACTTTGCCCAAGGTCATGCAACAGCTCCAGCAGCCAAGTAAAGGACAGGACTCAGGTGCTTTATTCCTAATAAACAGCCTTGCCCTCCTAATCATTTTTTATACTGCCATTTCCTATGTACACTGCGGCATAGCAAACTCGTTAATTTACTAGCAACTGTTGGTAAACATTTTCCTGTAACATTTCCCCAGTTACCAGCTAATGTTTCATTTGAAAACTGAAGCTTTTATTGACAAAGCCATTTAAAATGTAAAATTAATCGCGCAAACCTGCAAACAGGAGGGGAAGAACAATCCATGGAAGAATTACCCAGGGGTGTTTCCAAGCGTGAGAGAGAACAGCTAAGGAGACATTCTCCAGCCAGGCTAGTGGGGAAGGAGAGATTTCACCTTTAACTGGAAGCAGCTGTAGAAACCTGCCCAGCCCTGCTGGAATGCGCGTGCCGGGGCCGCGTCTCGCCGGGGCTCTGGCACCGGGACTGTGGCAGCTTTCCTGTGGGCAGGCGGCTAACTCACATTTCTGTTATTTTATCCTTAAAGAAGTTACCATGGAGACTGGCATGAAGATGGCAATAGGCCAGCCAGATAGAGACAGAAAGCGCGGGAGGCCGATAGACCGGCGCTCCTAATAATCCGGCCGAGCCCTCTAACTTCTCAGGACGCGCTCCCTGCTTTCCGCCTCGGTGAAGTTAAGCTCCATCTTTCACGTAGCCACAGCCTATCAAAGAGCATTTGATGGAGTAGGTAAATACCAGCCATTAAAAGTAATCTATCACAGCTCATGAACACCTAGTTAACAGGCATCGTATTGCTTAATACGCATTTGCGCGCGCAGAAGTGGTTAAAAGCAGCGTTAAAATGGCACAGTAAAGGTAGGCGATTATTTCCTAGGACAAAGAGTAGAGTGCAAAAACCCTGTTTGAGCCTTGCTTTTTCCTGAAACAAAATAACGTTGATCAAATCCCACTCTCCAACTCACTACGTGCAAGAGTGATAGAACTTTTTAAGAGAATTAGGAAAAATCTCTGATGCGTTACGGAAGGAAGTCTCACATTTCTGATTATTACCATGCTCTTTGGAAGCTCTTGTAAGAGCAGCAAGTCCCCACAAAAACTGTGTTTTCTGAGGGAAGGACCTGAAGAAAGCCTCCTCCGAGAGCTGAGGAGTAGTTTAAGCACACCACAACCCACACAGCGGGAGAGGAGGAGGAAAGGAGGAGATGCCATTCCCACCCGGAGGTGCTGGGGGCATCTGGAACACATCGAACCTGAGAGCTGGGCCGCCCGCCCTGTCCCCTCCTATCTGGGCACCGCTCTTCTGAAAACATTTCCGTACAATTCAAAGCTTAAGACTCTGCCCAGGACAACAATAAAACCTGTGAGAAAACAGAAGAAAAAAGGGCACAGGATGAGAGGAACTTCCCCCATGTGTTTGTTTTTTTTTTTTTTTCCCCAGTGCTTTTCTTTCTTTTTTTTTTTTTTTTTTTTTTTTTTTTTTTTTTTTTTTTTTTTTTCCTAAAGGAAGGCAGAGCTGATGAACCACAGACTCCCTGCTGCTGAGTTTCGCCAACAAACGCAATAGGATTCCAATGCACATTTCTGCTTTTCAGACCCATTGTGAACTTTATGGACCATGTTCTTCCTCCATCCACGGGGCAAATGTTCCAGGAGTGATTCACAAGCCTTGCCACTCAGTACCAAAATGTGCTCCCCTGAGCAGGTTAATTTAAGGCTGGAATTAGTCTCTTTGTGCTGACAACCTTTTTATGAAGGCAGCGTAACCCCACAGAACACTTACTGCAAGCGTTTCAATTCCTGATGTTTTATAGTGTTACTTTTTACAGCATATGTGTATATTTGAGAGCTTTCTTTAATACATTCCTTTGCCACAGCAAAAAGCATAAAACACAACCCACAGAGCTTCCAACGTATTGACATTGCTCCTTACATTTGCGTACATAATGGCAATGCCATTCAAGTTGTTTTGAGGTACAATTTACAGCATTAAATAAAACACTGATTTTTAATACATTTTTTACAGTTACTTTTGTGCCACAGTGCAACTGCTGGAGTCTGTCTAGACAAAAAGGTAGTTTAAGCCAGTAATCTTTCTATAAACCACTGTAATAATGCCATCTATTTCTGCATATGTGTCTCTGGAAAAACTAATAGAGTTTCTGACATTTCTGGAGATACTAAAAAAGCCATAAGTGACATGCAAGCATTCTCCATCGAGAGTTCTGAGGTCAGATGAGGAAACCAAAGTATTTTAACAGACTGAATAGCTTAAGCTCGCATTTTATGACACTGAGTAACCATACATACCCTACAGTTTTACATCCCTACCTTCATTTCTCCTAAATCTCTCCTTAGAAACATAATAAATGCTATGTGTCTGCAGTGGCAGAGCTGCTTCTGGGAGCCCCAACCGAAAAGCCATCAGTCGTGGTCCCAAGGGATGGGGCCCTTTCTTTCCTTCTACTGGGCAGTTTCACAGATGGCTGCACCCGCAGAGCAGTCCTGGGGTGGGGGCTGCTGGATGGAGCACACAGGAGCTACTCCTACTTGGGCCCCAGAATAAAATATGCTCAGACTACACCATAAGTTAAAAGAAAGACCTCTTTTCTGCCCTCTTCCAGTGCTTAAAACCTGTAGAAAAGCATGTGCAGCCATGCAGTTCGTTCATCATGTCATCCTTTAACGCCTATACCATGGCGTTGTCCCCATTAAAGCTATACTTACTTGCAATGCCCTGCTGTAAAAATGTCAAAGCTGACTCCTTCCTGCTTTTCCAGTAGGCTTTCTGATGAACAACTTCTTGTCAAAAAAAAAAGAGGGGACGCCTGAAACCACAGGTCCTAGAGATCTCAGAATTACTAGCAAGGACAATAATCCATCTCAAATGACACAGAAAAAACTGTCCACAACCATGGGCTGGGGGTCCCCTACCATGACTCACCTTAGGGTTCTATAACCCATTTAAGCACCTGCCAAGCAGTTTGCTACTTTCAGTGTTACAAATTCTGAAAGCTAAGGCTTTTAATACTTGCTTTCATTTGTGTATACACAGGTGCATCTTTTAATGCCCTCCTGTCTTACAGTCCAGCAGATCTTATTTGGGACCAGTTATGACCTCTCTAGTGCACCTTGCAGCTTAAGTCTGCGATTGTTAAAAGACATTTGGATGAGGAGGAAGTTGGTATCAAAACAGAGGGAGAATTATTATGTACAAAAAATCCTTATACCTTTTTATTTCTCTCCCCAAATATATTTCAGGAGCTGTTCCTACCCTCTGACAGTCAGGCATCAATGCATGTGCCACTGTAGACAGAATACAATAGCAATCAAAAAAGTGTCACCACAGAAGAAATGCCTCTCCATGAAAAAACAGACAGACATGGTTTTGTTCACAACACAAATTTACATATTAAAGGCTGTATGTATCAATATTTGATTTAAACGTCTGTGCCTGCACATTTATTGAACAAAGCCATATGGGTGCAGGCAGTTGCACATCTGTATTCATTAATAGAAAGGAAGAGAGACATTCACAGACAGCCACAGCAACAAATAGAGGAATGTAAAGTATTTGGTTGGACTGTAAGTATTTTACCTACTTTAATCAACAACAACAACAAAAATGCATCTTTCCTTGGGCCCGTGGTTCATCCTTACCTTTCAGGGCTGAAGCCCTTAAGTTAGGAGAGCAGCTGATGCAATCAGTGGAGAGAGAGACATGTGCAGAGGTGATACAGCCCACTTGAGACATGATTAGGGAAACCTCTCCTCTTTGGCCACACAGGGAAGCTACTATTCCTCAACTATCTGGGATAAATTTCAGTCTCAATATTTAACTGACAAGAATAAATTTGTGTTTATAGGGAACTAAAGTGACAAAATGCTTTCTACGGAGCGGGCTTATGCTGTCACTGATGCAATTAAGTTTTCAAGGATGTTCTTAGCATTAAGGACTGAAGTAAAAGTTTCTATCTGTGCTTTAAGTTAAAAACTTAAGTGCACTTTCTGATCAAAGATGCAGATGCACTACTTATACAAGCATCACATGCAATGGAAAAAGATGTACAACCCAGATCCTCCTACATGTTATCTCTACAGACAGAATAAAGGTAAAATGAAATCTAGAGGAATTCATCTGCTTATAGGATGAGGCCAACTATTTGGGACAACCTACCTTTAGATACCAGAAAAATTACTTTCAGGCATACAAAACACCCATCAGTCTCACAGCTATCATCAACAATGCAGGCAACTGCCCACATCCAGATTTTCAGTAGCACTCACAGATATATTAGCAAGTTCGGAGTCTTCAGGAAACTCACTTTGCTATCAGGCAACAAAACTACCCATTAAGCTCCTTTAGATTGCAGAGCATTGCGTTTACCAGACTTCTCAAAGATGTATTCTTGCTTAAACAGGAGCTCAGTGTTCTAGAAAAATTAATGGTTTCTTAGGTGCTGATCATCTGTAAAGCTTACAGTGCTCTCTTAAGACTGTAGGCTGACATAGCCAACTGGAGATCATGCTGCATTAAATGCAAAACTGAATAAAGAAATTATTAGGAGAGAGGACTGACACGCACAGTGCACATTAGCTCTAACAGACCTTTCTCAAGGGAAGGACAAGGCAAATGGCTACTTGTTTGCATCATTTGATGCAAATCAAAAATTAGTCTGGTTAGAACTGAAGCCATCATGACGAAAGGTCATGCTTCCAAATTTAATGGGACCTCAGCACAGGAGGTACAGGTAACACTACTAGTGAGAGAGATGCCTCCTGCAATTGCACCGAAATACAAGTGTGTTGGATAAATGACTAAGATCATGGAGCCCAAACCATGCACAGCTCACTCCAAGTGTGAGAAAAGAAAACAAAAAACCCTGTATTTCAGCCTAGGTCACTAGCATCAATAGCTCTCCTTTCTAGAAAAGGAATCATACACAAATAATGTAACTGGGTATATTGCTGTGTGCAACAGAACTTAAAATTAAAACACTGACATAATCAGGAGTTTGGATGATAACAGCCTCCTGCCAGTTTACAATATTATGCTTAAATCTGCCAGAAGAACGTGGAACAACATAAATATTGCATCAGCGCTTTGGAGCTTACAGCATGTTACAAGTTTGCTTCACAAGGAATATACTTCATGTACTCTCCAGTGGGAGCTAATAGTAATTCAGCAGCCCACTGAAGTGCTTTATGCTGAATAAAGGCAAATACCTTAATGCCAGAAGGAAGAAGTTACTTGTTACAGACAGGTTACCGAATAAAAACATCCAGCTCCTTATTTCTGATTTGCTAGGAAGGATGCGATGAAAATGGTGTCTCAGCTCCAGCACTGGGCAGCAGGGACCAAGCAGACAGTGCTGCCATGGGAATGGCTGTGCCTTGCATCCAAGAACACCATCTCCGCAGAAAAGCCTCAGCTACTTATCTTGGTTGCTAATCACCACTTCTGGGAACACAACAATGCGGCAGGAAAGACTTGGGTTTTGCTCCAAAATCCTCACTACAAATTGACTGGGAAAAAAAAAAAAAAAAGGGGGGGAAAAAAAAAAAGAAAAGCCTTTTAAGATTTTAAAACTCCCTCTAATTAATCTTTTTTGTGTGTCTCGGAAAGAGAAGACAGAAACCCTGCCGCTGCCACAGCACAGCCTGAGAACACACATCTGATTTTGAAGGGAGGGAAGTTTCCCTCTGCAGTGCCAGCCGTGCACTACCTGCATGAGCTTCCCAGGATCAGCCAGCCATCACAGGGCACTGCCATGGGCTGGGAATGCCCCTCGTGCCTCCAGAAATGCTGCTGGTACCCCACTGCTCGGAGTTTGCTGTGCTCACCGAAGGTGCATGCACACTTCTCACTCCTTCCCCGCGGGCACAGGGCGAGAAGGTGCTGAAAGCTTCACACAGCTCGTGATTGCGCTGAAGTTTGAACCAGCCCGGCCTGACACCTCCTCGCACACACACCTTGTTTCCCAATGAGGAAATTAAGAGCCAGACAAGAAGTGCCTAGGGCAGGACTTCTCAAACAAGCTCACAGGAGCTGCATGCAGGGGTCTCCAGTAAGTTGTCAAAGCTCCAGCTACAGTGCAAGCATTATGCTAGCGGTTGCTCAGAATGATAGGTTTTCACACGGCGACCACACATGAAGTCCCTCACCATCATACACGGCCACCAATGCAGTGCTTGAGGATGACATGTTTACCAGCACAATTTTATTGGTCTTTTACTGCCAGGAAACTGAGGTAAGGAGTATGGTGGGGGGAACAAAATGTTTGTATAAGGGAAAAACATCTCTGAGCCTGCCAGGAGCACAAGCACTACATGCCAGTGGGCTTGGCCCTCCTCTGGTTTTTGTTCATTTCTTCATGGCTCTGCTGGAGTTCAACAAGAGAACACTTGCTTAGTAGGGGAAACCTGATGGAAACTCCAGGAAATACAGCTTCCCTGTGACCAGCTCCTACAAGTCTTTTCCTAAGGGATGAGACCTGGTGTTGACTTAGCTTGACACAACCTTGATTTTGCACAACGTTAAACCCTGAAGAGCTCCAAACAGGTACCTTCTACTCTGCCATAGGAGTCATGGTAGCTTCACTGGTGATTTTCTGCCATATTTGCGCTTCACTAGTAACCAGTACAGCCTGAGAAAGAGCACTTTCAGTCTGTTTTCCCCTGCCTACAAACTGCTATGAAAACTGCCAGATCTCACTTTCCAACCAGTTTTGCAGCAGGAGCAGTCCCTGGGTACCAGCCCTGCAGAGCCCTGGGGACGTGTCTCAGGCCGCAGCACTTAGAGGCTGTCCCAGTAAGGAGGCACCTGCCAAGCCTGCAATTCAGAAAACCACAGGAAAGCAGGTAGGGCACCATATTTTTTCTTACTGTTGCAAAAATCTCACCTACTGCCAAGCCTGAGATCAGAGAAGAGTTGTAGCTCCCGATTTGGCTCAGAAGAGGAACTCTCATGCATTTTAATAACTCAACTCTCTACAGTGTGTCATGGTGGATGAAATCACATATATTTCCTTTCCAGAGTGCTTTCAGTTGCTTATAAATTGGTTAGACCAAAGTCAAGGCCTGGGTTCCCACACAGAAGAGGAAGATCAGAACCAGACTGCAGCATAAGGGCGTCTTTGTCCCTCCACCTTCCCTCCTGCATAGTCCTGTTGAGGCAAGAAGGGCCTGGAGGCTGCAAATGAGTATTTCTCAGGCAAGGCAGGGCCTCTCTCATGAGGATCTGGGAAGCAACCAGTTGTCTCCCATTGCTTTCTGAGAAGGTGGGGTTCCCCTGAACTTACTCTAGTAGTTCTTTATAGATCTGACACCAGAGGACTGGTTGCTGTGACTGAAGGATCATGGCAAGCAGTTTGCTTGGCCAATTTTTACTTTCCTCAGCAAAACTTCTCCAGCTTTTCCTGGTGTAAGTACAGAGAATTCTGTCTCTGCTCCTTCAGTGGTTTGTAACCTTGTGCTACGTGGTCTGTAAGTAAACAGCTAGTTAAATAGTTAAAGTCCAAACTTAAAATAGGAAATTCCAGAGGAGTCGTTATTACCTTTGATAGTCTAAAACTCGTCAGGCTTTCCTGTTAAAAGTAAATCACTCCAAGCAATCAAAGTGATTTGGTTTTAAGCCAAGCACACAGATAAGCATGGTGCAATATCCTGTGAACACCTGAGATTTCACCTGCAAACACATGGATTTCAGCTCTTTTCCCCCCCATTGCCTACATTAGACATAGTCAAACATCTTTTGCTTGAGGCCCATGTTGCACACACAGCAGTGGTCTTGCAAATAATTTTGCATCTGAAGAGCACAGAACCAACCCTCCAGCACAACGCCTGTTTCCCCCAAAATACTTAAACTGCATGTTTAAGTAGTACAACAAATCAGCTACCCTCCAATTAAAAGTCACTTAACGTAGTGCCAACTAAGGAAGCTGCCCGGATAAAACACTTTGGTGGTTTTCTGCAGGCTGGCAAACTGCATACACATGTTTTGTGCTTCACCATGCTATGGTACTGCCAAGCCACTGTGGGCTTCTGCTTCAGGTTTTTAAAAGCTCACAAAATCCAAACTGATTATATCCCCTTGAAAAAAAAAAAAAAAAAAAGTGTATATACATATATTATATATATATTTATTTATATATATATATAAATCTTTGGCTAAAATTGTCCCCCCCTTGGCAGGAGGGAGAAGGACATGAAAGGCAGACTCTGGCAAAGCCCTTCATATTAAAGGATTGATCCCACCGCTCTCTTGCGAGCAAAACTCCCACACTGAGATCAGCAGGTGCAGAGACCAGGGTCAAGTTTTGTTCCATTTTTTGTTATAGAAATTGCTTGGAGCGAGGCTCCCTTATCTGCGCTTTTGACAAATGTGATTTGCCATTAAACTATATCAAGGCCTGTGCACTGCTCTCTGCTTCAACAACTTTTTAAGTCATCATCCCCTAGAAATAAGAAATGTGCACAGTGTGTGTTGTAATCAACATCACAGGAGAATTCTGCTCTGTTTTACACGGAACTTAGCCAATATAGTTTTAAAAAGAGACATTTGGCATAGACAGGTAGATGGATAGATAGCTCTAGATAGATTTATAACCTCTGCTTATGGACACAGAAAACCTTAGATCCAGCTCCTTCCTTCAGCTCAGAGAGAAACAGCTGGGCAAATGGCTGGCAGTAGGGCATTTTATAGTTTAAACAACAGACACAATCCTCAAACATAATTCCTACCTGAAAAAATCCTATACTGTGTGCTGACTGACATGGCTCCTGAGGTCATTTTAAAAGCTACTTGTGTCCTATGGGTTTATTTTGCTGTAGGGTTGTTCTTTAATCTCTCAGTACCTATACATCAGGACTGTGTACCATCTGTCATCTGATGGGCTGAGGCAGGGTGATGGAGAGCAGAAAGCGATGAGAATTCACTGCCTCTTGTCAGTCACTGGGAAGGGACGTGTGATTTTTCCCTGGTGGAGCATATAATGAAAGGTTGCCCACTGCCACATACTCAGGGCAGACAGCACAGTGATGAGCTTCTCCGAATTTCAAACAATTTCAGCACACATTCAGGAATTTGGACCTCAATGCGAGTGTATATCTGGACTGCTAGAAATGTCGTAGTCATCAATGACACCAACTCAGAGATGAGGCAAGAAGCTCTAACTTAAGAAGAAGAATTCAGGAGAAACGGCCTGCTCTTGTGAAACTGTATGATATCATGTTTTCCTTTTTACTGCCATTATTCACTGTTAACAAATAAGAGAGACATTTAAAAATAGTTCATTGCCAGTTCAACACACAGAAGAGTCTTCCGTTCCAAACCCCCGAGGTTTCAGACCGCAGATGTTCTCCCTTGGTACAATGAATTCTAAAGAGCCTGATGGTGCCAGGACCCTTAGAGCTTGCTTGGCTTATCATTACTTCTATAGATTACATTTATGAAAACAAAGCAGGGCAGTCTAAATGAACTGCTTTTCTAGGAGCAAAGACAAGTAGTGATACTGCTAGCCAAGAAGTGAAGCATTTTCAGCATTTTTTTCCCCACATAATATGGCTTCACCTCTCATACCTAAGCAACCTGAAGTTTCCTATGCTGGGGCAGGCTGCATTCCCAGAGTCTGCCAGCCAACACGTAGGATTTTGTGGTTATAAAGAAAGCTTGCATAAAGCATACTTGGAAATGCAGTACCCTAGCAAGAGCTCTGGGAAACATTTGAGCCCAATGCCTCAGAGCAACAGGGGCAGAAAGAAGGGAACAGATGTAGAATTAAGTTGAACGCAGAGTTCTCAGTTCCACAGTTACCAAAGTGAATGGGAAGAATGTAAAAAGGTAAGGGATTTATTTCAACCACGATCTCATTCCCTCTATGTTCCCGCTAATGCACACAAGAATCTGGCGGGTTTGCTTTTCAGTGGCTGCTGTTTCCATGGGCACAGAGGTAGTTCTGGTCTGCACAAAGGCAACTCCTCTGGCTGTCCACAAAAGGCAATGGGTATTTCTATCAATCAGTATTATTATACTAATACAGTAGTATTCACTGCCGTCTCCATATTTAGCAACAGACCTCCCCCCCAAAATGGTTTTAAAAGACAGCATGCTGGTTTGGTCAGCAGTAGTAAAGTCATATGGACTCATGCTCAAAAAAAAAAAAAAAATTGCTTTATTTTTGCTTGGTTGTAAGTGCCTGCTTTCTAAACACACCCACATAAACCACAAGATGTGCCACAGAGCTTTTGCAAATGTCACTTTGCAGGGCGAAGAGAGTGGACTGGCGATGGGGCTGTTGTAACATCTGCAGAAATCAAGACCCGTGCCCTTGTGTGTCTTCTCACTGTCTAAGATGGTACAAGGATATCTAGTGCTTTTGTAGAAGAACCATCTGTATCCCTTTTGTTTGTTAAGAGCATACAAGCAGCTTCATGTCATCATATGGGTGCACAGGCAATTAATGCTGGCATTTCCATTAGCTCCTGAAACACAAGTGAGACCATGCTATTTCTTCACTAACACTTACAGGTTGAACCAGACTTAACCTATCAGATCTTAAGTATATTTGTAGTTTGATGTGACTAGGGATTTACCAGGGATGAAAACATCCCAGTTTCTCAGCTAACTCAATTTACAGTCTCCTGCCATTCACAAAATGTAGACAAAGTCACTTCAATATCCATACTCTGGCAGGACTTCTTTCATAACTAAAGATCTCCAAACATTTAAATGCCCATAAGAAAAAATGCCTTCTTTCTTATGATAACTTCTATCTACATTTACCATTTGATCTCCCTTCTTAATAAAATAAAATAAAATAAAATAAAATAAAATAAAATAAAATAAAATAAATCATACACCTTTTTTTTTGTTGTTGTTGTTTTTAAGTAAAAGCTGTGATTTAAACCATAATGGGTAGAAAACCAAATGACTCAAAATCACAAATGAATATAATATATGTATCTTAAAACTGAACAGGTTTGAGTGATTTTAGGAGGAAGGGGAGATTTCTGACTGGTGTGACAGGCTTTCCTTGGATAAGCAACCTGTGTTTTTCCTGCCTGTGCTGAGCTGCACGTGGCTGCAGCTTTGCTGCTAACAGTACCTGAGCTAACAAGGCAAGGGAAACAGGAACTCCTGCTGTCACTGCAGGGCAGGCATGTGCA
This sequence comes from Aythya ferina, assembly GCF_964211825.1. Lineage (NCBI taxonomy): Eukaryota > Metazoa > Chordata > Aves > Anseriformes > Anatidae > Aythya > Aythya ferina. The sequence goes on along the minus strand of NC_140297.1, from coordinate 42,473,075 downwards.
AGACTTCTAGAAACCAATCCCAGAGCACTCAAAACCTGTTAGACTTTTCTGTCAACATCAGCTGTAAGGGAGTTGATCATTGAATGGCTTGGATTGGAAGGGACCTTAAAGATCATCTACCAATCCCCCTGCCATGGGGCCATGATACCATGGCCTGCAATGTACATAAAGACAGCAAACTCTCCGTGTTGGTATCCTGTACTCTCTAGAGTACTCAAATTAACCTTTAACTATACGAGCAACAATTACTCCCAAACAGGCTTATTTTCAGAGACATTCATCGAATTTCTCATTTACTTCATTGATAAGCAATGGGGAATTTAGGCTCTAAGGAGGGAAAACAACATTCCCACTACCTTTTCTAAATGCATGTGAACAGCACACTTGCATATTTACTCTAGTGGCTGTAGATGGTGGGATCTACCTTTGATGCCACCTTAATGAACCCAGCATAACTAACAGCCTTTGTGTAGCAATGGCAAAGAGCACAACAGTGTTTAAATACTTCAGCAAGGCCTGCTTCAGCAGCATGCCAGCATCCACCCTCCAGGTCCTTCATAACACTCTCTCCCTCTTTTCAAAATACTTGTTTTCTCTCCGAGATACAAGGCTCATAGCTGATGTAAAATGATATAGCCACATGTAATATTTACTAAATCATCTGTCTGGGAAAGAGGAGACATAAGCATATCTCGTCCTTCTCCATACTCCAAGGAAAACTGAGCAACTCCCTCTGATGCCCACCAGCCCCATGTACCATGTAGTGAGGTTTTTGGGTTTGGTACCAGTCTGCTGGGATTGGAAATTCTGCGGCTCTCACAGCAACTCTCCAAAGCAAAACACTTGCTCTAATTAAATATGAAAAACTGATTAGCACAGCACTTGATTAATCTCTGTATGTTTGATTCTGCAGTTCATGCTTTCAATATGTTGCAGCACTGTGAGTTACTAACACACAGTTATACTGCACAGACTAAAGAACCGAGTACAAGCGATATTTTGGGATAACCACATACTTGTGAATGCTTGGAGACTACTACATGACAAAGTGAATATGACAGCAAAGTTACAAAGAAATCATGCCCTTGTTGAAAGCTAAATTCATATCCAAAAACATCTCTCTGAAACTATGCACAGTGGGGTATACCTGTCATCCCTAATTTGGCAGTCATGGGCTTTGTTGATTGTGTCTTAGAATTCAAATGTCCACTTTATTAAGGGAAAAAGAAGGCCAACTTTTTTCAACTTGGCAACTTAAGGTAGGCGCATGAATCCGGTACTTATCACAGTAAAGGCACCCTGAAATATTCTGTTCCTTTCGTCCTGAATGGATTTCATAGTGATATCAACAGACCTCCTTACTGTGAAGGCAACATCCAACAGGTCATATATATGACACCTGGTGAAACCAGTGACAGTTTTTGTGCAGTTCCAGTGAGTACTCAAGAGCAGGGCTGGGAACTATAGGTATCCTCACACCAAGTCTTTTAATCCAGCTCTGACACTGCTTGCACCAACTATGATGAAGTTGAGATGATCTGAGATATGCTGTTGCGTGATCAGAATGAGTTTGTCTCTACATCACCTACGACCTTTCAAATGCCATATAAATAAATTACAACTAGTATTTTAGCTTCTTTTAGATGTGGCCATTATAAGAATGTCACTGACATTTTAGTCAGGATATTCTATTTAGTATGAAATATGATGGTAGTCTAATGAGGCTTTAACCAAAGAAAGGCAAACACTAAGAACCCTGAATCCAAGTATGTCCAGAATAATTAAAGGAAAACACCTATAAAGACTATACAGACAGCAAGGTGATGGTACCTAATGTTGACCACACTCTTCTTATCTGGAGCTGTAACAGCAAAGCCATAAGGAGGAATGTAGCAGTGGAGGTTATGCTCTGGCTGCAGTACAGTTACAGCATGACTGGGTGCCACTGCAGCAAGGGCACACTGACCGCAGCCTCCAAGTCCTCAGCTGCACGAGCAGGATTACACGTGGCAGGGTAAGACCACACACCCTGTGCTACATTTGCCCTCAGGCACCAGGCAATACGAACCAGGGGAGTACTGAGCAGGATGTCCTGAATAGCAGAGCCCCTGTCCCATTGGGGTAGAGATCCTTATGGAAGGAAATGCTCTCCTGTCTTCTCCCTTACTTTTGCCCAACAGAAGACAAGCTGCAGCAACCTCCATATCTTTATGTTGTTGTACTCTTTCATTTTTTATAGCTCACTACAGGAAGAATTGCATAGTTTACCTACGTGCCACTTCTTTTGTTTCTGCTTGTGAAAGATGAATAGAGAACTCCTTCATACCATTAAACATCCATCAGAAAAATAAGTGTAGTTAGTGAAGGATTAACACATCCAAAATATCTATATGTTCTAAAGTTAATTAATTTCTAAGCACTAGTCACTCATAAGACCATTGGTTAGAACAACTTAAGAGCCATGCTTGAGCAATATAAATTCAATTAAAAACCTCTTCCGCTGTATTTTTAAGTGGTGCCCTCATAAACCTGTAAAAAATTATAAAAACTAGGAATTAGGAACAAAACTCTGACTCAACATTCTTTCTCTTAATTTGAATTTAACTGGATTACACATGAATTACTAATTGCTATTTCTAGTGACCCATAGTGATAATATGAGCTCTGTATTACAATGACCTGACATTTAATTAGTTTGTATGAGTAGATTATGCAAAGTTTTATCATAAAGTGATTTAAACGCATATTGCCCTTGGTAATGCAACACAGCAATAGCAAAGTCTATGTATTGGTACCAACATAACATTTCAAAGAGAAACCATTACAGAAAAATCAATTGATTAAATGTAAAATAAAAACAAGTTCTGCAGAGTATTAGGTACTAAATTCTATTCATCCAAGCCTCAAACTTTGTAATGATCAACTTGAACTATGCAAAACAAGCATTAGTCACACTTCAACTACCAAATATCTCAGTTTGTATATTACTTGCAACTCAAAATTTTCCAGAGAGCAGCACTAGCATTTACACACAAGTTTACAAAACCAGCCAGTCTAGAAATGGTTTTGTATGGAAAACATTTGCCTGACTGGTCATATTATGGAGTACCAGTAACAATTTTGTCCACCTTTAAAACCCCAAAAAGGGGTAAGGGAACAAACTGGCATCGACATTGCACTGCAGGAGGAAAAAAAAACAGAATAACACTATGATAAACTATCTTCCCCATAAACTGAGAAAGTCTCTGAAGAGACAAATCAAACTCAAACAACACAAAGCAACTAGAAAGAGGCACAGATGCCACTGAAGACCATACACCACTTAATTCACTGCTATCCATCACTGTAGGATCTCATACAAATCAATAACAAAAAATATAGCCCTTTCTGACCTCATTTACCCTTCCAGGGTAGCTTTTGATGGGAGCTGAAATTTGGCTTTGAGATTTTAAGTTCTTACAGATTTATTAGGAAAGATGGCAATATCAACTTGGGAATATTAGCTTGGAGACATCTGACTCTTATATTAAAAGAATTCTCCTCCTACTGAAGAGACATCTATGTAGACTTCCTACAGAGTTCCTATGGATTTTATCTTTACCTAATAATCTCTAAAAACTTGTTTTCTTGCTCAGCCATTTGATCAAAACCGTATAGGGCTGCTTGCTGAAATTTTGGGCATCACTACAGAGAAATGAGTCCAGGCTCCAGAGGAAATGCTTGCTTGTCTAGAACAGTATGGAGTAAGAAAGGGAGGCCAACTGTCAGCTTTGCAGCCAAGTCTCAGGGACACAGTATGATGTTGCCAAACAACCGAGACAGCTGTTGAGTAATAACCCAAGGCCTGCCGATGGAAAACAGACTCTGATCTTTGATACAGAAAAGTGAGAAATCAGGTGGTGAGGCCATGCTGAGGATCAGTATCTTCAATCTTATTGTTTCTGTGCCAGAAAGGATCATTTGATCTGCAGGACCTATCTAAGCGCACCAAGTAACCCTCTTGCAGAGGCCAATCTGGTATAGCCCTTTTTGAAACGTTTGCCTCAGCACGTCTCGGAGGGAATGCCTCCACTTCTATTTCTTTTTCCCAGGTGTTTGTGTGTGTGTGTATATATATTTATATAATAGTAATCTTCCTAGCCTTGCATTTCTATCAGCATTCATAAGTGAAATATGCTTTCAGAAATCATCATTCCCAATCATCTTATTGACCTTAGACCTGTCAGGATCCACCAAGATGCTTAGAAGATGCACACACCCACTTGGATTTCAAAATGATCTGAATACAGACTGCTAGTGGCTACTAACTGTTCCAAATCCCAGAAACCCATATTGTTCCCTACAGCTAGGAAGGTTTTTTGTTTGTTTGTTTTCTCCAGAACAGTGTCCCATCCCCTGCACTTGTCACCTGTACGTTTCATGCTATTTGCTCCCAGCTCCCCATGTATGGAGCACCTTGGTCCTTTTGTCACTTGTCACTACTTCCTACAGCCTGGGCTGCAGACAGCAGAGCTGCAGTACACTTCAGCAGTGCCCCAGAGGCCACCAGACATCCAGATGGGCTTGTTAGGCCTGCCTTGGCAGCATCCACACCAGGCTTGAGTCACCATCTTTAAATATTTCCTCATTATTCATTACTGCAGCCCCCTAGTCCTTCAATGCCTCTGGTAAAGGAGAGCTGGTCTTACAGGAATAAATCTTATGGAGAAGAGGAAGCAAGTAACCAACAATACTGTATTACAGATGTCTGTGGCCATATGGTTTGCCATGCCCATCCACCCAGCGGCAGAGGATTTTAACTTTTACCAGAAAACACAAAACAAGCCTGCAAGAACTTGCTCACTTCTTGCCATTAATCTTACTAAAGTTGTACTTCATTTGCTTGCCCTTGTGCTTAGAAAGAGCTCTGTACTTCACTGAACTAAGGCTGATAATTTTCAAAATCATTTAATGGCCACACCATATACAAGACATCCATTTCTCATTAGCTATTAAGTCTTTAAAACATATCAGTGGCTTTAAAAACTCCACGCAGAGCGTATATCTGCAAATTGTTTGTAATATTTGAAATCTACCCTACAGCCTGAACTTGAAAATTGCACACAGATGAAGTCTACCTCTATTACTCACTGACTTCAATGAGACCATTCATGCAAAGGGTCCAAGGCAGTTTTAGGGCTTTCAGTAATGTGTGTACGTATATCTTTTTACTTTTAAAAATGAAGAGGGAAATCGGAACAAGTGTGAAGATCATAAAATGGGTAAAGATTTTTTTAAACCACCACCAAAGTGCAATCACGCTGGAAGAAGCTGACAAATTTCACCAGCTCTTTTTCATTAAAGTACATTACTTTAAACAAAACCCCCCAAGGCAAGCTCTGTGAGAAGTTTGCCATGATGGGAATATACTCATGTGAAAGAAATATAGCACAATCTAGCACATTCATAGAAATGTCACTTTTAAATATAAAGCCCATTATTCATTATTAAAAGAAATGGATACATATGTGAGAAAAACACCCATCTTGTGGCTACATGCCTGGCAGCAGCTTATATTCTTTACAGAGTATTTTACATCCACAATAAATGTAAAATAGACACGTATATATCTAGCTTTTAGGATGTTTCTTCAGGTTTATAGTCATCGGGAAATAGCTGTGTCTGATTCAAGAAGAAAAGAAAGCCACATTTCTTGTGTACGTAAAAGTGCCAGGAAATTCAAAGAAACAGGAACACCGGACAAGTTGAGACAAAAATGTCAACAGCTGCATTAGACTGTACACCGCTCATTGCCCCCGATAACAGAGGGGCATTGTCAAGAGCTTGACAAAACCAGAGGCTGATGGATTTTGGAAAATAAAGTGGTATAAGTCTGATTTCATTAATCAAACAAGTGACTATAAATTTACAGCAGTTCACGATGCGAGGTATTGCCTCAGCACTGTGAGGGGAATTATTTCGGTCTCCTGCTCAAAACCAGCCAGAGAGATGGATGTTAATAGCACTGATGGATGCACCAGCAAGTTTTCAGAGTGCACCTGTGTTAATTGCTGTTGTATTCCTTAACCTTTACCAGGGCAACATGAACATCGAAGAACAGTGTCTTGCACCAGAGAATCCATATTTAATCAATGGATCAGGTTAAGACTTGGATTTTTTTCTTCAGCAGGATACTCCCACTGTTAAAATTTCCAAATGACAGATGCTCTGAAGTTTTCCATAGTAAAGACATTTTAAAGACATTTAAAAGAATGTCATTATCATTTTTATTTTTTCCTGAAATTGTAAGGTTAAAGCCCTTAAGCCCTAATGGTCCTCTCCAGTTGCGTAGTTAGACAGAGCTTGAAGACCGCTGGTAGCAATTTCAGTTCAAGAAGTTTCTAAAAACACACTGCCATGAAGTGCAACTATTTCAACACATTGATTTCTTTTTTTTCCTTTCCTTCCAACAACAGACAAAAACTTATAACCAGGGACTGAAGAGAGATTGGAAGGAGACAGAAGTGAGTGTTCATTGTTTGTTCCCATCCCAGAAAACACTTGCTGCACCTCACCTGACAATAGGCCCGATGATGAAAAGGTCAGTTCTGCAAGCATTATCCTCAGAGCAGAACAACTTGGTTGAATTCGGAGCTCAGTTTTAGCTGAACTACTTGGAGACTTATTTGCATGACGTTTATGTATGTGAACACTTACTAGAAGAGCACATTGCCTTGCACATAAGGTATTATAAAATAATAATCACCAGAGAACTCTACCTCCATGATATACAGCAACGGGTTTTAGTCAGGGCTCCTGTTAAAAGTAGCAGCAGCTTTTGGGTGGGGTAGGAGCACCAGGCTGGACTCTGCACACGATGTACAGGAAGGGCAGGCTGGCTTCTGGAGGCACACAAGGCCTCATATGAATCAAAAGGGACTGAGTGTCCCTCTTTGCAGAAAGCCAGTGCCTGCTGGGGGGAGCAGCAAGAAGCCATTTGCTTCAGCAATTGGGATCAGGTTCAAAATATCCAACCACCCAGCCACCTGGTGCATTCATGAGGGTGTTACTCAGCCTGCAGAGGTGGACTGCCCATCATCTCCAGTGCTTGGCTTTCCAATGTCCCCATGCAGCTTGAATTCAGCCACCCCTGTGACAACTACTCACTACTACCGTCAACTACTTCATCACAGGACTTTCTCTTTTGGAGTATGTAGGCTGAATATATGAAGAAGCTTTGGATGTCCCTGCTTGGTACGGGTTTTCCCCAAAACAAAGAATGGTTGGAGGAGCCAGGTCCTCTCAACAGCATCTCAAGAAACTGCAGCTCTCAACTGGTACATTGAAAGGAGGATGAGCAACAGGCTGCTGAAAACCTCTACTGTGAGAAGTAGTATCTTACTGCTCACTGAAAAGCAAGAAGTTATTTTTCCTTAGTGTTCCTCCTACAACCAATCCTCTGCCCTTCTGGAACTTATAGGTTTTTCTCTATCTTTGCATTCATGGCACATGTGAGAGCCTGGCTTTAAAAAGCATCACGAATTCGGTGGGTCACCAGCACGCTTTCTGGAGAATGCAGAGCAACAAGTCGGGTGGCAATTTTTAATATTTGATTCTTCTTGCAGAATTTGTCATTCTATGGGAAGAAGAAAATAAAATAAAAAGGGGCATTTCTCTAGCCAAAGAGTATCCTTCATTCTGCATATCCATAACCTGCTACAAACAAGAGAAGGGTAGAAACTTCTTGAAGGAAAGGCTGCAAGCATCCTTTATAATGGAAAGCTTTAAAGAGTTTAAAAGTAGGTATTGCTACCACCTCCCACTCTAAAACATGAAAGATTAATCAGTTAATCCAAGGGGAAAAAAAATCTAACAGAAAGAAAAAGCTTCTGAGCAAATCTGTCAAAACCAGGAGCCACTGATCTCACACAGGCTCTGCTCCTGATTAGAACTGGAAATATGAGTTTGCTACCACACCGGTGTTTTGCTCTTGTGATTTTGAAGCAGTGCAAAGGGTGGTGAGGCACAGGCTGAGTTTTAATAGGAGTTGGATCCAGACTCAACTCGTCACCAAAGGTAGACTGCAATCATTTAGTAAAACTAATGACACATGGAGGAAGACAGTGAAAAAATTCTGGAAGTCAAAGCATTGTGGAAGTGACAGCTATATTGCCAGCAAAATAAATCTGCAGGAGCAAGTCTCTACCATGGCTAGATCCTGACACATTAAGGACCTTGAAAAACAAGAGGTAGATTTAAAAACTTGAGTCGTTCAGTCACTACCACACATTTATAAACTGCAAAACCAAGGCGGAATGCATATCATAGATTCACAAGCCTAAGCATAAACCTGCTTGCAGTAACTACATATCTTTTCTCATTCCAGTAAGGATGAACAGAATTTCTTTTGCCTGAGGAGAAAGAGCATATTATCTCTGAGCACTGAAAAACTAAATAATTTCCTGAAGCCTAAAAGAAGCAGGTTCAACAGCAGGCCAGAGATGGAGAACAATGAGCCAGTCCAAATGTCACAGCTCGCTCACAGGCCCATTGAAATTTGGGACTGGAAACTGAGTACAGATTAAGCACAGATCCTGTTGTAACCAAATGTTTCCACGACAAGACGATGCAAGCAGATGTGTAGACAAATGTATATAAATATATACCTCCAGAAAAAACATATAAAGGAAGCCTTGATAACATTTGTTTCATTTTTTTTTCAAATACCTTGAGCAGCATTACTGGTTAAACAATGTAACTTCAAATCCCAGAAAGATATCGCAAGAAATGAAAATATTTGCAAGCGGCAATTAAGCAGACAAGAGAAGTGATAAACAAACAAATGATTCACATAACATATTCAACAAACCAATTCCATTCCATTATTAGTCTTACGGAGGATACAAAAATGGTGGCTGTACTAGTCCATGACTTTAAGGATTTTCATACTGCTTCACAACGTTCTCATAAATACAGCAATCAACTAAAGTTAGGTGAAACTACTTAGTTTAGTGAATAACTGTCTGATAAATTACACAAACAGCAGTTTACTGCCAAATAGAAAATCTGGATTAAGTGCAGGAATCTGTTTTCATTCTGGGACTCTTCAGTATTATCATTAATAAATTGGTATGGTAAAGGATAAAATGCCAAGTCCAAGGAGAGTATTGAGCTGGGAAAGTACAACAGATCCTTCAGAGGAGCTATTTAGATCTCAAAACAATCTTGAGAGAGAGGGAAAACTGTCTGAGAAAATGAGGATGCACTTCAACAAGTGTGAAGTAGCACACTATGAAATATGTCAACAGCATGTACATATATACATCTGTGCAACTGACAAAAGACATGAGACAGGAAGAAACTGGAGAGGCAGTGGGTCTTGAGAGAAGGATTTGGGAATCATAACGGATCACAAACTGAACACAAGTCAAGGGCATTTTGCTTTGGAGAGAAAGCACGTATCAAAGTGGGATATATAAACAGGAGTGCTATTTGTAAGACAGCTAAAGTAAACGTGCTTTGCTAAGCAGTAAGGCTCTGGCAGCTGGAGATCTGCAGCCAAGTTTGGGCACAGCATCCAATGCAAGAACAATGCAGGCCACCTTGACAGCGATAGGATGAAAAGAATTATCACCAGAGGTATCAAAACCTCTCTTCAGATGAAAGATGGGGAGAGGCAGCAGTGTTTAGTCTAAAAATAAAGGAGACTGAAGGGAGACATAAAAATTTTCAAATATAGATAAAGGCTGCTAGAAAAAGAAAGGAAATAAGACCTTTTCAGTGTTTGTTAATGTTAGAATGTGTAGAAATAGGCTGAAAAGGCAGCAAGAGAGATTGAGGTTAGACTTTAGGAAGCACTTTCTAGCAGTAAGGATAGTTAAGCCCTGGAATAGTCAGTCTGCAGAGATCTCCATTATTTAAGCCTTTTAAGAGGAGCTATATAGACGTTTGCCTCGAATCTATCAGTAGTTTCTGTATTGTCTTGGGGCAGGTGGAATGACCTCACCTTTACAGCCTTCTTCTCTTTGATCTTATTTTTGTAACTACAAAAATAAGTGTGATTGGAATATTAACATCTTTTCAGTTTCTGGCAGACCAGCTCTGCCTTCGAAAACATTTGAGTTCTCAGTAGACCAGCATTTGGTGTCTTCACAGTGTCACCTCTGAGCTCTGGTACTTGGACCAAAGCAGCACAGGAGAATGCAGCAGAACTACAGTCAGATCTGAGTATGGTTTGCAACAATAATTATATTCTCTTCTGGTGAGAAATAAAGAGGAGACAACATGACAAGCTCCATCGCTTTTTGTCCCCAAGGAGCAGGTAGGCAGTATTTGCCCTACTCACAACCTGGTGGCAGGAAGGTCACCTTGGGCAGGAGATGGTCTCTGACACACTGCCCAAGAAACAATTTTATCCTTCAGGTTAGCACAGTAGCTTTGAAAACAAGGCTTTTTGCTATCAGTAAGTGTGCAAGAAGGAATATTGTCCATTTTCCACTAGGTATTTACCCCAAAGACTATAAAACCTTTGCATACATTTTGGACTGGTATTCTATTCTCTTGTGGGAGTGCAGTAAACCACTGGCTGCTGCTAATGTACCTTGGTGAATAATCACACTCAGCTAATTTTCAGCCATGAATGATTAAGCACTTCATACAGTATGTGAGCATAAAGAGCCATTTCCTCACACTTAAAATGTATTTGATTTGAGAACGCAGTGGAGCGAACCCACCCCATGCCAGTATAAGGACAAGTTGCAGAATTAGGCAATTACTCTCTGGCATCCATGATCTAGTGTGACATACAAATTCTGCATGAAAGCTGTGACACTCCTGCACAAAGCAATATTCCTGCAACATTATTCAAAAGCAGATTGCAGGCACTGCATGCTTTCACCTTTGAGATGCCATTCATTTATTTATTTTTTTAAACAATTTCCAGAAACACATCTAGAAAATTTGAGTGCTGTTTACATAAGAACTGTCTGAGTTTATCAGGTGACTTAAGATCCAATTTTGTAAGCCCTACTCATTACAATTAGTTACTCACTCCAACTGTCCTCTGGAAGTTTGTTTGACAAAAAAAAAAAAAAAAAAGCATTCAGTGATCTGACAGAAATTGCCAACTCATCCTATTAGTCTACATGAAGACAATTGCTGTTGCTTTATCACCGAGCTGGTTTGAGGTTTTCAGCCTTGAGTTAACCGAAATCACGCACTTATAAAGCTTTTTTGTGTTTTGTTTTTAATGAAAAAAAAAAAAAAAAGACATTTAATGGTCTCCTGAAGCTAGGCAAGTCAAATGCTGAGTTGTCTAGAGAGAGCTTGGGTCTTTCCTCTTTCACTTGCTCGTGCTTCATATATGAATAAATACCACTAAACAAGAGAGAGGGTTCTGAGCCCGACCCCTGACCCTGCAGTTACTGAAAGCATGCTTCCAACATGCAGTTACCTATGTTGGACTTGATGATCCTTGCGTATCCCTTCCAACTCAGGATATTCTGTGATTGTTATCTACTACTCTCAACTACACAGAAGCAAGGAAGATACTGTATTGTCTGACAACTGAATTTTGGAGGTCACACACACTGTGAGAGCCCTTGTAGTTATGCATCGTATGTAGTCATCCTTTCATGAGCATCTTTGGCATCCTTCAGAAACTTCCTTGCACGACACACACAACGCAGCTACAACGAGTGCATGCTGTCAGGAAATAGCAATTCTGATTCTGCACTGCCAAACTGAGGTCTATACATATGGTAATAACAATTTACTTTAAATAGAATAATAATAGGCTTGGGTAATTCCTGTGCCAACAGATCAGTGGCTACTGTTTCCACTCGGAGGTTATGAAAGATTCTGCCCTCACCCCTTCCCAATGGCCTGTTGTTCCAGAACAGCTGAGCGCTATTTTTAAGCCCTAAAATTGTAGGAGAGTGGACAGGCAGCTATTATTAACAATCATAGAGAATTCTGCATAATGTGCGTCTCAGGCCATTTTATATTCTACCACTTAGGCAGTGGAGAAAGTGCAGACAAATGATTTACAGTCAAGTGACATTTTGCATATATAAAAGATACATGTATTTGAACAAGATGGGTTCAAACCTCCGGTCTCTGTTCAAGGAAAACAGAAATATAAGTCAATGAGAACAAGATCTGTGAATATAGGCCTTGCCTGGCTGTCCTTAGAGTCTAAGATCAATTTTGTTCTTTCTAAAAAAAATTCCTCAGAGCACAGTTCAGCACCAGCTCTTTTGTCTTCTGGTTCTCAATCCCCATGATGGTCCAGATCCATATTCTACACTGGCTATCCTCCTACTTATATAATGAGTTTTTCAGCCTTCTTCTAGTTGATTCTCATCTTTGCCCCATTAATTTCCAACCTCATGACTGAGGACAGCATCCTCCTCCCCTTATTCATCTCCCTTATGGCACAGAACTTGACAATAGGAAGGTGAGGAAATTATATGAATTTTGGTCCTAACATGAGGAGCAACAGCCACACCTATTCAGTGTTTCTTAAAGGGATTTTTTCCTTGTTTTAGATTTGAAAGAAGCAAAGCAAAATTGGATCTTTAAGTCCAAACTTAGATGTCCACCAGGAAATTAGCCAAAGAGCTAACGGCCAACCCCTCCACCCTTGCCCAGCAGGCCTTACAAAAATCTAAGATTGCAACAGTTTGTTAATTGACACACAGAAGTTATCACATTAATGCAACTGGGATGCCAAGAATAGTTTAAACGAAGTTAAATGAGTAAAGCACGCCTAGTAGTTCCCATTGTTCAGCCTCATAGACACTCAGCGAGTTGTATAATTGGGCACTCTGACACTTCCAACTCATTTGTTTCATTACGCTGCGTTGCTTGCACTCAAACATCTGCAGAACTGGTGAAGGAGCAGATCTAGGAATTTTTCTTTGGAAAAAAAGCTACTTTTTATTTGGACTCTGATCATGCATGAGGAAGTTGAAGGATTAGAGCTATTGTTCTGAGCTTTGTTCCTCCCTCCCAAACGAAGGACGTTATGCAAGAGCAACACAGGCCACTGAGGTCAAAAATGCTAAGCTCTGCATGTCATGCAATGGATGTCATATTACAATCACACCCCAATAAGATCCTAAACTTCCCCTAACATCACAACCCATGGCCACTGGATAGGTGCCCTTCACCCTACGAGGACAGCTGGTGCCCTGCAGGGTCAGATGCCCACAGGCACATTATTGCAGTGCCTGGGCTTCCACCGCTCCCGTGGGCACAGGGAGGTGTTCTGCACTCAGAGGTAAGCATTCTCCTGCTGGCAAATAAAACACTTTTCAATGGATATAATTCACCGATGGCTTTTTCTAGCATTTTACTGATATAGCTCCCCTGACTTCCACAAATTTTCCCTACACTGAACTGCTCTAACAGCAACAGTTGCAGAATTGTCGAATTAGGCACCACTTACTGCTGTGACCTAACGTGACGCTGGAACCCCACGATGACCCTCTCGGTATCTTCATTTTGGCATTATAGGACGTGCCAACACAGATCAAGTCCACTCGTACATCTAGTTCAGTACCCTGCCTCCAGCAGTACCTTTATGCTTCAGGGGGAGACAAGCCTTTTGTACTGTGTATAATGAGAAGAGAATTTCCTCTCCCTAGCAAGCCATACAGTAATTTCTGTATACCCTGATGTATGAGACTTGATTAGCAGGACTTAAAAGGTCAGAGGTATGCACGAACCCCATATGCAATATAAAGGAGAGTTTATCCTCTATCACAGAAAGCACATAGTGAAATTTTCATTGTTGCTGACATAGTATGTAACATACTGCAACACCAGGTTGCATTTTTAACACATCCTTTATCATTAAAAAATCCCATCGGTGTTACGTTATTCTTTCAAACAGACATTTTCAGCCGCTACTGGCAAGACAGTTGGTTTTTGTAAGGCTAGCAAAATTCATTTTTGTTTGCTTAAGATTCACAAATCTTCACCTTCTTGAGAGGTGTCAACCAACTGGCTGACCAAACCCCCTCAAAATCCTAGCGCTAGAGATGATTAATTTTATTTCTACATAATATTCCTGACCTTTTCTCCTCTTGAGAGACGATATTTTCCAGAAATAAAGAGATCAAGATTTTCTGCAGAAGCAGTCTCGTTTTCCAAAATTTCATTAAGAAAGAGATCAAGCAGACACTGCATTAAATACTGAAACAAAACGACAGTGCAGCAGTTGACAACCCCAAACCCCTAGATGTTCTCAGGCTGGGATGAAACAGTTCAGATACTAACTCTTCTACAGAAAGGGCATCCTGTATTTGCAGTGGTTCTTTTCTAATATTGTAAATTTATGACTCTATGGGGCATTTTTCTTATATATATATTTTTTAAATACTCCATAAGGTTTCATAGTATTTGACAGAAACACTGTGGGAATGGTTTTAATTTTTAGTCAAGGTTGCAAAGAACCATCTAAAAATCCTGAAACTAAAGGTTCGAAATCCATATGGTAAGAAAGAACAGAAAAGTTGGTGCTTTACAGTTTCTAGGTGGTTTCATCCAGTCTCAGCTCTTAGGGTTAGAGCTGTTTTCTTGAATGTGAACATGAGCAAAAGATTAAATAAGGACATCAGAAAGCAAGCAGATTGTGGGCCACTTAGTGTTTGCATATAGAAATATTTTTATGCAACTTGAGATGGACAGCAAAAGATTTTTATGAGATTTTAATGATGAATGCAAAGAGCATTGGTGGTAGCTAACAGAGCAAATACCAAATACTTGCTCACCTGGAGTTTACAATAGCTCTATTCCTCTTTCCATGTACACACACAAACACACGTAGGCACATGAACACCTTCCAAATAGTACTTATAAACATTTTACCATTTCAGAATTAAGGCATTAAGCACCATGTCTTGGAAAGACTGGAATGAAAAGCTGAGTGCCTGTGCAGTCAGTGGGATTATAACAGAAAAATAAAACAGATCCTGAAGTCATAGCTATTATACTCAAGCAGCAGTAAGCAATTCAAGCAGAATCTTTAGCAATAGTATAAGAGCAGCAGATCATCATGTATTTGTACAGAATTTAATTATTCTGTTTCATTCTTGCACCCTTCTTCCCATGTCAACCCTGCTACAAATATTCCACTAATATACTTAACTTTACTTCATTTTTAAACTTGCAGCCCCTACATGAATCATCATTTCTACAAGAGAAGAGGCAACAGCTACACTAACCCAGGCCAGTGCAGAACTCTTAGAGAACTCCATACATAATTCACACATGTTCCCATCATTATTTCCTATAGCTACATCCTTTTTATTTCAGCCCCCCTGGCCAGGAAAAGTCAATAACTGTGGCACAATGAAACTTCACAGCCTGAGAACTGGACCCATTATTTATTTACATGTAGAAAGAGGATGCACATCATATGACTTTTTACTGCTTTATTCCAGTTTCTATTTAAGAATATTCCAGTATCTCCCAACTTTTTTCTTTCTTTTTTTTTTTTTCTTTTTTTTTAAATTAAGTACACTGAATGCCACAATTAGTGTCTCACCTGGATAGCTAAAGCAGAAAATGGAGTTTCATTTGGATCCTGCCTCATAACAATAGAAGCACCCTTTAATTTAAGGAGAAACTTGTGGCTGCTAATACAACCCTGAAGAAATCAAGAACAAAACACAGTTATGATTTGACCCTGGGACGAGAAGAAAGAACTGCTATGCTCTAATCATTGTTTCAACTTGAGACTGATTTTCTGGATTTTGAAAAGCTGCTACTCAAAGAGTGGAAATGGATTTAAGTTTGTATGTGCACATGACACAGACCTCGGCAAAAAAAAAAAAAAAAGTGATAGCATCACTCAATAGCACTTCAGAAATAAAAGTTGGGAGTAACTTTTTCAGTGAACTAAAATCTAATCTAATGAAAAAAAAGCAATGTATAATTATATCCAATTATATTTTTTCCCTATTCAGTTTGAACTTAAGATTTCCTTTTTTTTTTTTTTTTTTTTTTTCTTTAACACTTCTGATCCTCACACAGTAGTTGTAAATATAGGAAATAAAACTAAGTTCTTCAATATTTTGTACTCAACATTGGTAAAAATCCCTTGAAGTGATTTTTGTTATTGTATTTTAAGGTACTTAATTCAAAACTGTCTAAACTGAAAGAGTAGTGATAAAATGACTAGAAATTCATGGTATCACGTCTACACTGTCTTAACAAAGCTTCTTTCCAAAGACTAAGATGTCTTCCAAAAAAACTGAAGCTTTTTAACGTATCTTGCACTTGGCCCTCATTAAGGCCCCCTCAGTTAAGTTTGTATATGTCTAAAAGAGCCAAAGCAACATGTAAGCATGCTGTAAAGAAAAACTGGAGAAAAGGAAGACCTGAGGAGAGCAAGCATAGGTGAGAAGGGTACAGGAGGGAAGGGAAAAAGTAGGTGGGGTGGGAATAATGGAAAACAAACCACAGCCTTGCTCAACCAGCAAACACCAGTATATTTTAGTTGAAGAAAAAGTGAGGCTAAAAGCTGCATACGATTAAACTGAGAAAAGTTCACCAGAAAGTTTAATGAAATTATAAAACTGTTCCAAACTTTTTTTTTTTTAATGTTATTTTATAAGACACACAATGTACTTTTCAAAGACAACAAAAGTCTTGCCAGCAAAAAGATGTGAGGACCCAAGTGTTGCACTCACTGCCTCTATGCCCCTAGCCCAGGGACATGAAGCACCTGCAGTAGGCAAGCCTTGAGCCTTGTGTAGCCACGTGGAGAGGTGTCTGGGCTCCACGTTGCATTTCAACCTGAGCACGTGGGTTGGGAGCTAAAAAAAGAGACACTGACACCGAGCAAGTTATACTCTAATATGAATTTTATAACACGCACTTATGTATGCACATAACGTTATAGACATGCACAAACATATACGTTATTCACCTCAAAGCAGGATAGAATAAGCTAAAAGCAGATTTCAAAGAAACCCTCATAAGGTACAAAGTGCTTGCCTGCCTGTGGCATCAGTTTTAAGACTAAGCATGATAATAAAAATCATCATGAAATGGCATATGGTACATTTTTGTACACATATTATTCACTCATTTTTTATTGTATTTGACTTGACACTGACAATATATCTTACTCATTAGGGGAGCTTATATTTCAGTCTCAGCTGTATGTTAAGAATCTCCCACTGTTATGTGGCAAGAACACATAAAAAACAAATAGGCAAAAGCACGCTTGCCTGGAAAGACTTAATATTTCTCAAAATGTTCAGAAATGATTCTTCCCATTAAAAATCCAAAGTCAAAAGGGGAAAATACAATTGTTACCCTTGATTTTTCCCTGGTGTTTCATTTATTACATAAAGAGTTTCTTGATTGGATTCAAATGCAAAGTTACTCCCATGGCTTCAAAGTCAGACTAAATTGAAAAATGCACTTCAACAACATTGATACTGAAATAATATCCCAGAATGCTGTCTTAATGGCTTTACTATTATTAAACAAAGACATAACAAAACTTTGGGGGTCCTTTTAAATGAAATAACACGATTAAAGAAAGACAACAAAAGGGACCATGTACTAAAGAGAACCTTTTCCCCTTTTGAGGACCCCTTTGGAAATGCTCCAGCATTTCTGCTTTCCTGTGACTCCGAAGAAGTCCACATGGACTTCCAAAGAAGTGCACATGGTCCAGTACACAGGCATCCAAACATCACATCCAAACCGGCACACTGGAACTAAAGGGATGGCTGTCACTGTAGGCAGCTCTTTGGGGAAACAGTTAAGTGGAAAAAACAGACTGGACCCTGGGAATTGCTGCATCTCAGATGAAGCATTGAGACACTGCTCTCCGCAAGTTTTTCTCCAGGTATACCTGTCCATCTGCAGAACAGCAGGCTGGGAAGGATGTGTATGAGTTGCTGCTGAACAAAGCCTCCAAGCTATCAAAAATCACTTAAATAATCTATATATACAGTTAGCCTTAAGTATCTATTCCATCACAATTTCTATTTTAAGTTACACTCCAGAATTATAGGCAGCTGCCATTTCATTTTGGAAAACAGTAATGATGGAATATTTTGGGGGAGTTGAGGCCAGAGAGCTACTGCTGTCTGTAAATAATACCAGCTGATGCCACCACTTCAATTCTAGTCTTTTGGGATTGCTGAGACCACATGAATTCCAGCCCTTCCTTCCTCTTGGCAAGGAAACCCAGGAGCAAAGACACCTCTGATGCCAGCAGAGTGCGTATTGCCTTCCCACCAGGTTCCCCCTTACTCCCTTCTCAGGTAAACTTCTGCCTTTCACAGCTTTCTTCATGTCCAAATCAAGGTTTGGCACACTTTGACCAGCCCAACTCAGGCAGAAGCACCATTTGTGAAAAGCAAACGAGGGGAAAACGTCGGATGGACACCTGTTTTCCTCGACCACGTTGCATCTCCAGGAGAGCAACCTGAGAGCACAGAAGGAGATTCAGCTGGAGCTGCAGTGAGCATGCCAGCCCCAGAATGAAAGGGGATAAGGATGACAAGTCCTCACAAACACGCCAGACTGGGATTGTGCGGCTGAAGAGAACCAGCTGGACAAAACCCTTAAAGCCAGATGAACTCCCTGGGACGATGAAAAGGCAGCATCCATACCGCCAACTCGCATACTGTCAGGGTGTCAGAGGCACTGTGCTGCATGGCACAAACGCACAGGATGTGGAATGTGTCCTGAACTACAGCAGCAGCCCAGACAAACAGGGATTTTCTGCCAAAGTCCTGCACTGCTCAGAAGAGGAGCAGGCAGAATAGCCTATTCTACCACTACTGCTAGCCCAATAGTAAACAAATGAATATTCTGACTCCTTACCTTTGGCATAGAAAATATTTTTTAGGAGTTATCCACCAGTAAGGATATGGAGTGGATAAAATTAATCTAAGTTTAAGCTCTGAACTTAAACTCTGATACTTTTACCTCGTATAACCCTTGGCATGATGGCATTTTACACAAAGTATATCCAAGTTTCACTTAAATCACACATCGTGATTAAGTAGGTTTTTCAATTTTCATTTTTACTCCTCCAGGATATGAAGCCCAGATTTTATCTCAATTGAGATATTTCAGCTTTGAGCAATACTGCTATGCAGCCCTGGTGATTAGTTTCCAACCACAGAAATATTTTCCAAAAGTGATAGAGAATCTTCACCAGGAGGAGCACACAAGGCTTTACAGACACCAGGCTTAGGATTGTACCCATTGCCACACAGGTGGCCCAGCATAAAAGGATGCTGGCCAATCCGAGATGCATGTGAGGACTGCATCTCCAAGCCAGATACGACTTTCATTACATTTATGAATTATGCCTGACATTTAATATTTGAATGTAATATTTTTTGTTTTAATAAAGAATCACTGGATCATCAGAATAATGGATAGCACTGGTGCAAATATAATGAAAATGCCAAGCTTTAAATAGCTTGTTTAATTATTAAAAATGTTACAGGAAAAACTAACTTTGCATTGCTGTCAAGATCAAATGAACATGAATTTCAATCAAAAGAGAGGCTATTGTACAATATATTAAAACATGAGGTTCTGCCTACAGTAATTATTGTGCACAGTGCACAAAGGGAAAAAAAGCAACGCTATCAATCACAGTCTGTCCACATTCAGTCAATAAGAGCCGCTCCCCTGCTCTGTTGCACAGTTTTTCCTTTGTTAGCCATATTATACAATACATGGGGCTTTCAAGAGCTTGGCCTTGGTTGTGCATTAAGGAAGGCTCTTGAGATCCATCTTGAAAGAAATTCAATATCTTTTCTTGTTTGAGAAAATTGCAATAAACTATACAGCATCTTCTTTTTATTTATTTATTGTTCTTCTTATAGCTAAATCAGTCATCCACTACTTACCACATTATCCTTTCTATGTGATCAGAGCAACATGCTACACAGAACACAACCTCCTCACATGTCCATCCTCTGCACTGTGACAGTACAAGAAGCTCTCATTGAGGCTGCTGAACGAATTATTTCTCCATCCAGACAAGATAAAAGAATCAAGACTTCCATTTTGCACCACTGTGGCAAGTGCACTAAGTCGATGCTCTTAATCTCCATGCAAAGCAACAGCTGGGGATAACACAGAGCATGTTATCATGTGAAAATCCAACCACTGCACCTGTGCATATTAAAACACTAAACTGCACAAGCGTATGAAGTCCAGTGGCTCCAGTATTCTTCTCCAGAGAAGCAGGAGATAACATTGTACTCATGTATGATCATTTAGTCGCATGCCCTTCCTGGCCATTTCTCTGTCTCTATCTCACAAAACTTCTCTTGTAGGCAATTTCTACATCAACTAGGAAGTTTGCTGTACATCCTTAGCAGCATTCCACTGGCACTTCAAAAATATTTCCTCTGCTGCATTTTAGACTTAAATTCCTTCCCCCTCCCCCATTTATTTGTAAAATGTGTATTGTTTTCAAAATACCATTTAACAAAATTGGCTAAGAGGTTGTGATCACTTTTCTTCTGTTTTTAGTAAAAGTTATGTTATGGGAAAGGCTCTTGTGCTGTATAGCTCACCTAGATATCAAAGTTAAGTTCTACTTTTTAAAGGGTGAGGTGTGACTTTAAAGAAGTTCTAGCTCTACGGTAATGTAAGTCTAAATTCTGACCTACATGCAATGCAAAAGCTGAAAACATTAGAACACAGATGGATGTTTTCCTCTCACTGGCTACACCACATCCCGTCTCTATCTGTAGAACTACTGGTGAAGACCCACTCCAAGTGGGCTTCCTCTTAGAGGAAGGATCTATGGAACCAGCATCTCTGGAACCAGTTATCTACCTTTATGCTAAAGCTGGTGGGAATTTTGTCCTCAGGCTTCCTACCAAAGTTAACTCAGTCACAAAAGTGAGTTAGGAGGAGGATTCGCTGCCCATTTTACTCAACAGCCCCATCATAGAGGTGTTTGCTCACCCGTGCCTGTGAAAAGCTTTACATACTCTAAACTGAGGATTCCCAGGGGTGCTTGATATTAAATGTCAGAAACAAAGTGCCCTCATGCACATTCTTGAGGGAACAATCATAAAATCTGTAACCAGGATTTAGATAAAGTGCTATATAGCCATAATAAAAGTCATTTTATTGCTATACCATCCCCTGATGGGACTGCTGTCGTGTCATGAATATTGGTGATCTCCTATGCTTCACAATATATGACCCCCGCATTACAGACCATGAAGTGTCCAAGTCATTCCAGCAAACTGCTTTAAGCTCACACCACCTAAAGTATGCGTTTGAGTCCTGTGGAGACTATTTGCAAATTAATTTCTAAATCAGCACAGGAGAAAGTTGCATGGGTAGACCCTACACCGACATTATACAGAAAGTGAACCGCAGTGGGATAGGATGTTGTCTTTCCATCAGTCCACTGGAAGAAGCCTGTAAGCTGAAATTAAAACCTGCAGACTGGCTATATTTTTCCCCTAGTTTATGGGACAGAAGCCATCTCTTCTAATTTCTAAGGATTTTCCTGGGAAAAGAATAATTAGTCCTTTCTGCCAAAATATCAGTATGCCTCCTTATCAAGGCAGTCATGAAAGTTACAGCCAGAATACATAGATGGGTTAAAGACTGCATAAAATGCATTTAATGAAAACCTTGTGGTTGAAAGACTTGCACTGAAGCCTTTGTTTTCTAGATCTTCCTGCTCTTCATATCCCATGGCCACTGCACAAAGCTAGAAAGAGCAGGATCGCTCAGCAGAATCCCCACAGAAGCCAAAAAGCAGATTTTATGGCACAGCACCCCTCTGATGCAGCTAAACTACTTCCAGCCCGCAAATGGTTTATCTGTAGCTAGCAAGTGGTCTTGCAAGCTCAGCCGCCTCTACTTCCACCCACGTGGACTGACGCTTTTTAAGCCCCGCCATTGTCCCTGTACCAGCTCTGCTCCCAGTAGGGGTTTCCATAGTGAACAGCACTGATGTCAGGAATAACCCAAGAAGTAAAGAAAATAATTGCAGGGCTGCCTCAGCTCAGTGCAAGTCAAGGGGACAGGGAAGGAACATGCTCAACGCAAGCTGGTAGTGACAGATAATAAGTAGTGACATATTAATTTAAATAATCACGTATCTACTGAATACTAATAAATCAATTACTGAAAAACTGCCCAACCACCATCAACTCCCCACCCCATAGCTTTTGGGGACAACTTTTAATGATCAGATAAGCATAGCTGAAGTACATGAGCTCAGCTGAGGCACCTCCTGCAGCATCAGGGTCTCTCTCCACTAGTTATGACCTCTAGTAAATGTTTGTTGGTTTCTAAGATGTTTTTTTAAACATTTTTTCCAAGTTTCATGGATCTTAATGCAAACATTTTAGCTGATAATAGCATGGAGAAATTGTTTGAGGAAAGTGTCATCTTGCAGCCACTTTAAAACTGCCTGTGATGTCCCAAGTGGATTGGTCTTGAGGACAGGGGCAGAACAATGAATTTATAAAACACATTGGGCTAAAAGCAGTAATTGGCTTCACCCAATATTCTGCAGACCTTGTTGCATTATGCTGCATTAACTTTTCATGGCTTCACGCAGTGTACATTTTTGACATTGCTTTCTCCTTGTCCCCATGAGAGTAGTCTGTCTATTCATTCATCTTTGTTTACATTCTTTCAATAAATTATATGGATAACTCTCTATTTTGCCAATTCTTCACTGCTGGCATTTTTAGTTTTGCATTTACATAAGACATTCTAAGTTTATGAATTGAATTGGAGGCGATAAAGTTAAAACTAACAAGGCTATAAAAATGAATTTGCTTTAATACTGCAAACATGCTCATAGCAAAACATTAGTTGCAGCAAGCTTTTCTTCATTTTCTCCTGCTTTCCCTTCTCAGGCAGCATTTGCCTCAAGCCATGGAGTAGAAGGCACCTCACCCCAGCCCTTCATTAGCAGAGTCTATCATAGCACATAGAGGAGGATCTCAGTATTTAAATTAAATTCTGGTGCAAGCCAACAAACCTATCCACAGCCAGAAGACTCCAGCCCAACAGCATCGCTGCTACTTCACGTTGCACAGTTTGGGGGTCGAGGAGCAAATAATCACTATACAAAAATACAACTGGAAACACATTAAGCTGCTTGATGAGGAAGGTTCCCTGTAACATCCCTACAGCTGGTCAGGAGAAAGACTTATAATGCAACTGAAATAACAATAATTGCAATTGGAGGTTAAAAATATATTTCCAGAAGAGCTGGTAATACCCATGGCAAAACAAAGGAAATGAGAAGTGGCTGGGGATGCCACTCTACCCAGTAATTCAATCTTAACAACACTTCTGTAGGTGGGTGGGTGTCAGTCGGTGACTGTGTTTTCCCATAAACAAGGCAGGCATTGGTTAAGTCTGATAAAGTCACTTTGAAAAAGAGACTTCTGCTCAAGGACAATCCTTCTGCTCAGCCACCCCAAGGAGGAAGGTGAGGCATTGCTGAGATCTGTTTAACTCGCACTACCTGCGGACACAGCTGCACCACAGCTGCGCTGCATGGCCCCAGGGAGGAGCAGGCGACAAGGCAGAGAATTTGCTTGCTCTTAAAGCAGAGAGCTGGCGTGCAACGATGCAAGTCTGAGTTAGCTGAAGAAGTTCAGACGCTTGCAAATTAAGGTGCTTCAAGATTCTGGGCCAGACGTATACTTGAAACTGCAGTGCATGCAGTTAACGGCATACAATAGGAAGTATTGTGAAATAATTAATTAAAACAATAAAAACATTCTGGCTAGACTTTAAAGCCTTGCTAATATTCGAATGTCAGTGAAAAAAATAAATTCAAGATGACAAGAAGTTTGGTAAGATTTAATCATGCATACAGGGAGAAATCTTGTGAAAATATTCTAACCAGAAGAATGAGAGCCTGATGGCAATTCTGATGATCTGAAGGCTCAGAAGGAATGCGTAAAAACTTAATGCCATTGATATGAAACCATTTTCAACCAGTTTCCAGTAAAGTTATATATATCGAGGCTAATTTGAGAATTAAATGTACGGGTTATTAATTATAATTAGAAACACTTGTCATATTCCAGACAGAAGATGAAGATTATTTCCTTGACTTGCATGGTACATTATCCTGATATTATCCAAAACTATAGCCTAAAACAAACAGCAAGAAGAGATCATTCCCAAGAGCACAACAGCAAAACCTGTTAGTTAAAAAAAGTATTTCAGGCCATAAGAAAGATAATGGATTCTTTCTCTCCTGTGGTTTGCATTTAATTTTTGGGTGGCAAAGCTTGTTAATGCGTAAAACTTCCACTTCTTCGGTAGCACAACTTGGTAAAAAGTCCACCTCCTTCAGGCAGGGAGCAGCTATGTGTTGTTAACTCCAGTATTTTCCAAAATAACATTTCCATGGGAAAGCACTCCTTTAAAAATGACTCTTATAAAAGCACAATTTCATTCAGGAAAAAAAAAAAAAATCTTGTAAAGTTGAAAAACTTTGACCTTTTCAAAATGTGATTTGATTTGTAGCTTTTGTACTATCTGTGTGGGTTTTTTTTCTTCATTTAAGACACAAAACTTTTTATGAAGAGGAGGGTGGGAGAAGGCGGGAGAAAGAAGTAGATCTTCATAAGAGATCTTGAAGTTTTGTTCTTAGTCTGTTTGGAAGATTTTTATTTTTTTTTTTAATTGTCCCAAAACTTGGTGTGAAAAGTCTGACTCCCACGCACCAGCTCTGATGTTTTCATAACCTCTCCTGGTGCTGGAAGGTACTGATGTACACATCCATGATCAGAGAAGTGACAATGAGAAAACACAGACTTGGTGCCCACTGTTCATTTTTCAGTGGAAGCAGGAAAGATTATAGTAGGTTATGGGGTGATTTAAGTCTTGCACTGTTGTTGGAAAAGCTCACTAGAAGAGAAGATGAGGCTTAAAATGCAGAAAATCCCCCTCTATGTTGCTGGGGTTCGGGGACCTTAACGTGAATGGGGAAGGCTTTACAGATAAATATTTTTCTCTGACACAGCTGCAGTGTGGTCTGTCCTGGCCAGTGTATGCAGAAAACCGTGCTCATTTTCTTCCCTGTGTCCTGATAAATGCAAATCAGTTGCAGGTCCCACTTGGGCAGGAAAAGCAGTGAGAACAAAAGACCAAAATCTCCAGTGGAAGACCTCAGTCATGGAGAAGTAAGGCCAAACCCAAAAATTTAGTGTGTTTTCATAATAAAAAATTTGCTACTGTAGACAGCGTAAACTGAAGTCGCCACCCAAGGCCCTGTTGGGGAAGGGGCCTGTAGTCAGTCTCTGTGCTGTTTCTACCCACAGCTCATTGTATATCTCTGTGCAGGCTCTTCTGAGCCTCGCACAGTGGTCATATGATTTAGGGCTTTCCATCACCCCTAAAGACTATTGCTACAGGACTGATTAATTGCAAAAATAATCTAAATCCACAGATACTAAATAGGAAGCCAAACGTTGTTATTCATGCATCTGTGCTACAATGAGCATCTTGCATATGTATTTTTTCTCCAACAACTACAACTTTCACAAGTGAAGAGCTTTAGAACTACAGCGATATGCTGTTTCCTGCCCAGAATAGGCAGTCTGCTATTAAATTACCACCTCATTATTACCCCAGAGGGGAAACAGTAGGATGTTGACGTCGTGCTCTGTCCATGTTCTGGCATGGCAATACCACCAGCTTCACCACCTCATTTGCTTGGCCTCCAGATCTGCTGTCAACCAGGGACAGGTGTAACGGGCTTCACTTACTTGTGAAACTTGGACTTCAAGCTGCATGCAGTAGCACTACCAGTTCAGCCATTTGCGCCTATAAATTTTTAATAAATGTGCTTAGATACGTAAAGTGGATATACAACCTCATTTTGTTCTGAAAGAGATCTAATCCATGCACACCAAAACCACACCGCGAATCAAGCCAGTGCATCGTAAGCAGAGAGTTTTAGCAGACTCACTGCAAGGTTGCACCACTGCTCAGAACAAAAACGCTAACACAGGGGCAACCTAGGACACACTCTACATTTATCTGTGGTTGAAACAACCCTTGCTTGTTCCAAGCAGCGTAGACCTAAGACTAATATTGGACGGAAAGGTCTTTTTTCCCTCCACCAGATATTGTGGTAGGTTATATATTCTAGATGCAGTCTTATAACTTTCCCCATTCACGAAACAGAAGGTTAAAACTAGCCTTGAAACAGTTAACCTGTGTATCTGGTATCAAATTAGCATGCACTCAGCAGAGAGGAGTACTCCGAGCTGCAGGAGTGTGACTGAGTGGAGCCCTACCAGCTTTTTGCAGCATAACCTACCAGGGGGTGCCTGTATAGCAGGATCTCTGCTCACTTCTTCCTGCTATCATAAAAGCAGGACCAGTTACTCATTTTCCACGTTTTTTTCTCTTTGGAGCACTTGAAGTTAGACTACCCTAAAGAAATCATAAAAATACATATATATATTACCATTCACACAAATCAATGCCTACAATTAAATGACAACTTGGGTTTTGTTAATTTACTCTATGGTCCTTGACTAAATATTACCATAAAATTAAAAAAAAAAAAAAAGACTATATGTAGAAAGTCTCCAGGGCCTATTTTCACTGTTAAGAATTAAAAGAAAAAACATACACTTAATAGCAACTCCTTAAAGAATTGGTTAAAGAAAAAAAAAGTAAAATAAACATTAAATATATATTTTCCATACTCAGAACAATTTATATACTTTTCCTTTCTAAAAAAGTTTTAATGTCCTAATAGCAAAACCTGAGCTCTTACCGTGCTCTTCATTGAGCAATTCCTTTTTCTTGACTTTGGCTTTATCCTACTACAGAAAACTTAATGGAATGAAGACAGCATTGGTCGCATTTCTCCCAGAGACTGCCAAAGTAGACACACTGCATTGCAGTGCACTAATACCCATACCATATATCCATACATAGCAGGGTCTCTTGTTAACAGAGCAGCCTATACTCAACAGTGTTCACATTCTTTTACTAGAGGCTGTATATGAGGTGCAAGTGAGGTGAAACGGCGATGAAAATATTTTCTTTCATTCCCAACCATACGGAGAGCACGGATTTCATCAGCTGTCTGCTGACAGATGTATCGCTGTTTACTCCATGTCCTTGCTTGTGGGTTACTCCTCTGATCTCTAACAGGATCCACCGGGGCTTGCCAAGATTCAGCTGCTCAAGTCTCATTCACAATCTCTTCTCACAGGAGCCTGTAATGCTCATCACGGGAAGCCCTGTAAAATTCAGCTACAACAGCATCACATACTTGCTAAAATCCAAGAGGGACAAAACTGGCCTGCAGATGATGGTGGGCAGATCACAGTTTCAAGAAAAACAGCAGCCACACACTTACGGATGAAATATAACCTAGGAATAAATCCCCAGTGCTGGGAATAACTGGGAACAATTTCCAGAGCCAAATACCTGCTTTTATCATTTTGTATTTTCATAGGTTTCATATTGAGTTTCTCTCCTTTTATTCAGCAGCAGAAAATTTATAACAAGTAATGGTGCTGCCACCATTATACTTCCTTAAAGGCTCCGCTTGATTTATGCAGGGAGCAAACCAAAATATGAAAAAAGGCCCTACTGCTAAATTCATGAGTTAGTGCTACAGGCTGTCATTTTTTTTGTGGAGCGGCTAAGAGATAATCAACTGCCTTCCTACATTAAGACATTTCAATGCTATTTTTCCCAACAATTCAGCCTGATCCTGTAGTAACTTGTCATTGATAAAGTGTACAGCACAGAGTACAAAGGCAACCAAAAAGGTTGACATTGTTTATAGGTAAGCAAGCAGGCAGCTCCCATAGGAGATTTGGAATTGTCTTGGGACCAGTGCTGTTTAATATCTTTATCAGGGACATAGACAATGGGATTGAGAGCACCCTCAGCAAATCTGTAGCTGTGTGGTGCAGTTGATACAACAGAAGGAAGAGATGCCAACCAAAGGACAAGCTTGAGAAGTGGGCTCACGTGAACCTAATGAGGTTCAACAAGTCCAAGTGCGAGGTGCTACACGAGGGTTGGGACAACCCCAGACATGAGGACAGGCTGAAAGAATTCAGTGAGAGCAGTCCTGCAGAGAAGAACTTGGGGGTTCTGGTGGATGAAAAGCTCAACACGAGCCAGCAGTGTGTGATTGCAGCCCCGAAGGCCAACTGCATCCTGGGCTGCATCAACAGAGAAGTGGCCAGCAGGGTGAAGGAGGTGATTGTCCCCTTCTGCTCTGCCCTTGTGGAGCCCCACTTGGAGTGCTGCACCCAGGTCTGGGGCCCCCAGCACAAGAAGGATGTAGATAGGACAAGGGGGAACGGTTTTATGTTCAAAGAGGGAAGATTTAGATTAGATCTTAGGAGGAAATTCTTTAGAGGGTGGTGAGGCACTGGAACAGGTTGCCCAGAGAAGCCATGGATGCCCCATCCTTGGAGGTGTTCAAGGCAATGTTGACTGGGGCCCTGAACAACCTGATTTAGTGGGTAGCATCCTTGCCTATAGCGGGGGGTTTGGATCTTGATGATCTTTAAGGTCCCTTCCAACCCAAGCCATTCCATTCTAAGTAGAATTTCTTACCAAAAATAGATAGGCAGAGATGTTGGGGGAAGAAGCCCCTGTGTGATTATATTCAGATCAGGATTAAAACTTATGGGATATCTTCCATGCAAACCTGACACATAAATCTAGTATGATAACCTATAGGGATTGAAAACAGTTCTAAGCTACAGAATATGCCTTTCCTGTGATTAATGTAATTTTCAAAGAAGTCATGACCTTAAGACCCAGTTAGCTCACACTGGATAACAACCAATGTCCTGAAAGCATGTTCACTGTTGAGAGTAACCACAGATTTAGCCATCAGGACCTTAGCTAGGCTAATAGCCCAGTCCACTTCAAGGCTGATATAATTAGCAGCAGGTTTACTGCTAAGATAGCAAATGTTAAAACTTCTGAGAGAAACTGTAAGAGGATACTGGGGTTAAAGTTTTTGTCACAGTACTGTCAGTGAACTTGCACTCCAAAAGGCAGGTCACTAGATTTTCAAGAATGAGGCTCTTGCATTTTGTCACCTAACATGGCATATTAGAAGCTTCCTACTAAAAAAAGTTTGATTTATTTTCCAAACTTATTGAGAATATCTCTAATTTCCACTAGTTTAAGTGAAATGTGCCAGAGGATTGATCTAAAATGTGAAAGCATAAATCTATGGAGTAGGGAAATGCATCAACCAAGACAATACAGTCTTGGTTAATGGTTAAAGCAACCCATCAGCAACCTATTCCTAACAGCAGAGACCATTTTGTAAAATGTGATAAATGGTAGACATAGTAGAAGCTGCTAATGCAGTTGTCAACCTCTAAGCTCATAAGAGAGTAGGTAACCTTGGATGCTTTTTCTGAGCTGGTATGTACACTCTAAGCACAGTTTGCAGTGCCTGATGACAAGTACCATGGAAGAACCTGCATGAATTATAACGTAGAGCATACTGTGTTTCTCGCCAGATTACTATCAGTTTATTAAATTCACTTTTCTGTTTATTGTACTCATCAATACACTAAACTTTAAGCTTACTGAATTTGAAATTTATATCCATAAGTACTTTGGAGAGATTAGATAACTATTCCTGACTCTTAAATCAAAATATGGCAGGCTCCTAAATAAACAAGAGCATTTTCAAAAATATTCTACAGAAAAGTAAATAATATTTCATGTGGACCTTGATTTTGTTATAAAAAGTCATAGGAATCACAGGAAAATTCAAGTCAGGCCACGGGAGGCTTTTAGTCCAACTCCTGCTCAAAACAGGGCCAGCTGTGAGCTCAGACCAGCTTCCACAGGGCTTTATCCAGCTGGGTCCTGAAAACCTCCAGGGATGCCTGACTGCACAGCCTCTCTGGTCTCATGGGTGCTACACAGAGGTGGATAAGCACTTCCTTGGATCTACAGACTCTGCTCTTGCTCACACAGCCCAGGAGGCCACCACACTTTGCTGCTGACTTCTTTGCAGCTCACGGTCCGCTGTGTCCCCCAGGGCCTTTTGCCCAGCCAGGCAGCCCCAGCCTGTCATTGCAAGGCTCATTCCTTCCCAGCTGAAGGACTCTGCATTGCCCTCATTGACCCTCATAAGGTTCCTGACAGCCTGCTTCTCCAGCCTTTCTAGTTCCCTCTGGATTGCAGTCCAGCCTTTGCATGTATTAATCAAATCTCTCCATATTTGGTGTCATCTGCAGACACAGGAGTGCCCTTCATCATCTTCTGCAAGTCACTGATAAAGATGTCAAACAGGAAAGGTCCTGATACAAACCCATGTTACTTCCCTCAGTCTTCTTAGGCAGGGTACAACCCCACCTGGATCTAGCTTCTAGACCTGATCATCCAACTAGATAGTTTTTACCCATCTTGTTAGCCACCCATCCCTAACTGGGATGAAGAATATTACAGGTGACCATGCCAGAAGTGTTGCTGAAGTCAAGGTAAATAACAGAAGACACCATTCCAGGTTTTCTCTCAAAGCTGTGTTTTTTTTCTGTTTTATGTAGCAGTCCAAATTCAAAACCCTTGTGCCATTTCACATTACTATTTTTTTATTTTATTTTTTTTTAATGAAGACCAAAACCTTGTAAAGCATTGTAACTTTCTGATGTGCAAGCACAAATTCTGAGTGGAAGTTTGCAACTAGATAACATTCAAGGTCCCTAGAAGTACACAGAGAAATTCTGCCTCCACCTGGGCTAACAAAGGAAACATCAGTAAGAGCACATGCTGAAGAGTGCACATTCCCATTTACTTCCAGTGATTTCTAGTATAAATCAAAGTCTTTCTGCTTGAAGTACTAAATATTCATAGCCTTTAAACCAATAATCTTTTTTTTTCCTAATGCTCCTTGAAACCAATAATTCCCTAAAAGCAAATACTTAAGAGCAACTGAGAGGCTTGTGAATAAATACTAATTTGTAAGTATCAGCATTTATGACTAATGCAGCATACTATCCTATCAAAAGAAGAGTGTAGACCACTGGTTCTTTACTCTTGTTGCTACAACTGTCAGTGTAACCCCACTAACTTCAAGGTTACTATATGAGAAATAGCAAGATTTCTGACAAATATCTTCCAAGTCAGGAAACTGTTAATTAAATCATACAGAAGAGCCATGGTTGTAGTCTTCAAGTTAAATTGGTCTAGTCTAAAAAGCTATCCTTTTTAACTAGTAAATTATTTGGATCTATGCATGTATCTTAGCATGCTTTGGAAGGACCACAAAAGCAAAGTGGCTAGCTTTTACCTGTGATACAGCAACCAAGTCAGTACAGAAAAAAGTAGGTTGCATTCAGCATGAACATATGCAGGGAAGAGACCTGACATCAGTGTTTGCCAATAATGTCAATCAAGCCTGTAAGCTTACTCAGGACCATAAGGTTAAGCATATATCTGAACACTTGCAAGATCAGACCTTCATAGCTCAATCACAGACAGACCAATATTGCATATATTGCTAGGGTGCTACACTAAACATCTCACATGTTAAAGCCAAAACAAGTTATTACATCAGACAAGCCAGAAGCAGACACAACCACTCTTTTAATGCATGAAGCCTGCTACCTGAATTAAAGAGGACCCCCTCCCCCCAAAAAAAGCAAAGAAAAAGAATAAAACTAAGGCCAACATTCAGCCACCAGAATCACATGAATGAAGATAAAACATTAATAGAGGAAACTGTAGTTTTCCAGGAACTGTACTTTCAGAAGGTAGTTGAAAAAAGAGGACCGCAAAACAAATACAGGAAGAAATAAATAACGTTTCTCTGTCTCGCCTCTAACACATGTTAAACATGAAAAGGGAGGGAAAGCCCAGGCAGCTCCTACAGCCATGCTAGAAGCAAGGAATTAAGAGTTCTGAAAAAGCTGCAAACTTCCAACAAAAGACAACAACTGATGTCACACAAGATCTGTCAGAATACATTGATGTGTATGAAGATATGTTCATCACTAAAATAATCTTTCATTGGCAAAGGAAAGAGATCCCCCGAACCTTTAAAATTATTAAAGGGACGGATGAAAGGGACAACAAGCGTAGCTCTATTTAGTCATAACAGGAGCTTTTCAAAACCATTGGTACTTTGAAACAACAAAGAGGAATGCCAATAATTCTGAGAAACCTTACAAAATACTTCACTCACTGCCTCCTACCTTCTCAAGTATTCTGGATAATCACATCTTCGAAGTGAACCTGATTTCAGCCTCTGCTCATTATCATAAGCAGGACTTATTGGTAGATTGGTAGCAGACAAAGATGAAAGGAGACAAGAAGAGTTTTCAGGCCCTTCTGCATGGTAAGCAGTAGCAGGTGTCTAACAGGTAAGAGAAATGAGCAAGATGCATGAGTTTGTGTGGGTTTTTTGTTTGTTTTGTTGTTTTTGTTTGTTTGTTTTTTATATATGCACAAAAAACTTGTGCATCCTGAAGCATTATCAACTGGTAAATTTGTAAATTTCCTGCTGAGGACATCAAGGCAAACAGGAGCTTTCATGTCTACTACTAGTGGAGCAAGGGAGGAAAAGAAGAGAAATCAGGTATAATGTTTTTAAGATTTCAGTCCATTCAAGCTTCCTCTTGTAAGACTTTTTGTTATCAGGAACCCTAGTTATAATTTGTCATTGAGAAAGAGTTGGCAAATCTTTCCATAATTCCACCTGGATATTGCAAACCTGTCAAAAGGAACCTCCAGAAATATAGGATAGGTGCTCTCTTTGTTTAGGTTTTATCATATCCCGTCATTTACACTGAGAAAGTAAGCAAGCTATTGAGTGTCAAAACTTGGGACTTCATTTCAACATCTCTAAAGCAAGAAAGGACTGGGAGAAGAACCAACACACAGTTTTGAGAAGATTTCTGATCTCCAGTTTAAACTTAGTCTTGTCCTACTTGCCAAAAGGAACATGCCTGAGGAATAAATAAATAAATAAACATTATCAAGTGTTTGTTAGAGATCCCACCTCCCTCTGTGGAAGATTCATGAATTGCAAATTCCCACAAAGCTTTAGAGCACAGTTTCTCTTGCTCACTCTTCAAGAACTATCACTAGCACCAAAACTGCCATCACACTAGTCTCCTACTTTATTTGAAGTCATGATGGGACAGATGACCTCCAGTAGGAGGAGATGAAGTAGGAAGTAGAAGAGGAAAGTTTGCCCTTGCAAGGATGCCCCTCCAACGACCCTCAGAAGGGGTCTTAAAAGTTTTCCTGAAATACTCCTGAAGGCAGTGCAACCAACTTTATTTAGTGCAAGACTGAAATGCTCACCATAAATTGCACTCTGCTCCTAAGCAATAGAGGCAATGAAAGCATCCATGTGAACTTGACAAACATACAACAAAATACCGGGTGAGAAATCTGCCAGAGCCACACAGTGATGACCAAGTTAAAAAAAGAAAACACATCACGACACACCACTACCTGTTTCCAGGAGTAGCAGGAGGGAACCCTGAAGAGGCAACCTCTCAGATATACTAATATAGGATGTTACTAGAAGACACAGCTCTACCCAGGGTCAAATAAAAGGAAGTATAGCTGAATGATTTATGCCAAGGGTTGAGAGAAAAGGAAGAGATAAGGGCACTGTCTATAGTAAGTGTAGGGGGGAGGATTGTATGTGTAGTAGCTGAGGAGACCATCTTCTGGCCTTCAGGGCTCCTGCATAGCTACAGCACAATCAAAACTTATCATAATGAACGCCTCAGGAACATGATTTTTGACCGACAATAAAGACAAGGGACATATAGTTGCAGAGACAGAACTTAGAGACTACATTAACTCTAAGAATTAGATAGATGAGAAATGTCACCAAACAAGTTCACAATGAAGCCCAGGAAAGCTGTGGAAGCAAACATACAGATCGTTCATTAAGTATAACATGAAAAGCATAAAAAGAGTGAAAAATACAGAGCTGGCACAAAATACAACGTACAAAAATTTAAACAAATGTAACAAATAAGAACAATATAGAAAAGCCATGACAAAGTTCATAGGAAAGGCTTTGCATATGGAATCAAATCTAATAACTCTGACAAGAAAATTATACCTTGCCTTGCATACCAAGGGAAAACACACAGCAGCAAGAAAGCAAGCAGTCCCAGAAGATGAAATATTTTATGCATATGACAAAACTAAAAAGAATGAGAGTGGTTTTAAATCACAGACTACTATCAACACCAAGGACATGTTTGTGTGTAGCAGGCACAAAATAGATAACACAAGTAAATGGCTCCAGAGGCAGCAAGGGAGATCAGAATTACATCTTCACCTTTTTGCTAGAAAGAGCCAGGGAAATAAAACACAACACAGAACAGTATAAATATCTGATTGAGAGCACAGCTACCACACCATGGGACCATATGCATGCTATCCACATAAAAGCAACTGTTATCTGAAAAATATAAGCATTATAACACACATCTTTCCCCCCAAAAAAACATTAAGTCAGTTCAATGGTTATTTAACTTCATAAGCTGTAAAGCCATCCTCTGAAGTGTTCAACTTTGCAAATTGTGCTGCAGTCTTCTAGCAGTCAGAAACTGTCGTGTCTCATTGAGTCTCATTGACAGCTGTGCTAAAAAGCTATCCCTGTCCTGAAATTCTTGGGAGTGAGGAAATGGAACCAGCCAGCATTCATAGCTTCCATACCAGGGTCACTTCTTCTGAGGAAATTAAGAATCACCTAAATGGAAACAAGAGGGCTCACCAAGAGTTAAACTCATGTCACACTATTGTAATCTTAATCAAGAGTGGGAAGTTGTGCATAGGAAGTACAGCAAACAGACAGAGAGGACTTTAAGGCAAAGCCACCACTAGTAGAATTACAAGAAAAAAAATAAAGGGATATATAGCTGACTTATATAAGACACTCTCGTAAGAGAAAAACAGCATCCAAACCAAAAGGAATTCCTAAACAAAACAAGCTTCAGAACACTTCAAGGTAACAGCTGGACAAAACCCACCTGATCCCACCCCAAAAGTTATATCAATTCCACCTCCATAATCACCAGACACTGCAGAAAATCTTCACACAAGAACATTTTAAGTCTCAAGGTGATTTGAAAAATACTTCAGTGTCACACACAGTGAGACAAAACACTTTGTCTGTGTTCTTAAAAAAAAATCTCAAAAGAACGTAGGAGTTGCTCTGAAATAGAAGCATTTCTCCGGAGGACCTAAAGAGATAAGTGGGTTCCCCAGACATGGCCACGAGTGTTGAGCCCTGCTGCAGAATCGTGGGATGTGCTGGGATGTGCAGATTAAGCAATGGGCTCCAGACATGCCATGACATGCCGCAGAATTTCAGGCAAAGTAGGAATCACCTGTTTCACTACAAAAAGCACACAATAACATCATTATCACAGGCTATTATCTAGACAACTGGGAACTAAAAAAACCTGTCAGACATTACCTCAGTGACCACTGTAATCAAGGCAATGGACCATTTGCTCAGCCATGATATCTGAAAGCATGAAGTATCATTAGAGTAAACTGGGTTCCCTTGTCTGTGTGTGATTTACCTGTAAAGGGGAAGTCAGGCATATCACACATCATTTCCATAATACAGAAGTCAGTCAAACGACAAAACGGAGTAGGCAGTTAAAGTTGTTATGGCTATTCAAGACAAGAAAGAAAATGTGTGGCAAGCCATTTTTAATGGAAGAAGCTGATAACACTCATTCTTCTGGTGCTGCAGTGTTTTCGGCAGCTCCTGTGTGACAGCAACACATGTCCTCTGCCATCTGCCAAACATGCACAACAGTTTGTGCAGCTCTAAGATGTGCAGGAACAACCCTCCTAAATACAGCAGGAGAAAGGTGAATTGCCAAAAAGTTTAAGCTATTACCAAAAAAAAAAAAAAAAAAAAAAAAAAGGTAAATATCAAGTTTACATAAATAGAACAACATAGATCTTTCTACTTGTAACAGGACATTAAGCTGTTTGTGGATACAGAGGATTCATCCTACATTCTTCATATTGTTTTTGACAGATGCATCAGAGGAGACAAGTTTACCAATATGCAAGGCCTATGGCAGAACAACGCATAGCACTGAGATTATTTTTTCCTGGAAGCACTTGATAAAAG
This sequence comes from Aythya ferina, assembly GCF_964211825.1. Classification (NCBI taxonomy): domain Eukaryota; kingdom Metazoa; phylum Chordata; class Aves; order Anseriformes; family Anatidae; genus Aythya; species Aythya ferina. Next base: position 42,436,945 of record NC_140297.1, on the reverse strand, counting down.
CATGAGGAAGCGTAAAGCAAAAGAGAGAGCCTGGTTGTTAAACTGCTTTGGCTGTCTCCCTTTTAGCATTTTAACATTGAATATAATCAACAAGAGCTGCATGTGATCTGATAAGGTGAAAAGAGGAAAATAATTTTAGGTCAGGAATTGGAGTTTATTGTAGAAGCATATGATTATTTTCTGTCCACAACTTCCATAAAACTCAAAAAAAAATTTGGTATCTCTCCACTTAAGTGTGTAGAGTCACCCTTTGATGCATACACTACCTAACAACATGCAAACATGCTGATGCTTTATTTACCCAACTACCTTGCACACAGTCTCACTGGATATTAACACATGAAGATGGACAATATACTTAATTACAGCAGGAGCTAGATGATGTGATCCCAAATTCAAGCCTTGGGCTGTGTGAGGATGTGCCCTCAATGTGCCACTTGTACAAATACAAAGGCAGTGCTGTTAGCACATGGTTACCAGCCCAAGTCTTGCACATTGTAGCAGAACTGGGGCAAGCCAGCCTGCTCTCAGCAATATGCACTGGGGGTAGCATGCTGGATGACAGTGAAGCAATTTGCTGTGTTTTACCAAAATGCCAACATGCTATCAAATGCTTTTTTTCCTTCTTCTCTCTCTTGTAAAACACTAAACCACAGAAACATTATGACTGCATGTCTGATTGTTGCAAGAGCATCAGCAAGTACCTTTGAAGTGTCATAATCTGTAATTTTAACCTGTGATACATCTTCAAACAATAGACTGCAACATCCCCTTATGGGCAGAAGATGTTTTCCTTACACATTATCTTCGGTCAGGGAGACTTCTCCTCCAAGACAATTTCAACACGTGAACTAACTCACACTAACAGAGATCAGAGTTATAAAGCATATCGCAGAGGATCTGTATTTACAGCCAGCTAGATAAAGTCTAGCACAGATGGTAACAGCTAGGACACCTGACGTTACAGATGATAGCATGTCCTTAAATAAATTCCATTATGCCCAGGTACGTATTGAGCCCCAGTTGTTTCAGATAACTAAGTGACTTTTCTGCCACATGTACTTTGATACTTAAGCAAAGCAGGCTGAATTACAGACAAAATGCCATTTTTCTCTTTCAATTTTGCCTCCCCTTCTCCATTTCTTTACATGCATTATGGAATATGAAAAGCATATACAATAAACCACTATCAAGCTTTCAATGCTCTGTTCACTGGGACGCAAGTGGGATTTCATTCACATTCAGTAGCACTATGTAGGGATCAGACTCAATTAAACTGCTCATGCTTTTTAGAATTCTCTATAGCTTTTCTCTGGGAGAATTATTACAATGCAATCAGACCACATCCTTACAAAGAAGGTAGTCCAGAAACAAGAATATGCCATGCTGCGTTTCTAAATTACCACAAGCAGCTGAGTAAGCAACATATTAGCTGAACAGGAAGCCAAGCATGTTTGAAAATACAATTACTGCAATGTTAATGTGTCACTGTCACAGGTCTGGACTTCAGAGTTGCCTTTACAAAGGGAAATGAGCAAAACTGATAACTATAAAATGCAATGGGTGGGAAACAGATAGTCGCTGGCAGGGGTGGTGGCAGAGAATTTTACTTGTCGCTGAGATGTTTTTATAACTTTTTTTTTTTTTTTTTTTTTTTTTTACAAGCTGAGAAAACATCAAGTAAAACCACATAGACAAGAACATGTTCGATGCTTTGGATTCTCCCCTGCAAATTTTCCCTATGCGATCGTCTATATACATTAGAAAGAATCTATAGATCTTCCAAAGCGTGGTTTTAATAAGCTGAAATATGTACCAAAGAGCAGGCGTAGAAGTACTTTATGATTTAGTGCTTCTGCCTCCTTGTGGTAGAGACTGGGATGACCTCCCTCAGGAGCTAGCTGCAAATGCAGCTGTCGGCTCTGACAAACACAGGAGTGCTGGCTCTCCTACATCATATAATGTAGCTTACAGCTACCGTTTATTTTATTTTATTTTATTTTATTTTATTTTATTTTATTTTATTTTATTTTATTTTATTTTATTTTATTTTATGAGTGATAAACCACAACAAGTTGCAGGACAGAGAAGCAAGAAAAGCTCTCTGCAAAGTTTGTGATGTTTCCTCCTCCTCTCAAGCCTGTTCATAGCATCTCGGAAGGCACCAGATTTCAACGAAAGGGGAGAGAAGCTAAGCAGCGTCCCACCTCTCACCCACATGCCTTACCCTAAACGTCTCTAGAACCTTCTGATTCCTGACTTTATCTCACATGTCCTTCATAAACATTGCGGGAATTAATGGCTTTGACATAGAAAGCCTGAAGCTGCTTGTGACTTGGTTTGTGCAATGCTTACTTTTCTTCTTGCTGTATTAACACAAGAGCACTACATTGTGGTGGTGGATTATTGTCACACTGCAGCAGGTGCTGGCAGAACTGGTCAGCCCGAAATGTAAAGGCTATTCTCTATAACTTAACATAATCATCACTTTGGGGACACAATGTGAACTTAAGTGACAAAAGAATGACTGCACCAATTCAGAGTAAAGGTCCAAGTGGGCCCTATCCTCCTCCAGAGATGAAGGGTAGCTGCTGCTTCATGAAAAGGTACAAGAAACACCACAAGCCTGGAGTGGTATTTCTCCAGAGTCGATAATCCCAAATTCTGACCTCAGATTTCAGAGCCAAGAGTTAGGTACACATCATTATGTTGAATATCCTTCAGTAGGCTTTTTTATTATTATTATTAAAGCTTTAAGCACGTTGAACTTATCCACACTCTCTGCATCCACAAGGCTGTGCAGCAGTAAGCCCCCTCCATGTCCTTTACTCATTTCACCAGAACAATCTCCCTTTTGCTCACTACCTTCCAGGCTCCTAAGAAACAGTGGAGAAGACGGATTCTCTACTAGTTCCACCCCCCCCCCCCCCCAGCCTTCTGACTCCGTACACTCCTGCTAACCTTCTTTCATGTTACATTTTTCTCCAACTAAAGCAGCCTAATATACTTGATCTTTGCTGAGGTAGAAGTGTTCCCTACTCCTGATCAAATTTAATAGCTTCCTATAATTCCATTGTATCCTGTAGAGATAGAGTAAAGTAGAAAGAATAGAAAAAGATTGCAAGCAGTTTTCAAGAAGCCAGCAGACCCTGGTTTTATGCAACGACAGTGACATCAGCAGTTTTGTTCTCCAGTCCTTCCCCCTTAACCCTAATATACTGTTACTTTCTATTTTCAGAGGACTGCATGTCATAATTCCACTGACACTCTCAAGCAGGAAAAAGATTAGGACCTTCATGTACGTAACCTGGCATATTTTCTCTTCATCTCACTCATCCCATGCATTTCTCTGTGCCTCTCCATAACTGAGACCCACTTCAACTTTTCTCAGTTCCATTGAGCCTACTGTGCATTTTTGATTTGTTAGAACTACTGTGGGAAAAGGTAATATATTTGTACGTTTTCCAACTTAATTTTAATCCATAAAAGGACCTTTCAACTTGACTTATGAGGATTTAGTGAGTTTTCTGATTTATTTTAGGCACCTTCAGCCAGTTCTAATGTTGAAACCCATGTTGCAGGACCCATGCCACTTTTAACTAGGAGTCTATCAATGCCTTGATGGAGCTCAGGTGGGTGTTCACTTTCCCTGAAGAGATGCCCTTATGTCAGTTCTAGACGACAAAAGATTGTTTTAAACATTTTTTCCTTGCTGATTTCAAGTGCAATGTATCATACTACTGCCTCTTAAGGATAATGGCTTTATATTCAACATCTCCAAGATAAAAGTGAAGAAGTATAAGACTGAGCTGGAAGTTTGGTAGCTTCATGACTGAATTTATATGTGGTTCTTAAGCCCCACTGATACTGCTGGTTTTATTATATTCAGAAACCAATCTGGAATGGTTCTGAAGAAAGATCACATTAAGGACAATATGGGAAAAACAGCAAAAGAGTCCAAGTTGATTCTGCAGATGCTTTACTCTATAGGCAAGTATTTAGAGGATTTTAAAAAGATAGCTTTTATTTTGACTTACTTCTTTCTTTCTGAAGATTGACCAGAAAAACTGCAGCATTAAACATAAGGAACTGAAGCAATTCTGGCACAACAGTAACCACCTGGCTGTGGCATGAGAAGACTCCAGTTCAAACTTTCCGTACCAGTCAAAATACATGGATTTTTATTTCTTGTACTTCTTAGTGCAGCTCTTTCAGATACTTTGCACCGTTATAGACAAGATTTCTTACTCATGCCTGTGCAGCAAAAGCTGCCACTCTTGTTTAGTGACTATAGAACTTCTCAGATCCTACCTCCTGGGAAATAATGTCACAGAAGAAACAAGATCAAGGAGAAGTTAGGAGGAGACTCCAGACTTCAAAAAGAGTAAAACTTAAGATAAAATAAGTATGTACTTCAGAATGCAATTTAGTTATTTGAATAACAAACTGGAAACAAAGGCTGCCAGGCTATTGTGCTGTGATAAAAGACTTGGGCCTGGGTACTAGAACTGAACACAAGTAGCCAAAGGGCATGGAAAGCCTTTCGTTCTGAGCTGGCTGTTTATGCTGGCCTAAATAGCAAACAGCATTATTTTCACTTATTTTGGAAAAGTAGTTTTGGAAAATTAAGTGTTTTGGCACAACATTCCTAGATAAAAATCAACATGGAGAAAATCATACAAACATGAGATGACAAGCCAGCTCAGATAATGCTTCACAATCCACGCTTTGTCAATATGCAGCAACTAGATACCAGCATTGTCCCGTCACACAGGACAAGGAACGCACGTGACTGCAGCTCAGAATTAACGTGTTTATTTTGCCAAGTGGCGAACTAACCCTAGGATTTGCATTTCCCCAGTCCTAAAGAAGCATGAGATCTCATGAGTAACTCCTGTGGTGTCCTATTCTAGTCAATTCATACTTGTAATTTTCATTATCAAATACCCACAGTATGCTTCACTTGTAAGACAAACTCCTCCTTCAGAGGTTTGGGTAGCATACAGAGGTGTGTTACATCCTTTAAGGGAGATAATTTTCTTGTAGCTTTGTTTTCCAAAGGAATCCAAACAAAGCTTGCCGGCCTATTGCATAGTGTCCTACTACAAGGACTAAGTATTCTTCAATTTTCTCCTTGTATGGTCTATTTTCAGTTCAATACAACTGGATTTCCACTGAGACCATAACATCATCTGTTTATGTATTCTGTCAAGTGTTCCCAAGACCTACTTCAATTGTTTTTCTAAGTGTAGGGCCTCTGCTGTAGGTCCTCAAATAAAGTGCGTGCAATATTGATCAAAATCCTACTCTCGCTCCATGCAAGATTCAATATATTCCTATTAGATAGATACAAGCAGAGCCTGATCTCTAGCAGGATAAGCAAGCTCTGTACTGCAGGAGACAGAGCTCAGTTGTTCAAAGTGGCTCAGAGTTTTGTCTAGTCTTTGGAGACCCATCTAAAAGTCACTGGAAGGATTAATGGCATTTTTTCCCCACTCCCTACAGTCAGCCACAGCTATGGAGGCACACTGCATAATGCTGCTTACTATTTTCACTGTTCACAAAGAACAAAAACAAATTCTGTGTGCCTGAAGTCAGAACATTGCCATACTTTGCCAGATTATCATTCTTCTTCCACAAGCTCTGGATGGGTAGGTTAGCCACCTCCACAACATTATAGCTTTCCCTTCTTAATTTTGCAACTATACAGTTAATATCTGCGTTTAACCTGCGCATGCTAAAGAATTCAAATCAGTCTTAGCCATTGAGACACTATCACTCATTCATTGCAGCTCAGGTGCTTTCCCATTTGAGCACCTTTCACACTTACTAGCAAAGAAAACACCAAGACTTAATTTTGTTAGAGCCAAGTCTTTCTGACATTGTTGCTCACAACACTGTGTTTCCATTGAAGCCTCCAGGATTTCTAGATTCGCTACTTCAGCCTTTTCAAAAGCTTGTTTTACATTTTTCCTTCATTTTTGAAGCCTTGATTCAAGTTTGTACTCCCATGCAAATTTTTCCCTGCCACATTAATAATCATCTTTCAGAACCCCATAGCTGAAAAAGGAAACACAGTGGATTTATAACAAAGTCTAAGCAAAGCTTATACAGAATTGCATTATCCAGTCCTTTGCCTACATTATCCCCGTTTCATCTTCTTTCTTAGAAGAGCTGAATATTTCATTTAGAGCAGACTTAGGGTTCTGGCCTGATATTACTGCAAGTTTTTTGCAGGCCCTTGGCTTTTTAAACAATCATTTCTTCCCAAATGTGCAAAAGATTGGTGCTTATTAAAATATACCAGTCAAAACTGATTGCCCACTTCCTTGTCAGTGTGATGTTTACCCTACAATGTGTTCCCAGACAGCAGCAGAACTACTGCGTACCAAAGGTGATCATCATGCACTTAAAAGCAATTCTTCAGTAAGGTACAGGACTACTTATAGGATTAGTGTAATGCAAGCTTTAGTGAATTTGAGTAAGCTGAACTGGCTTCTGTGAGGAACATTTCAAGATTCCTTTACAAGTTTTCTCTAGATCTAAAAAGCTGATCATCAGGATGGCATGGGATCTCTAGATATGCTGGGAGAAGTATCAGCTTGAAGCTCACGCTAAATGCAATTGTCCACAAAGTCCCACTGTCTTTCCAGCACCATATTCACTAACCAGTGGATAACTTTCACTGTTAACAAAAAACGGGAAAAAAAAAAAAAGTAAACTCAAAGTTAAAAGTACTTTTTGGTTTCAAATATCAACATAGCACAACTGAACAAAAGAGGCACACTTGTACAATCAAGATCTTACTCAGGAGGTAAGTAAGGTACATCCTAAAACATGAAGACCTGCATCCTGATGCATCTGAATTTTACCAGCATTCAATGGCTATTTGAGCACATGTAGAGCCATCCAGGGGAAAGTAGAGCTCACAAACTGCTGAAGTAAAACTGAAATGCTGAGATCTCTAATACAGAAAGATTCTTAGCCAAGACTAACCCCCTAAAAACAAAGAGCTTCTAGAAAGTAGAAAGAGTCCACATTCAGGAAACAACCTGGGTCAAACAGACCAATACTGAAGAGAGAACCTCTCTTTGTTGACAGAGTTAACCTGAATTGGATCTGTTGAGGAACTGGACCATATGTTCAAGAGGTATTTTCCATCGCCAGTTTTTATGATTCATACATAGACTGCAATTTCACTGCTACAGGGTAAATACATTTTAAATTAGACTATATAAAGAAGCTCTAAAGTTGCCATGACAGTTGCAGCAAAATGCCTTGCCGTTTCTCATTACAAAGCATAACCTATCTTTACAGCCAAATTAGATTTCTCAGCTATTCCCCAAAATGTAGCCTGCAGATCTGTTTTTGTTGATCCACTAATTGTTTCTTTCAGATTTGCACGGTTAATTATCAAACAGAACAACCATCATTTAGGTCATTAAAACAATCCATCAGCCATCTTTGTTCTCCTTCATGTGAAAGATAGGAAAGGTGAAAGGTTTGAGAGAACACTTTGTCAGGAGCTCATTTAGCAAACGCAGACAAACAAACAGCTCTGTGCCACCAGCCCTGATCTGACAGTCTTCCCTAACCATCCTCACAAAATGAAGCTGGACCTGTCCTTGGACACAGCTCAAGGACAGCTGTTTCTCCTCTGAAGGTTAGCCATACTCCACTGCGAGTGTTTGCTCTGGAAGGCAATCAACCCTTTTGTTAGAGCAGCTGATGGTAGATCCAGCGGTGGTCTCTTGGTTGCATTTCCTTTCCAGGTTTAAGGCTTCAGGAGCATGAAGGATGAGAGGCACAAAGAGCAGAGTCCATCTGTTACTTCTAACTAATAGGACAGAGGGGCAAAAGTCACCTAAAAATAACTTAAACTCTTTTGCTCCCACCTATCTTCCAATCTTTAAAAACGTTGGAACACAGCAAGGGGGGGAACAGTAGTACACATGTAGGCTGCAACTTGTCATGCTAATTATCATTTGCATCAAATTGATTACATTAACCAGCAAGCAGCATTTTAAAAAATCTTTATGAACTGCTCTCTCCAACAACAATTAAATTTCAAGTAGGAAAAATCATGATGAATTACTAACAATTGTTAAATCATCCACCAGCAGCTTCTTTTCCTTTTAAACTCTCATAGCAAAGTCAAAATCAAGAAGCCTACATTACAAGATACCAAACAAGACATTTAGTAGAGCATGAGAAGAGAGGTTAGTCTGTAAAATTTGTCCATCTTTGCTATTATTCAGCATGTACACACTGGGGATACCACAGACAGAGTAATGGAGAGATCCCACTGTGAGATTATGTGCCACTCCAACCAATGTTGTTCGTAGTTTACCTGACCAGGTCTGACCTTAAAGAATATTCAGGAATAATGTTGTGATGCACAGCAAGAAAATAGTTTCCTTAAAAAAAAACTAAAATTTTCAAGTTCTGAACTCAACTGATCTAATAAAGAATTTTGGTCAAATTCACCAGTGTAGCCATATAAACAACATGAAGCCTGATGGTGAATGTACATGTCTCTTGCAGATGATTGACTTGAATTGAATTATTCCCTAGGCCCTGGTATGAGCTCATCCCTTAACCAGAAAATCTGCACAGGAGAAAGAGCTTAGCCTCTTTCTTGAAAGAACACAGACACCAGCCACCAAGACTTTCTGTCTCAATGTTAGGAAATCCATAACATCATTGTCCCCCATGAATTGCCTGGTGTCTAGCATGGGGTGATCTCATGCCTTCCCTTGGAGCAGCATTACTAGTCTCTCTTCTACCAGGCTCTTCCAGAGCTGGATTTTCTGTGTGAACTGTAAGGTTCAAGAAACTTGCACTTTTTCCTCTCTGCAAATACTGGTCGAAGAGGCCAAGCTATAGGGGAGCAGTAAAGAGAAGTCACAAAGAGAATATTGAGAAGCTTTGTTTGCTAAGAAACAAACTAAAAAGTTATAAGAAAGAACATTTCTGGGTGTTATGAAATAGAACCTGCAGTTTTGAAGTGGGGTTGCCAAAGGAGGCAGGGCAGCTTTCAGCAACTACACAGAATGTGACACAAAAAGTGAAAATCTTTGACTTTATTAATTTTAAATGCAGTTTCTGCAGAGCCCTTCAGTTTCAGTCTTTTTAAATCTTATAAAATTCTCCCAGTAAAGAAAATAGCTGAGTGGCAAAGTGTAGCTGACAGACACTTTTTGGAAAGTTTTTGTGTATATAGAAGTCATCACAAATGCTGTTACTTTCCCTCACCCCTAGGACAAAGTTCTCTTTGCAAACTTGAGCAAACTGAGCACACATTTTGTATAGCCCACTCACTTCGTGTTTGTCAAAAAATAAGTAGAAAAGGTTAGATGTATAGAAATAAAAAAAAAATATGACAGCTGTTTGAAAACATTAAAAAAAAAAACACTTTCCTGCATGCTCATTTTAAGATTAACCAAGTTATAAATGGAAGCTTCTGAACCTCAGCTTGAAAGTGCAATTAAATACCAGTGCTATCTCCAACTTTGACTAACAACATTTTCTGAGAAGGAAACCAGTATATTTTCTTCTCACTCTTGAAGAGGAGAAAAATGTTACAATACTGTGTCTTGGAGTCCTTATGTTTCCATAAGGATTATACTTCAAATTTAATGTTTAAATATTATAATTTGAAGAAATTTCTGAACTTTGAATCCTTGGGTCACTGCTGATATAGCACACATACAGGAAACTGGCTGAGATGGAGGAGTTAAGTGAACAGACCAATTAGACAAAGAAGCATCTGGTTTAAAAAAAGTAATGCAAATGAAACTTCAGATAAGAAGGTCTTGAAGATTTTAACATAATTAGCTTACCAAGATTTAGATCTCCATAATTTCTGCAAAACATGTACTTGCCAGACTAGGACTGTAATGCTAGATTCATGTAGGTGTTGTGTAACGTGAATTAATGCCTAAATCTCATATTTAGAGTTTTATATTTGTGTGTCCATATGCAATGGATCAATGGAGACACACGTGTCCATACACATATTTATTAAAAATATACAATTTGTACGTATGCAAATTATACAAAACAATGTATTTTAATACAAATATACATATTTATTAATTACAGACAATACACCATAAATCTGTGATGTACATAACATTGCATATACTAGGCATGTAATAATGAGCAAAATTGCAGTACTGACCACAGACATATGATTTTTTTTTTTCAGTCCTCTTGTGAACTTACAACAGTATTAATTCTTTTATATATCTTGCCTTGCAACAAGGCTTTCACTAGTTAGCCTTACTTCTGCAAGGCACTGCCTCCACCTCATACTTAGGTTTAATGAATCAAAGGTTAAGTCTAACTGAGGCTTGTTGACATTCAGCAGGTCTGTCTGACAGCAAGTCAAAAAAACCCTGAACAGGAATTCACTTTTTTCATTCCACTTGATTTTATTCCACATGCTTACCCAACTGTGATTAAAAAAAAAAAAAAATACATAACTAGGAGTCAAAGTGCTGTAAGAACTGCCCTCAGTTGCTGTAAGACTATTATAAAGTAGGGCATTGAGGTATGTTTTGTTCTGAAAAGATGTATTACAAAAAGGAGGGCTTTAGGGATTTTTATACTCACGATTTATCGCAAAACTGACAAATTTCCCTCATTAACTCTGATTAAACCCACTGAATTTTGCTACAGTTTTTTGGTTACATGCCAAGTGCCAGGAGGCAGCAACATATTTCTGTGGCTTGGGTTGTCTGGTCTGTTTCTGGAAGTTTGCCAGATCTCATCTGACCTTTATAACAGGGTTTAACCCTAGTAGTTGGATCAAGTCATTCTTGTTAAGATGAACAGACCGGAGCAGCTCAAACCTAGGTCAGTAGTGAAGAAGCATCATTGCCATTTGACAGCTGTTCAGTGGCTTCTGGGAAAGAGTGTTGGTGTTCTCAGTACATTTTCTAGTGGACAAGCACTTAACCTAAAGTTTACTGACACAGTCTGCAATGCTCAGCTGAAAGGCAAACTGCTGAGTCAGCAGGGAGACAGTGACTTTCTCGATACTTTTTTTTTTTTCTCAAGTCAAACTTGAGGCACCACAGGAAAACAAGCAAACAGAAGGAGATCGGAACAGCTGAATATGAGAATATTTACAGTATTTGAAATCAGGCATCTTCCACTAGTGAAAAAGGAAAAGTCACTTCACAGGAACAGATCTTTTGAGCCACTGCTTGTGTTCAGTTAACATGCCAGATACCCTAAAGGAAACTCACCCATCTTCCTGCTCTAACAAGTGATGAATTCTACCTGCAGGTCCCTTTTGTTTTGCATACAACCAGGCTGCAACAGTCTCAGCTACTGCTGCTGCTTCTGCCTGAGCCATTTCAATGGCTACCAGCAGCCACAGCCAGGATGGCTTCCTAAAACTACATGAACACACTACTCCTGTACTAACTAACATTAATTCTGATAAGTAATGAATAACATTTATTTTGGCTTCATGCACTAATGGAGAAACTACTGAACTAATGTCTGCATATAATTGTGTTCTTATCAGATTGGATTAAGAAAGGATTCTTCACCAAGAGAATGGCCAGGCACTGGAACAGGCTCCTCGGGGAAGTGGTTGTAGCACTGGGCCTGCTGGAGCTCAAAAAACACTTGGACAAGGCTGTCAGACATGGCTTGATTGATGCTCCATACATGCAGTCCTGTATGGAGCCAGAAGTTGAACTTCGTGATCCTTGCAGTTCCCTTCCAACTCTGAATATTCTATGATTAAGCTATTACCGCTCCAGTACACATGCAGGAAGAATACAAAGCCAAAAACAAGGCAAAGGGAAGGGAAAGAGAAGTGTGAGGAAGGTTGGCAGTAATGAGGAGTAAACAAGAAAGATTAAAGTCCTATATGCACTGAAATCTCTGACCTGCAATTCAATGAAACAGCTACCACAATAAACTAGAACATCAATCCTCATATTCTTCCTTCTTGGTTGGAATTTCTGTTATCTCAGTCATGAAGTTGTACAATAAGCTACCACACACAGTGTTAAGAGTTAGTCTATTTAAAATTTAGATCATACACCAAGTGGTTATCAACATCCCCTGTCTGTTCCAAGTCCTCCAAGAAAGCTGCTAACCTCTGGGTACAAAACTATACTACTTATCTCTATGTTTAAAGATCAGGATATTAAAGAAAAAAAAAAACACATTCAGACCTTAATTAAGGTACTTATGCTGAATTCAGCAAGGGACAAGGCTTCATCTGTAAGAAGCAAGAAGCTTGTGTTGCCAGCACCAGAAAGCCAGAGTAATAATTCTGTAGCAAAGCAGCAGAGAAGCCAGACAGAAGAGCAATATGGAAGCTGAGAATCCTCCTGTCCCTTGGCCCATTGGACACCATTTCATTTTCTGTATTTTTGCTCCATTAGCTCCAACTAATGCCTTGCTAATAGGAATGGGGTGGGGGAAAGATGCTGAAGTGCTCTATATTATTTTTAATGGCATTTAAGACACACCAATTGTTCTGCAGGCTCATTTAGCACATAGCACTAAAAAAAATGTCCATATACTTTTATAAAATAAGATAACAGAAGCATCTCCAAATCCTAGCAGTCCTTTTGCAAGAGAACTGCAAAATCGTCCCAAAGGTGCCAGCCAACAGCAAGGGCCAAGTGAACAATCTGTCTTGACAAACTCCCTCCTATGTCTACAAGCAAGAAGAGACTAATTCAGAAAGTATCACTGTCTTCTACTTGCATATTAAGTGGATTTCTTTGTGAAATCTGGGTAGGTACTATGCACTTTTTGCTGCTCATCGATGCCAGGAACATAAGCACATTACATGGATTGTTGTGCCTTCCTTCTTTCTTTTAAGAAGCTTCATCCATTGTTTCTTCAAATGGCTCAACTTTAAACTGCCATCTGAAATACAGATTTCTTGTTTTCTAAGTTGTTTTTTTTGTTGTTGTTGCTTTGTATTACCTACATTAGCTATACCACCCCAATAGGTTCTAGCACTTGGCTCTCACACTGTTACCAGTAGAATACTTTGATATTAAAACTGCTTCTAGAGACAGCAGAGCTGCAATACTGAGTGTCTTGCATCCCACTCTACTTGTGTACCTACAACTCCTAGCAAGACACAGACCATCCCACACAGATGCATCGTCACTATAAGGCACCCTGCCTTGGCTGCCATCCCACTCCACAAAAGCAGCATCACATTAGAAATCAGCCATGTCACCATGCCTGAAAGAGTGCTCTACTTTCTCCTTCATTTTCATCAGCAGTGAGCACATACAGTCTTCAGAGTACCACCGAAGGACTAAATTCACTTCAGAATTCCTCACAAAATTGCTGCGGACTTCTTCACACATCAAGAGATGCCACTAGCCAGGAAAGGCAGCACAGGTAATTTTAGCTTATTGGTACCCATTTGTATCTACTCCTTGATTCCATCCTTCAAGCAAGTTTAATGCATCTGGAGCCAGTAAGTCCAACACAGCTCCTTGGATGCCATTTCAGAAGCTGAGATCTGGTTTGGCTTGATTACCCACCCCCCTATCCTCTAATTAAATAGATTAATTCCTTGGCTTCAAAAAAAAAAAAAAAAGTCAACCTTTTAGACTACCGGCTTCTTACTTTGACACTGAAAAAGTAGAGAGCTTGAAAAGAGAAAAAAAAAAAAACTGGCTTGAAGCAGGTAATGTGTCTTTCCCAGGGCAGTCAAAAGGAACCTCTTAATCAAGTTTTAAAGATACCTCCCCTGCAGCAAGACACTTTCCCAGGCTCGAGGGGCAGGGGAAAAAAATCTCTGAACAGCTTCACATCAAAAAACCTGAGCACACAAATTCCACATGCCCATGAGAGCGATGAGTTAATAGGAACTTATTAAAAACCTTCCCCAGATAGCGTATTTGAGGTAGATAAACATGCTTCAGCTTATCCAATACAAAATATAAGCATGTCTGGGTAGTACAAAGCAAAATAAGTCAGTGAAAAATGTGTTATTTTCAGTGACTTGTTGACCCCACCTGTAGAACCCCTTCAGATCTCTCACCCAATGGACCTTCAAACTTCACACAGACAGAGAAAATGAAAGAAGAAAACTTGGGGGAGGGAAAAGAGGAAATCAGTTTAACTTTTAACATTTCTTAGATGTATCAAAGGTCTCAGCCATGTAGCTCTATTAGGTTTCTGTGCAGATTCTTGTAAGATCTATGTGGAAAAGCCTTCAGTGGGCTCACTGCATGAGGCTGAAGAAAATGCAGACAATATGAATCTGAACTTTGATCTTTTTCTTTCTTGGAAAGCCATCTTCAAAAAATGTTAAAATAAACTATATATAGATGCTGGCAAGTTGCAAGGCTGAATACAAATCTCTGATCCAATACAAATATTTTGCCACTTTCAGCTTGTGAGAGTGCACAGCAGTATTCAGGTCTCCCAAACTGAACCACTGCATGGCTACACATCCTCACAGTTGGTACTAGTATTTGTAATATCCGTGAGGCAAGTTTATAAGCTTATTAAACCCAAAACACAGAAGACAAAAGCTTACAATAAACAAGGATGAAAAAGAAAAGATTAGAGTGCAAATGACAAAGGAAGGCAAGATTAAAACATGTGGGGTACAACACAGGTGGAGGAAAATTACCACAGGCATGCTTTAATACAGTAAAACCATTTTTTTCCTGCAGATGCTGGATGGTCTAGACATACTTTCAAAGAACATTCCTGGTAGTTAATCCCTCAACTCTACTAGGGATTTGACAGGGTTGTAATGCTACAAGCAATCTTTATTATGTACTTATCTTTCCCCTCCCTCCTCAAAAAGGAAATCAAGTGTGTAGAGCATAAAGTGCATTTCTTATGATTTGTTAGGATGATCTCCTCCTGACTTAGGAATGTGTCTCCCATTAACCTTAATGAGCAACTGCAAACATGCAGAAAGAGGGGAACAGTCGTTGCCATTTCTGCCTTGTGCATACTAGTGGAACTCCATACATTTTTCCCTACTCACTTTGTGATCCCCTAGTATGGAGTAAGAAACAAGCAGTGGAAGGAATTAACCATCTCCCCCAACCAAACGTAAAAATTCAATGCTTTAAAAGGGGAAAGAAAGTATATGATCTTGAGGTCTCTTCCAACCTAGAAATTCTGTGATTCTGTGTGATATAGAAGTCTCAGCAAGCAGATAGATCGCATATACAGAGTAGACCAAGACTCATAGGACCCAGAGAAAACAAATACTAAGATTGCAAGGATGGTCAAATAGGTAACTCACTGAATTAAGCATTTAGCCACTTTCTTTCCCATCCCATTTTGAACACAAATGAAATCGATCATTTCTCTCACTTTAGTTTTCAAGACCTAGACTCAAATTCTTGGAAGTTTCCCCTCTTAGCATATACATGTGTGTAAGAACAGAAATCCAGTAGGCTTAGTGTTTTAAAGCTGCAGCAGAAGTAGAAAGACATTGGAAAAAAGCAAACGTAAAGACTTTGGGGAAAGCAACTTATATATGATCAGTTCTGAACAAGCAAGTTTTGAAAGAGGGTGACGTTTTAGCTGAAATACACTGTCTTTCATTTAAAGTCAGTCATGTGCTTGTCTATAGTCAAGAAGGGTTGATTTTGATAAAAGACAAACATTGAATAACATTCAATTTTTAATGAGAAATAATTTACAATAATATTGCTTCCTGACCCTTACTAAGCAGTTTTTTTCCTCTTTGGTTTGAGTTTATAACAAGTCTCCCCAAATATTTTATTTATTGTAACTACTTTATAACTTAGTTGTCTTAAGTAGTGGAAAAACATTAGGGGGACAGAGGGCACACTGAAGAACACCATTTCATGCGCTGCTAAAGACTTTGTTAAACTCATTTCTAGCTTAAGTGACAGTCAAAAGATTGGAGGATCCATCTACAATGGTCTTCATGGTACAATGGTATCAGGGACGGTTACATCACTGACAACACATTCAGAGGGTTGACCAACATTACCTGCAGCTGGGCCAGCCTCCCCTCTCAGCAGCTAACCATTGTCACAGCTAATCTTCATTTTCAGACACATGCACATTTCCTTTTGCTCTGGTGACCTACCGTATCTGCCTTCCAGCCTCCAACCTGGAACCCAACCATTATCAAACCTTAATGGAAGGAATTCCCTGGAGATATGAGATGGGTCCTAATCTATTATCTGCTTTCCAGGTCTTTTATCTGGTTCCCTTTTTGTCAAAGTCTTCAGCCACTCAGACGCGTTTAATATTACCAGGCAAGCCATACTTTTAACACATACAGAAGTCATCCCATCGATATAACATGCTCCACAGAAACAGATTCCAAGAAAAAGACGCACTTAAGTTAGGCTCCTAATTGTCACTTTAAACTGTCACATGTCCTTTTGCATTGTTGACACACCATATTTGTTTCTTGGCCACTAACCATAACACAATTTTTTCTGGAGGAATTCCCTGGAGATATGAAGAATCTCCTAATACATCATCAGATTCCCAGGTCATTGTTCTGTTTCCCTTTTTGTTTAGGTCTTGAGCCAACCAAATGCATTTAATATGAGCAGACAAGACCATCTTATTGCACACAGAATTCTTCCGTGTTCCCCACCCAATTAGCGTGTTTCACACAAACCATATTCCATGAAAGGCACTTCAAAAATTTGGTCATCTCATCTTCACATTCAGCCTCTTAGGCCAACCCCCCCCCTCTCAGACCAGCCTCCATTATCAAATCTTTTCTGGAGGAGTTCCCTGGAGATATGACACAGGTCCTAGTCCATAATTAGATTCCCAAGTCATTGTTCTTCTTCCCTTTTTGTCTAGACATTGAGCCATGCAAATGCATTTAATATTAGCAGGCTAGACATTCTTTTAAGACACAAAGTATCTCAGCCCTGTTGTGTGTCCGTTCCATTCCCCCACCCCAATCCAAGCATCATGATTCACACAAACCATTTTCCACACAATTGCATTAGAGGAGTCATAGCCATACAACGCCTCTTCCATAACAATGAACTGCATCTAACAGTCTGCCACAGGACATCCTGCAACAATCTCAGAGATGAGCAGGACCTACATGGGTTAATGTAGGTAGATACCACTCCCCAGTCCCCTCAGAGATTCGTTTTAAAAGGAAGCTTGTGTCATCCTGAGCTTCATATCCTTTTTGACAAGGGCAAATTACCTGATGGGGCTGTGAACTGGACCATCTGCTGTAGGAAGGAGCACCTGAAGTCTTGTTGGCTGTAGTTCTCTGCAAAATAGAAGATTGACATCTCAAATATTCACCATCTCCACCATGCACATAGTCACCTCCCATTTCAACCATATAAACTCCCATAATAAAAACAAACAAAAAGTCTCAAGAAGCCATAAATATGATATGGTAGCATTACAACCAGAGGTGAAAGAAGTCTGCTGAATCTGCTACTACTGAACTCTTTAGCCTTTGATCTTACAACCTCAGCTTTATCCTCAACTACTGCCTATCACCTACATTGCAAACTTAAATACTGAGCCCTAAGCTAAGACGGGGCTGAAAGGCATTACCTTTAGGACAGGTAATTTATGCAGCTTTAGGCAAATATGCTCTAAGTTTATGTCCATCTCACAAACTCATCATTAAAAGAGTTTGTCTGCTTGTTCTACAAAGTTATATTTTTATTTTTTTTCCCCCTAAATCAATAGCAGTTTAATTCCAGACTTCATGCTACTGTTACAGAAGCTCTTTTGAACTCACAGAAAATTAAGTAAGGTTTTTCTTTCAGGATCCCTCCAGCCTCATTCCAAAGTCAAATTTTAATATATAGCACTCAAATATACCAGTTATTTATCAGCCTTCTCCTGGAAGAGAAAAAGTCTGTCTTTATGATTAATCCCTGTACTTTCCTCTGCATTTGTTTTTATCAAATCAAAAGGAATCCATAGCATGGCCTTTCATATTCATATTTTGTATGTCACTTACACACCTTATAATCAAAAGGCTTTTTACAGTACAAAGGAATCAAAGCAATATGAGATCTATCAGAATACCAGTAACAGGATGCTATAAGGGGAGCCAGATTTGTATTTGAACAATTTGGATAAGCTATATTTAAAAAAAAAAAAAAGGCAAGTAAGACAGTCCATGTAAGATTTATAGTACAATGTAGTATACTCTTTGTAAGTATGAAAATAAATAGCTTACAGCTTTTAACACCCAAGGATATAGTACATTTCAACACCATTTATAACCACTAGGGCTTATAGATCATTACATATTCTAGAGCTTGCATGTCATTCCTATTAGTGAGGAAGAGCCACTGCTGTAATCATGCTTTTGTATTAGTCTATCAAAAAACAATTATTTTTACAAATTTAATTATTAGCATTACTGTATAACATATCTAACTTCTACTAGACACCCTTAGAAGGATAAGCATTTTTAATGAACAGTTATGCTGTGCAACAGAATAACTCTTTTGATAAAAACTTCAGAAGAAACAAAACGCACACAACGTTGATTAGTTTATGAGAACTAATGAAAGCTATCTTCTTCTGCTACAGAAGAAAGCCTGGTGAACCTATATGAATGACAAGTTGAGTAACAAGATAGCTGCAGTTTTTCCATTTCAAGGGCATCCCCAAGAAAGATATCCCACAGAGAAACAGTATTACAATATTACTACCAAACAGATGAACACTTTCCAGACTAGGCAGCAGATGAATACCTTAAAGACATGGGTATAGGATCATTCTTTTGAATACCCTTGCAAACAGGAGAGAATAAGAGCCTCAGAAGTTCTTCGATATTAACCTCCATCTTCTGATTCGATTAAAAGATGATCATTGAAGAATACTCATAAAACTAGTAGTATAAAAAGTCTAATCTCATCTTTTATTCCCCCATCTGCCCAAACTCCCCCTGCCCCCCATTCATAGATCAACACACAGAACCACTCGCATGTTACTTAGCGATCACAATACAAAGTTATAGTGAAAAGGCTTACAGCATTCACACACAGGAGTTTCCACATCAGATCATTTGGAGTAGGTTCTGAAAGATTTGGAAAGTATTTCACTGTGAGAGCCTCTCCAAGTTTTATAGGGTTACAGGGAAAGCTTTAACGCCAGACAACATCCCCTGGCTGCCTCAGGGGCTATAGCATTTGAAACAGGTGACTTAGAAAAATTAAAAATGCCTACACATGAACTAACCCCAAGCACATACACACTTGTATTTTCCTAGAATCTGTAGAAATTAGGAAGCCACTTACCTGGAGGAGTTTGGCCACTTATGCCCAGCAGCCACAATCAGCAGCTACAGCACAAGCTCTACCAGATGAGCAATTTCTGCATGCAGCTCACAACGCAAAGGAGACCTCAAGGCACAGGTTTTTTTTTAAGATATTTTACCAGGGAAAACCTGGGCTGCACTTAGCACTTTAAGGCTCTTCCCTTTCTTCAGGAGAAGTCACCTCTCTCATCACTCTCCCTTTCAAGGAATAGGGAAGACATATGCAGAATATTTAAAGACTTTCTACTCATAAACCTGCACTCTAGTTTTGTACAGCTCCTTAACAACATCATTCAAAAGATCTAAACCAAGCAGCTATCTGCTTCCCCAAAGCTTCTAGCAAAGCTAGCCCCTATGCTTAGTAACTCTTCCACCTAGCCATTTCTACCATCCCAGCTATCCCCTACAACCCCCCCCCCCCCCCCCCAACCATTCTCAGCCATATGGAGGTACAAGCTCCCCTCCCCTCTTGAACTATTAAAAACTAATTAGGACTGCTGATTCTAATCACCTGCTTGTCCAAGCTGTTCCTAATGTCCTCACCTCCTCTCCTCTTTCCCCCCACCTGCGAGGAGGGCATAAACTCATGGAGCTGCAGGTGACCACCAGTCTTTTTTTAAAAGACCAATAAACATCCATTAAAAATTTCAGAAGCATACGCCATTTTTTAATTTTTTTTTTTTTTCCTTCAGCAGACCATGCTTCTGAAGGCAATAAAACTGCTACTTGGACATATGGTCTTTGGTATCTGAGCTGGGAGTTACAGCAAAAGAGACGAGAAGAAAAAAAATGATGCTCAGTGTGCTGCATACTGCTGCCCAGGCAATAGGCTGCCTGAAAGGAAAAAATCTGACGGGGAAAATGCTTTCTTTCAGGTGCAACACGTGCTCCAGGCACATAGCTGGAGCCGAGCCTGAACGTGAGGAATGCTGATGAAACACCAGGCTACCTCCAAATCCCAGAGAGAGCAAAACAAAGTGCTTTTCATAGCAATGAAGTGCTACAGATAAAAGAAGAGCAAATGATGTAGTGTATGTGCAAAGCTGCTGTTTTTACACGCAATTCACAGGAAAACAGTTCTCTCTGAAGATTCATGCTACTGAACAGAGTATGCACTGTATTAAGGGGCTAGAAAAAAAAACTATGAGTAAAATACTGGCACATCTGAGTACAGCTCAACGGGAGTGCTCCTGAAATGATACGTTACTGTTCCTCTCTTGGGTTGAGGCTATTAATGACTGTGTACAATACAAGCCAAGATTATATGCAGTCCATAAATACATTCTCATGCGTTCATGGAAAGCTTCGTGGCAAGGCCAGGTTTCAAAACTGGGAAAGAAAAGCAGAGCACAAAGAAAACGACGCTTGTAACTTTACTCCAACAATATTTCTAAAAGCAAAATAAAGTAAACACTCTGATAACTAAGTCAAAGTTTACTACCTGTTCTAGAGCCAAATGAATGTGTAAAACTTTCTGATGGGTATGGCAATTCATCCCATTTATCTTGGCAACGTATCTGAAGATGGAATGAATTACCATCTGGAAGTACCTGTCTCTTTCCATCCACTCACTGGAGAGAGAGGTTGAGCAGCTCGTTTAATTGAGACATCTAACTTTCGATGGATAATGTTAAGTGAAATTAAATCTGCCCACACTCCTTGTTCTCCTTCCTACCAAGGGACCCAGGCAATTTGTCCTTTTCTAGGGTTTACAGGGTTATTATGGCAGCAAATTTGTTATGTAATCGGGGTACCTTTGAACTGTGTTGTGAACTCCTATGAACGTTTGTTAATCTTTCAAACACAACTCACTGCTAAAGCTGAGAAGCCTTGACTTCCAGGGCTTAGACAGAATTTTTTGGCTGAGTAAAAAGGGAAGAAATTATTTTTATTTGTGAATGGAGGAAATATAAGATGAAAGCAAATGGAAGATAATACTAAACATTTAATCGTCTCAAGAACATTTTTTTCAAACTTATGCTTGTACTACTTGGAGAATAAAGTTACAGTTCAGTTCTAGTTAGAGTTGCAAAACATAACAGCAGTTCCTGGGCTCTTCACATCCCAGGCCTAAAATCTTGCTGGCACTCAGCAGATATCTTGCTCATTGGTCTTATTGGAGATGTTCAGAGTTTAGGATGCAGCTGTTTATGCAAAGGCTAACATCAAACTACAGGATGTATCTTGCACCGTACAATACAGAAGTTCCTTGATTTTTCCTAAAACTCAAAAATCCATTTGCTAAATGAAGTAGTAATGGTATCTGACAACTGTAACACATTAAGGCACTGAAGTTCTGTCTTTGAAGCTTTCTTTAGACTAGCTTCTCTTGTGGAGGTTTGTATAGCTGTGACTTTTGCAAAGCAGAACCAGTAAAGTTATATTAAAAAGGATCAATATTCAATGGCTGCTTATTGACGGGTACAGGCTTTTGGGTTCGCTTGCTTATTTCACAGAAGGAGTTTATGAAGAGAAACAGAAGTAAAATATAACATTTTATCCTCTCATACAATAAATGATGACATTGTCCCTTATTACTCTCCAGAAACATATAACTAGGTGAAGTCCTTTTGCCATTAACCATAGCAGACCAGGAGGGAAGTGGCTGGTTTTGAAGTATTGATTTTTATTTATTTTCATTTATTGAGCTTTTCCCACAATAATGCAGTATAGAAAATGACAAGTTATTAATTGCTATTTCAAGTTAAATAGCAAAGGTGACAACTCAACTGATTCTATCTAATCAAAAATGGTGCTTAGAGGAATTACACTTTGAAATTGGAAACAGCTATATCTCTTGAAATAACATAGACTTCGTGCCTAGATATCAATCTATCGCTGCCCCTGGCCTGGCTCCAGACGCTCCCAACCCTTGGTGATTCTCTGTGTGGGGTAGGACCATGCACATGTAAGAATACTAAATCCTTCATAGGCTCTTCCTCACAAATGCCATCTCAGCAGATCAGAGGAGTCTGCTCAGTTGAAAGCATCTTTCTGTGCTTCAAACCTACTACCACACCTTGCTCCAGGGGAGAACAGACCCCACTGAAGCCTGCTCATTACAGATGCACCACTCACCCATGAAGCTATTTTTACTCCTGTACCATAAATATACATGATCCCTTGCTCCCTTCAAAACCTCATCCTATTTTTCAACAATACCAATATTGTGTTGGAAATTCATTGCTAACACCACTGTGGACATAAGAGAAAACAAATTGCTAATACGTTAAAGATCCATGGTTTCTTCAATACCATAAAAGTAAAATTAATTTTCAAGTTCTCTTTCCTCAAAATAAAAATCCCTCCAGAACACACTAAAAAACACCTACTTTGGAGTGAGACGAGTGCTAAGAAATTCCAGAGACAAATGTATTTATTTATTTTTTGTCAGAAACATGAAGACAGGAAAAGGTTGCTAATCAAATTAATAACAGGAACATCACCTCATTTGCAGCAGTTTTTACTTTATGCAGCAGTTTTCAACTTCCTGGCAAGCACTGCTGGTCATTGGACACAGAATGAAGCATAGTGGTGTTGACGGTGGTGGAATGACAGTACATGGCATGACAATATTGCCTTCTCTTCCATGCAAAGGGGCACAGTGCACTTGTCAGCTAGCTTGGCTGCGGAGTGACTAGCATATGTCAAAGTGACACCATTGCTTTGCAGTGATGAGATGATGCAGGACAATCATCAAGGATGTTGTCCCATAAAAGCTTAAGAGCAAGAAAAGACATTAAAAATAGCAGTTTGTCTGGATATAGTGGTCAGGATGTAAAACGTAACAGACTTGGGAGATGTAAAGTTTGTAAATTGTAAATGAAATACATTTGTAAGTTGTATATGAGAAAGAGGGCAGTGGAGAAAAAAAAAAAAAAAAACAACAACTTTTCTAAACTTTGTTGCACAATGTCATCGGAGATTACTTCCTCTAACTTACAGAAATCAATGTTATGACAGGAAGAGACAGAGCAGGAGAGATATTGACTGAGCTGTCAACCATAGGAGTACATCTCTGTGAACCTGTGGGTTTGGGCTTTGATGAAGCAAATGCATTCAGTGGATGTTTTTACAGGAACTCAAGTACTCACTCAAAGTACTCACTTGTGTTTTATATTCACTCTCTACTCTTGGTTGTCAGCATAGTGACTCATAATTGCTGAGGTGCTATTGCCAAAACTAATACAATTTATCTATTGCTTACCCCAAAAGCTGAATCTTTATGGTTTAGTGATTTTGACTTACTTAACCACGATGTATGGCTTTCATGGCACTGTGATTCCCACTCCTTTTTCTCTTTGTCACCACTTTAATACAGATATTTTTGTACCCTGGAAGGAAAATAATAATTACAGACAAAACCAGGGTTGACAATATCATGTCTACATAACCTCTCCTTAGACTTACCAACCAGGAGTTTTGCATTTAACAAAAAAAGCTTCACTTAATGACCTCCCATATCCTATATGTTTGTTAAAACTAATCATGAATGTATTTGAAATTTCAAAATACATCTTTAAATGGGGATGATGTCCCCAAGCCTTTTAGGTATCACAAAGTGAATAAGGTATTAGAGACCGTGCTACTCATCTCAAATCAGGCCTACCTTAGCAGAACTCTCTGGCCAAGCTCTAGCCAACAGTACTGTAGCCATTAACTCCTTCTTCATTGTCATTTGTGCTGGCAAACTAAAGTGCCATTTAATTGAATCACAAACAAGCTGAACAATTGTTACAGTTGGTGACAAGCAACAACTTCTTTCTTAGGAATTTTAATATGGTGAAAGGACTTCCTGTCTGTCTGGGGATGCTACATGCACCGTGATTAGCTGTGCAGTCAGCACTTTCTCCCAAAGCCAGGGAGTTTAGAGATAAGCTGCAAAGAGTTCGAGGAACAACCTACAAGTCTTCCAGATGGAGTTGACATAAAGTTGGCATCCTTATCCCATAAAATGTAGAATTAAGAAATTGTAAGTCACAAGACTTGGAAACACACAGAAAGATAAGGAGGAGAAATCATCTCATCTGAGTGAAGAAAAAAAAATGAGAAAAACTAGAATGTGGAAACATTTGATGCTTTGAGGTCAAGAATTATCCCAAGTACTGCAGAGAAGGTAGGGGAGCACATCACAGCCATATGAGAGAGAAGAAGGTGGATTGGGGGATTTTTTTAGGCAAGTAGATGCTTTTGCAAGGGGGAAAAAAAAAAAAAAAAAAAAAAAAAAGACTACAGGGTTTGAAGTAAATATCATATTATGTTGAATGACGTTACATTATCTTCCGTCAGTAACTTCAATCAGTCAGGCAGCACAACGGTATTGATATTACCAGGATATTTACTCATATTGATAGAATGCGTAATGAAATATAAGATGCACTATCAGAGGAACTTGAAGGAACATATGACATATTTTATGTCCTCCAGTCTCTCACCACTCCCTGAGTAAATGAAACACTAAGGCACGAGCAAGATGCAGGGAACCAACTATAAAAAGACAGTCTTGGTTATAGCAGGCAGTGGAATGGGATTAGTTTTGTGAGACTGACAGATGTGGCTTTCTTCAAAAGTTTGCATAGGTCTGCAAAAATGTTGTTAATTAGCTTAACAACTTCATGTTTATTTGAGACAAAGGAATATCAACAGGAACCTAAAAGAATTTTATTGTAGTGAGAGCTGTTCTTTTCCAATGGCAATTCTAAGATATTTGTCGCATTAAAAAAGCAGGCCAAAATATTAAAAGTGACACAGAATCTTTGAGGGTTTGAGGTCTGAGGTATTAGAAGACAAAAAAGTGATCATATGGAAGACTGACATTGAGCAGAAGACCTTCAGATACACTACAGAGAGTATCAAAAACATTAGAAGAACGTGAAATATAGAACAGTGGATGCTTTCATAAAGGTGTGTGTCTTTCCTTCCTTTATTAATGTCATGAAAGAATTCAGAATTAATCTTATGTTAAAGATTATAAGAAAGTCAAAAGAGACAAGAGCCTTGACAAGATGATACAAAAGACAATACTGCAGAAATTGAAATAGAAGATGGCAGACAGAAGATGTACTAATAAGAATATTTTGCATGTATTACAGTACTGGGAGGGATGAACGTGAATCATGAAGGTTCAGGAAAAGATAAAAATGAAGATCTTTATTTGCAAACAATGCAATCATAGAAAGGTGGAGGAGGTACTCTAATGATATCTTTAATGGTGAGAAAGATAAAAGTGAACAGCAAAGGCCATTTTCTAGATGAATGAGTCATTCTCAGAAGAATCAAATTTTTACAGTATTCAAAAGGCAATTAGACATTCAGGAATAATGCTGGCAATTCCTGCTAAATTATTAAGACCAGGAAGCAATAAGCAGAGTCAAAAATTCTGCAACCTAATTTTGAAAATATTCCAAAGGAATGGAAGGAGAGTCATATTTCCAATTCCAAAGTAGGGGTATATTGGAAATGTAAGAATTAATTGTACATTTCTTCTCATTACAACCTCAAAAAAAAATCTTCCATATCTTTTACAGGCACATACTTATTAAGCAGAGGAAACAGAGAGAGACAGCGAGTATTGGTGTCTGGCAAAGACCATGATGTTCCCTCCCAAGATTACTCACAAAAAGAAAAAAAGAAAAACAAGCAATCAATTTCAGTTAGATGTGGTCTCAAGTGAAAACAGTGATATAAACACAATTAAGGTGTAATTTCTTAGAGGATTTAGGAAGAATATACTAGTGGTTCTTCGGGCTTTAGGAAGAGAATCTGACATCTTTAACACCACATTAAAAGCATGCAACTGTCTGTGTGACGTGTAGAAAGCCGAGTACCTTCTAAGCAGGGAGACAACAAAATTTCTGCTGTGTTTCAAAGCAGCAGTACACTAAGGCAGGATGAGGAACTAGCCCCATGCTTTACAGAGTGGTCCAGCTCTTGGGGAAGTCTCACACTGGAAGGAACTGAAGCAAACTGCCTTGACTTCGGAGAAGTCACTGCTGTAGAAAAGACGAAGTGGGAAGAAAAGGTTGTTTTTGGATCAGTAGGCATACCAAGATAAATTCAAGGAATATAAAAATAGGTAAATAGCTGTGTAATTATAAGATCTTGAGTGAGCTTTCTGTCAGTCAGTGACCTTGGGCTGCAAGGAGTTTGGTAGCTTAAACACTGGGCAGCATTAAATGATAGTGCAAGTTTGTGGAAGGAGGAAATTCAGCTGTTTGCTACTTTGGCCCTAGCGTCAACGGGGAAATTTCTCTTTCCTAAAAAAAAAAATAGACAGCAAAGTAAAAGAAGAATCATTTGAGTAGTTCAGCACTCTTACTGCATAATCAGCAGCTGACCTAAGAAGCTGACAAACAAAAAGGGTGGCATAGAACTGCAGTTTGACTGTAGTCAGGGCGAGCATAAAATAACTAGCAAGGGTGACAACCGCTGTGACTGTGAAGTACGTGGTTTATACCCATCAAGTGCCGTAGCTGTCCAGGCTCCTGGGTACAGAAAAGCACTTTCTTTTTGTTACAAACACTCCTGCAGAGAATACAGCTAGTTGACTGTTTTTCCTGCAATCCACACCACCGTTACTGCCCAAGCAATGTGCTGGACATGACTTTTGTATAGAGATTTTAGTAAGACAGGTAATACTCTTCTGCAAACAGCATGCTC
The DNA here is from genome assembly GCF_964211825.1 of Aythya ferina. Taxonomy (NCBI): domain Eukaryota; kingdom Metazoa; phylum Chordata; class Aves; order Anseriformes; family Anatidae; genus Aythya; species Aythya ferina. The sequence goes on along the minus strand of NC_140297.1, from coordinate 42,410,007 downwards.
ATTTATCTAAAGGCTGTGAGATCCTCCACCTCTTGTTTCTGCCACCCTTCCCCTTCCACGAGTGCAAGCATTTCAGTTCTCCTCCTTGTTGGAGCCCTTGTGCTTGCTCCCCGTGTTCAGCTTGTGCTCATGCTCCCCCATCACAGGATCTAAATCACAACAGGGAAGGTGAGACAGGCATTCAAATGTGCCTGTCACTGCAGGAGGAGAGATGCGACAGAGTGGCTAGAGCAGCAATAACCGAAGAAATATATCATCCCGGCTTCTTCAGATGCCCCTCCCCGCACTGTGATCGAGGCACACCATGGCAATAAATTCTTCTAAGAGCCCTTAAATCTATCACACTAATTGCGAAATGTGGAGTAGCCATTCATCTTTCCTGGTAACGTTGTAGTGCATGAATTTGCTGTAAGAATTTTTTAAATATTTCCCTATGATTAAAGCATAAAATAAAAGAAAAAGTAACATCACTCTGCCTACTTTCAGGCTAATGCTTCTTTTTGAAGCCTGGAGAGCAGTTCAGGATTGAAAACATGAAAGATAAGGAGAACTGTCAGCAGAGAGGGAAGAACATTTCCCTGCTCTATTCACATAAAGTCTTAGCATTTAACACACTTTTTTTTCTAGATTGCAGAACGAATAAACAGTACCCATATTTTTAGAAAACCTTCTATTTAAATTTCCTTCTGGAAATCTTAAAGCAATTCTCTATTTATTCAGCATAAAGAAAAAGTGAAATTGGAATATATTTTAGCAGATAGGTCAAATATTTAAAATCACAATATTCTTTTCAGTTGGTTGATAAATATAAGTGGAAAGACACTTCAAGAAAAACATAAGCAATAATGAGAGGCAAACTCGGGACTATGCGTGCCCTTTGTCAATTTGTTCAGCACACAGTAACCTTGCCAAATTAAGGAATTTCCAAGTGCATTAGGAAAGGCTGCCCTCTTCAGACAAACTTAATAAAAGGTACCCAAAAGAAGTTTGAAAAAGAAGTCTTGAAGCTAAAATAAAGATGTGGTGAAATGAACTGGACAGTGCCATACCAAGACAGCAGCAACTTTCTTCTGCTTAATAACAATTAATAACATTTTGCTACTACATAAATAAAAGAGTGTCTTCTAGTTCCTAGCTGCATATTAATGCGACTTTGCTCAGACTCACTACAGATCCGTTTATACACTTTCTATAAGGCTATTAAAACTTTCACCCCTATGCTGAAATACAAAGACATTAATTAATAAAGCTACTGAGTCTGAGGCTTCCCTGTAAGGTCAAATGGAAAAATGACCCACTTTGCAAGGCTGAACTTTTATTGCACTGCAACTTTCATTAAACATGATAAAGTTGCTTCCTTTCTCAAGACTTTTCTTTTCCTCACTGTTGGTCATCCGAGTGTCTTCATGGGTTATTTTATGGATTTTTATCTTTTATCTCCTTTGAAAACTGTAAAGTGTAGCATGGAATATGCTGAGGAGACATGGAAATACAGATTATGCTCCACATAATCAACCTCAGGGAGAGCTATTGAAACTTTTCAAGTCCTTTAGCAGGACCTGGGACTGTACTAGACAAATTTTTAAAACAGATGTTAACTGTCAATATAGCACCCTAAAACTGCTTCGGAACAGGGAGCAGAGATGATGTTACAAGGAGGGGAAGTATCGCCAGTGACAGAAAGATAAAAAGGATTTAGCTGCCAGCTTGATGGAGTCTCTCCATTCATCCTTAGCCAAGGCTTTTTTTCAGCTTTTCAGCAAAGCCTCCAATGTCACCATGTCTCAGGGGAACACGCCTGTCTGCCCAGTAAGTTTGTGAGCTGAGATATGGCTCTTTTTCATCACAAAACATTTTTTTTTTCTGTCTCAGAACACTTCCCCTAAGCATGATAAACCCAGTTCAGTCCGTTTTATATTCTGCTCCAAACTTTGACTTGAGTTTCCTGCCTCCTTCAGCACATCCCACAGCTCTGCTCACCAAGTAATATCCTTCTCAGCCATTCTTTTCCATAGGATGTCTCCTGACTCTGGGATGCAGGCATCATTTCTAACTTCACTTTAACAAAACAAGCCACACACTTTCAACTTTAACCATGTGGGCAAGTCCCTCTGAAGACTCCTCTTTTTTGCCTTTGTTAAATAGGATTCAGTTTAAGATGTACTTTAAGTTAAACATTACTTAAACGCTTTGCTGAACTGGGGCCTGAAATGGGACTTTAATTTCCTTAACAACTCTCAATATACCATTACAAGAATAAATGTAGAAAAATCAGACTTTCTGAAAAAAAAAATGTGTCTCAAGGGCACCAGTACAAGCAAATTACAGAGAAGTTAAATAATGCCAAGCTATAAATCTCTTATCTACCAACACTTATCCATCTGTCTTACCAGCATGTTAGGGAGCAGGTCTCGTTTAAAAACTGAGATGTTGGAGCTGGAAATGAATACTTGCCTTTTAGTCCCCTCCTATACTATGGTACTCAGTTTCATGTATAATTGATGGGCTGAAATTTTAAGATAGATACTGTAAATAAATTATGAGTATTCAAAATATCGCCCTTTTGCCAGTAAAACCCTGTTATTCTTCACGCTGGCTCGGCCACCTCTTGTGCTGCTATCTGTATTTATAGGAGCAGTATTTTCTGCAATTTTGTGGTACACTTGCTAAAATTATTTTGATGGAAAACACAACCATGATTTTGTAATAATCGAAATACAGTACATTTTTGTTTGGGTATTTTTTCCTTCACTCAGTTGAGTCACAATGTAAAAGAAAGGCATTATTAGTTAGTTGAATACGAGCGTTTTATATGCCATTGCTAGTTCTTGCACAATAGAATTCCTGAGATCTCTGCTGTAATTCTTTCCTGCGGTGAAACACAGGGGTGTCCACATTGGCATTCTTGAATTTTCTTATGCTGTTAAATTATAAGACTGCTTGTGCTATGAAGAGAGATTGGGTTATGAATTTTCTGACGTGACAGACTCCGTTCTATAAACCACTAGTGAGTCTGGGAATGCCATTCAACATTTTCAGCTTTGGAATTAATTTTATTCTCCTCCTTCCCATGAGGAAATTGCAAATGTTCGCAGTTTTACTGGTAGGGAGCACAGTTTCCATGACAAAGTCACATCCCTGGGAAAACCCCAAGTACTTCTCCTAGTGTGGGAGGAGAGAGCCGTGGGTGTACTGAGGTACAATTCTGTCGTGACAACTCTGCACCTGTTGTGATTCATTGAGAAACTCAAGCAAGGATCCTAAAACTAAAAGGCTGCTCTGCAAGATCGCTGCAGCATGCTTTCTGTAGAAAATGAGGCTAATGAACTTGGAAAAAATGATAGATGCAATAGTTTTTGTGGAACATATTAGAAGTTTTTTTGTTTGTTTGTTTGTTTGCTTTGTAAAAGTACTGGCCTTTTCTCCTAACACATGCAAGTCTTTAGGTCTTTCACTTATTTCAGGTGAATAAGAGAGCGGGTCAGAGGAGTAGACAGATGAATCTGTTTCCATCCACCATTACAGACCTGGCATAAAAAGTGAACTGTGAAGGAACTGGTACCACTTATAAAAGTTAATATAATATTCTTAAACAAATGACTTCGTTTAGTGACAGTTTATTCTCAGTCACAGCCTACGGAGGCCATTTCAGAGCTTCCTAGAGTAAATAATGTGAGCAGTGAGAGCTCTGCTACAGACAGCATTTGGCAATAAGAAGAATTTGAACAGGTAAATGAACACATGGAAATGTATTAATAGAGAAGGAACACAAGAAAGGAAAGCTTGTAATTGGATAAAATACAAATTCATATTTAAACATCAGAGGAAGCCAGCAGAAATTCAGGGACTGTACAGAGATTACTGATTTTTCCTTAAATAAAACCGAAAAAGCAGCCTAGCTGTCTCCCAAGCACTGGCTGATAAATTCTCTTCTGGAAATCCAATTTGTTTTTGTCTGTCTCCATTTTCTAGGCAAAAGCCATCAAGAAAGTAGCACCATTATTCCAAAATCTTTGAGCTTTGAGGGGCATGGAAATGCTCCTCTCTAAATACCCAAACCTCTCAACATTTTGACACCAACTCATTACACCCATTCAGAATTACTTTAGATTTTACCCCCAAAATAGACAAGCATAAAACTTGAGGCTTCAGAGTGTATCTCCAGCTCTCTTCAATTACTTTGGGCAGAAAATCCCTCAGTGAACGAATGCTAGGTGATTTCTAACACCTTCCTGTCGTGCCAAAGACAAGTTGCCAACTCAGGCTGACCACCAGGCTCATGCACATGCAAAACCAAGGTCAATTTTCTCATCACTTCACCCCTCTGCAAGCATCAGCACGGTCGTTCACAAAATGTCTGCAGCCTGCTTTCAACACCTGAACACTTTTGAAGGCGAAGTATGAAACTTTTCACAACCTTAAAAGTAACCTTCAGTTAGCAGATGCAACCCCTGAGTAAAATAAGTAGACCTAAACACCTTCTCACTGGATTTTAGAAGGTCAGGTGGCGGAAATGAAAAGCTCATACTCATAGACTAAAGTTCCACAAATTGGCTGGAATATTACTCTAAGAGGTGAAATGCAGAGGAAAAAAAAAAAAAAAAAAAAAAACAGTTCTGACTGTGTCACAAAAAATGCACGTTCATGGAAAAATACAGAAGAAATAAAGGAGAGATATTCATTAAAGAAAAATAGGAAGAAATTACTCAAGCCTATTTTACTGTACTTAAACACAGTAGATATCCATTCAAGTACCTGAGTGGGGGGCAGGCAGAGGTTAGTTTAAATCCAATCTGGCTTTCCAGGTTGCAGGCAGAAAAGTCGTGATTCAACCTACACAATGTGCTTAAGTTTAACCAAAAAAAACAGCGAATGAGGGCAGAGATCCAATGGAGTCCCAATGAGTCCTTCATCAGGTGTACGAAGAGGTTCAGTTGTGTAATATCAGCAGTGTGTTAAGCCAAGTCCTGTGTCAGGGTATTTGGCTAGTAGAAACGCAATCTCCAGTTGAAGCAGGCCAGCTTTCCTTCTAACATGAAAGTTGTGTCCAACATACTGCATAGACACCGGCTGCATTAATAGGTTTAACAGCAGGAATTCCAAATTCCCATTCGAAGCAGCGGGTGTTTCAGCACACTGTGCTGATGAACGACTCTGTGCTTGGCCAGTGCTGCTTATTCCAGCTCCCTCGGAGACATGGCCACTTCCCTTCCAGCTGGGTTATGTTGGTCAGATGTCAAGATTTCGTAACACCCCATAGGTCCAGCTTAGGTACGCCAATACAAGTCCATAGAGTAGGTTTGGATCGTGCATGTGAACACAGATATTGTATGATGCTTCGGCAAACGAGTGACTGAACATTTGGTCTGTGTCCTTGCACCTTTGAGACAGGACTTTCAAAGGAGTTTAAATTTCGCTGGTAGATGAACACGTAATAAATACCCCTTCATTCCTTTGAAGAGGTCAGTCTGAAGCTGTAATGAGCCGGCAAATAGTGATTAGCATCTAAAGTGGCACCCTCAATAATAAAATCTCTGTGAGCCAGATTCTAGCTTCCTGGAAGTGAAAGGCACTATTCACATTTACCTCTCAGGGCCTAATTTTGGTTTCTTACTGCTAAATGAAAGGTCACAAGGTATCAGCTCCAGCAAATTGCTCCTAGACTCTTCAGGTAAGATTTAATTCTCAGCATTTCAATTGCACGCCTTCTGGAGGCTGCAGTCTGCTTCCTTCTGCTCAGGCACCTGCTGGCAGCTGGGCTGCAGGACACGATACCTTCCTAGTCCAAAGGCTCTGCTTCCTCCAAAGTAGGCTTGAGGAACCATTTCTGAAGTCTGATTGTCCCATTATGCTCAAAAATCCTGCTGCCCAACTCTGGAGCCAGACGGAGCTGTGGGGCTGTGGGGGTCCTCGTGATACGCTCTGCACCACCTCCTACCCACACAGACTGAACCCACAGCTGCTACTCACAGTCCAGCTCAAGTCTTCTGTAAAGTATTCTACCAATAAATGTTGCCAGAAAAAAAAATGGGGCTAGTTAAAAGCCCATGGGAGAGATTTATCCTGACATCAAGCAGAAGCTTAGTAAAACCAAAGTAACAAATGAACAAACCCACAGCCAGGTCAAAATATCTGAACCTACAAGCAGGGAAGCATTCAAGCAATAGCAAAGCTTTCATTCGGAACCGCTTCTGCAGTAGTAGGTGTTAAGCTAATCAGAAATGCCTCCTGGAAACAAACCTAACCCAGGCAGGCTGTTTCAGGAGAACAAATGGACGAGTCTCCAGATGCCCACGGAAGCACCATTACCTCTCCTGCTACCTTCTGCTGCATCCCACACTAGGACATTGGTCAAAGAGTTCAGAGAAAAGGCCAAGCACAGACACAAGAGCTGTACATTCCCCAAAGACTTCCTCTGCTGTGATTTTTAAAAGTCATAAAGTCTCTTACTTTTCTACATTAATCTTGAAATCTGCTCCATTTTCTATGCTTAACTCTAGAAAGCCTCTCTGAAGTCCCTGCACTAACAATATTAAGCAGAACACCAAAGTGTTTTTAAAACACTGCAGCACTCCAGTCTCTGCCTGCCACTCGGTGGCACATAGCAATTTAAAATTATTGAAGCTCTCAAATTAAGTGCTTAAATTTGAAGGTGATCACCACTCTGAACATGTGAATTGTACAGCTATCTGAACTATCAAAGTGCTTCAATTTACTCTAAGCAGGTCATTTCTAGAAGTGATAAGGGAGCCTGTGATTGCCCATCCCGCACTGATTTAAAGCTAGTGAAGTTTTCAATTCATTTTTACAAGTACCGGAGCTTGGGTGATTCTGGTACACATCCAAGCAAGTTGGGGGGGGGGGGGGGGGGGGTTGTTTTGTTTTATTATTAGTTAGCCATTTTGCTTCAGCGTTTTCCTTCAGAAGTCCAGTCAAAGAACGTGTTTATCCCTAGTTCTTCCACTGTTGTGTGGATATAAAAATTGAACACCATTTTCAGAAGTCTTCAATTCACTTAATATACAGCATACAATTTTCTGAATGTACTGAAAATTTCATTGCTTTGTAGCTACAAATTGAAATCTATAATGCTCATCTCCAGGAAGCAATCATTAATGCCTTTTTTTTTTTACAATAGAATATACTTAGTCTTGCAATTTTGGCACACAGTGCCTTTTGAAAGTATTTTCTTAAATGAACTGGTAATAGCCAGTTACTCCCTGTAATATATTACTCGGTGATGAAATAGTTATATTCCATACACAAACCTTTCATAGCTGCAAGGACTCTAAAAACATGAGAGATCTTTAAACTGCAGGATGATTCTTTCCTCTGCCATTCAAAGTAGCTTGGGGCCAGAACGAGGCCTTGCCAGGTTTTTTGGATTTGGACAGCTTTCCACATGTTCCCAGAATTGTTAAATATTGCACTATTTCCCACACTGCATAAAGTTCAATTAGAGAGATTCTTTCTGTCGGCCTTTCTCTTGTGCTCCTCCAACTGCCCCATGGCACAGCTGTCATGGCTGATGCCTTGCCCTGATTTGCAACTCCCAGCAAACATTTCCCATTTGCTTTTCTGAATAGTTTCAATGATACAGCATAATTATTTGAAAACTCTGATGACTTCTGGCATTTGTTATAAATTAATTCCACTCAGTACCTAGTCTTTTAAAGGCACGTTCTTTCTCTATCAGAAATAGCTTCTGAGATGAAAATTTGTAGGTTAGCCTTCCGGTTGTAGACACTTGAAAATCAAATCTCTTTTAAGTGGAACAACATTTGGGTTATTTGGCAGCACTTCTGTTTATACATCTGTACTGGCCCGTGATCGACTGCACAGGATGGGCATTACCATTCATGTGCTTCACCTGCTAAACTAACGTGAGAGCTGGGCGGTGAGCGGTTCTTGTATGATATCCACCGGTAACTCATGCCTGGTTGATAGGCACCTCGTGTTTATGACACTAAACAGTCTTGAACAATGCGGAATTGTTTCCATTTGAAAGCTTTCTATCATCAGCAAAATTCTGTCAGCAGCAAAATTTAACTAATTCCAGTGCACAGCTTTTGAGCCATACAGTGCCTGTGTTGTATCCATCTACACTTTTCAGCATAATGGCCAGTCAAATATCAGAGGTGAGATAATACAACTGTGCTTGACATTTATCTATTATCAAATCATTCACTCGAGTTTACATTGATTTAAGTGTGCACGCTGCACCTTGATAAAATTATTTTTATTGGCATACCACGACACATCAAGATGTTTCAAAGTAATTCATAAAGGAGACTGTCATGTGATTTCATAGAAAGTATGAAGGGTTATTTTACATCATTTGATGCTCCCTCAAATCATTAACCCTTGTGTGAAAAATCAGTTTGCAGGTAATTTTCCAGGCTGAAATCCAGGCTTCATCTCAACCATTTCTTTCATTTTGTTTTATGCAGTAATATGTAAGAGTTTGCCTGTCACTGGAAGAAGTATAACAGTTGCAGTTGCTTAGTTTGCTAACTGCTGTGATTGCTTACAACACCGTTCTTTGGCACTTTGACCATAAGGCTGCATTCCCCATTATTCTGCAAGATTTTCTTGGTTCCTTACTTTGATGAAGAGTTCAGTAATTTATCTGCTGTCTCATTCTCACAAGCATTTCCCTGGTGGGTTTGAGCTTCACCTGAAGTTTTCTCCAGTTTATGAGTATTTATGTAATAACATAAATATTTGATATAATATTACATAAACATGAGTATTTATGTAATAACCTGTAACAGCAGATGCCGTAACAGCAATTTCAGAGTGGTCAAAGTCTTAATCAAGTTCAGCAGTTGAGTTGGTGGAATGTTTTACTACAATTCCCATTACCAAGAGACTGAACTTCTTGATGATATTAGCATTGTTCTCGCTTCTACTCATGCAGCCTCTTACTGCGCTGTCCTTTGTTTTACATCTTTTTGCTGCATCTTTTTTTTGCAGAGGTATTTTTGAGGAGTTAATGCCTTTTTTGGCTTGTTTCTTTTCTGTCCTCCAGTTATGCAGACTTCACAGACACTTTTCTGAAAATCAGTAACAGCTGTTGCAACATCTATGACATGATCATTCAAAAAAAGACAATGGCACGTCAGTGCTGACTTGTACAGGACACAAGCCTCAACACACGTGAACAAATTTGTTGGAAATCTGTTTTCTAGTTTCTTGATTAGTCTTTTCCTTAAGCTTTTTTAAGATTGTAAAAATGAAGATTTGGAAAAGAATTCCAAAGCTGTTTTGGCCACACTCTCTGCATTAAGTTGGGATCGAGCAGTTGTAGCCTCTTTCCTATCAGTTTCGTATGCTTTGGGACATTAAGTTTCCCCTCAGGCCTCTTTTTGCTAAATTAGACAAATCAGTTCCTTCACCTTGTTTCTGTAAGAATGTTTTGTAATCCTCTTTTCCCGTTGCCCTCCTCTGGATTCTGTCTGGTCTGTTTACTCTTAAGCCCAGTTCCCAAAAACATTTTTCAGCTACAGCCACACCAGTTCCATGAGAAGCAGATCACTTTTCCTACCTCTAGAAAAAATGTAAAACATCCCTAAGTGTCACTCCCATATTTTTGCAGCAGCATCACAAAAGGGAGTGGTTATTTTCAATGCGTTTGTTCTTTAGTCTTACCAAAACTAAAACTCTTGTAACTTCTGATACCATTTCATCTATACCACATAATGTCTTGAAGAGCTGACCTAAATTTCCTTTCAGTGCATAGCTGGTTTTAAACCAATCCCCAGTGATCCCATCCTATTTGGATGACTGCTATGTCTTGCACATAGCCACACTCAGTTATCTCAGATCAGTCCTCTCTCACTCTGATCTCTCGCACTAATTATCATTTTTTATGCATGCTGATCTAAAATACAGGGATCATGCTTGGTTATTGCTTTCTCCAATATATAATAACTATCCCAACTTTTGTTGTTGACGTTATTGCAAAGAGCTGGCCAAGAAGTGTTGTCAGTCGGAGCATGCTGATGAGTAACTCCATAGTCATAACTGGCTCTTAGCCTATGAGTGATGATTCCGTTTCTGAATTAAGGTTATGCTCACTGAATAGTAACTATCTTGCATCCTTGGATATATTACAATTTTTTTTCATTTTTAAATTGCTTTTTGTCAGCATTGATGATTGCACACTCCAAGGATTTAGGGCTTGCGTTTGTCCATTTCTTTCATTACCTCTATCAACTTCCATTATTGTAGCTATTGTTTTAATGCTCTAGAAATTCACTTACCTACTTACCATCAGAAAAGACTGTCATAGAGGCTTGGCTTTACCAATGGCTCACAAGACGCACAAAACCACCAAGTCCAGTACTTTGCTAGTGTGATTACCTTAGTGTACTTTTGATTCTTGACTTTATATATATTTTTTTAATGAATATAAACTATAGAACTATAAATCAAGTGCTAGCCTGTCAAAACAATGAACTTCATTTCTTCTGGCCTCTTCAACCCATTAGACTTAAGTGGCCCTACCAGGAGTTAAAACTCCAGCCATTATAGATGACAGGATCATCAAAACACAGTCCTCTTCATTACCTCAAGGGGTAGCCCTCAAAGACTGAAATCTCAGTACTGATGCTCGTAATGATTAACATTCCTGCGGCAAAACACTGCCCAGCATTTCAAAACACTTCTACCTAAAGCTGACATGAACGCATATGTAGGCAATGAAACCAAAGCAGTCTGTTCTGGGAAGGTGCTGAATACTCACAGCTTTCAGTGAATTTCTGGAATTAAATATGAACAGTAGGTGAAATAACAGACCTAAGAAAGACAAACACAGCGGCATATGGCTATCATCTTTTCAAGATTGAAATAAACCTTTTTATTAACTTAAATACAAAATTCTTAAATTGCGAAGTGACTAATTGCTTCTTTTTATATAGTTTAATTGATGGCCTAAAGCCAAGAGGAGTGTTAAAATTAATCAAAGTTTCATAAATAATTGTGATTTCACTGTGATACAACCCTGAATAATGGACTAAATAATAGGTTAATCAATCTACTGCTTCCTTACTGAGCTGAATAGCAAATGAAAATATTCACCTATTATTCATTTATATTTAGATGTAAACACTTAAAAACCTGACTCCTTGGCATATTGAAACATGATGGAGTATTAGAGTGTGATGTGTTCAAAGAGGACTTGCCATCCACCTGAGGCTGCAGACCAGGGTGATGGTAACACGTGATACAGGTTGCTTGATATGTCAAGGAAAAGATACGAACACTTGGGTAGCCCATCCATCAGCATTACTTCTTTGGGAAAGTCCTCCCTGTTCTCTGCAAAAGCCTCAGGGCCATACAAGCAGCGCATGGAGCTGGACAATACAGTCCATCGATACAGGTCACATACAACATGCTCTGTCTAATACCATCTTGCAGATTTGGGGTGTATGTAGAACAACCAATGCACTTCTACCAAGCTGAGGAGTCTTTACTGCTGTAAGACTGATACCACTCCCAAATAACTTCACATAATCATGTTTTAAAGGTAATTTTTATGAAAGATTCAATCCAGCTTATAGTATGCAAGAGCACAGTTAGCATTTGTTGTGAAAAGGGACCTGAATGTGGAGGGAGACGTGGAGATAATCATGAAATAATTATATCCATGAGTCTACACTGAAAAACAAATGTTTTGAAAGTAGGGCATTTGTAAGTCAGGTGCCAAGCTAACAAGTTGGCAGGACAGCATGTTTTCTTTAACTCCTTTCACTAGTTCTAGGTTATATTTTCAAATGTCAAGTCACATTTCAGATCAGTGCTACGTATTTTCTTACCAGCAAAGCAAAGCAATGCTGATCTTCTGAAATAAAAGTGCATTTTTATTTGAGAACACCCTGTAATATACCGGCAGCCAAATTAAACTGAACTTAACATTTCCTGTGCTGGTTTTGTATTATTTATCAAATGCTTCAACTTAGTAAAATGTATGTATATATATATATATATATATATATATATATATATATAATATGAATATTTTTGAAACTACATTACCATTTCTAAAATCGCTCTGACAAGGGCTGACAATGCTGCTGTAAAGAGAGCTGCACTAAAGGGAGCTATTTGGACTGCACAACAATGAACTTTATTGATCCTGCAAAAGCCATAAACACCGTTACATATTTCTGAGTGCCATCCATGGGCACATTTGCCATCAGCTGATAACGTGAGTGTCTGTGTGCCTATGTGTTGTTGTTAAAGACAATACCAGTATGCAGCAAACAATTCAGCTGACACATGTTCCAGAATTTCAAATTCTGGAGTGCAGCCTTTGCAACCTTAATGTTCTGTTACTGTAATAATATAAGTTTAATTGGCATCGACCTTGTACCCACAGTGAAAGTGTGATGTTATCCAAAACTGCAAAGATTTTCTGTCTTTTTTTTCGACAATAGGTTAGGCTGTTGCATTTGTGGCCTTGATGACAATACATGCACGGCAGTCCATTCACTTGAATGCATAAAAACAAAACAAAACAAAACAAAACAAAAAGGTAACTAGGCACCTAAATAAGTGTCTTCACAAATACTGCGGCAGGGTATTCAGGAAGCACCATATTTGTATAAATTTTGTGTATAAAAAGTACTAAGACATATAGTAGTGTCTGTGCCAATGTCTGGATTTACCAGTGGGGTAATGTTAACTTATATTCCTCCTTGCCTAGTCCAGCAGGACATCTGTTGGAGTATGTCTTTGCTCTTATCCAAGCACATTTCCTTTCCTAAAAATCCAAAGTTTGGGAGAGCGGTGTGCTTGCATGGCCAAGCCTTATCCCATCTGGAAATTACGCATGGCTAATTTGTGTGCCCAGGCTGGGAAGCATAGAAAAGAGAGCTCTTGGAGTCTGGTACCATAAATGTGGCCAATGTCAACAGGGTTTATTTCACAGTGAACATTAAAGAGGAGATTTTCAAAGAAACAGAAGAAAATCATGAGTAACCTGGGATCAAACACCTTTAGGCTCCTCTGAATAGCGTAAGCTAAAACAAAACAACCACTACACTGGCCCATACCAATTGCCACATTATAATACTCCCCGAGGCTTCAGTCCAGGAAATCAGGATCTTGTTTATGGAAACATAATTAAAGCACTTTCCTTGTTTTCCTGTAATAGACACTTTAGCACCTGGTCATCAAAGGGAAATAGCTGAAAAATCTGTCCTTGAGTTTCACTTGCAATAGAAGCCTATTTGCCTTCCTGGCCCCAAAATCACATGCCAGGGCTTCTTTGACTCATTGGCAACAAAAGAGACCACACAGCCCTAAATCCTCTACTGCCTGGTGCACCTACCTGGAGAAGCTTTTTTTGCCTTCCCACTAACATAAATTCAACTATTTATCATGCGTTTTTAAGAGGCACAAGTGGTTTACACTGTTTAAATGTTTGGATCCTTATACCTGCTGTGATGCTGAGAATATCAAATGGGAATCCTGCCCTTAACACCCACAAGTGATTCACATGCATGTTTCCCTTGGCTCAGACTGTGCTCAGGCCCATCTGTTTGAAAGCACCAATCCTGCTTGCTGGTACAATGCTCACACAGAGATGCCAAGGGACAGGAATGCTAAGGAGGATAGCGCTAGCTCACATAAAGCTACAACAGTCCCTTCCTTTGCTGCCACCCCTGCAGTCACACAACGTCATTTCGGCTGCAGATCCTGCTGAAAAAAAAATAAAAAATAAAAAATAAAAAAATAAAAAATAAAAAATAAAAAATAAAAAATAAACGGGTTCACATCTGCTCACTCAAAGTATGCTGCCATGGAAGTGAGATACGCTCCAAGCAAGCTCCAGCTACACGTTGTGGCTGCTGCAGATGAAGCCTTTCTTCAGAGGCTTGCCCAGGAGCTCACGCCCATAGCAGAGATCCATAGCTCAAGAAATGGCGATTCTACTGTGGGCAAACCTCCTTCTTATATGAAGGAATTAATCCAGTGGAGGTGCCACAGGGACCTTCACAGGGCTCCCCCTCCCCACGCTTGAGTCCTAAAATTCTAATGAAAGACACAACTCAGAAACAAAGGACTCTGAGTAATGAAATGATTAAAGAGAAAACACAGTTGAAAACTCCTGGAACACATTATAATTTAATATCTCATTATTTACTAGGCACATTGAACATAACATGAATTTCCCTCTGCTCCACCAAGCCCACTTCATATTCCACAGAGCCTACGCTTCTGTATCTCATCCAAGTTGAGATGAAATTGTCTTGTATATCAGACAAATGTACTAGAGAGTAGCCTACAGTTTGATAATGTACAATCTGAATGTTCCCAACAGTCCAACTTCCACATCATTTAGAGAATTTGCACTCACACATTTTCCATGCATAATGAGTGGCTTTAGCAGTTCATGATTATTAAGTAGTTATTTCACATGCCCTTGTGACTGGTAAATAATACCACAGAGAAAAACGTAACCAAGTGTTTGAATAAATGATTCTACATAAACCTGGAGGTTCTTGTTTTAAATCTGCATTATCATGTTGGTTTAGATCGGTAGGCTTAGATCTGAACAAACATGAACTTCAGGGACATTTGAAATTCAGCTCTGAATCCTGACCTGGATTTTCTAAATGACCTTTGAAATTTGGAACTAAATCCAAATGTTGCTGAGTCTCTATCTGGAAGCCATTCGCTGATGGGTTTTCATTCAGTCTAATGTAGGTGGCAAATTATGCCTGGAATAAGTCATTTTCAGGAGATCCAAGGTCTGGCATACAGACTACTGCATCCAGCAGGTTTAAATGGAAAACAAAGGTTCTTCATTTACCTCTGAGGCTTCTGTCTGATTTATTTTGCTTCTCTGGTTTGCATTTATTTGATTGTTTGTGCCAGCTATAATGGAGAAAATGCAGGCACTAGTGGGGAAAGCCGTTATCTGCAGTGCTCTGAGGCAGTCCCTGAACCACGATGACCTCTTCAAGATGCCTCTTCTGAATTGGAGCAGAAAGGCAAGATGGCATCTCAGGGCTGGACAGACCCTTGTAGCTTGCCCAGATGTCAGCTAAATCGTTCTTACTGGCTACGACTGAGACAAGCATAACTTTTTAAAAGGCAGCGAAGCACACACTTAACTCTACTTACACGTTTCAAGTTAAGAATGCACTTAGCTGCTCGGCTGAGCAGGGACAGGCACCGCGCCGTGCCACACTGCTTTGGGGAAGCAGGGTCAGCCACTCTCAGAGCCCTGAAAGCTTCTCAAGAAGTCCTGAAAATGGGGAATACAAGAAATACTATTTATTGGGTAACAGATCTTCAGTGTCAAGTCAGCAATTAGGAAGGTCTCCCTTTTGAAGTCTCTGACAGCATCTGATACTACGCTGCAACAACCCAACAGTCCTCTACCCTTTCCCATTAAGGCAGACATCGAGCATATATTGGTAAGCTAGTAGACCTTTCCCTAATAGAAACAGAAGACAAACAGCACAGAAACAATCTTCTGAATTATACTATAACTAGAATGAATATAAAATCATAGAATTGATTAAGTTGGAAAGACCTCTAAGATCATCCAGTCCTACCTGCAACCTTGCACTGCCAAGGCCACCATTAAACCATGTCCCTAAGCTCTACATCTACATGGTTTTTGAAGACCTTCAGGGATGGTGACTCAACTACTTCCCTGGGCAGCCTGTTCCAATACAGGCTATATACAAAAATAGCTTCCTGAAGAAGCTGATATTATTATTTGTCTTGATTACACAGGACTATACACAATTAAAAATAATAATGCAGCAATATATTTCATAAATGCACAAATATTCAGACTCAGAAGTCAGTCACGTTTTCAGACATCTATCATCTGCTTTGCTAATGTGTTGAAGAAAATAAATGAAGATTTTAAAAAATAAGACTACCTATTATCTATAGGAACTGACTGTCCTTGAAAATAACTTCAGTTTTATGAAAATGTACAACCCCCAAGTTTCAATACAGATGTGACAAATATCTCCAGGGACTGGAACTAGAGCTAGAAAAACAACTATTTTTCTTGCCTTTTGACCACTTCTGCACACAGAGCTCTCCAAAGTGATATCCCAATCTGTTCCCTGAGTGGTTATAGTTCCATGGGAAAGAAGCAATGTACCTTTGATCATGCATTAATCTGCATTTCTCAGGACAAAAATTTCCGGCTGTTGTGCTGATCACCCAACTGGAATTTTTAAGTACCTTCCGAAATTCTCCTCTCTAAATAGCATTACGTCCTTTGCACATTGTGCTATCTCACTGTTCATTCTTTTTTCTTAATGAGAATCACTAATGCATTTTATTTCTGCTGTACTGCCATAAGATTTAGGTCTCTACAGATTCTTCAGCATGATTGTCTCTGCATTTTGTGTGAGCAGAGGTGTGATATTTTGGTTTTCTTTGCTTTTTTTGTTGTTGTTTTTGTTTTGTTTTAATTGCACTGCTTTAATTCATATTTTGAAGAGCTATATTATTGTACATAGATAAACAGAACCATGTTCATACTGATTATCACACTGTTTTTTGACCAGCATTTGCTGTGGTTCAGAGATGACCTGAACTTTCCTCCCTCATCTCAGAAAAAGAAACATGAATCAAAAGTCAGCCTCACATTTTAATCAAATTGCCCTGATTATCCAGTATGGATCTAAAGGAGGGAGGTTTAAATAGCTCCTACAATGGAAATATTTCAAAACTAATCTGACAGTACAAGCAAAAAGAAGTAATTAATAAAAGCAAATGAAATTACATTGTAGCAGTCAGGGAATGGCTCAGGAAAAGGCACAAAGATTACAAGAATCAGATGATTACTGTGGATTGTTTCTACATTAAAAAAAATAAAAAAATCATGCCCTTCAGGCTACAGAAAAGGAAGAAAGAAAAAGAGAAGCATAAATTTGTCTGTCTATACAAATGCATTACTAGATTGCAGCTTGCTGGACTTTCCAGAAAGAGAGCAGTTTCTTACTAATGAAAATACAGGTTTGATGATACGCTTTGCTTTCTGGGGAATTAGGGATAATTTTCTGCAATTTAATTTATGTGGGTGTTAACAAAACTGAGTGGCAAATCCTGAGCCAGACTTCCTGTTGAATGCTTAGGAAGGAAAATGAAAATCCTTCACTGACGATAGAGTTCCCATTTCTTTCCCTTCCTATCACAACTCTTGGGAATGATAAAGTTTTATTTTGCCCAAGGAGCCCCTTACCTGGAGGTATTGCTGATAACTCTGTCATCTTCTCATCCAGGCATAAGAGAGAAATGGTACTGAAGAAATGACATTGGGCGATATGGACAAACCCTAAGAGCTATGTAACAGTTGAGGTCCACCTTACATAAAAACGGGGGTTTTCTATTGAGCTCTGGCCAATGTGAAACTTTATGAACTGTAAAAAGACCCTACAAGCACTCCCTGAGTCCTTCGTTAGCCAGTAAGAAGTAAAATATCACAGGTCTTCTGCCTCAATAATGTAAAGCAATCATGATCCTTACAATAAAGTGCCAAAAAAAAAAAAAAATTGGTACCCAAAATTATAATTCATCAAAGGTCAGACAAAAATCTATCACATGCTAACAGATTAGCATCCTAAAATATTTTTCAACCTCGATTTGTAATGAGCAAATTACAAATTAAACTGGTTTGGGAGGATGTGTTACAAGGACATCATTGGATTACCTTTAACAACTGACTTTCCCTGTAAGATTAATCCTTAGTTTTCCAAATTTTGGTTAAAGGCAGAAGCTAAAGCAGATCTGTAACCCCTGGAAAGCCCTCTGCTGTAGGAGGATCAAGTTAAGGGATGGCAAATTGAAAAGCTGTAATATGAAACTGAATGTATGGACATCATCAAGTGAGGTAACTAAGAAACTGTAAAGCCTTGCCTTACATTTAATGCCTTAATCCCAATATATCATTCACACTATGAGAAGTAATGTCAGAAATCAGAAGCCCATCAAAAATTTAGGAAAAGAAAAAGAACAAAATAAACATTGTGACTGACAACGTGCTAACACTGATTTGTTTTCATTCCTGCAACAGGTAACTTACTTTCTGGTTGGCTTAAATTTGACAGCATTCTTTATGTTAAGGTTATTCCGAGTCCTGGTTGATCATGCCGTTAACTAAATATTAATTGCCAATACTTATGTCAAAGACTGCCACTAAAAATATGGTGCTTATCCTGTCCAACGGCTGAGCTTAGAGTATTTACCTATCAACGTTTCAGATTGCCAGAAAATAAAACTGCTGGTAAAGGACGTGGTTAGCTGTTAAACAGTGAAGAAATTTCGTTTCAAGGAAACACAAAGAGCAAAAGAGTTTCCTGATTATTAACAAAAAGCTAGTGCTTGGGGCCTAGCTACATCAAAGCCAAGAATTCAAGCCACAGAGGCAACAAAAATGATGGCTGCGCTGACTGTGTGTTTTGATTGCATGCATTACATGTTTTGATTATGTTGTTGATTACATGCTCCTTCTAGCACTTAGCCTGGACCCTGCTCATCTGCTGTCCCATGACCAACTACAGCAGCCCAAAAGCCACCAACTTTCACACTTCTGCAGCTGAAGAAGTGAGAAGGAGGTAAGTACAGCCTGAGGACCACTGTGTTGCAAGGGCTTGCTTGTATGTGCCTCGCTGGGGCTACCAAAGCAGCAGACAGCTCCTACAAGCTCAATCACATGTGTACCTACATGGATCAGGACTCAGTACCCTGTACCATGAGTGCCAGGCCAGGACTCTCTGGCATGCCCCATGGGATCCTTTCATCATCACCCAAAAGGACACAGAGGGATTTGTATGCCCTCCGTCAGAGGGAGCCTTTATGTGGAAAAGGAACAAAGGAAAAAACTCTTTTGTGGATTTCTTTTTTTTGTACACAGGTTTTGGAGGATTTTCTGGACTTTCCCCAAAGCACTGAGTAGGTAACAAATGGGGATAAGTGGAAAAGCCAGGCTGGTCCATCTTCCCAGGCACTGCAGCAAGACAGATTAGTTCCAGCTCCACTCATGGCTGTACCTGAAGTACTCGGTAATGCAGTAATACAGCTCTCTTAGGAAAATGAGAGGATAAAGCTGGATAAAAGCCAATGCCAATAAGAAGAAGGATGCATTGGGCATGGCTGTGAAGGCTTTGGCAAACTGCATGGGTGAGATCTGGGTTACCCAACTGTGTACACAAATTGGAGAAGCGTCATCAAGATTCAATGAGGGAATGCAATAAGGACCACTGCAATAGCCACATTGGTCCTAAAGTTTTCTGTTTGGTGTTCAAACAAGGGCTGTCTTGAGATATACCAGATGTGGGCCAACATATTAGAGACAAGAAAGTTATGTACCCTCAAGGACTATATCTAGAAGTGGGACTATATAAAAGAACCAGGCCATGGGCTTTTGCAAGGGGTGTTTGCAGCCCATCGTCTATGCTGTGTGTTATCGTAGTCCTTGGCCTTTTGTTCTCAATAGGCTGTTCTGTCCAGGTCACCAGGTTTTGAGGGGCAAAAGAGTTTATCAGTGTGCACACACAGAGCCACAACCCTTGGCTTCAGAGACAGCAAAAGGCCTAATTTCTTACTATAGAGAGTTGGGTGCATAAAAGATGTCCTAAAAAGCAAAGGGAGATGCAGTCATAATGTTACCAGTGGTGAAATATGGTCAAGAACATTATTCGACTTCAGAAAGAGCAGGAGCAGGAGCAGCAGCAAAGTTCTGCGATGCTCCGGTTATTGCATCCTGGCATGAGTGGTTGTAACTGATGTGTTTCCCTACCATCGAAAACATGCCAGTACTGATGCCTGCACTATTTCAAAGTCACAAGGAGTCAGGAACTGTTGCTGCTGATGATGGTGATGCCTGCTGCCACTGCTAATTGTGGTACCCTTCAGAACAACCCCTTCCCTAAGAGATGGTAGAAATGACAAATTGAAGTGTTAATTTGTTAAACTGCAATAGCACTGTCAAATTAGCCTGGCTTAATGCTAAAAATAATTCCATTCATTACTACGGAGCCAAAACAAGTATCATCTGCAGAGCCAAAACAAGCATTATACCTTTTGATAATAAAATTGTGTGTGTGCAGAGCAGTCTCGAGAGTTCAAGAGGAAAAAAAAAAAAAAAGAAAAAAAAAGAAACAGGTAGGAACAGGGAACAGGTCAGTGGCAAAGAGTGCTCAGCAAAACTGAAGCTCGTACAAATGGAGCAAGGCTTACAATGATGCTCCCTCTGAAGCTGCTTCAGAGTGAGCATATGCACCTGCTGAATACCCCTGAGGTTCACCAGAGAAGTGCCTTGAACCCTGGCTTTTCAGCCTGCTGCTCTGGTGGCATCAAAGACTGCTCACTCGTGACAGAACCAACAAGTACCAAGAAGAGAATTGCCTCCTAGCACAGAAGGAAGAAAATACCCTGTCACAAAATTTTTCGTGGATGGAGGCCAAGCTGAGTCCTTTCCAAGCATCAGGGCCAAAATATCATCAACAATTAGAGCGTCACTGACAATGTTGTTGAGGCTACATGAGACATAGCAGATTACAGGTCACCCTGCAGCTTGGAGGTATATTGGCACCGTAATTGTAGCAGTAATAAAAATGTGTTTGTGTCAGTAAAGTAAGCAAATATGACTCAAAAGCACACAGGCACCAGACATGCTGAATAGGAACTCACTTTTCAAAACGTAATCACAATTTGAAGTGCCAAGGCATGGTAGCTTACAGAGCCTCACCACTGGACAGCTGCTGTGGCAATCCAGCAGAAGATAATTGAAATTAATGAATAGGAGAAGCAACACTCGCAAGACTACCACAATCACTGCTTTGCTAAAGCACGAATTTCTATCACTAACATATGCATGGAGATATTGGATAAAGTGAATTTATGCTATTTGATAAAATTCCATTGTATAGGGCTAATTAACAAGGAGCTGAGATTAACCCAGGCACTGCAGAGGCCCTGCCATACTCTCACAACATGAAATACTCAGTTGTGGAGAATAAAAAACAGGACCACCTGGAACAGAAAGCATAGCCTTCACCATCTGGTAACTCACTCCCCTTGTCTGGGAATGATCTCTAAGCCCACGTTAGAAGATCAATGAACTGCAAGAGATGTCTCAGTCTGCTTGGGAATCTGAAGAATGAGTGGAATTTGGGTTTGCTTTGATTTCAATTTACCCTGCCCACATTACAATTTTGTAACATACTGTCAACCTAAAAATATTTGTTCTGTTGCCAGTGTCCTATCACTACAGAAAGGGAAACACTGATATTTCCATCGTGATGGGCAAATGGCAAAAACACATGAAATAAAGTGGGGGTGTGGTGGCAGTGGGAGGGGGGATAGCTGGGGGAAGAGTCATTCCCTAAATAACCCAGTAAGCCAATATTTTAATACTCATTGTAAAGCGTGATCACGCTGCTAATGAAGCAATAAATCCTCCCTTGCACTGGTGCTTGAGGGAGGGGGGTCAGAAGGTGGAGAAAAGCTCCCTTTCCTTTCTCATTATAAGCAGTGAAGCAAAATGCTTTCATCGAGCTCTGTAATGTCCTAGAAGGGATAATCAGCGTGTTTCTCCTCACTTGCCCATGTTGGGAAACGGCAGGGCTCCTCCCAGGGGTCGCATCCTGTAGAGGGCACAGGGCAGTAAGGGCCTGACCCTGCCCTCCTCATCCCTCCTTCGTCCACTTCGGTGTTTGACTTCCAGACCTGCACCAGACAATCTGAGCAGGAGCATCACCGATTAACGCCTACAACCGTGTACACTTGCATATTCCTAAAACTCCCTTATTTGAAACCATAAAGGAGAGAACCGTTCGCTTTCCCCAAATTGAAACTGGCAATGAAAAATGAGCAAAGCCTCTCTCTAATTAACGCTAATCTGTCTGCCTTGTGTATGTGCTAGTGAGAGAGCCACAGTACGCTGCAGATCAGAAGATAAAAGCACACTCAGGAGTTCAACTGCTTTAGAAGCACAACATCTGTTAGCCATGTTATTCTGCAGCTACCCAACAAGCAGAGCACTCTTCATAACGCTTAGCAGCTTATGCATTATGTATGCAGCCCTTGATACAGAGGCGCTTGGGTTCAGGGTTTCACTCTGCGCAAGTCTCAAATTATACCACTACCGGCGAATCTGGGCAGTGGCTCTCTCCCCTCTCCTTCCTCGCGTGGTGCCTGAGAGCTCAGGGCCAAATCCTGCTCCCGATTACACCAACGTGGCTCCGCTCAACAGCAGCTTGGCGCAGGGTCTGCCTCCATCCCTAATTCACTCACTGTGTGGAATTGAAATGAAACTGCAAGGAATCTAGTTAGAAGAGAACATTTTAAGTCACCTATTGTTGTAATATCCTGGATTGATTTACCCACTACATTATTATTACAAATTAAGAAAGGAATGGCATGCATTGATGGAGTTTATAGGTTTTTCAATTACTGTTTTCATATTATTCTTTCTATTATTCAATTCACCAGCTTCTTCACATAATTTATCTATAACTCCAATACATTTTAGTGCTTCAGAATTTATGAAGTATATGCAAAGCATATAAATCCTATTAAGTCATCCTATCATACTTATAATTGAGTCAATTAAAATGTTATGTGTGTCTACAGTATAAAAACGGGAGGGAGGATAAAACTGAGACCAAGGGGTTAATAAATTCTCAATTATTTATATTTTCCTAAACTTCTCTGCCACAGTGGAGCCAAGACATGGCATGAATATGCTGCATTCTGCTCCTCAGACCACTTAGCCAAGGATCATTGAACGTAAGAGACTTGTGAGCAGCTTACGATGGTATTATATTCATTTTGAGGCCAAAAGGACCATTTTGTTCTTTTAATATGACTACTTGCATGACACAAGCCCATAGGATTTCACTCAAGGATTCCTTAACAAACATTTCCTGGAAGAGTATTTTTAAAAATATCTAACCTTCATTTAGGGATTTCTAGCTATTTGTTCCAATTTTGTAACACAGCCTCACTGATAAAAATATACATCCAGGCAGGTTTCCACAACGTATATGCATGCCAGTGTTAGGCATCCAGCTTAGGAATGATTCAACAGATCAAAGAGAAGGGCTTGGGTTCCCTGCCTAGTCGATGAAAAGAGGCAGTCAGCTCCAGTGCATTGAGTCTGAGTGGCTAAATGAGATGCCTGAAAAAGCTAAAAGCAGACCAGGGGAATAAATACCTTCCCTAACTTCTGTTCTGAACTGATAAAGATCCTCCTACTACTGATAGCTGTTCCTTCCAACTATTGTCTTTGTCAATATACTTCATTTGCAAGACTGAATAGGAATTTGCTTTCTCTGTAGCCATACATACAGCTCAGTAATAATTAAAACACATAATTGAATTTGCAAGGCAAAAGCAAGACAGGTTTTCCATAACTCAGATCATTCACAGGGGTCCTTTCTCACCTCTTCCCTATTTGCTGCTGTCTTTCTTTTAGTGCCAATGTACACTGTCACTCAGTGCAGGGCTTCACCACCAGAATCAGAAGTGCCACTGAACTGAATTTGTGCTACAAAGTCATTAAAGTGCTTTTGTAAATCACACCCTTGAACTCCTGATACAACTGCAGTGTTATCCTGGCCACAGAATCCCTGTGCAACATCAGTGTATTAATTCCTATTTGTAAGGCACTTTGAAGATGCTCATGCTACTGCATTGCACCCTGCAGATTTCCATTGGTGCTAACGTGGCACAACTCTGATTCTCCCTTCCCCCAGCATGAACCAGTCTATTGAGAGGAACAAGAAAGACCAGAAAATGTGTTTTTCCCATATATTTCAGAAGACAAATTTTGATGTCCCAGCATGAATTATTCCACACCACACAAAATGCTAATTAAGCCTTTATTCTATAACCTGACAGATGTTTCTGATGCACTGTTCATTCATTTTATACTGTACAAAAGCTAAAGTTTTAAACTTTTTGTATTATGACGGAATTAGCATTATTCATGAAGACAGCCATCAAAAGTCTACTTGAAGGGCCGTCCCATTCCTCAGAGGGAAGAATATGGAAAGACACAGCTGAAGACTGCCCTCCATTGTGCATTAGGTAGATACACCGCATCCACACACGTGCACAAGAAGTCCACAGACCCCCATTTTCCTTCTCCCCACACACCTTCATTTGTCATTCCTATTAGGAGCATCCTCCACTCCACGTAAAAAACAATACTGGTGGCTTAAATTTATTTTACATGCCCAGCCTGCACAACCTGATATTATTCACACAGAGGAACAGTTCAAACCAAAGAAACGGCTGCTTTTGTGACCATAACACCACAGGGAGAAAGGTGAATCCAAAGATTTTTTGCCTCTTCACCCTATTCCTCCATTGCATGGAAGTTTGTCTCAGTACCCTTCAGTCCCAGCCCTCGCCGTGTCCTGATACTTCCCACAAGGAAGCCGCCATTGGCTCTCATCTCCTGTTTCACTGCAGTATCACTGCAAATTCATCTTTATTACATTTCCTTTTGTCTTATCCTCCACACATTTACCCAATTTCCTTCATTATTTTTTGACTTACATATACACATCACTATTCCCCTTTTTCCCCTGTTTCCCTGAAAAAGTGCATTAATCCGCCAACCTACTCAGTCTCCTGACCTTGTCACCAAACCAACATCTGAGAAAACACTTGTCCTTTTCTCTTTGCTCTCTGGAGTAACTGTCAGGAAAAGAAAGATTTCTTTAAAAAATACAGATTCAGCAACTACACACTGCTGTTTGGAAGGAAGCTTGTCCCTGGGGTGGTGATTATACATATAAAGACAATAATAAGACTGAAGGCTGCAAAGCTGTGTAGCAAAGGTAAGAATCTTAAAGTCCGTCTTTGCAATTCTCCAGAGGTTTAATATACAACATAAAAGAGGCTACTTTACACATCTGTAAGTGCTGTGGAAACAATTCATTTGCCTGTTCATCACAAACTGCTCTACAATGCATCTCAAGAAACACATCAGTAAGAGGATAAACAGAAACAAATATGCATGAAGCAGATACACAGAAATGAACATCTCTAATAAAGGATTAACCTGTTCTTTTCTAATCACATTTTTTTAAGTTGTATTCATTAATATATATCAGAACTATTATCTGTTGCTAGAAAGCTGAAGGCATCAGGGATCTGGTCTAGCAGTTATCAAAGGAAAGCAAAGCAGTCACCTATTGTTGCTTTATGTACTTACACAGTCCTGCAGTAGATATTACACTGGATGAAGAAGATTGCTAAAAGCTGAATTTAACTGAGCCAAAATGATCTATGCCAAATTCAGTGCTCACAATAAAGACAGTTAGGTAAGTGAAACCTGGAAGCACAGCACAGATAGTTTAGCTGCAAATGATCATAATGGAATATTAGACAAAAAAAATGGAGGATGCAAGGACTTCCCTATTAGGATCTGTAAAACCTAAATTGGATGTTTCTTTCTTCTACCAAATATATGTTCAAAAATCTGTACACTGAATGTATATCTAGTACAAGCAACTGGCAGGTCTAAGAAGGACTCAGTGTTGACACTGACCTTCCTGTGAACACGTGAGGATGGGGAGAGCCAGAGACAGGCTCCCTGCTGGATGGATCGCAAGAAAAACAGAAAGGGCACACTTCCTCTTGTACAAACTCAACTACTGTGTGCTTCGGGATTCATAACAACAGAGAATGAGAAAAGCAGGGAGGATTTTTCAAGTATCTGTTGCACAGTGACCTCTTTTCTATGACAGAGTGACGCGCTGGGTGGATGAGGGAAAGGCTGTGGATGTGGTCTACCTTGACTTCAGCAAGGCTTTTGACACCGTCTCCCACAGCATTCTCCTCAAGAAACTGGCTGCTCTTGGCTTGGACTGGCGCACGCTTCGTTGGGTTAGAAACTGGCTGGATAGCCGGGCCCAAAGAGTCGTGGTGAATGGAGCCAAGTCCAGTTGGAGGCCAGTCACTAGTGGCGTCCCCCAGGGCTCGGTGCTGGGGCCGGTCCTCTTTAATATCTTCATCGATGATCTGGACGAGGGCATCGAGTGCACCCTCAGTAAGTTCGCAGATGACACCAAGTTAGGTGCATGTGTCGATCTGCTTGAGGGTAGGAAAGCTCTGCAGGAGGATCTGGATAGGCTGCACCGATGGGCTGAGGTCAACTGCATGAAGTTTAACAAGGCCAAGTGCCGGGTCCTGCACCTGGGGCGCAATAACCCCAAGCAGAGCTACAGGCTGGGAGAGGAATGGTTGGAAAGCTGCCAGGCAGAGAAGGACCTGGGAGTGATGGTGGACAGTCGGCTGAATATGAGCCAGCAGTGTGCTCAGGTGGCCAAGAAGGCCAACGGCATCCTGGCTTGTATTAGGAACAGCGTGACCAGCAGGGCTAGGGAGGTGATCGTCCCCCTGTACTCAGCTCTGGTGAGGCCGCACCTCGAGTACTGTGTTCAGTTTTGGGCCCCTCGCTACAAGAAGGACATCGAGGTGCTTGAGCGGGTGCAGAGAAGGGCGACGAAGCTGGTGAGGGGCCTGGAGAACAAGTCCTACGAGGAGCGGCTGAGGGAGCTGGGCTTGTTCAGCCTGGAGAAGAGGAGGCTCAGGGGCGACCTTATCGCTCTTTTTAGGTACCTCAAGGGAGGCTGTAGCGAGGTGGGGGTTGGCCTGTTCTCCCACGTGCCTGGTGACAGGACGAGGGGGAATGGGTTTAAGTTGAGCCAGGGGAGTTTTAGGCTAGATGTTAGGAAGAACTTCTTCACTGAAAGGGTTGTGAGGCACTGGAACAGGCTGCCCAGGGAAGTGGTGGAGTCACCATCCTTGGAAGTCTTCAAAAGACGTTTAGATGTAGAGCTTAGGGATATGGTTTAGTGGAGGGCTGTTAGCGTTAGGTTGGAGGTTGGACTCGATGACCTTGAGGTCTCTTCCAACCTAGAAAATTCTGTGATTCTGTGATTCTGTGACTCTTACTATAGCCTTGGGTTAGGGCAGTCCTCTCAGATGCAGGACAGTGGGGTATGAATGAACCCAGACAGTGACAGGAACTGACTTCGAATTTCCTACTGGAAAAATAAGAAATAAAAAGTGTGTGAAAAGTATTCCTGATCAGTATGCACTTGTATGGAAACAGTTCCCTTCCTTTCTCTGGTGAGTTAAAAAGAAAACAGACCTATCTGCCTCCGAATGAAGGACCGAGTCCTACTAGCACACGCTGAGGGGCTCAGCATACCCACAAAGAGGTGGCCTACAAGGGGTTTGGAAGCCCTCTGATTAATCTCAGCATGGCCTAGGCAAAAACTCAGAGCTGAGGAGCTGTGTCCCGGGGAGTGTGAACGCTTCACGGTGCTCCCTGTCATCCCAGTTGCTGATTACACACATCACTGCCCACACAACGTCCCTTCCAAGGGCCTGGGGAGGCCAGGCCAGGCATCGTGCCTGTGTGCAGACAGCACCCACTGGGGCACCTGCCCTCGCTGAACACTTTCCACAAGAGCTCACAGAAAGCTGCAGCATGGGGAAGTCTCAGGGACTTTCTAAGTTCAGACACCTTCAAGTTGAGGTAGTGGCTGTTGAAGGATTCATTACTTCTTTTTGTGGGATATATGAGACACTGGGGGATTCACCTAATCTATATTTTGACATCTACCACATTGACCTAGTCACCCTGCATGCCCTTTTTAGTCTATGCAGAAAATGAGACATCTGTAGGACATGGTTGACTTAAACTGTTTTAGATGTCTTACTTAAGAGAAGAACTTTCCATCCTCTCTCCTGACAACAGGATGGGTCTAGCTGAGCAGCAAGAAGTGGATATCTGCTGTATGCATATTCTCGTATCATCAGAGGCTGGGTCCCTTTTGTTTTATGTGACTACCTCCTGTGGAGATAGCCCTAAAGATCATGATGACTCCTTCTGTCCTTAAAATCTATTAATCTTCTAATTAGAGCTAATTAAAATGAAATGCATTTTTACTTTTTTTTTTTTTTCTAGACAACTATCTCCTTCATCATTAAAATATTGACATTTTTCAAACGAGCTCCACTAATGACAAGGGAACATTAATATACCTAATTAGAATTCTTTTCTAGTAGTAAGACAACAAGCTTGTCCAATTACACATTTTTATACCATTAGAAAACAAAGTGTGAAGCTTTCATATGAATAGGTTACATGCAATGGCACACTAGTTAGTGCAAAGAACCCAATGTAAATAGAAGCCAACAAGTCATATTTCCAAATATTGGGGGACCAGGGGAATGCACAGAGGGGAAATACTCTGCTGTTGTTCATGAAGTGTCTTTAAATGCACGTGCAATAATTTTTTTTTAAATATTTGGTATGAAGTTGAGCGATGTAGAAGCCAGAGAACAGCAGGAAGAAAGCAGGGGGCTGCCTAAGTAGGACATGTCTCCTCTCAAGCTCCAGCTCTCTCTTTGTAGCTCTTATGAAAAGCTTGCGGTGGCAGAAGACAACAGGAGATGTGCCATTTAAACACAGGTAGGCCATTAATATATTGTTTAGAGTAATTGAAATTCACTGCACAGGATTAGTTGCCTGCCAATCATCCCAATTAAGCAGGCGTGTCATTGATCAGGATAGCAATTAAGAGGATTCTAGGGTATCAGCAATTTATTCTTAACTGCCTCAAAACTAATTGCTTTCAAGCACAGAAACAGGTTCAACATTCTTTACAATAGAGAAAAGAGGGAGTTATTGGAAAATTTCGTGTCCTTTTCCCCATGAATTTCCCATTGGCTAAACTAGATTAGGAGAATTTACAACACTCCGAAGCTTGAACGTGGTAATGAATTATTCCATCATTATCTGCAGCTAGCAACAGGAAATGACAAGATAAAATGGAGCTACACTTAGTTGTTGTTTTTTTTTAAAATGTGGATTCACAATGTCTAAGAGCAATTCAAACCTCAGAGCCAGCCTTCGGTGAGGTGCAGGCTCTAGGGCAGCATACCATGTGCTGTCCCGCAAACCACCCAACTCTTGGCACCAAACATCCAATTCAAAACTGGTGGGACTCTCTGCACAGCTCTGTGCTGCACTTGGTGCCCTTGGACTCTGCACCCACTAATGGCCAGGTCTAACCTCCCAGAAGCTTGATTAGTTTGGCTCTTGGCTGCCTACATTAAAAGCATGTTGGGATGCCTGGTGGAGGGCTGGGCAGCTCTCTGCTGCATTGATCTCCCTGTGCCTGAGTGAGAGTGAAAGAGGCATCGCATGCAGGGTAGTTCAGGGGCTCTCAGGAGTTGAGTTCCTGTAAGGACAGGTCGGATAGAAAAAAAATGGATAATTAGATGGACAGGGTTAGCAGTGCTGGTCTACAGGATCACTGAAGTCAGGTTTGGTCATAACCTCAGCCTCAGCACAAACCAGAAACCTAACGAACCTACAGAAAGCTACAGTGAGAATTTTTGGCTATGCTGCAGCACATTGCTCTATGTTGGTGTTTTTTACCTTTTTTCCTCCTTCTTTTGTCACATTATTACCATCCACACACCTTTTATTCATGTAGATCAATAAGGAGACAACAAATATCTTGACTATTTACACTTCTGTTCTTATTGCTTTTTTAACATAGAAAACAATGTGAATATATCAAAGAAATTATATAACACCTCTAAAAAGCACACTGATAATATTTTAGTACTTATATAGAGCACCATCTAAGAGTATTATTTTGAAATAAGCTTCAAAACTTTGCTTAGGATTTTACCTTTCTGAAAAATCAAGTATTCAGCACTATAAGAATACTTTCCCTATTTTGAAGTATTTGTTATGCAGAGAGCATAATGTTTGCTGTTAATTATAGGATACATTAATTACCTCCATATAAATATGCTATTTTGCAAACTACTCTTTACATAAGGTTCATTTTACTTCAAGTGCATCATTTCCCTCTGCAGGATTGGAGGTTCCTAGAGGGGGGTGGCAGCAGTGATGCAGACCCTCACCACACAAAGAGGAGGAAAACTTCTCACTCCTTGGAAAATGCCAGGTCCCCAGCCAGTTCAGTCTAAAGCCTCCAAACCCTTAGACTTTGCAGGTGTGAACAAGCATGAATTCTGGATATATTCTGGCTTCATCTCTTTAACAACACCTAAGCATCTCCTTTCTCTTCCCTAACTGAACTTATCCTCCCCAGACCTCTAGACCACGGAATTGCTAATAGCCCTGTATTAGAGATGCGAAGCCCACAATGACTCACTCACCTGAGATCACACAAGGAGAATTGGCAGATCCACAAATGGGATTTAGCAGTCCAGAGCCCCAAGTCTATTGCCCTAACAGCTGAACATATAAACCAGGAGTGTTTTTAAGGTGCATCTCTTCTTTTTTAATGAGCCTAGGACTTTCCCTTATGGAAAAGGCATTATTCTGTAGCTTTGGACAAACTGCAACATCTCTCCTAAAAAATTATCCTTGTACAATGAATATTTCCACCCCTTTAAAAGGCATCGCTGTCCTGGCCTGACAGATGCATTTCCATCCATCCATTAAATACTACTGGCACAGTGGTACCTTGCACCCAGAGCAGAGAACGCCCTACTAACCTGCTCCTAGCCTAAACAGTAATAGTTGCAGTGACATTTCAAATCAGATATAGCAGAGGTCAGTAATGCTGTGGTGGGTAACAGGGGACAGAAAGTGCAAAACTAGCACCTAGGATAGCCTCAGTCTATCCTAATGAAAGGTGCAAGAGAATGTGGTGTATACATACATACTGATTTTCTAGCCAATGAAAATATCTTTTGTAAATTCTTATCTGGCAACTCAGCAGGTAAACAAATGGGTCAGTGAGTTAGGAAAAAAATGTTTCTTGCTCTATCATTTCAGGAGGATGAAGCCTGCAACAGCCTACATTTTAAGGAAACCAGACTCCTACTTGCAATAGTGCAACTGTTGATTACACTGCTTCCTCAGCTAAGCATTTGCTTAGAAAAAGAGAGCACAGCCCTAGTCCCCAAACCAGCTTTTTCCTATTAATTTAACTTTGCTTGCTCTATGTGTAATGCAGCCATTTGAAATCCTTCCATCTTGTTTGCAACTTGAATCATGTCTCTATTTTTAGAGGACTTGGAGCTATGCTATGACTTTACCAAATGGAAAATGTAATCATGTCTCTGTTATGTATAACAAAGTGTGTGTTTGTCCTGAGCCAGATGAACTGCATCATCAGGATTTTGGACAGAGTAAGATTTTTGGGACAGTAACGCTCCTAGGAACTGGCCCTGCCAGCAACTTTTCTTTCCTAACTTGCATTAGCTTGGGGTTTGTGACAGCTCCCCAGAGAGCCGCACTGAGGCAGCGCAACAAGAAGACACAGTGCCTTAAGAATGCATGAAACCAAATGACTCAATTTGTCTGTATAGCTGATGGGGATTTGATCTGTTTGACACAGCCAACTTGGGGAAAGGAAAGAAAAAAAAATGAAGGAAAAAAAAAAAAAAAAAACATGTTTCTTTAGGAATAGCTTGTATATGACATCACTGTAACTAAATTTCAGCTTAACCAGCATTTGCAGAGACTGGAGAGGGTGACACAGTCCTCCTGAAGTCCACATGGGCAGATTTATGCTGCTGAACAGCATTTGCATGTATTTGAACTTCACTCCTAGCTGGTCACATCGAGTACTTCTGCCCTGCTCCAGAGGCGCTTCCCACCCAACTTCCAGGCTCTGCATTTAACAGGAACAAGCACGGGGAAGCTGACAGCGAAGCTGAGGAAACATATGGTAGCTTTGTGCATACGGAAAGGCGAGGTGTGACTGGGAGCACGCTGCATGCTGCTGCCGTTGGCGCCCCTCAAACGACCTACATAAATACAGCAGGGAACAGGGAAAATAAGCTGTTTGCTCACGTGTCGGTTTTCGACGGTTCTTAACCTAACAATAACTAGATGTATTATTCAACGCATTCGAGATCAAAAAGCAGACATTCTTTTTAAATACTTAAAATTTGGTATAGAGTGTGCCTTTACTGATGGTAACAGAGGGGCATAAGGTAAAAATACCCACATGCATCTAATCTGATTTTCCTCTCACAGCAGTTTTATACGGGTGTAATTTCATTGATCCCTGAGAAATTGTTACAGATTCAATGGAACAGAATCCTGAGAGAGAAGAATCAGCCAAAAAACGTCACTGCCTTAAGACTGGTACATGATATTTTAAAATGCCATAATAAATGCATACAGAAGCCACAAAATCCCTTGCAAAAGGAATTCTGAATCGTCCACATGTGGGACAATTGTTCCTCTGCAGAGTGGTCTTCCCTCAGTGGAGAAACTGTCAGCACACAATTACAGATCTCTGAAAATCATTAACTCTCCATGTTTACTGGAAATGCATTAGTGAGAAAACACCATTCTACTTCTCCAAATGCCTTTTGAACATAATAGCTTTTTTTTTTTTTTTTTTTTTCCAAAAATGAAATTCCCAAATACACTAAGAAATTACCACAAAATGTCACATTTCTGTAATTAATAATTCAAGTCTTTTCCCTACCCAAGCCCATAAAGAAATCAAAAGTACAATTGAAATGCTGTTTGCCTGGCAATATGTATTCTACTTCACAGCAGCAGTTGTCACAAAAATACTTTTGGTGTTAAGAAAGACACTCTGGGCTTGGTTTATAAACAAATTTTTGCTGGCTCAATTGACATAAATCAGGCTAACTACATGATTTACATCAATTGCATTAGATCAAATTAACTGCTATAATCGAGCAAAACCATTCAGTTCCCCTAAATATTGCTAAATGAAGAAAAGCAATTCACATCAGGCAATTTGTAAGCACTTCAGAGTTGTTTGAAAAGTTATGCTCCCACTTTTAGAAACACTGCAAAAATATTTGGCATAACATCACTCTACCATACGGTAACTTTGCTCTGTATCAATTATAATCTTTCCTTCGCACTTTGCTCTTCAGCAATTACGATGCTCTGCAATTTAACTTTGCCTCTGCTCCCACGTGGGGGAATATGGAACAGAAGGAGTGGGTTGGGCCACGGACCCAGCCATTTTCCCACTTTCTACACAAAACCCAGTGCCAACCAGCGCAGCTGTGACAGTGAAAAGATAAAACCAATCTGCACAGGTAGAGGACTCTTAAAAAATGCTGGGGACCAAGGGTGCACCAAGAACGCCAGTGTGAAGACAACAGTCTGGCAACCTATTTAGAAATGAAGTTATTTGCATCTTTCCATGCTCTGAAGGTTTGGATGACTGTCTAATGGCATAAAGTTGGCCTTCCAACTCCAAATCTTAGGCCACTCACAGTCAGATGTTGTAAAAGGCTGCCTGCAAGTGAAAAACTCCTCTCTTTGGAGACCGTATTGATCCACTTCTAAAGTTCCTGGCATAATTTTGTTCAGTCTTACAAAGCACCATCTCTAGGCAACCAGTCTTTGGTGGGCTCCCAGTTATTGCTTAAGACAAGTTTTTTCTGTGTTACATCCATCGTCTCCCATTCCTTCCCTCTGGGCGTTGAAACCTGTCAACACTTTTTAAGACAGAGGCAAACGGTTTTATTTCTACTTGACCCCGTGGCAAAAGTCTATTGCTTTCCTTCACTGCCTTCAAATTCCTTATCACTATCGATTCGCTTCGTATTGAAACTGTATTGGTAATTGCCAGGAGTCTTGTCCATCTAAATGGATTTGAATTCTAGACCAAGATTGTACCAGATTTCCTTTAAAAGAGCATTTAAAGTATATTGTAAAGGTGTCTAAAGCCTCTGATATCTGTGCTAGATACCTAACTCACCTCCACCACAAAGGTATGGTAAGAGACAGCGTCCTTTAGCAAGCTGTATGGGCTCTGCTGAAGTGGGTGGCCCTCGGTGCCCTCAGAGCGGGACCTGGGCCTGGGACACCTGCCTGGTTTCCACAGGGAGGGACGGGGGCCCAAGGAGCTTGGATGCAACTCAGCCCCTTTGTTTGCACAAGCTGCAGTCAGTGGGCAAGGGTCAGCCATGTGCTTCATCCGCTTCACAGCCCAGACACAGCAAAGCAGATCAGGAAAAAGGATGCGTGCGTTACTACTCAAAGTGAAATAGGGGACATTTTGAAGAGGATCCCTCCTCAGTCTCCCCCTTTCCTCACCTCTTTAACATTTCTTTTCACTGTTTTACTCAGATCCCCCTCTCCCCACTTTCTGAACTTCTCTCACCAGCAGAAGAATATGTTTTAGAAATACATTTAATCTCT
This sequence comes from Aythya ferina, assembly GCF_964211825.1. NCBI lineage: Eukaryota > Metazoa > Chordata > Aves > Anseriformes > Anatidae > Aythya > Aythya ferina. The sequence goes on along the minus strand of NC_140297.1, from coordinate 42,375,797 downwards.
CCGGCCCTGTTGTCAGACTTACTGGAACTGTTTTGACTTGTGAAGAGCACCATGTGCTGCCGATTCTCGTGAAGGCCGTGCTTACATTTTATGGACGGAATAAGACCATAGGAAACATTTTTATATCATTTATAATTAGCCTGCGGCAACTCATCTCCGTGGATTAGGAAGTTTCATAAAAGAACAACACACCTGGTTCACCCATTGCACCAAAAAAAAAAAAAAAAGGTACTTTGCAGAAAAGCTTCTTATGAGGGGAAATTTTTCTCTGTGGAGGAATTTTTTCTATGTCGGGAAATTACACCATGTAACCTTGCCAAACCTACAGCTTATAGACATATATGTTTAAGTGTAATTAATATATCTGTTTCAGGGCATATTTGGATTTCATGTTTGGACAGAGAAAAGGTTTCCATTTTTCAAAAAGGAGGGTTGTTTTGGGAAAGCCTTCCACTCCTGTTTGAGTGATACAGTATTAACCGTTGTCAGTGAAGGCAGATATGCTGCGCTGTTTAAGAATAAACATCTCTCTTTCTGTATGCACGTATGTATGTAATCAAATTAATCCTTGAATGACTCCTTTGACGTCAATTTTGCTTGATTCATGGCAAGACAACAAAGGAAAAAGTAATTCTTTGTTTATAATTCAGAAACATGAGAAACCTGATTGTAATAAATGTATTGCCTTATGCTGAACACGCCTGTATTCCCATTTTGAAATGCATATGCTTTTGGAGCCTCAGCATTTACCACAAGGAGGATATAAACCTCATAGAGGAAATCGCTATGGCTGGAACACACCCAGCAAAACCAGAAATCCCATACCAGTTGGGTAGAAATCCCTTGCCAGTTGAGTGGAAAGTTAAAGCCCTGTTTGGTCAATGTTAAGATACTAATCTTGCAGATTTTTGAGTTGCCATCTCAAAAACATCTCACCCACAGCCTGTGCTAAGTATTTATTATTTATATAACAATATTATATAGAAGCTCCCATCAATGATCTGGACACCACTGTACCAGCTATTAGCAGGATTACAGAATCACAGGATGATTTGTGTAGGAAGCGACCCTCAAAGAACATCTCGTTCCACCACCACCACCCCTGCCATGGGCAGGGACACCTCCCACCAGACCAGGTTGCCCAAAGCCTCACCCAGCCTGGCCTTGAACACCTCCAGGGATCCACCATCCACAGCTTCTGCTTGTGCCAGTGTCTCAACACCCTCAAGTCAATGAGTGTATAGTATGATACAGTCTTTATTTGGACATAGATGAATGATTGTTTCTTTCCTACTGAACTTGATGAAGGCATCCAAAGCACAAGACTGACCTATGGGAGGAAGAGCTGTTTAAGAAAACTATCTAACCTGCAGCATGTGTTCTTCAAAATGTAAATTCTTATTTTCTCATTCATTTCAACGTGTTCTGAATGTTTAAATTTCTGCAGTCTAAAATTAATGTTTTTGTTTTATATGATCCACGAGTTTGATAGATATGTATGCCCTCCCTTTACAAATTCAGAGTGTAATTAGTTGAACTCTTGTTTTAGGCAAGTCTGAAAGTTATTCTGAACAGCATCACTTATAATGGGAGATACCCTGTAGGGAACAGAGGTCACATGGGTTGCAATAATTCTAAACAAGAACATTTTGCAACTCTGTCAAAACATTATGAAGCCAGAAACCGTATCAAATGAATCAGGCAAACTCATTGGTACAAGGAATGAATAGGAAAAATTAGCTGTGGTTGTAAAGCAATCATGGTATTATGTTATTAGCATATGGGGTTAACAGTTATGGTTAACCATTACACCAGAGGAAATAGGTCCAATGCCAGAATATTTTAAATCAGCATTCAAATGTGCTCTGGTCAAGATACAACTTATCGGTAAGACTCAAATGAACGGTATCACGTGAATTAGCCAAAACTAAGCTGCTGACACCTGACATTTATAAAAGACTGATAAATATTAAATTAGCAAAACAGAGGTTAATTTTAGGGACATTTTCAGAAGGTTTGAGCTAGGAACAGCATGATTTTCCCTTTCCTTTTGACTTCTTCTAGCAGTAGCTCAATGGAGGCTCAATTTGTTCAAGAAAACAGTGTTAAGAAACATAGACCAGATTCGGGTTAAAGGTGGATTGAAAAAAAAATAGCAGAAACTCTAGTAGTTAGGAGGCAGGACTGACTGAAACAATAAAGTTATACACCCCTGACAGCCCTTGTACCTGTAGTTCAACACCAATGACTGTGTAACTAACTTGCCAGGTCTGCAAGTCTGGATTTGCAGGAGAAGTGAGCAACCTCTTGTGCACAGTGTTAACAAGTCCGAATGTCCCTTCTTTCTTAAGGAAAGAGGAAGCCTGAGGCAAGGCAAGATTCTTGCAGTGAAAAATCCCATCATCCACCGGATTTCATGGGGAAGACCTGAAGGTGTTGAGCAGGATATAAGTACACGCAGGGGTGATCACTTCTGCCCCTGGAGGCTAAATGTGAAATGTGTCGCCAGTTTTTGACTAGCAGCAATCAGAGCTGTTTTAATATTTTAGTCAGAAAAAGCCTGAAAAATCCTATCATGCTGTGTGTTTTATCTTCCATTGCAGAAAAATAAAACAGCAGCAGCAAATAAAGCTTGTACCAATTCAATTTGGAAATAACAAGTTCAGCAAAAATGAAGAGACACAACAAATTATTGAAGTTACCAGGTTTGAAAAGACCTTTATAGGGAGACAAGGTGAACTAGAGGTGTAAATAAGTTTTTAAAATTGAATGAGTTTTCTAAGAAAGCTTTAAAACAGACAAGGTGCAAGGTGAGAATAAAACAAAGATTTAGAATGTCATTTAACCACAGGAATTCAAAGCATGGAACTAGGCTGTTCACCTCTCGGACAAATCCTCCTACTCCCCACTGAAAACGCTAGAGGGCAAGAAAATCTGAGCTGTTCTGGCAGCAAGTGGAGTATGAACACACAGAACCCCGTCGTACACCCATGGCTATAAAACCCCAGAAGGAACTGAAAGCCTGCTCCCATAAATCAACAGGGAAGCAAAAATACATGAGGACCAGGACACACATATAAGCTTCCTTCTACATGCCAGTTGCTGTTAGCAGGAAGGAGAAAAGAGTAAGAGAAGTTGTGAATCATCTCCATGGCAAGAACACTGGTGTGACGAGGACAATGACAAAGGCCATGTCTATGTTCTCTCGATCCACAAGCAGACCAGTGTAGGTAGCATTGCAAAGCCAGCAATTCTTTCTTCTCATTTCATCCATGAATTGTCTTGAAACATATGATATTTTGGTGATATGAGTGAAGGTGACGGAGCTTACAAGCATCTGGCTTGAGAGCAAGTTACTGAAAAATTTCTCAGACCTTCAGGGGTCCTTCCAAGCCTGCCCTAATTACCTCTACTACAAACAGGGAGTCACCAAAGGACTGCCTGAAGAATGCACTTTTTGTAGTTCAAGGACCTTCCTTTTTCTTCCCACTCATCTCTGCTGGCAGGTAGATTTTCTCCTCAATCTGGACTAAAAAAAAAAAATAGACATCAATTTATTTTTTGAATATGAACAAAACCCAATGGGAGAATCAGGCAAGAAGAAAATTGCAGGCTTTTCAATCTCCTATTGTAGGGAAGTATGCTGGAAAGAAATTCATAAAATGAAATGAATGTAAAGAGTACATCCAAGAGTGCAGATTAGTGAGGAATGCATGTGTTAGGATTTGCATAATTCCAGCTGGTTGGTGGAACATTTCATATTAACAATAATGCTAAAAATAACATATTTTGAATATACTTGAATAGACTATGCTTAAGCAGTGCTGTTTTCTTCACAGTTCATGGGTACTCTACGAGAATCAAAGGCAAATGCAGGGCAGGAAAATTCATCCTCGAGTGAGGTGGTTGCAGACAGCATTGCAAACGGGTACAGCTATTGCAGTGAAAAATGCCAACATATATAACCAAACAAGACAAAATTCCTCCACCTACTCATCAATAATCCTTTAGTGCCTGTATGAATCCAGACATTCAGTTCTTGTTCAAGAGAAGTTCAGATCTGTTTGATAGTGGGTCTAAATTAAGCACTGCAGGGTTGAGAGACTCCTGAAATTGCATTGTTTTAAAGACTCACACAGTTTCAAGGGTCTTTATTTCAGTGACTCTAAGCACTGAACTGATAAAAAGTTATTCTTTTATGCTTTTAGTTTGCTCTCTGTCTAAGGCTCCTCTACCTCTAACTTGTATTGTTATTTTGTGTATTTTGACTTGGTATTTTTCTAAAAGTCCCATTCCTTCAACCATAGGTATCTGTAAAGATTTCATTTTTTTTTGCTTTAAAATAAAAACCCAGATGCTCTTAGCCTTCATTATTGAAAAGGGAAGTTTTGAAAACATCACTAAGCTGAAGATAAAAGATCAAAAACCAGAAGGCAAATAAAAAGAATGCACATTTTGTTTTAGAGTCCCATTTTTTTTTCAGCCAACATCATGATATTTTTGAAGTGTAACATGATTTATAAAGGTTGGAACTGGAGAAAAAAAAAAATCAAAGAAAGTACTTTTACCTGCAAACATGAAGATACCCATTTAACTGTACATACCAGTATTTCCAACAGGTTAATGGAATGACTAATGTGCATAAGAGTGAACATGTATTAATAGTCACAAAATACGAAAAACATTAGTGGAAAAAACACTTTTTGCAGACTCAGGCTGAATATCATATTTTTTTCTTTTTTTTTCCTACATATTAAAAGTGAATAGCAGCCTAGAGGATGTAACTATGGCTGAGCCTACAGACCATCTGAAACCAAGATCAGAAGTGTTGCAAATAAACATGCAGTATGAAGAAAGAAAATGGAAGATCCACCAAGCTCTGGACCTACCAAATGACTAAGCCAATAAATAAAATGTGAGTAATGACCAGTGAATGAAAATACTAATTAGGTAAGGCTGAAGTTTGGGTGATAAGGGGAGAAAAAGCAAGTTCTCAAATTGAAAAGTCTTCCTGAAAGACTATGTCAGTAGTCTCCATTAAACTCAGAAAGATTTGGTTCGTAAGTCTGACTTACGAACGAACAGTAGATATGTGATTGACTCATATGTACCTCCGCTTTAATTTTTCAGTATGTCACTAACTTGATTTTCAGTCCCAGAGCACCTACAGCTCCACTGAAGTAGTAGCAGATGTAAGAATTCAGCCTCTTTGAAAATTCAGCTAAAGGCACTTGGAGTTAGGAACAAAACGTAGGCTCAGTTGCATGCCTATTACTGTATGATCATTACGACTACTCACAAATTAGGCACACAGTCACACACATGGTCTTAGGCACATTGGGGAGAGTTTCAAAGACACAACATGGGATGATAGGATTCCAGCTCCCTCTAAAAGCACATGCCTTTGAAAAGTTCACCCTGGGCTTTGAACAGCTTTCCACAATGGATCTCTTCTAGGATTCAGTGGTAATAGAAATTGTTCCTTATATATCACCAGTTAATAACTCAAGATTAACGAAAATATGCTTAGTTTTTCACAAGAGGAAGGAAACTTCACGCACTGCTCCTAGGAAATGCGTGTTGCAACAAGAGGACCAATGTAGGGCAAATATCATACAAGAGAGATACATACAAGGAACAGAAATCCTACGTGGCTTTGTGAGGGACATCTCATTTTAGTCACCTATTTAACAGCTTGTTTGTTTACAGTGAAATCATGATGATGGGAAAAAATTAAGCTCATTCACAAAAATAACACATTTTTGAAAAATCCCTTGTGTGCTTTTGTTCCATTACAGTATGAAATTAACATTAGTAGTTTAGAGGGTTGTTTTCACTCTTCAACATTTGCCTTTTTATACTGGACCCAACACTTAACTATAGGGCATGTTTCAGTGGGGGGGAGGAGGGTTAGGAGGAGAGGCAGGAAAGAGAGAAAAAAGATAAGAACCTCAATTCATCTCACTCAAGGGTGTTAATTTAAGATTCAGAATGTAATCATACAGCTTTTTAAATCATCCAAACGTATTTAAAATGTTTGCTTATTTGAATCTGTTATGCTTTGATGGGGTATGGCAAGGAAAGAGAATGGCAAGGAAATATGTAATATGAGTGACAGCAGTAATAAATAATCATTATAAGCTACAACTACACCTTTACCTGATCTTTTGATCTACCATCTAAAATGCACTTAAGCAACAGGTAACACAAAGTTCCTTGGAGCATAGCACCGTCTGAGATGCTATGAAGGAACAGAAAACTAGTGATCCATCGGGTAAAGCTGCCCCAAAGATGTGCACACCAGCCCATTTTCCAGCTTCACAAGCCTCTTTTCAGTTCCTTGGCTAAGGACAACTTTGGCCTCTTACTAGGGGAATTATTGTTAAGGACAGGTGGATTACTCAAAGCAGTTTCAGGATGATTTATCGTGAGCTTGATCTCTAAAAGACAATTACGAAACTGAGAGCTGGACATCTGAATATTATGCTTCCATTTTCATTTCTCCCAGCGGGTAAATACTTGATGCTATTGTAGGTTATTATATAAAAAGAATGACAGTTTCTTCACCTAAGCCTTATAAAGCTTGATTAACAACCTAATCCCATTTTTTACAGAAAACAAAAGAGTGATCGAAGCATATTATTGATGGCCAACTTTTATGCAGAGAACTTAAACAAGTAGTTTGACATCCTAGAGACCAGATTTTCAATTCAGAACAGAACACGACCTGAGCTGAAGGTAGGTCTGAACACTATCAAGATATTATCTGTCTGCAGAAAATCTGCAAAGAGGAGGGAGGGAACATTTTGGGAGTAACTGCTACTTGATTGTCCATGATCTAAGGAGGAAAAGAGAAAAGGGAAACTACATCTTTCATGACATTAAAGATATTTGAAATAGCTTCACTGGCAGCTGATGATGTTATGTATTGTCTTGTCTTGGAAACATTAACTTTTCCTCTCCGTTCCTTTTATTTTGCCAGAGTCTGGTTTTAGCCTGATTTTCTTTTAGCTGAGTATTTTTTCAGCTTAGCCATGGGAATTGTCAGGAGTCCCGTATTTTCTTTGTTGGGTGTAAAGATGCCTATACATGCTACGGTACAGTTAGTTTCCCTCATAGTAGTTGTACCAAGGCAGGACAGAGGATAGCATTTGTAGTTTTTATTTTGTTATTTGTTTGTTTGTTTTTGCTTTTATTTTTACAAAGAATACCAGGGGAAGAGTTGCAGCTATGCGCTAAGGTTCAGTCACTGAAGCTGGATTGAATCCATATCATTTGCTTCCATCTTTACAAGATCTTCAAGGCATATCAGCTGCAATGCGTTATCCACAATGTCAAATATTCTAGACAGGCCAGAAATAAATCTGTCTATGAGCTATGACTAAGAAATCATCCATTAGCAACACAAAAGTAATCTCTGCCGTATTCTAGTCTAGAGTCCAACTGAGAGGGTCTAACATATTGGCCAAGATCAGCTGCTTCTGAGGATGGCTTTTTGCCATTTTCTCAGTCATCCCAGAAAGAAACAAGAAGTTAGGCAGTGTGTTAGCTTGCCAAATAAATGACACAAAAAACTTTTAGTGCCGATCTGATTGTTGTGTTTTCAGAGACAGTGATAAATAAAGAGAAAAATATATATTTTACATTATATATATAATGGAAAGACTTTTTAGATAGTCTTCATGATCTGTGGCATATCAGCTATTTTGTTCTCCAGATTCTTTCTCTCTCATAAAACTTCTCCAAAGAGCTGATATGCATCAAATTCTGAAGACCATAAAGTCCTTGTGAATTTAGCATCTTATCTTCCTTTCAGGTTAAGGGATGGGTTTGGTGACAGACAAAGGAGAAAGCACGGTGCATTTAAAAAAGTTAGAATGGGGTACTATGAGATTTTTGATGATCCATCACATTTCTGGTGAGCTAAACATAACTGTTCCCTAGAGAAGCACTTTCCACAAGTACAATACTTTTCAAGCAATTGTCCAGGAGGAAAACATCATCCATCAAGACTGTAGATAAGCATGCTATGCATACACTGCAGACCTTCACCTTAGTTGTAGAAATTAGATGACTTTTGCTATCAGTACCAGCCCATTTCAGAACAGCCCCTTGCACCCGAGCCGTGGCACGTCCTGCAAGCAGGTGAACTCACCGCGTTTGCGCGAAGATATCCCAGCATCTGCTAAGCCAGAGGGAGGGAAAGCAACAAGGTTGCCTTTCTTTTATCATGATATGATGTTACAGACCTCTAAGACCAGGCTAAGATATCAGAAAGAGGGGCTAGAAAAATAGTTTCATTTGACATATTGGTTTTGTGCCTTTATAGATGCAATGGTGAACAACTGCTTCAAATAGGAACTTCCACTGCAAGCCTACTGCTAAGGGAGGGCTTTAAAACCTGCAAGCATTTATCCCACTATCTGCAGGACTCCTGCATGCAGCTTGCTTGCAGCTAGTTTTAAAGGGGGAGGAGGGGGAGGGAGGGGAAATCAAGGTATGCTAAATATTGCTAATTTCCGTTTGTCCTGAAAACACACCACATCCAAACACAACATCCACTGCTGTTGTCTCAATTTCTGGTAACAGCAAGCTTCAATATAGGCCTAAATCTGCTGCCACTGAAGTCGATGAGAGCGCTGCTTTAATAGGAACAGCACTGGTCCCTGCTGCCAGCACTGCCCTATACCAAGCATCAGCAGCCTTCCTTTGTACCCCTCCAGTGAAATCCCAGTCCCTCCAAGCTCTTGCCTTAGTGGCAGTGGCTAAACAGAAAGGAAAGCGCAAATGCTGGGTATTTCCTTCATCTTTTTCTTTTTTTTTCTTCAACAGAGCAAAACAGACAGCCCATGAACCTCCATCTGGAACAGGGTGTGCTAAACTCATCTGCTCCAGCCTCTCCAGCAAGCAGCCTTGCTGCTAGGCTCAGTGCTAGCTGCCAGCTCCAGCCCCATGGGCTGGGTTTCTGAACAGTTTTCAGATGCTGCTGCCCCTTGGCTCCCTGAAAAACAACCCCCAGAACCCATTCCCTGTCCTCTGTTGTGGACATCCCTCTCCCTGAACATTGTTTCTGTGCTGTAGACAGCAGGTTCCATGCAATTTGCAGCAGGTAACAACTGTGGCTTGACACAAATAGGAGCTTATTTGACAACAGCTCCGCCTAGACCCCGTTGCAGGGAAGTAATGTATTTGGGATGGGACTCACCTGGCTGACTTTATTTCCAGGTTAGGGCATGCTTTCTAAACTAACCAGCCAACTCCTGTTTTAATCAGTGAGGACACAGGCAGCTGAAGATTTATTTAATTCCTGCACAGACGTCTAAATTAAGTGCAATGAATTTACCTCCTTAACTCATTGACTGCAGAGGGAATCCGGAGAATTAGCTCAGGCTGCTCGCTTCCCTTTTTAGGTCTGGTTAAGCACTAGTTACATGCTCTGAGCCCCATGCAATAGTGTCAGATCCCAGTGGGGATCTGATTGGCTTATATATTCCAAAAGATTTCAAATATCTTCTTAGTGGCTCTCTGTTTACCCAAAACACCATATGTTCGGTAACTTCCAGCCAACCTCTAAGAAGTCTAGCTGAGGTGTTCAAATGTCTTAATCTGCTCCTCTTAGGAACAGGAAAAATATGTTTTATGAGATAATACAGGGAAGTCCATCTTTTCGTATGACAAACACAGCAATACTTTGTTTTATGTTCGGTTTCATGCATAAAAAAAGAGGTGCCTGTATTTTTCAAAGCATTATATTTTGCAGCGTGACTTCTCATCAGGCCTTTAAATCTGGACATAGCTTTTGCTTTGTCAGCCCACTGAACATCCAAGTAATTTCATAATTGGTGTCGGCGTTCAACCGAAGGAATGGAGTCTCAGGTATTTTGGGGTAACAAAACATTTTTGGTTACAATTTTGAAGCATACGAAAAATGATAATGCAAGAAGCTGTAGTTGCATGCTACACCTTCCAGATGAGAACAAAGTAATGAATTAGTGGGGAAAACTCTGAAATGCTGACAACTGCAAGCTAGACTTCTGTAATGTACTGGCAGCATGGTTAACAGCCTGCAACCAAAATGTCTTATAATCTTTATGTGAACCATCAATTTATGCCTTTAAACTTACACAGCTATTATACTGTTAGATTTTTTTTTTCTCCTTGCCAAAGCTTACTTTATTTTCCTGGGCAAATTCTACACTAACAAAATGTTGGCCTGGGGCTGTTAGAAGAAACAGATATATAAAGAGAAGAAATGAACATCCAACTTAGTAGCCGTTCACACTGGATAAAGTAGGTCTGCCTTGCATGTTGAGATGCTGGAAGGGCAAAGTAGCAGCAAGAATAATTAAGAATAAAATGCAGTGAAAGCCATGCATCATGTTATCTTACAGCCTCTTTAACCCCCTGATTTTCCTTTAGCATCTTCCCAGTCTGATTTTCTTGCACGTCACTCATGTACTAACTATTTACATGCTCCATGTGAAAATAGTGCCAGCTGAATTGTCTGCAGGTTACACTGATTTCTAACAGCGTGGCTGCTGAGACCAAGTTTTTGTGAAAAACAGGATAAAGACGGACTTTCTTCAGAGTTCTGTCATGGAGAAAGTTACAAGATGTTGCTTTTTCATTATTTTTTTCTCTACCATTCCAGTACCCTCTGGAAGTTCCCAGGTCTGGGGAAATGTAAGGACAAGATATGAACAGAAGCCCACTGAGACATCCACTACTCTCTACTGCTGCAGACAGGGCATGGGCAACCTGGCCTTTCACTCACGGTGGCCTGTTGCAGGCCATTCTTACTTCCACTAATTCCTACCTGCTGATATAGACCCATGAGCCTACAATCCAAGGTGCCCATGGGGCCATCCCTGGCATGCAACAAGCTCCAAACCAGCCCTAAGTCATGTTTTCTCCCTGCAGAAACCTATGCCAAGACCTTGTCTTTTTGAAATCTCCGCTATAACATTTCATGGCCGTTCCGAAAGACACCACTGCTTACAGAGTGTAGTTATAAAATACTATCCCATAAACTCTGAAAACTATTCGGGGGCTATAAAATTCTTACAACAACTCCCGCTTGTATTATTCACCAAAAATAGAAGGGGGAGGGAAGAGGAATAGAAATCCAAACCCCATGCAGGAAAGATAGTGAGTACGTATTTACTTGATGCTAATTAACTCCACCTCTGTGTGACCCTCAGTTCTTTGAAGGTGTCCTTCTAGGCATTAATTACTGAAGAGTAAATTTTAGCCATTTTTAAAAGGCAGAAAAAATAATTCCAAGTGAGAAAAGTGAACTGCTAATCTAAAAACAAGATATTCCAAAAAAATCTTAAAACAAGTACATTCTGGCAGAAATAACTGGCTTTAAGACCTAAAGAGTCCACTTTGTTTTTATGTTGGTAGGGTGACATCCTATTCCCCAAAAAAGCCAATGGAAATTTTGACATCAATTTCAATGGTGGCAGAATTTCATTCCCTGAGTTAAATAAAATTTATTCAATTTTCATGTTAAATGCAGAGAAAAATCCTGCTCAGGTTTCCTGCTAATCCAGACTTAGAGTTCCTGCATCGTTACAGCAAGAGAGTTGGTAACCTCAGATCTTTTCTCTACTGTACAAAAATGACCCAATTTCCCACATTCTTTTGAATACTAACTCTCTGAAGCCTGTGATGTGAAGAAGAACCGCTATGTTGCTCTTTGAGTTTCACTCAATATTCCGACTGCAGTCTTTGTAAGTCTGCAAGAATTTACATTCATTGTCTCTCCAGAGTCACTTGCAAAATGATTTCCGAAAAAATCTCTCTTTCAACTACTATCAGACACTGTAATACAGGAACAAGGAATTCCTGGACCAATGGCCAGATGCGGTCTACAACTTAATTTCAGGCAGACTACAGACAAAATGGTTTTGCTTGTGTGTGTATTTATTACTGGATAAAAAACAAAGGTGCTTACTAACACGTGACTTGACAAACGTTTCTGAAGACCTAGCTGGACCTCGTCAAGGAAAAGTCCTCTGCCCTAGGTCAAATAAGCTGTAATTCAGCATTACATCTACTGACCAAGCAAGACAGAAACACGATATTGCAGAATATTACCCAATACACAAATGCTGTATCCCAATGTGATTGTCAAGTGGGCTTGCTGTGGTGGTGCAAAGGGCACCACCAGCAGACAGAGAGGTTACTCAACACGGGCAGCTTCACTTAAGGCAATGGTAAAGATGGAGAGAGAGGAATGGAGAGAGGGGGAGAAATGACCTTGACTTGAGTGTCAGAGTCCAGGGGAGATTTGGGGACTGCCAGGAAAAAAAGAAACAAAGACAAAACAACAACACAAAACCCAGTACCCTTTGGCTGTCAAACTGCATGCATTTGATATAGAAAAAAAGGGTGGAGACAAAATGAATCTAAGACCCCACCATTTCATTTCTACAAATGTCTTTTTTAAACAGAACTGTACTTTGGTACCAAGCAACATTAAAGTGATTGCAATAGATTAAGTAGAAAAAAAAATGTTCAGAATGGTAGGAAGTTGCTTACATCCTACTGTCACTTGACCTGAACCATCCTCTAATTATTTAGGTTGTTGCAGTTACCTGCTATCCGTCACTGATACATGACTGTCATGAGGTAAGAGCCAACTGCCATGTTGTAGCTGTGGATGGTTTAAAGCTTTTTGGGTTGTGAGGTGGGGGGGAAATGGAAGAAGGAAGGAAGGAAGGAAGGAAGGAAGGAAGGAAGGAAGGAAGGAAGGAAGGAAGGAAGGAAGGAAGGAAGGAAGGAAGGAAGGAAGGAAGGAAGGAAGGAAGGAAGGAAGGAAGGAAGGAAGGAAGGAAGGAAGGAAGGAAGGAAGGAAGGAGCCAGGTGAAAAGAAGAGGTGGAGAGGCAAACAAAAGAGGGAAAGGAAAATGTAATGGATTTACGTTGTCACCCTTCATAAATCTTGATCATGTCTTCAACAAGATCTAGAAAAATCACAGTTTCACTCCGGGACAGGGATGTTCATTACACAAGTTCAAAACGTATGAAAAATTACTGTGGGAAAATCATTCACAATTGATTTATGGCTAAATTGAGAGAAGTGGAAGTGCCATGGCCAATTGGCCGCCTTCAAAATATCTTCCAGTCTTGCACCCCCACTAAAAGCTTAGCACAAAGCTGCTTCTATCATGTGAGTACCCAAACACAAGGTATTAACCCAGCACATCCCATTAATCATCACAGCCACCTAGGAATGAGACCTGCAATAAAATGGAGAAAGGGGAGAAATGAATAATTTAGTAATTGATCTCTATCTGGAAAAAAATACACCATTCTAAAATAAACACTTCTCTCTTCACAAGCCTGAGAAAGTCCTTAACAATATTTGCATTTTTTAAAAATCTAATTAATTTATTCATGTTTCTTTACAAATAAAGGAAAAAGAAAAAAAAAAAAAGAATAAGAAAGGAAAAATCTTTCTGTCAGAGGGAAGAATCAGGCTGCAGAATTTCTGTTTGCCTTATTTAAAAATATATATCTAATTTCGTGAGGGCAGTTTAGAGCAAGCTGAGCAGAGGGAAGGCTTTGTGTGACAGATCTTTCCAGAGATCAGCTGTTAGATGTCTCCATATACTTCAGATCGATACAAAGGGCACATGGATGTTTAGATTAGTATCTGTGTTCCAACGAGTGCCAAAATACCTAAGGCCTTGCATTAGCTTCTATGCTCTCCAGCAAGTTTCAGCAACAGCCACGTCACTTCAGAGCTGCATCATGCCTCTAGGAAGGTTTAACTCGTGCACTGCCATGGCACAGGGAGTGTGTGGACCCGGAGCAGTGGCCAAATATTTGGGAAAGGAAGGGAAAAAGGATGAGGAAAAGTTCTTAGATGAACAATTTCTCAAAACAGCAGTCATCCTTCTGACACTGTGATGGGAGCTACGACCCACTCGGGAAAGAGCCATCTAGGTAGGCCTCTGAAAGAAGGACAGCATGAAAGCCACTGAAAAAAATGAGCCTTGTTCTTTTTGCATCCTACTGAACAACACCCTGTGAGGTTTCTCTATAAATTCATACAAACACCCCCCCACACACACATTTGTTTCATATAATACCTAAGCGAGTGGCTTTAGGCCAGCTAATTAAGCAATGAAACGCACAGCTTTTTTTTTTTTCCAAAGCACATGAATTAGAATCATGAAATACCGCACATTAGAAACGAGATTTGAAATGTGGAAGTTGCACAGTAGCTGAATGGCACTGTAATAGCACAAGCACTAGACATCTCTATCAAAGGCTTCTTTTTTTCTTTTTTTTTTTTTATTTTGGATAAATGAGCACAGTACACTGAATTATTAACTTTTCTTATAGAATGTAAACAGGATTTCAGAAGGATGAATCAGGTAAAATTCAAGTAACAGTTTAAAAACTGGAGCATGAAGTAACTAAGCAACAGCCCCTCTGAAGATGCACTTTTGTCAGGAGTTAGGCTTTTGTAAGGACTGCTGCTGTAGCCCATCCTCTCCCCCTCTTAAAACCTTATTACAGTTGAATTTATGACATGGATTTTCAAATGTTAGGATCACCTCCCCGATTAGCCCCAGGTAGTATCTTTATGAACAGCTGTCAAGTTTCATACGGTGTCCCTGTGGGCCTGTGCCATGGTAAGAGAATAGGGGATGTTCCTGACCGCTCCTCTCCAACATATTTTGTATCCTCCAGCCCATACAATTTCCACTCTTCTGGATCTTCTGAGGTAAAAGGTGTGGCCTCCCTTTGTTTGGGAGTTTTCCCAAGCTCTTGAATACTCTTGTCACCCTTTTCCTAATGCCCTTCCTTCAGCCACGTCATTTTTGAGCCGGGGAGGCCACCATTGCACGCTGTGCTCTAGCTGAGACCTCCAGCACTGGCTTTACACAAAAAGCTCTGTGATACCCTCCCAGTTATTCAATATCTCAATTTTCCTGAATGATAAGCAACCTAATATTGCAGTTGGGTTTTGATCATGGCTGTAATTGGAGCAAGTGCCCCCACTGACTTCCCATACTAAGCTCCTCTGGATCCTGCAGGAGTGCTCCCGCTCTCCCTCCCAGCCAGTCTCACCCGCATTATTCCCCTCTTCGATTCAATCTGCCCATTTTCCAGACAACTTTACAGTTCTTTGAAAGTATTCATAGTCTGTACTGCTTCTGAACAGACCAAGTAATTGTTTCCACTACAGATTTTGTTACTTTACTGCTCCAGCCCTCCAGTAACAAACGGGTTAACAAGAATCTTCGCCAATTTGCAGATGTCCAAATCCAAACTTCAGTCTCCTTCTACTATAGCAGATCAGGCTAACCCTCTGCTTTTCCTCTGCTCCCCAGCTTGCAGCCATAACAGCATCCTGCCTCTGACTCCACAGCATCGTAGCTGCTGAAATCCTTTGTCCGGAGCTTTGTCACAGACCGGCCGCTCGCAGCATTTGGTTTGCAATTACTCACAGCTCCTCCAGCACAGTCTCTATTCTAGGAGATCACTGAGACGTCAGCTCGCATTGTAAAATACACGCTGGTGGACTACATCGTGCCATAATCTCTCTGGTGCTTTACTATTGTTTCTAAATGAGGATTTCAAGCTGGTTGCCAGCTCCAGATGCAATGTGTTACTTAAACACATCACTGAATTAGCTAACTATGCCTGTAGCTGGTTCACAGGCGAAGCTCTGTTTTCAGCAGAATTTATTGAAGAGACACAAACCTCAGATCATTGCTAAACCCAGCCACAAATCAAAGTCCCCTGGCATATGGGACCAATCAGTCTAGCAGAGGTTTGCTGCTGGAGCACTCGTCACAGCCATTCGCCGAAGCATTTCTTCTCCCAGGGCCCTGCTAGTGCCAGTAGTGCCCTGCTCTCCTTCCCAGACTTACCACGCATTCGTGCAGGGCCACAGCCATTTTTGCATTACTTCTGGGATCCCGAATGTGTCCCGCTCTTCTAGAAGTCCTTCAAGGACTCCTCTTGCCTTACAGCCCTCCAGGTGTTGTATTGCCATCTTCAAGAGCACTGGCCAGGCCCAGTAGCTAAGCAACAAATGGCTGCCATGCAGGAATTTCAGTTTTTGACAGAGGATGGGAATCAGGAGTGTATGAAGAATGGGAATAACAAGGAGGACACTGTCTTCCACGATCTCTGCTGCACTGAGGAGGCTGCTCTGTCAAGGAGTTGTATTTAGCCTTACTCTGAGGAAAGGTAACCCAGATACTGTGTGCCTCTGAGGATGGATGCAGGGAAAGAACAAGCCAGAAGAATCCCACTGACACAACCACCATTTGGGAAGAAGGAAGGAGAGGAGAAAAGAAGACTTAGCACGTATGAAATGGTCCAACTTCACTTCCATCATCTTGGAGGGAGAGTCGGAAACTACTGAAGCCAGACTAGAGGCCAACATGACAGCAAGGTTATTGTAAATGATAGCCATAATAAAAAAATGCCATAAAATTACAAGGACGCAGTGGTGTTATTATACTTTCCCATTGAGATTTCAGCACTGAAAAAAACAAACATATGCATAGCCACACTCCGAAGTCTGTCAGACAGCCATCACAACAAAAGCTCTGCTTCCTTGGGACTCAGTCCTTCCCTGACTTGCTCTGCTCTGCCTCCTCGCTTGCAGCAGCAAGGCTGGGACCTCAGCGGCTTTGTCCCATGTGAGCACACACACGGTTGGCAGGAGGAACGAGAATACTCTCCCCCAGATCCCTGACCTGCACACCTCCTTTGTTCAGAAGTTTGCAGCGTTGTTGAATGTCTCATTATTTAACCAAATACCACCACGGCGATTGAAATGTTGCTCAGATGTAAGCACTTTTTGTTTATTTACCCCAAAGTACACAGCACACGGAGCAAAAGGAGAAGAACAGCAAACCCTATGTGTCTGCCTCCCCTTCTCCATCACAGCTGCATTTCATCACATCCACCCTGGAGTCACCATCTCGCCGTCAAGAGAGTGGCTCTGCTCCCAGCATGCTCCCCATTTGCCTGTCAGTTGAGCATGATGGGTGCTGAGTAACCCTCCTTCTTCCTTACGCCAGCATCTTTAAGGCTTTAATATTCTGTTTGATCTGAGGCTGTGGGAGGAGTAAGCAATCTTCTGTCTGGGTTATTAACTAGGTAGGGAATACTCCCCAAGAAATATATTCCCCAGCATTTCCCTTAGATCTCTTATCCATGCCATTGTGCTGTGGTTTTGTTTTGTGTGCGTGTGGTTGTTTCTCTTGTTTGTTTTTCTTTCTTTTATTTTCTTAAATAAGACTTTTTATTTATTTATTTATTTAATGTTACACATTCTGGCAAGTAGGTATAATGCAAATAATCTGAGAGCCAATGTTATTTATAACATCACTGCACATAACACCCTCATTCTCCCCACCAGCCTTTTACTCTATAAAAATACACAAGAGTAAACAGGCACTCCATAAAAAGAAACCCAGGCACCCAGTGTTAAGACTGAACAGCTAAGAACTTAGCAGCAGCAAATATAACCTCACCTCCTTGTGAATAATGCCTTGCTATTTAGTCTGGTTACATGATGACGCACTATACTGCAAACACGACGCTGAGGTTATCAGCTTTCTTCTACAATCTTCAATACAAATCAAGAAAATTATGTATACAGAGGCCAAACAACCCATTTGAAAGGCTGGGAAAAAATATGCTTGAAAATCAAGAGTGTTGTAGAAGAAAAAAATAATTATACAAATCAGAATGAAAATGCTGAAGCGCAGGTAATATAATGTAGAAAAAAATGGCATGTACTTCAAAAGGCAAGATGTCATTGCATATGAAAGGAAAGGAAAAAAAAACAAGGAACTACTTTAGCTAAACAGCTTTGTCCAACTCTTTGCCCTGGCCTTGTGAGCAGTGAAGGTTCATTTCAGTTGTCTTCGCAGCTTCTTTGGAAGTAACAATACAGGGCTAAGAGTGTGACCTTAAATAGAAACATCTATTATCCAAGTTTCCTGCTCAACACAGATGAGGCATATCCTGGGTTAACAAGGTGAGCTTCATTTTTTATAGACTCAGAGTATTTTCAGAGCACTTGGCCAAAAGTCCCAACAATCCTGTCACCGGGCTGGGAAATGAAGAGGGAGTGCCCATCTGTTTGTTTTGTGTTGTCTCATGAAGCAGATCCTTAGAAGAATTTTACAGGGAAGCTTTTAGAGAAAATAAAAATATTTATTTTTTCCTCTAGTGAGGATTTCTGGGTTCACACTGACATTTGACAGCAGATATTTAGCATGCTGTACACCATATTTCACTTACAACAACAGTAGATACAATAAGGTTCTCTTCCCCCAGAAGATGACAGTAGGGTACATGTTTCATAGGAAATTACATTTTCTCAAGGTCTGGGGGTGTGCTTTTTTTGTTTGTTTGTTTTGATTTGTTGTGGGTTTTTTGTTTAATTGTTAAGGCTCAAATGAAGGAAATATGTTTGGAAGAAAGGGTCTGCGGTGACACTGACACTGAGTCTGGGTGTACAGAATGTATTTCTGTAATACATTAAATATCCTACCACATTCAAACAAACACACAATAACATTTATGTGCAAAGAAGCCATAGTCACAGCTCTGACACCTCCTCTAGAATTTGCTTCAGCAGCAGATCTCAGTCATCACCGGGCACCTGTAAGACAAAAGAATAAGGAGCAAATGTTAGCAGAGAGACAACTTCTTCCATTCAGTTTGCTGCCCAACGGGACTTGCAAGAGCCTTCAACATCTATCAGCACAGAAAACTATTTTGGCTCCCTGTCCTGCACTGCTCTGTGATAAGCAGGTGAATGCCATCTTGTTTATCTTTCATCTAGGTGTTGAGCAGGGCAGTGGGGCATGAGGACATCCATGAGTACCCCAAACTAGAAAAGACTGACACAGCATCATGTTTTGGGATTACGTTACTCATGTTGTTAAGGGCTTGCTGGGAAAACGAAGACAGCAAGCATGCATTTGTAATACACCACCTAGCTTAGCAAAAGGAGCCGTAAACCCTTTTAAACAGACACAACAGCAAAAACAATTAAGGGAACTCCTTCAGTTCAGAGCTACCTGGGGTGAGCACACGAACTGGCGTACGAGCTGCCCAGAGGCCCTGGAGAGCAGTTGCTGAATTAGCAGGGAACGGAGCGCCTAATTGGTGATTGTTTATCAAATAATACAGCAGCTATCCCACTGTACTCTAAGGGGGAGGGAAGAATAAAGCTGTATCGGGTGCCACCACTGTGAACTTAGCATATTTCTGAGATATGTAAGACATATTCTCCAACGCTTTTAAGTGTCCATATGCAGACGAGACAGAGGCAGGCAGGAGGCACATTTAAGAGCGCATTTATTTCAAATGCCTCTGCTAGTTCAAAGGACTCAAACATAAACAGTTGTCTGAAAGAAATAGATGCATTTTGAAGAGGGAGAGGAGAATTTATCACTTTTGAGGTGGGAGGAAGGGATGGCAAATACAGTGCTAATTAATGTAAAGCCTTCTCTGTCCCTGCTGCCCCTTTGTCCCCAAACACGCGAAATCAAGAGTCTTCTCTGCCATGCTCTCTCAACACGCTTGGCACATACATCTTTCTCTGTCTCTCTTGCACTTATGCACTCTCTCTCTCCATAAAGGGGCATGAAATGAGAAATTTTAGCAAGGTTTCTTTACAGAAGAGAGGCTTGGCTTCAAGCCCGGTATACAGATGTGGGAGGCAGCCTTGAAAGAGAGCCTCCCTCAGTGCTGCCCAAGGAAGTGGTACTCCTCAAGAGGAAGCCAGGCTCGCTGGGACTCACTTTCTCCAGCCCCATCGGTACTACCTATTTTTGCTCAGAGACAATAAATGCCCAAGAAGGTGAAAACATCTGCATGATGCTGTCTTGAATTTTTCTCAGCTTGAACTTCAGGCAAAAATGCGCACATGTTGAGAGGAACAGTGAAAAAAAAAAGAAAAAAAAAAAAGAAGAAAAAAAAAACAGAACTTGTGGCATCCCTGGATTTGGTATTTACTTTTCACACACCATCTCCAGTTATAAGAATTAGCCAATTTAATAAGGAGAATTGTTTGTTATCTTTAGCTTCAGATAGATTATTTCTTTTCAGCAAGCCCTTGTAGACTCTTGTAATAGTTTATTGCTACAGTTATACAAGCATAGACAATTTACACCAGGAAAAAAAACCCTTTTGCAGGTACAGTTTTACATCATTTCCATGAGCAAATTAAGTTGTCTGAGAAAAAAAATCCTTTTTCCCTCTAGTGTAACTTCATATATATTAGGGCTTTTGCTAGCATAGCAATGATGACAAAAATATAATAAATCCCTTCCTGACACAGCTGTGCCAGCAAGACTAAAGCCTTAGTCTCAATGAGATTGAACTACTTTGTATTTCAGCAACATTTAGATCTATCAAAGGTTCAATTTCTAGAAATATTACAGGCTTTTTCCCTCAGAGCACAGTGCATCTTCCCCAATTGCCTGGCCTGTCCATGCTCTGGTAACCGGTGGTCTGCTGGGCTACCTTTATAATATCAAGTATTCAACTGTATGCTCACTAAAACCGTTGAAAAGATGACTATTATGTAGAGTTAAAACAATATATATCACCAACAAAACCTTTGTCTCCATCACGCAGACAGATGCTCCACAATTTCTGCTGGGCCCTCAGCCCCAGCTTGTAGCCAACTCTAACCCACTTGTAGGTACTGCAGTAGTAAACACTGTCCCACATGGTTGCAATGTATGTTTGCTTTAGTTATGTCTTGCTCTCCTGTTTTAAAATGCACAATATAAACCAAATGCATCCAGTTTCTGAAGCTGCACTTCCACTTTGAACGTATCAGGAGGTAAAGAAAACAGACAGCTCTTTTTCTTTTTTTTTCTGTAATTAAGAGGGAATTTCTTACCATGCCCAATGAAATCCAGAATGTTTCAGTGCAGATGCCTGAAAAAGAGAAAACAGTCTTTAAAAGACAGCCTTTTGCTCAACGGAAGTCTAACTCTGAAGAAACTATTGCCAGCATAGTTCTATAGGTTGAGTTAAATAAATAAATACTTATCTGATGAATTGTTGCCTGGAATCCTTTTGTGCTTGTATCTCTTGAGTTAGAGGCCATATTAAAAAAAGCGCACAGGAGATTTGAAATCTGAGGCCAACCTAAAGCTTGGTTCTAAGAAGTCTCAATGCACCAGCACTTTCCCGTGGCGTGGGTGAGACAGGTTTAGTCATCAGGTGTGACAGAGAGCAGTCTGTTGCAATCCAACATTACATGGAGAGCCAACTAGAAAGCAACGTATTTAGCACATACACTGCACACATCACAGTACCCTCAATAAAAAGAAAATCAGGTGTTTCAATGCACAGGTTTTATTCAGGTCAGCTGCATTCCGGTCCCTCCGAAAAGCTACAGCAAGTGCCTGGATACAAAGATGATCACCAGTCAGAGGTTTTTGCCAGACGTCAACATCACTGTTATGCACATGAAATGCTACTGTCCTCTGTACAGGTATTTAGATCAAAACACCCTCTAAAAGTATTAGAATATCTTCACAAATTAGGACTTTACCTAGTACGTATTTTCTTTCATTTCAACTCTTTAAAAAAAATAATAATTCTTCTGCCTCTCTCTTCTGCAAGGACTCCCACTGAAAGTTTTTCAAAAAACTCAAATTGACTTTTCAGGGCAGCAGCTTCCTTTGTTACATGCTCAGACAATACCTGCCATAGGATGGGTGTAATTACACAGGAATAGCCAGACAGGATCGGTTCAGAGGCTGAGGAAGTCAACTGTCCTGTCTAGGCTCATAATTTATCCTTTCTCCTCCTCTGGCAAGTGCCAACAGCCTCCCAAGCTCTGGGCCTTCCCAGGTCCCCACAATGTCTGCATTTTTGTATACAAGAGTCACCAAGAGAGCTTTCTTTAAGGGATATGTCCAAACACCATTGTCAGCGCGTGAACTTTTGGCATCTACAATATCCCAGGGCAATTTCACAACTATGGGAAGTCCTTTTTGCTTGTTTTAAACTTGTCACCTAACCATCCACTTGAGGCTGCCTGGCTCCCACGGTATGGGAAAGTGAACAGTCATTTTCCATTTGCTTTCTTCGTGCCACTCGAGACTTTACAGCCCCTTCATTTTCTTCCTGCTCAGACAGGAGGTTGAAAATCCCCAAGAGTTTAGCTGTTTTCCATACAGGAGTCACCCACATCTTTTATTGATGTTTTCTGTATTTTTCTCCCCTTCTCCTGCATCTTTGTGAGAGGAAGGAGTAAGGATGTAATGGTCAAGTGCACCACACATTTATACTGTAGTGTAAAGATCTTTCAGTTTTGTTCATGACTCCTCTCCCAGTAATTCCTAGCATTCAGCATTCGTTTTTTTTTTTCCTTATTCCTACTGGACATTCAGCAGGCTTTTTGTACAATTGTTATAACCCAAGGTTTCTTCCCCAGTGATAATTTAGATTCCATCCCTGTATATTTCAGCTTAAGGATTTTCTCCTGCTCTGCACTGTTCTGCATTCATCAGCACTGAATTTCACCCGCTGGGTCACCCTCCAGTCACTCTGCATTGTGAGGCCGTTCTGCAGCACCCAGCATGTCCTCACCTCAGCTATCCTGCCTGATGGGGTATCGCCAGGACGCTTCTTTGTCTCATTCTCCATCTCTCTCAGGAACATGATGAACAGCACCAGTCTGGATGGAGATGTCCCAGGTCACCTCCACCCCTCTGTTAAAAGCTGGCTCCTAAACTGAAACGATTACTAATCCAGGTAAGGACCTTACCTGAATTATTATCCCAAAGCCTGACTTCATAAAAAGTTTTTGAGAAAGTGGGGAAAAAAAAAAAAAAACTTAGAATTTTGTTTGTTTGACTCTTCCTGTTTTCATCTTTCTTGTTTTAGAAAAGCTACAGCGCTCTTCTCCCAGTTTCATCCTCCTTGTACATGGCACGGCAGTGTGCTCACGCACAGGTTGAACAATGCTACATGTTCCTTCACTGGCTGAGCTCTATTTTAAATGACATGTTTACACAAACCCTCTGGTTTTGAATGTCATTCAAACAACACAACGCCACATATGGTTTCCCAGTGTTCAAGAGTAGCTCAAAAGTCCCAATTTAGACTCTGAGGCCCACCAAATAAAAAGGAATGCAGTGCATATGTTCCCAGAGCTAGCTCAGCAAATGTAGGCTGCAGAAGTTCAGAGGAAGAGCAAAAAAAAACAACCCTGCTTACTAAATACTACGGTAGATGAATAAGTCTAATTTTCTAAATAAGAATAATTGGCTCAAATATAATGCCAATAACCCTTCGGGGGATGCAGAGATGGTGAGTGCCTTTGAGAGTAATAAAGGAGACGATTCTTATTGCATGCATGTACTTAAACTATAGAAACCCATTATGAGAATTGTAATTCCCATTATTTGGCTAAAGCTGGCTGTCCTGAATCAGCAAACAAAACGCACAGGTAAGGCAAAGAAGAAAACAGAGGAGCTGCAGTGCAAGACAGCAACCCGGCCTCAGCCAAGCACTGCTCTAGGGACACTGGGCCAGCATGTGGGCAATGGCTGGGATGTGAGGTTTTAGGGTCAGGATTTCCACCACACTAAGCACAGACCCACAGCACGGAGATCCTCACACCAGCCTGAGCTGGCTGGCTGCTCCTGGCGGGCTGGTGCTCATGCCTCATTGCCATCACCCAGGTACTGCCCCAGGAGCGGGGAAGAATTGTTTATAAGCAATCGAGGGGCAGAGGCGTCGGGAGAAAAAGGTAAAACCTGAACAAAATTTGTCTGTGTAAGATTCTGAGTGTGCCTTCTCCAGTGGCATTCCACACATCACAGAAGTAGCCGGTGCTTTCTGCTCCCAGGAGAGGGTGACTGGTCAACACCGGAGCTAAAGGATGCACTTCCTCATTTCACACTCCCTCTAGATTTCCCCTGGGCACCCAATGGAAACCCCAATCTTCCCTTTTTAAGGAAATAAACCCTGTGGGAAGAGAGCAGCCAGCCCCTTGCCAGCCCGCCCAGGACCGCGTCTCCTGCTGTACACATCCCCAGGACAGTGCAGCACAGAGCAGGGAGTGGATTCAGCCCAGCTCATTCACCATTTAAAAATTAATGGCAAATGCAGCCTCTCTAGCTATAGATAAGTCACTCCAGAGACCTCTGGAAACTAATGTCAGCCCTCCAACTCCTGTTCCTATTACGGCGTTAATCTTAGAGGCTGATCCGCACACCAGTAACTGCTTAAAGAGGCCTGCTAGCTCTGCCAGGGGGCTGATTCGCACTCAGCTCACATACACAGCAAGGTAAATGCAACACACCAACACGCGCGTTCCACTATCACAGACCGACTTAGAGGTGTCACATTTTTAATATCACATACTTATTTACCGACGCCTGCCTTAGTAGGCATATGTAACCTAATGCTGTATTTTACTGATATTGCAGATGGTATAACCAATCTCCTAAACTCTCTACCCTCTCAAAGGATTAGTATGATGTGTAGAGCAGTTTTAGCTTACAAAGCACTACTTTAGTGTGTAGGGTTATTGATTTAACTTAGAAATTCTGCTATATAGTGTAGTTTTACTGATTTACCTTTTACAGTGGTGTAAGAATATCTTTTCTCCCCTAAAAACTTTGACACACTTCATTATCCAGTACAAAATATTGCTCCAGGTAGGATTTCAGGGCAGGCATTCCGTAACCAAAATTATGGACTTTTTGAAGAATTCTGTGTCGCAGGTCTCCTCCCTCCTTCCTCGTGTCTTCTTTACTAAATAAACCTGGCATACTCCCTAAGCTTTTTGCTACAAATTTCTTACAGAAGCACCAACAGTTATATGCCAGCACATCACCTCTCTTCTTCCAGCCTCAAGCCTTTCAGCCAGAAATCTGTTTTGTTATAGGGCAGACACTGACACGGGGGAGTTTTTGCCCCATCTGAAATACTTCCCAAATGTGCTGATACATTTTCTTTCTTCTCAGCCATAATAGTCGTTCAAATCTCCAGTCTCCTCTCCTCTTGATTGCTGCAGGGATCTCCTGTGCCATCCCCAGTCCCAGCTCACACAGTTCCAGCACATATGGGAAGCTGCAGCTGAATGGTGCATACACGACAGCAAAAAGATAATCCCATGACATTGCTGAAAGCTTATTTTGAAAGCATACTTTAAAAACATGATCAAACCCCAGAACCACTGCTTATGGCATTTTCCTAGCCTTTCTTTATGACCAATTGTATCTGCAGCCATGCAACTCGAACTCTGACCCTCTTTCCTGCACCACTTTTCATTTTTATCTGTCTTCAAGCAAGTATATTCTCTTATGTTAATTATTCTGCTTAAATCCTCTTTTATTCTGCTATATTAATCACTTCCCCCCAGTTGCCTCTATCTTTAATTTCTCTGCTACTAAATTCAATAAGGAAAGTGATTCAATTTTACCTTGTGATGACTTCATGGGGCACAAACCATTATCAAAAAGTAGCCTAGAGTCTAATGTCAGTAGCTCTACTTTTCCCCCTTTTTCTTTGCAGATGAAGAGTTACAGAGGAACTTAAATCTGTCAAAAAGCTTTCCCAGTCTTTATCCTTGAAGTATACCAATTCATTGTATTTTTTCTACATTCACTGGATTATAACCTTAAACTCTTTTAGTCCAAAAACCTGTGTATTAGTATTGCCAGTAGGCAGTGATATGACAACGTATCACCGCAGTAAAAGCTTAGGCACACAGATCAGTTGTTTGCACATCTGTTGATTCACAGCAACTGACCACACACATATATATACGTATATATGTACATTGCCAATGGCAAATACAGGATAAGTCATATCAGCTTAAAAAAAACCCTTGCCTCAATAAAGAATGCCATACGGTTATATCCCACTCCAACACCACAAGGAAGTAGCCGATGACAGGTGAGGATTACACAAAGGCATTACCTCAGTCTCAGATATTTTACCTTGCTTTACAGTGTTTCCACACCTTCACGCTTCAAGATAATGCTATAACAATATCTGGTCCCTCCCAAACGCGCAGTGTACTAAAAAAAAATATTTAAGATTATATCTAAACCTCTACTCTGCTAAGGTAAATAAAGCAGTGTGATTTCAAAAGGTACATAGATCATAGATAAACTGGTCTAGCAACCAAAACCTTCTCTCGCATGAAATGATAAATGGTGCCATTCCGGCAGCTATTTAGACCTTGCTGCCTGAACTCAGGCTGACCCGAAACATAGCCATTCCTTCATTACCCCAAGCTTTGCACCGTGTGCTGCATCAAACACCTTATCTTCTCCCTTATTACAGCACCTCCAGCAACAGTTTTCTTTCCAAAGAAAAAAAAATAAAATAAAAAAGGCAGACTATTTAAAAAGAGCTGATGCTTATGAAGTTAAACCCGACCAGCACACCCCAGACCACTCTGTATTTTTCAGCCTGCGGTGGCCTCGGCCAGCTGGGCTCTCTGACCCTCTGAGTGATCCCTCGGGTGTGCTCCTATTTTATCAGGCGGTGAACTCGCCGGCCACAAAGCCAGAGAGGAGTTTGTCACTGGGAATGGGAAGTGGCTCAATCAGAAGCAACCTTGAGGTAAATAAAGTGGTGAGAAAAGGCACAGGCGGGAGGCTGGCAGCTTGGAGAGTACCACGGGGCACAGCTCTGCTCATTACCAAGGTTACTCAGGACTTCCCTACGTAAAACTTCATTTCCAGTTGGCAATAACCCTGCGAAACTTTGACCCTCTTGAGGGGAAATCTGGGTCGGGCATATGTTGTATATGTGCTGCAGTCGGGGCTGGGCTGGAGATGGTTTCAAATATTCGGAAGGTTTCCAAGTATATTGGGCAGTTTCGAGAGAAAGTTTACAGGGAAGGTGTGGGGGGAAGGTCTTTTCCTAGAAAGGCTGGTTTGGATCTGACACTGGGTACGACACATCGCAAATCCATCCTTTGCGTCAGGAAAGTGTCTAAACAAAAACGTGCCCAAATCTGGACAAGTTGTAAATCCTCAAATGAAGTGGAAAAGAAAAAGTCCAGATCAAAAACTGTCGATAAAGATGTCTCTGATGTTAGCTGTCTCAGTTGAGAGGCTGTTGAGGCATTTTCCACCGTTCCCTCAAAGCTCCTGCCCCAGCAGGTTTGCTCCAGCCTGAGGCTGAGAAGGACTTTCCTTGCAACTGCAACTTCAGCTTGCTGGATGTTGCCAGATCCAGACATCCAAAACAAAAGCTAGGATATTCTTTATCCCGTCAGTGTTTTCCTAGCCAACATCCCCTGCTCAGTACATGGAATGTGGAAGATTCAAATTAGCAGCACCAAATGTAGAGGGACAAGAGTGGGGCTTGCAAAGTTCAGCGAGAAGCACAGGGAGACAAAATACACAGGTGAGGAAATGTCTCCCTAATGCCCCACTGACTGGCACAGGGAAGCTGGAATAGGAATGGGAGAGAAATGGGATCTGAGAGCTGGGGAGTCTGAAATCATTGGCAGGCTTGGCACCAAAATTTGGCAAAGAAAACCCTGGCAAGAAGTCAAGATGGTGTGGCAAAGTGGGTGAGTCACAGCTCCAATAATCTTGGATGCAGAAGAAGCACTGAGACTACGCTGAGTGGGTACCAGTTGGCTGAGCTATGTCTGGACAGGAGCTCAGGGCCAAGGCTCGGTGGGAACACAGCAACATGGCAGAAAACACCAAAGTCCAAGCAGCCACAGATCAGACGAAAATCCAGGATCAGGGGACTTCCTGTAGCTGAGCCAAAGCCTGAGATTTCTGTCCAGTATCTGTGAAGCAAATCGCAAAGCAGATTGATGCTGCTTCTTGCTGGCCTGCAGGGAGGATGCTTGGCGGCTGCCCGTTACTCCGTTAGCTCAAGGGGCCGGTGGACAGGAAGGACTGCAGTCTGTGCAATGACTCAAAGGTGTGATTCACTCCCTATCGTTAATCTGGTTTTTCATAAAAAAAGTGAGTTGTCAGGGAGCAGCTTCTTCCCCTGAGCCTCTCACATCCCCTGCTCCGTTCACACAGCATTATTTTAAAAGATCAGATTTGGTTATCTGTGTGGTGCCTCACCCTGGTCTCATATAGCTTCACTTGATGTTCAAAGAAAGCAAGGAAATTCTGTTGCCTTTCATTTCCTGGGAAACGTGCACGTTGTCCTTGCATAAAACCCTTTCACTGTGGAGGAGATGGGAAAAGGGATATTTTACATGCTTGAGGAAGAGTTATGGCTGTATTGAACAGTACACCCCCTTCCCCTCAAAGAGGTTTTTAATCCTAATATCATACAAAATGATCACTTGCACATTATGCCAGAAGCTGATCTAAGCATCTTCACTGTCTTAGGACAGCATAGCTCCTCAGGAACGAGCACAGACAGTATTGCTCTGGGATTTTCTCGCGACTTTATTTAAA